>NC_067410.1:72537204-73165698 GCF_009764475.1 Pristis pectinata | reverse complement strand
ATAAAAAGGAAGGACACTTTGGAAAGTCAAATCAGCATAGGTCTTATACCATGAATGGTAGGGCACTAGGGAGTGTCATTGGAACAGAGGGACCTGGAGTACAAGTACATAGTTCATTGAAAACGTCACAGGTAGACAGGGTGGTGACAAATATGTTTAGCACATTGCCCTTCATCAGTCAGGGCAATGAGTATAGAAATTGGGACATTATGTTGCAGTTGTATAAGATATTGGTGAGGCCACACTTGGAGTACTGTGCACAGATTTGGTCACTCTGTTATAGGAAAGTTAAACTGGAAAGAGTGCAGAAAAGATCTACAAGGATTTTGCCAGGACCTGAGTTGTAGGAAGAGGTTGGCCAGGCTGGGTCTTTATTCATTGGAACATAGGAGAATGAGGGGTGACCTTATGTTTAAAATTATGAGAGGCATAGATAAGTTGGACAGTAACAGTTTCTTTCCTAGGGAATGCAAGTCCAAAACTAGGGGGCATAGATTTAGGGTGAGAGGGGAAAGATTTAAAAGGGACCTGAGGGGCAACTTTTTCACAGAGAGGGTGGTGAGTATATGGAACAAGCTGCCAGTGGAAGTGGTTGAGGCAGGTACAGTAGTATCATTTAAGAAGCACTTGGATAGGTACATGGAGGGGCAGGGCTTAGAGAGATATGGGCCGAACACAGGATATTGGGACTAGTTGGGTGGGCACCATGGTCGATGTGGACTCATTGGGCCGAAGGGCCTGTATCCATGCTGTATTGCTCTATGACTCTATGACCCATTTCCTTTAGCAAGGGATCAACAACCGGGGGTTATAGAGTTAAAGAAATTGGTAGGAGGATTGGTGGAGCGAAGGGACTCCTGAGACTCAAACATGTGCAGGAGCTCGGAATTATCGATCTCTAGCAGCATTCCAGTAATTCACCCCCCCCCCCACAGAGGGGAGTAGAGGATCAGAACTTGCCTGAAAGGGTACAAAAGACAGAAATCCTCATCACATTTAAAGGGTTCCTAGGACGTGTACTTGAAGAGCCATAGACTTAGTGCTGGAAGATGCCATTAGGCTGGACAGCTCTTTTTCAACATGGCCAGTGATAGGTTTTGTTTTTTCACCAACAAGGCTTGATTCTTAATTCCCAATATTCCAAGATTTGTACATTAGCTGCTTTCCCTGTTTCATCTGCAAGACCCAAATCAGCCAATATTCTTCTTAACATTAAACTAGAAAGAGTCTTCCGAGCATTTTTAAACATATTTTCCAATCTACATTAAGATAGACGACATCACCACCTTGTTTGTACAAATCTCCGAAAACTGGCCACCCCATCTCACTTACATCTGTTTCTCAAACTAAAAGTCAGATCGTTATCCTTCCATTCTGTAGGTTCGATTTTTAACCTTGCCTGATCTTCAGGATCAGTCTGGCTGCTGATTAAGGTGGTGGATGTGCACATTCTACTGTAAGTGCCAATTTGACTGCTGTATTTTTGGCAGCATCTGTGGTAGTTATCTTGGTCCAGTTAATATTTAATATCATTAGCTTCCTGTGACACTACATTTGATTGCTGTGTGCTGATCACAGCAGCCATACATATGGCCACGATTGCCAATAAAACTAGAGGAAAAGCAGAGACAGAAAATATCTAAAAAGGTAAAAAAAAATCTAATATATTTTGTAGTCCCAAACAGGGAACCTGATGCCACCCGTCATGAGCTTTCTCCACATAGTTTTTCATGCAGCTTGGATCAAGACCGTGTGTTAAAATTTATGGAGGGAAGACAGATAAATTAAGTTCATATACTTAAATACTTAATTCTGAATACAATTCCTTCAATCACTATCATCAATTCACCAAAACAATCTAATATTAAATGAAAATAGGCTGGAAATAAACTTACCTGCCAGGGATCAGTGTACAGTCAATGGCAGGTGCTTTCGTTTTTGGAATAGCATAGAGAGGATATCTGTCACCATGGCGAATCATAACATGAACCGATAGTAATCTGTAGTCTGGCGGTGCATGGCCTAAGGATGTAGAAACAAGTCAACCATTAATACCTGGCATTTCTAACAGATCAAAATAATTCACAGTATACAAACTACATTCAATATCCTTTTATGAAGATATGAAACTTTAAAACAGAAGTCACTGTAGAACAATTCAAGTAAGATTTACCAGACTAGCCCACACTGTCACTGCAACCAACCACTAGCAGCCTTTGATACACAGAAGTCACACAATATTGCATCTGTCAATGGATCCAGCCACTGAGATAGCAAACACCAAATTCTGGAAAGATGTAATTAGGTCACATAGTGAAAGTACGAGACGTGGTAGTTATTAGCAACCCTGAAGACAAGATAAATTTGATTCAAAGATTTCCCCTGGCACAGGCCAAGCGTCTTCTCTGGAATCCACTCCTATCCATTAGCCAAACTCTGCTTTTCTTTCTTCAAACAGAACTTCACACAGGAAGCGGTAGTAAATCACAATGAGACTATTTTAAGTTTCTCCTCTAAAATGTCAGAGTGCATGCAGCAGTCCTGCTCTGAAATGTAGCCAGGAGGCATTAGGAAGCTGTGGAGTTTGAGCTAAGTCCGAGCGCCCTACAACGGGAAGTCCCAGATAAACAGAGTCTTTGCACTGTTGCAGTTTTCCTCATCATTAATCTGTTCGTCAGTGCTGAGAATTCAAACTCTGGTTTACATAACTCCATTACTTCTGCTTGACCAAGTTAGAAGATTAGCTTAAGAGCACTTTAAAAGCAGGTTTTATGCACTTCAGTGCTTCCTGATGGTCAGAGATTCTTGTCCATCCACCAGAAAAAGCTGATAGTTGGATAAGGGCAGGGGAGGGAGATAGAAACTTTACACTGCAGTAAAAGCACTCTTCCAACCATGATCTGAACTCCAGGTTGTCTCCTCAAAATATTGCACAATTTAGTATTTAGCAGCAGTCAACATAATAAAATCAAAGTGCTGCCTGTAATAGTGGAACCATCTCCTGCCCTTACAAAGACATGACATTGGCCAAGCTGAAAGAAGGGGAACCTCTTGAGAAGTAGCAGTATTACCATTACATTTTCTGCTCTCATTAAGGTAGCACATATAAAAAGTATAAGACCATGACTTTAGTAACACATACACTCTGCTGTCACTGAGTGATTCAAGTATTTACATTTCAAAACAGAAATTGCTGGAAACACTCAGCAGGTCAGGCAGTATCTGTAGAAGGAGAACCTGTTAACATTTCAGCTTGACAGGTCTTACGGTTTCTACAGATGTTCAGCATTTCCAGCATTTTATATTTTTAATTCAGATTTCTAGCAGCTGCCTTCAATATCAGTTCTGCTCCGTTTTTTTTAAGTGAAGTCACTTGCAATGACTCTTTGATCCAATAATTTGCCTACCCAGCCCCTCCAGCCTTGGCCTTTCACTTTCTCATCTCAATCCGGCCCCAGGTTAAGTATCAGAAGGCTCACTAACAATGAATGCTGAATTAAAGGAAAGCCACATAACAGCAGATGCAAAAATATCCACTAGCAATTATGTTCGAAACTCAGCTTATCAAGTCAAAACTAGCATTCAGAATGCAAAATTGAAAAAATGGTAAGCCAGCCTTTAGTGAACAGCTTGCAGACTTCTCACTACCCATTTTCTAAAGGTGTTTTGCAAATCAAAAGCTTTGCTCCAGAAGTTCATGGGGGATTTCTGGATGAAGGCCAAGTTGCCTCAGAGATGTAAAGTAACCATTCTTCCACAGATTAAAGAATCAAACAGAGAAAATTCCCTAAACACACTACCACAAATTGCTCTTTTACTCTATTTGTGGGTCTCTCAGCCTTTTTTAAAAACAAAGTATTCACTTTTCTTGTTCATAGTAATACACCTAACCATATCCAATATCAGCTAAAGACACTGGATATAGCAAAAGCTACGGGCCCCGACGACATTCTGTCAATGGTACTGAAGACTTGTGCTCCAGAACTTGCTGTCCCCTTGGCCAAGCTGTTCCAGTACAGCTACAACATTGGCATCTACCCAACCCCATTGGTCTACTCTTGATCATCAGCAAAGTGACGGAAGGGATAATCAATGTGCTATCAAGCGGTACGTGCTTAGCAACAACCTGTTCACAGAAGTCCACTTGGGGGTTCTGCCAAAAGTCACTCAGCTCCTGACCCGATCACAGCCTTAGTCCAATCATGCACAAAAGAGCTGAACTCCAGAGGTGAAGTGACTTCCCTTGACATCAAGGCAGCATTTGATCAAGTACGGCATCAACCAGCCCTGGCTAACCTGGAATCAATGGAAAACAGGGGAAAACCTTCTGCTGGTTGGAATCATACCGAGCATAAAAGGAAGATGGTTGTGGTGGATGGAGATCAATCATTTCAGCCACAGGACATGTCTTCAGGAGTTCCTCAGGGTAGTATCCTCAGTCCAAGCATCTGCAGCTGCTTCATCAATGACCTTCTTTCAATCATAATGTCAGAAGTAGGGATATTCGTTGATGATTGCACAATGTTCAGCACCATTCATGACCCCTCAGATAATGAAGCAGTCCACAACCAGGTGCAACAAGACCTGGGCGATGTCCAGACCCGAGCTGATAGGTGGCAAGTAACATTCATGCGACACAAGTGCCGGGCAATGACAATCCAGCAAGAGAAAATCCATTCATCACCTCCTGACATTCAATGGCATTTCCAGTACTGAATCCTCCCATTTCCAATATCCTGGGGGCTACCATTGACCAGAAACTGAATTGGAGTAGTCACATGCAAGATGTGGCTGCAGGAGCAGGTCAGAGGCTAGGAATATTGTGGTAACTCACCTCCTAACTCCACAAAGCCTGTCCACCACCTACAAGGCTCAAGTCAGGAGTGTGATGGAATACTCTCCTCTTGCCTGGATACGTGTAGCTTCAACAACACTCCAGAACCTTGACACCATACAGGACAAAGCAGCCCACTTATTAGGCACCTCATCCACAATCATTCATTCCACCACTGATACATTGTAGCAGCAGTTTGTACCATCTACAGGATGCACTACAACAAAACACCAAGACTCCTTTGACAGCACCTTCCAACCCACGACCTCTACCAGCTATAAGGACAAGGGCAGCAAAAGCATAGGAACACCACCATAGAAGTTGCCCTCCAAGCCACGCATGATCCTGATTTGGAAATATATCACTGTTCCTTCAAATCACTGGGTCAAAATCCTGGACCTCTCTCCCCTAACTGCATTGTGGTATACCCATACCTCAAGCACTGCAACGGTACATGAAGGTAGTTCACCACCACCTTCTCAAGAGCAACTAGGGATGAGCGATCAACTGCTGGCTCAGCCTGCGAAGCCCACATTCCTTGAATGAACATATAAAAAATTTATTCTAACTGCATATTAGTCCCAAACCAACTATACTACTGTAATGTAATTTTCTCAATACTGAGTTTAAGTATAATCCATATGTTTATTGAAAGACAGCAGCACATTTTAGAAGTTCAACTATATTTCATTAAATGTTATTCATTTTTATTATCTGATCATTTGCTCTTAATTTCTGATAGTTTCACTCACAATTTCCATTTAAACACGAGTATGGCAAAATAGATTCTCTAATATTTTGTGCATAAGCTTGTTCAGGCCACTATTTAACAGGCAAATACTTTAAGAGTTTCTGTAGATGGAATAATCTGTGCCTGGGTAACACAGAACCAAAGATGAAATGCATTAGGGAGTAGCAAAGTGCATGACTTGAGTTCATGTTAGTGCCATGCGCCATTGCATCCATCCATTCTAAGCACTGGATGGATGCAATGGCACTAACGTGGAGAAACAAATGCTGTGTTAAAAGAAATAGAACATAGGTGTTTATGTTATGAGTGTGACTGGGCAGCATAGGACCATGACTAGAATAAAGCATGGGTCAGAATTAGTTATAACCTGCAGGTAATGATTTACACTGAGACGTCATGCAAGATTACCTGATATCTGGTTCAGAAACAAAATCACTAACATAGCACTGCCAGTAATTCTGCAAACAAGGACTCACAGAAAGCTCTGCCAAATACATCTTGAACAGTTACATGTTACATTTTGTCTCTGGATGCAAGTACCTGCCACTTGTGCCTAAGAGAATTAAAGTCATTTAATCATGCTGGTTTACCAGAAATGAAGATGACAGTGCCTAATTGCACTGCCAAATGCGGTACAGTTTCATCACGACAAGGAAGGTCTCAAATTCCATCTCTGGTTCATACCGAGTCTGAGCTAATTGCCCAGGGACATACAAACTTTATCATCAGAGCATCTAGGTGATAAATGCAAAATATTCTGGTACAAATGTACACTTCCCTCACATGAATTTGAAATGGGTATGACTATCAAGGTGGGCAAAGCTTGCTAAGCTATGTCTGTCTACCCAGTATAATAGCAAAGGTACTCACTATCTAAGATCCTAGATAAAGGCAGGTCACTTTATTTAGTTGTAGGATGACTACCAATGAGTCTGGAATTAATTCCACCAGGAAGTAGAGGAGATAAGAACAAAAGGGAGTGGAAGAAGTACATCATGTCCAACTGACAAACAATTCTTCTTTGATTCATTTCAAAATATTGATTGTACCAAATATAGCAATGGGACTGCTGTAGAACAGTCTGATTAAAGTACCTGTCTAGACCATGTAAGACTTTAAAGGCAACCACTGCTGTTGAAAAAGGTGTGTTGTAAAAACAGGATTCATTGCACAAAAATTGCAGCATCACTGGAGAAATTAAACAGCCTTTGTAAAATCTTTGGTTCAACCAAGATCAAGATTATTTTTCTGTTTTTTTTATTTTCGCCAGGTCAAGTCTTGCAAAATACTATTTGTATACCTGGGTCAAGGGAAGGTATTTTTGTTGAACTCCTGGAAATCTCATGCTGTGATGGAGCTTGGAGGAGAGTGGGGAGCCTGGTCTAAGGCATGTGGACAAGGTGCCCATCCATCAGAACAGTTAAGAGTAATTGGAGCCTTGAAATGGGGATCTTGGCCTGAGAGAGGACACTGATAATGAAAAGACCCAGAAACATTTGCACATGTGACTGTGAAACCTTACATAATGGATCTCCTATAAAGTTCCTTAAGTACCACTCTGATGAAGCTTTGTAAATAGCAGAGGTGGACTACATGGATCTCTAACACAAATTACAGAGGCATATTCCTTTCTTTCTTCAGCAAGAATTATATTTCAAGCCTTGATGTAGAGTGATAGAAAAGCTTGCAGGAGTTGGAAAATACAGGCCCAGATTTTGTAGTTAATGGTGCAGTGATGGAAATTTCTATTGATTGCAAAGAAAGCTGCTGACAAATATCTAAAAGAAAATCTGTGACATGAAGTTCTTCCTTCCTCGCTGTCAGGCATCAACTCTAGGGGATCTCTGGAACCCACCAACTGTGGTTTTATCAACCAGACTGAGCACATTGAACAATTCTCACATTCAATAAAGCAATAAGTAAAACACAAACTTTACTAACTTATTAAATATTTATAGAATACAAAATAAAGACTGGAACAAACACACAATTAGGTAGAAATAGAAATACAATCAATAAACTTCAAAACAAACATCCAAAAAATGTTGTTATTTTAAAATCCACGAAATATTGAAATACTTTGTGGTTATTATGACCCATACATGTAAAATTGTTTTAGAGCCAGAGATATAGTGAAGTAGTAATTAAGGGTGAGAATGCATTAAAAGCTTTCTTAAAACTCATGTATTAAAACAACATTTTTATGTTTTTCTTTACTTTAATGATGAGAATAGTTTGCAACACCGTAAAGGAGCAGGAAATCTTCATCAACTCCTGATTTATTCACTTAGCTCCATACAAGCTTAGTCCATATCGTGCTGTTGGACTTTCTCCATTATTTCTTACTGCAAATTACAGGCCATTATTTTCCACCTGAAAATCTGTTGCCTGGAAACTCAACTGTATCGCAGAAGTGCCATGTGTGCAGCCTGTATTTATGTAAAATCAAGTTAGCTTGCGCCTTTCAATGTATTTGCATTTCCTGATGCAAATTTGCATGTATACTATAATAAAAATTCAGATGCAACATTGTTAAGGTAATAGGAATCAAGCCTGGTGGCCAACTGAAAAGGACCACTAAGTAGCTGCTAAATTCTAAATAAATTCAACAAAGAACTGGAATAGATAATATTTAAATTTTATGTTTGCATTCTATATCTCCATGCTCCGTAAGTGAAAATGGCATGGATGCTGGTAATACTTTCAAAATGTCTAATCTTCTGCACAGAAGACATTTCAGAGTTGCTGGTAAAGAATGTTAAAGTCACTTCAAAATTTAGCACCATCTTCAATGTTTGTTGTTCAAATAATATCCTCCCTAAATCACAGTTCAAATCCAGTTTAAACCCAATGCACTTCATGTGTATGCAACTACATCAGCAGTGACTGACTGCAAAGAACCCAGTGAAAGTCAAAAATACTAATGAGGAAAGGTCAAGGTACCAGCGTTTTCTAGGTTTATATTATGGGTCAATAATGTAAATAAATCTGTATTTGTGGGGGTACCATTTTTTATTTTGAAAATGAAAATACTGATATAACTCCAGTTAGTACTCAGAACCAGATGCCCATCAGCACCATCAATAACACCACCATGACAGACTTGCCCTTTTACCACCCTGGGTACAAACTCCATAGGCAACACCCATTCTTTTCTACATAGCTTACTTTCACATTGGACTGGGAATTTACCAGGTACCTTAGTTCCTTATTGCACAGAAAGCGGTCATTTGGCCCATTGAGTCTACGCCGGCTCTCAGTGAACACCTATCAGTCCTATTCTCCGATTTATCTGCCTGCAACCTATTCTCTCTCAAATACTCATCAACTCCCCCTGATTCTCCTGACATGCAACTACCCCAGGGGTGATTTATAGATCTAATTAATCCACCAGCACGAGGTTTAGGAGAAGCCGGAGCACCCGGAGGGGGGAACACAGTCACGGGATGAACATACAAGTACCACACAGAGAGGAATCCGAGGTCAGGATCAAACCTGGGTCCCTGGAGCTGTGAGGCAGCAGCACTACCTACTGTGCCCCTGTGAGTAAAATCTCAGCAGCTGATGATCAGGTTTCATTTGACTTGGTGCTGTTATTTAAGATATTGTATTAATAGTGGATGAAAAACAGGGGGGAGTGCTTTCAAACCAATAAAACTTAACATTGTGTAATTCCCTTAATTCATCATATTAAATTTTGGTCACAGTGTTACCACTAACAGCCCCAGTTCAAATTGTCTCAGTGCAAGAATCATATCTGATTGCATTGAGATTGTACCCAGCATCAGCATATCCCAGGATAAGAGCATGCTTTCCAGTTAAACTGAATGCAGTGTGAAAATCTCATCCATCCACCCATACAACACTACAGCACAGAAAACAGGCCATTCGACCCTTCTAGTCTGTGCCGAAACGTTATTCAGCTAGTCCCACTTACCTGCACCCAGTCCATAACCCTCCAGACCTCTCCCGTCCATGTGTCTGTCTAATTTATTCTTAAAACTTAAGAGTGAGCCCGCATTTACTACATCAGATGGCAGCCCGTTCCACACTCCCACCACTCTCTGAGTGAAGAAGTTCCCCCTAATGTTCCCCCTAAACCTTTCCCCTTTCACCCTAAAGCCATGTCCTCTCGTACTTATCTCTCCTAATCTAGGTGGAAAGAGCCTACTCGCATTAACTCTGTCTATGCCCCTCATAATTTTGTAAACCTCTATCAAATCTCCCCTCATTCTTCTGTGCTCCAAGGAATAAAGTCCTAACCTGTTCAATCTTTCCCTGTAACTCAACTCCTGAAGACCTGGCAACATTCCAGTAAATCTCCTCTGCACTCTTTCAATCTTACTGATATCCTTCCTATAGTTAGGTGACCAGAACTGCACACAATACTCCAAATTTGGCCTCACCAATGACTTATACAACCTCACCATAACATCCCAACTCCTATACTCAACCCACTACTGCACTTTTACTGAAATCCTAGTGACAGTACTATAAATATAAGGTGCTATCATTGATGTAGTGCTTTGTGTAAACTACATGATTCCCACACAAGCATAATGAAACACAGTGATTATACTACTCCAGTACAGCTTACAGTATTTTTAGTAAATAACTATTTCCTTCTAAGTGAACAAAAACTGGTTAATTATTGCCTTTTCTCAAAATCATTAAACTGAGGTTAGAATATAGTTTCATAGTTATCTTCAATGATAATCCCATCAGCACTTTACGGAGTGAATGTGGGTCTTAAATCATTCCTGGAGACAAAAAGGACAGCAGATGGTGGAATCTGGAGCAAAAGACAAACTGCTGGAGGATCTCAGTGGGTCAAACAGCATGTGATGCTGCTCGAACTGCTGAGTTCCTCCAGCAGTTTGTCTTTTGCTTTTAATCAGTGCACTTCTATTGACTCTAACTTGAGCATTATTCAATAAACTCCCAACAGGACTTTTGCTGGCATCATCATGTCCTGTTTCGGGGAGGAATAGTATGCCTGAAGCAGTGGAGTTAAGTGGAGTATGGTCGGCTCCTTCTGGGCAACTGAAGAACTAAGATGTCTTGCAAATTTTATTTGACAAGTTTGCTGAGTGCAATCACTTCCACTAATGATTAACTGTCAGTGATGTAAAACTGACAGCCACACAACACAGCTCATACCCACACCCTTCTCTGCACTGTCCAGTTACTTTAGCTACATTGAATATTGCCACACAATGACATCCCTGCTGCCTACACTTCAGGTCCTGATAATGAAAAAATGCATCAGATGATCAGTCCTCATGTTGGCACCAAACTTAATGGCAATTGGGATGGTTTTTCATCTCACAAATATACCTTGGTCAATGCAGTTCCTACATAATCTCTCCAAAGAAGCTGTGCAATATCATAGGAAAAATATGTTAATACATAAAACACTGAGTGAATTGTTCCTCAGTTAACAAGGCTTTTATGCCAGAGGATATGCACATTCAGCTGAAGTACCTTAAAATATTGTCTACGTTACCCTGCATATGAATGCTTCTAAGAAGTTAATCTCAAAGCAATACATATCAACACCTACATGCAATTGCAGCTGACAATATTAATACATTTATCTCTGATGTCACTGAGCAGCAGCAGAACATTCTCAGGGAAGGATGAACAGCTAGAAGATGTTAGTCCAAAGGCTAAAGACCATGGACACAGGTAGACAGAGGGATAAGGCTTTGCACGTGCTTTCCGAAGAATGATCAGAGAGATTAAAAGACAAAGATTACTAAAGGTACAAAGCACTAGCAAGTATAAGTAAGAGGCTCAGGTGGAGGAATGTTTGGCTGAAGTTGATGACGTGGGGGTTTTAAGTTCCTGAAACACAACAATCAGTTCTGAGAGGAATGGGACTTGTAGAAGCTGGAAGAGTTGTATCTCATCGTAGCAAGGACTGATATCCTCACAGGGAGATGTGCTACACTCCTTAGGGAAAGGTTACACTAGCTTGTCTGGGAAATGGGAACCTGCAGGCATTTACAGAAGGCACAGACGCAAAGCTGGAAGGAGAGGGTTAGTGAATGGGATTGTAAAGAAAAGGAAGCAAATACTGAAAAAAAAAAGGCAATAAAGAAGTCTGGCTGTGCTTAACATTATATTGTTTGGTGCAAGGAGTATGGGAAATGAAGCAAATAAATTGAGGGCACAGATGGATGTGGAACCTTTTGTTCATCTGTTTTTTAGGATGTGGGCATCAAAGGCAAAGCCAGCATTTATCTCCCATCCCCAAATGCCCTAACCAGAGTGGCTTCAGAGTCAACCATATTTCTTTGAGTCTGGAGTCACACATAGGCCAGACCAGGTAAAGAAGGCAGTTTCCTCTCCTGGAGAACGTTATTGAATCAAATGGGTTTTATGACAATCCAATGGGTCTGTGGTCATTACTAAGAGAAGCTGTTTGATATTGGAACAGTTGCTCTAGTGTGGTTTCAAGAATGATAAGAATAACCATTTAATATTCCTGGCTAAAGAAGTCGAAGAGAAGACGGAGGAGGATGCAAAAAAGTGCAGGGTGCCAAATTAGTAATGGAAACAATTATAATCATCCCAGCCACCCATTACAGGAGAATACAACTGTATTAGTGTGGGTATAGTGGAGGACGTTGTCACGACTAGATGATTTAAGTTGTCCACATTGGGATTGTTATGAATAAATAAGGCCGAGAAGAATTTAATTTAAATGTACAACTTATGAAAGGTTAGGACAAGGTGATAGGTATGACCAGAATCCCTTAGCAGAGGATCCAGTAACTGGCAGAACAATTAGATGGGGTTGAAGCAAAAAGTATTTCACTCAAAGAGTGGGCAGAGTATTAAACTCATTGGTTGAGCTAATGGCTGAAGCAGGGACACTTAATACATTTAAAAAGTATGAAAAAGCAGAAAATGTTGGAAACACTGAGCAGGTCAGGTTGAGGAAAGAGAAACAGAAATAATAGTTCAAGTCCAGTTCTGATGAAAGGTCTTGGACCCGATACATTAACTCACTTTCTCTTTCCACAGTTGCTGCCTGACCTGCTGAGTGGTTCTGACATTTTTCCTTTTTTATTTCAATTTCCACAGTCTGCATTTTTGTGATTTACATTTAAAATGTGCCTGTATAGGCATGTGATGTGCTATGTCCTTCAGGGCTTTGAGCTGGGAAGTGGGATTTTATTTTTATGATCTAATTATTTGGACCCAATATTACATACGTAGTTTCCGTCTTGGGTTCAATGTTTTGGAGCACTACAAATGACTCAGTGTTTCTGCACTGAGAGATTCTTGGGGACTTAACATGTGTCTCCATGCCTTATCAGCTCATGTTGCAAAGGCTTTGTGTGAATACAACAATGCTGCCTACAATGCTTGATCAAGTTTCATGACACACACACACTTCCGGCTCAACACATGAAGAATGGCCATTGAACGAAACTCCTGAAGAGACTACTGGCCTCAGTGCCAAAGGACCAAAGCAAGAGACCTGTCTTCTGGAGAAAACCCAGTCAACGAAATTGAAATGATTACACTCCTCTAAAAAATCATTGGTACCATTAATTTACTCAAGAGTTATTTGCTTCCAATTCACAAGTGATGAAACAGCAATTAATGCTCAGCCAAGGAGTTGCCACTAAATTTGCTGTTTGTAAGCTACAACAGCTGGGAAAACAGTTGAACTGAGCTTCAACTGTCTTGAATTAAGTGATGGAATGCATGTTCAGCAAACATCTGTTATAGCGTTAACATGAGGTCAGTACAATAGCTTAGAAGTGAAGTTTGCAGTACAGCCTATTTTTGGTTCCATATGTGCCTCCACTATTACCTGTTACAGATCTGGTTATTTCACTTTGAATAAAGTCTATGTTAATCAGTTCAAATACAGGAAAATCTAGCATGGCAAATAACCAAATTGCAAATCAGAAATCACTAAGAAATTATTGACTAAATGGAAATGTTGTTCCTCAATTGTTTAACGTTATGGTGACAAGTATGCACAGATTTGTGGATTCAATTTGGTTTGCACTGAAAAGAAGATGCAACTCCAATTTACTTAAAGTTCTAATTAACATGCTGATCAAGTGCTTGGAGACTGATATTTCTAGCTGGCCTGACTAGTTTTGCTCCAATATTTGCAGTTAAAATTGAGGCTCAACTTTGCAATGAAATGGACTGATAGAAAATTCTCTGCAATGTTGATCAATTAATTATTTCTGTCAAGAAACTGTGAATGCTACAATCTGTGAATTATCATCCAGGAACTCCTTACAAAAAAAAATGATTTTGTTGATATTTGTGTGGGTGCATAACGCAAAAGTAGGCACATAAATATCTATCCTTTGCAGAAATATACAACGTAAAAAATGCTCAAGTGTAGATTCTTTCATTTACTGATAAAAGCAAAAGGGTTAGTGTGGGCACAACTGGAGAAACCATTTTAACACTTGGCTAGAAACTATATAAAATATCAAATCACCTGCACAGTGGACCCTCAGTAGTTTCTCACAGAGTCACACGTGAGCAATTTTCTTATGACTATGACTTGAATGGAATCACGTGCATAAACAATGCCAATTTCAGACCTGGTGAAGCACAGTAACTACCCACAATTTCAAGAGTTGTCTGGGAAACACAAACTTATTTGCACAGTCTCGCACCGTGGGGGGGGGCTCTCAGTGGAAACTGTCAACTTCATATGGTGGTCTAAGTTGAATGCCTGGCCCAGATGTCAGGGCTGAAAGGTGAAATAGGCACCCCTCGGATCCAGCAGACAATTAGCACAATGGTTGCAGAGATAGAAGCACAAAAATAACCAAGGGTCCCCATCGTCAGAGAAAGGAGGCAGATGTACTTCAACCTGTAAGACATCAGGTCCACTGGTGAAGATTCCTTGGCAGGCTTAAATGGCAAGCTTCCTTGGGGGTGAAGTTACTTAAAATTCTTACTGGTGAGGTTGTACTGCGAACATTGCTGATTTAACCCATTTGTACTAATTGCATTGGCCACTTTCTTACTGGTCTGCGCCAGCTTACTTTGGGAAAACCTCAGGGTTTCCCAACAATGGCTCAAGTAAGAAAGAGCCCTTTATCCTCCCAGTAATCAAGGCCAACATGGTTCCTTCATGTGCTTACAAACTCCAGCTTGTCATCAGTGACCTCAAAACATTGTTTCAGATTGACTGACCTTCTCTAAGTGCCATGTCGCTTCAGTGCACAGGTATATAATACACACCGAGGCCAAAGATGTAATCTTGCATACCAAAGTTTAAGTCAAATTTTGAAAACTATTCTGCATTTCAATTGAATCCTGAAGTGCACCTTTTTTTTTAAAATATGTGCTAGACAATTGATTCTGCACCATATCAGTCTTCACTTCATTAGATAAATACACTACACAATTCAATTTCTGAATCTGGTTGTGGTATTTATTGCAAATGGGGTTGTCTTTTCCAATCAATTAGTTTTATTGCTATAAGAAATGCTGATTAGTTTATTTATTTTTATTTAAACACTTTTATAATTTTGCAAGGTAAATTACACAATGAATTATTATAAACTGCATGATGACATTCCCTTTAAAATCTAAGTTTTCTACAGCAATCATACCAGCAATAGATAAAAGCTCGAAGGCATCTTACCATCATGTAATATAGGAACACAGGAGATCACTGAAACCATCAAGCAAACTGACCATTCAACTGAATCACGATTAATTTGAATTTCAACTCTATTTAACTGCTTTTGCTTAACCTCACTTAAAACTGTTACCTAATAAAAATTTATTTATCTCATTCTTAAAAATGTCTATTGATTTAGCACAATGGTTTTTTATGAGAGAGATATTTCCAGTTATTCATTACTCTTTGTGTAAAAAATGCTTCCTGATTTCACTTCTAACTGAATGACCTTAAATTATACCTAAGTTATTACCGGCATTCAGGATGCTTCCACCAGACTAAATAGTTTCTCCTTATCTACTCTACTGTATTTTTTTTAAGAGCTTGGTTAGAACATCACTCATACTAAAGTAAGATAATAAAAGTGTTTTATGGTACAGGAAAAGGCATTCAGTTGAAAAACAAAAAAATCCAAACACACTGTACCTAAAAGTACCTTTTGGGATCTGCAACAATAAATTATTACATGCTTCTGAACAGATGTCAGCTGGTTTTCTATGGTGTAGCTTGTGCAAATGTATTCAATAACTCATTTTTAAAAAGATCTGAAATAATTAAAATCTAATGTTCCTTTGGTTTAAGTAGAGTTATCTTGACAGGAGAATTGATCACACGAGTGTTTGAAATGCCTGACTTCCAGCTTGGGAGTCATAAAATCTAGAAAGCCCATAAGGGTTGCCAAAACAGGTCAGTATATTTGCATTTTTCTGCACGCAACCTTTGCAATTTTTTTATTAAACAAGTCAATTAACAAATTCTTCCAAGTGTTCACCAGATTCTGGATATAATCAGGTTCACATTTGTTGATTCCTCTAATCACTATACTTGAAGATGACGATTCTATCCCATTACTCCCCAGTTCATGAAGGTTACAATTGCGGCCTTAATGTCAATTCAACACTGAGTGAGTGCTATGGAGTCAAAGGTGCTGCCTTTTGGTCGAGATGTGAAACAATGAACGCCACACTCCACCCCTATCTGCCATTCCAATGGGTCTAAAAAAACACTATTTAAAAAAAAACAATTTAAAAGGAAATCAATCGGTTGGAAGGTACTGATTTTTAAACCAGTGGTTCTTTTGGGATCCATCAGCTCATTTCAGCCTGTGAGTCAGTTGACTTCAGCATCAGTGCACTGCAGTGCAGGAGTCAGACACGAGCTGGAGGTCAGATGCCTTGGATCTTTCCTTCCACTTGGCTGCTGGGCTCAGCCCCAAATCCAGGGGAGAAGTACACATGTACTGAGCTGAGCCACAGGAAAAGCTGGCATATGTAGCACGGTACCATTTATTCACTGCCCCCAAGATCATGAAGGTAAATCCAAGTAAGTTTTTATTTTCACATAATCTAATGTTTTAAATTAATTTCCAGCACTTGTCTGTGTTCTTTTATAAAACAATTGACCTAAATGTTTAAATTCTTTTAATTATTTAAATCCTTTAGAATAGCTTTTGAATTAAAAAGGATGCGCTGGGAGTGGGGCCTCAGAAACCACTGCCAAGGAAGCTCAACACTGCTGGTAGACAGCCCCTTCTTTAGGAATGGCTGTGGCATCTGGGCTTGCAGACAATCGGACCCATGACATCGCAATAAATTAGTGCGGCCAATGAAAAAGCATGGTAGGCAAAATTGGTCAAGCATGATCCACCCCATTGAAATGAAAATCAGGCAAGTTTTATAAAGGGGGTCAAGTCCATTCTGTCAGATTATCATGGAGGCAGGGAAGAGAAAACCTGACCCATCTGTAGTATGATTCTTCAGTAGTGAATGGAAAACAAAACTGACAAAACACATTGTGTTACTAAGTAAATAGTTTTACATTATGTAATGATGTGATGTTTGTAAGATTTTAAGACTTCACAGGCAACAGATTACTTTTACTGAAGTGTGTCAATGCCACGTGCGGCAGTCAAACTTCAAATAGAAGATTCAATAAATAGATACCGCTTCTGACTGCATAGATTGAGGTAACACACATACTCTTTCAATTATTTTATACATTCATTTTCAGGACATGGGCATCACCAGCAAAGCCCTCATTTATTGTTAATCCCTAAATATCCTTGAGGAATCAGTAATGCACCACTGTTTCCAACTTCTGGTGAAGGTATTCCCACAGTGCTGTTGCACAAGGAGTTCCAGGATTGAGATCCATTGATACAGTTTTAAAACAGAATGATAAGCAACATGGAGGGGAATCGACAAGTGGTGATCTTCCCATGTGACTGGAGCCTTTTTTTTTGTTTGGCATTAGAGGTCAGAGGCTTCGGGGAGTTCTGACCCATGTTAAGGTCCAATTATCAAATTTCAAATATAATTCTTGATGAACTTTATTGCAGGCAGGTGTACTGAGCAATCCAATGAATATACACTGGGACAACAGGCTCAGACTATTAGCATGCACTCAGTTATTATCACATACAGCAATTAGCTGCATCTTTTTTTTTAGCACCACAGAACTCGGTTGTTGATAACCAGTGTAAACAGTGCAGTCCAGACTGATACATGTTTACTGATACAGTGGGAACTGTTTTAAAGACATTTTATCAAGAAATCTAGAATTCATTTGCAGCGTACACATCCATATTAACAGGTAACAGCCTGTCATTAAGATCATACCTTCCAGGCCTCGGTCAGTTTTATTCGGCATATTGCAGTACAGGTAGGCCTCATAAATGGGATCCAGGCTGGGAGGGGCAGTGTACAAATCTACCAAGATTCGCTTCCGGGTTTTAGCCACCATTCCATCCTCTTTTGATTGTGCCACAGGTATCAGATGCACTGGAATGAAAAATTAAACATAACTTAATTACTCGAGATGTTTCTGAGAGGATGGATATATTCCAGTTTAAGAACTTGCTATGTTGCCTGGCATGTAAATCGGCAACAAACAGTTGTTGCAACAAATACTATTTTATCTATCTATTGATTAAAGGGAAACTACATTTCCCTCAAGTTTATCACCATAATCTCGCCTCCTTTCTCAAAGGCAGATAATTCCTTGGATACTTCAACCAACTGGTCATTTTTAATGTCTAGACACTAGGCAACAATAGACCATTAAGATTTGAGAAGTCCCACAGCTAAGTCATCACCCAGCATTCTCAAATGTTTACAGGATATTGATGATAACTGAAAGTGGGGCTGAATTTCCTCTTTCTAGCTAAATTGTGCAAGAATAACTGTTGAAAATATTGGTGCCACAGCAGAAATCAGATAACTCAGAATTACTGTCGGCCTCACTCTTAAAGCTCCTGATCTATCCAGCTTATTATCCCACACCCCATCAATCCATAATGCTTACCAAGAGAAAGCAGAAAGTGCTGAAGACACTCAAGCTGGTCAGGCAGCATCGGTGGAAAGAGAAACAGGGTTAATGTTTCAGGTTAAGACCCTTCAAAAGATCACGGAAGAGAAAAGAAATTTTAACTTGCAGAGAGGGTGAGAAAGCGATGGATAGGACAAAGGGAATATCTCTGATACAGCGAGGCCAGGGTTGCTGGGGGATAAGCTGTTGATCAGGTGGATAAGCTGTTGATCAGGTGGATAGGCTAATCAATGCAGATAACAAGAGAGAACGTGGACAAAGAAATGTAATAGCTGTGAAATGAGAGCAGTTAGAGAGAGAGGGCAAACAGTGAGTTACCCAGAGTTGTTGAATTTAAATGCAGTAGGTACAAAGGCTGAAATAGTGCAGGAGGCCACAGACAGATAGATCACAGTGGAAGTGGGATGGTGAATTAAAGTGGCAGGCAATTGGAAATTCAGGGTTGCCCAACAGACTGAACACATACATTCGGGCAAGCACCCAATCTGTGTTGGGTTTCTTTACTGTAGAGAGGACCATATTGTGAACACCAAATGCTCAATTCTAAGACCCAATGTAAGTTTGAGGAAAATTGCTGCCTTGCACACACAGTATTGAATTTGACATCTCAACTAATTTGTTTTCACTGTTTGTATCAGAACTAGCTATTTCTAGTTCTAGATGAACATTGAATTCTCCCACTTTAAGTAATCCTCCACACACCCCCAACCCTTTCCTAGCCTCTCTCTTTTTTCTAGCCCCTATTTTTTCTCTCCTCACCTTTGACCTATCCCCCAGTGGATCTGCTCTCCCTTCCTCCCCAGCACCTGCCTATCACTATCTCTTACTGGCATCTAACTATCACCACCTTTTGCCCATCCCGCCTCCCCTCTTTTGTCCACCTATCACTGCTCTGCTTTTTCCTCCTATTTATTGGGCTTCCCTCTTTTCCTATCTTCAGTCCTGAAGAAAGGTCCTGACCTGCAATGCTGACCACCTGCTTTTCTCCACAGATGCTGCCTGGCCTGCTAAGTTCCTCCAGCATGACAGCTATTTCTGCTGCAAGTTGTCCATCTGTAACATTGGCTCAGTTTTCTCTCTCCACGAGTATAGCCTACTTGCTAGGTATTTTCTACAGCTCTGCATTTCGTAGCTTTAATGCTCTCACTCTCTGCCCTTGTTAACCTGTCCATTAGGTAACTTCATTAATATCTCATTCTGAGGGCAACCCTGACTCTAGCCTATAGAGATATTCTCTTTCCCCTATTCATCCTTCCCCCACCCTCCCTGCAACTTAAAACTAACTAGTTTTCTCTTTCCCAGTCCTGATGTGGTGTCTCTTTTCTCTTTCCTCTTTTCTCTTTCCATAGCTGCCTGACCTTTTGAATATTTCTAACATTTTCTGTTTATATTTCAGATTTCTAGCATCTGCAGCTTTTTGGTTCTCATGCTAACTGAGAGAATGGAGATCAATGAAGCTGAATACATATCACAGGAATGTCATCTATTACATACCAAAATGATGAGTCTTCTGAATAAAAGGTTCTGCATCTTTTGGGCAGTACCCCAAGCCCAACATCGTGCAATTAATTAAGTTCACTGGGCCAGTATTGGTGTTAAAGGAAAGTCTCCCACTATATCTTCAGTACAGCAAAATCAGCCTATTGTTTAAAAGCAATCAATTCTACACTCTATTCATCACCCCTAAACAGGGATCTGGCAACCCTTGAAGCCATCACTTTCACTGAAAACTGACCCTCTATCAGGATGAAAATACTGACCTTTCTCTTCCCCATTATCCCTCACCTCCACTCCAGTTGCCTCACTTCCCCCATTTCTTTCATTTTTCACATCTTATTCTCTATTATTCATTCGAATAGGATTCTGGCCAGAAGGCACCTAACAGTGATATTAGCCAATGCAGTGAGGGCTTTGTATCTGCTCATGGGGTAAGTCTGAGAGTTAAAATTCTCCCAGGCCTTGCACTATTTCCCATCTACCTCAGTCTTCACCTTCCTGACTGCCATCTATAAGTTAAAATCCCTCTGTTATTTAAGTCAGCAACTATGGATTGAGAACTTGTTGGTTTATGTGTGGAGAACAATGGCCTCACCTTGATTCCTGGTTCGATATTCATCGAAGAATTTGTTTTTATTTAAAATGTGCAGTCATACTTTGTGATATTAGTGAATGAATATTTAAGAGGGTTTATTCTGTGACTGCACATTCTGCAAAATAGGCTTCCAAGTAGCAAAACAACTTCACCTGCTTTATGTTTACATCAACTTGCTTTCTCTTATTTTAAAAGAAATAGTGCCAGTTAAAAAAAGAAAGTTAAAGAATTCCATAAACCAATGCTAATGTCCCATGGTGTGATCTCATGGTCAACATCTTAAATACATTAACCAAGTCTTACATTTTAAATGATGTTAATGTCGCGACCATAAAATCCATATGTCATGCACTCTGCAAATTTCTCATCCTTTAGCAGAGGTATATATTCTGCATTTAACACTTCTGTCTTCTTCTAAAGTACCCACTAATTGCAAAGCACATTGAATGCCTTAAACTCATAAAACTCAGACAACTATCTGCATGGATTTCCAATAATGAATTAACTACTAATCCATGATGCTCAATTGAGAAAACACAGTCCCAGTACAGTATACCTTTGAGGCTCGTGATTTTTCTTATAACAGCAATTAATTGCAACAACCATTAACAGTACTGTTAATAAGTCTAGAGTTGTGAAAGATAATATTCAATTCTTTTTTTAATTGAGTGCCATTTATTCTTTCCAAACACAATTTACTGTGTCATGTAGATAAAGATCTAATTGTAGTACTTTAGTTTAAAATGTCGATTGAACTTTCACAAATAATGTATGATTTTAACTGTCCCAAATTCAGGTGTTGCAATGGGCACACAGTATTGCAGCAACGTTAACAGTCAACTATTTCAATTTAACCGTGAATTGCAATTCAGTATTTTAAAACCTTTACTTTATAGTGCATTAATCCAATAGCAATCCATTTTATCAAATAATAATTGTGGGAAATTTTCACAACTGAACTAATTGTGCAAAACATAAATTATTTCAACATCTACATTCAATGTTTACCATTAGCTCCATAACTCTTATTTGTCACATAGGATGAATAAAAATGCACTTAAGAAAAAAAAGATTACTTTTCCACAATATGTCTTGTCACTTAGAGTGGAGTTGCCAAGTAATACTTTGTCTTAAAAATATTAACTGCACATAGAAAAAAAATAATCCTTGTAACTGTAGACTTTGCAGGTTGTTCTGCAGCTACAACTGTTCTGCAACAGTATTAGTCACTTTACAGCAGGCACAGAAGGAACCAATGGCATTGCAAGCAATTACTTGGATGGTTGTATGACTGTTATTTCACCTTTTTCCACAGTTTTTTTGCCCAGACTAGATTTTTTTCCCCACCAGATACTTTACAGTATGATGCAGCATAAATCTGGCTACTTCTCAATGTAGTCTAAACAATCTCAGAACCAGCAAAAGGCTTATTCATGCTCCTCTTGCACAAAAGAATAAACCATGGCCCAGAAGTTGCAGCCAGTGATGAGCTTGCTCACACTCACTGCCGATCTCCAAAGAGCTGTTGGATTTGATTTTTACTGACTCACCTACCAGAAACCTGTGGCCTGAAGATGCCTCAATCTTCACAGTGAGGCCCTACATGTTGACAGGGTCTCTCATGATGAAATGGGATCCAGCAGAGGGGAAAGGGGCAGAATAAACCCCACCCTCAAAATTCAGCAAAGAACAGATTACTAGCTAAACCAGATCCCCGAATTTACTAACTGTCAAACACTCTTAAAGCCAGAAATATTCAAAAACTATAAGTAGCAATAACAATGTGAACCTGCCACAATTTTGCACTCTCTTGCTGTACTCCAGGAGTCCAATTTTGGATTGCATTCAAAACAACAACTCTGCACAACAGAGACACAAGAGACTGCAGATGCTGGAATCCGGAGCAAAAAACAAATTGCTGGAGGAACTCAGTGGGTCAGGCAGCCTCGGTGGAGGCAAAGGGATGGTCAGTGTATTGGGTCAGGGCCCTGCATCAATATTGGGAGTGTAAAGGGGAGATAGCCAGGATGAGGTAGCAGCCGGCAAATGATAGATGAATCCAGGTGAGGAGGGGTTGATGGGCAGATGGAGGTAGGTGGGGGAGAGGTGGAGATAGTGACAGAGGCTGGAATGTGATGTGGAGACAACAGAGGGCTGCAGATTATTAAATCTGATGAGAAAGGAAGGTGGCGAGTAGAACCAGCCAAGGGAGGGATGGTGGGCAGACAGGAACAGTAAGGAGAGGGAATAGAGAAACCAGTGTGTGTTGAATGTGTGGGTGATAGGCAGATGGAACCAGGTTGGTGGCGGGGGGGTGGGGGGGCACTAAGTAACAGGGGGTTGGAAATAAGGGTGTATGTGAGATCCTGGGTGGATCAGAAGGAAAGAGGAGATACAGGTTACCTAAAATCAGAGAATTCAATGTACATGCCATTAGGTTGTAGACTGAACAGCCAACAGCAACTTCAAAGCTACTTGGAAATCCCAAAGTTGTCAACAGTTATGTGGAGGACTGTTGATAATTCCTGGGGGAATTACCAGTATTTCCCACAATATCCAGCCCCATACTACTCATACATATGGGCAACAAAGTCACAGTTTTTCAAAATAGACACACAAATCCAGTCATTTTGTGCCAATGTCTTGCCAGTATTACTTCCATATTGAAAGTACAGAACCCGTGAAAAACCAAAGAATTAAGAAAGATTTTAAGGAAATAATTATTTATCGAACAACATCAGGTTTTCAGTTTTTGGATCTGATGGCACAGACAAACATGACTAAACATGCACTTTGTGGTTACACACACAACTGAGCTGGCTATTCAAAAGCCAAGTGCAAATATTTGCTCCATCTACAAGTGAAAAAGAAATCTCCAGTTATTAGCCTTTTCTTCAGATATTGCTATGGATTCCAAAATAAAATTTTAAAACCTTTTGGGCTTTAAGATTTGTCTTAAGCTGAGAGAAAGAGATTTGTTCAGTTGTACTAAATCTGAAGACTTTGACCAAGTAAGTTTGCAGACACTTTCCCACGAAAGCCAATTAAATGAGTGACAGGTTGTGAACCAAAGCACGTTCTGCACGAATGCTCACCAATTCAAAAATCTCTTGAACCTCAGGTCCAAGGCATGGAACATATTTATTGTGCACAAAGATATTTCTTCCATTTGCTTTGACATTGCAGAGCAAGTGAAGGAAAAGGGTAGGTTGTATATTATGAGGAGCTGGGGGAAGAGCAGTGTCAAAACATCTGCCAAAGTTAGAGGTTAGAGTTGGGTCACAGTATCAGGAGGGTTTTAAGGAAGGGCTACTGAGGTGATGCCAGGTTCATAAATGGATTGAAATATCAGGATAGCCGAATGTCTGATCAATCTATTTTCAATCAGCAGAAAAGTGACGGACAAGCATTTACTCAACAATAGCATGTTCACATTACGAACTGCCACGACCACCTAAATTCAGCGGACATTGTTGCTTTAGTCCACAAATGCTCAATTTCACAGACAAAGTGAGAGCAGCCGCCCTTGACAACAAGGCAGCATTTTGAAAAGTATGGCTGCAAAGAATCTTGATAATATTATATTCAAAGGGAAAATTTTCCCCAGCTGGTGCCAAACCTAACTTAAAGGAAGATGGTTCCACTTACTGGGGCTCAGCTCTACGGCGCATGAGTTCCTGAAGGCAGTTTCCTAAATCAAACCACCTTCGGCTGCTGCGTCAATGAACTTCCCTGATGATCACATAATATTCCACTCCATTCTCAACTCCTCTCAGACAATGGAATGCAGCATAATCTGTACATTAAGGCTTGGTTTCTAAATTGCAAGAACCAAATACATCCAAGTAACATCCAGTTTCAACAGGAGAGAGAAGAACTATTTCTACTTGACGTACAACAGGAACACCATCACTGGATTACCCCCCAACAACTGGATGAAAGTAAGGAGACTTTCAACAGTTGACTTGTTGAAGCCAACAATCCCTGTGTGATTACTCTCTTCATTTTTCTCTCAGTTTTCAAAACAATAAAATCAAACCCTGCCATATTCTTGGAATCTGAAAAATACTTTTTCTTAGGTGTGGCAATAATAGTCATGAATCTCTAACCCACATATGGGACTGAGTTCTATCAGTGTTCCTTTAAGAACCTGGGACATGTCTACTGCAGCATACAGTTAGTGGTAACAGACATGCAAATATAACCAACTTACACGAACACATGCTGCGAAGAACAACCAGTCAACCATTTCTTTTCCACCTTTCACTAAATGTCCTCATAGCAGTAAGCACAACCGTTGTTACAGCTGTGCCTCTAATTTGAAAAATAGTAGGTGAACAACACCTAAAATGGAACATATTAGGGAAAGGCAGAGTAGAAGAATTGGTAGGTTGGTAGGATAATTCAGCACTGTAAATTACCCCCAGTAGGTCAACCGGACATAGTAAATGGTTCCTAGTGTGTAGGTGAGTGACAGAGTCTGAGGGTTGGATGAAAACGTGGGGAGAATTTAAAAAAATAAGGGATTAAATGTAGAATTAATGTAAATAGCTGGTTGGTAACCAGTATAGACTTGGTGGGCCAAAGGGCCTGTTTCCATTCTGTATCTCTATTATTCTAATTGTACGATTAAACTTTTAAACAGGTGATGATTAAATGGCCTGAATAGGAGGCAATCAGAGAAATGATGAAATAAACTTAAAGTATTAAGTTGTATGGGAAAGGTGCAAATATTCGAATGGTGGACGTGAGCAAGGTTGTTTTTGAAATTGAAACAGCAGAAGTTGGCAACAATGGAAAAGAATGCTGCGTCCAGAGGAGAGAGAAGCAAAGCATCCATCCCAAGGATAAAGACAACACAAGGCAGCAACGGGATTTGGTCATTAAATGTGGGGACAGAGTGAGTGTTAGTTCACAGTGAATGTTGCCAAAGAAGGGGAAAAAAGTCAATTTCAAATAGAAGAAAATCTATTGCCAACCTGCCTGTCACAATGAGCTACACATTATAATAAATTTCAAGATAAACTTGCATCAGGAATAACTTGGAATTGGGAACATTGTGGTTTGCTTGAGTGGAGAATTCAACGTTGTGCTTACCAGACATCGCACAAGTTAATTTCAAGCATACATTGGCTTTATTTCACATATTAGTGATATCTGTTGAGCTGGCTTTATGAATAAACCACACACACAGCTTCCAGCACCAATGTAAGCAGAAGCTGTATTCCTTTCCAAGTGAAAAGATTGATTGCTGGATCTATTACCTTTTTACTAATAGCTGGATAATCACAAAATGATCTCTGTGGATATGGATAAAACATATCATAATTTAGGTAAATCACAGCAGGCTTCATTGATAATTTATTTATCAAAATGGTACATTGAAAATTAGTTCAGAGCATTTGAGAATTAGAACAATTCTTAAAAGTTTCTTAGCTGGCTTAGAAATACATCATGCAACATATTCTGTGGGAAATCTGAGACCTTCTGCGTACTAATGAGTAGAAAGTGCTCATTACTTGCAAAGCTTTGCCAGATGGGGGAACCTCAAAGCACAATCAATTGCCAGGGCAGCATAGCTAGTTCAGGGTAGATTTATCTTTGAGCAGTGGGTTCATAATAGGAACAGGCATTTCAGTGGGTGAGTGGGATATTCTACTCTCAGAAATGGGCACACGAAGCAGTCATATCTGTGACAGCCCCACCTGACCCCACAATGAAGGAAGAGGGTCTTAGCCTCAGGTTGGCTTCACTGGTGAGCTCCCTGAGAGCAGTTCATGTAGAGACGGGCGTTTTAACTAACATACGACAAGAGTATGTTGTCACCTCCAGTGAAGGCCTGCACCTGAGTTCAAGACACTTGTTATTTCATAAGTGGATATTTGTGTTAGAATATTACAGCAGTTGCGTCAGTCATATGTTCAATTGATCAATTTTCAGACCTGTCCTGCCTAAGGACACAATATGGCACTGTGAGGCAGCTGGCAATGCTACTGGCTCACAGCTCCAGTCATCTAAATTCAATCCTGACCTCTGGTGCTGTCTGTGTGAAGCTTGCATGGTAGTGTAGCAGTTAGTGTAACGCTTTAGAGCGCCAGCAACCCGGGTTCAATTCTGGCCACTGCCTGTAAGGAGCTTATACATTCTCCCCGTGTCTGCGTGGGTTTCCTCCGGGTGCTTCGGTTTCCTCCTACATTTCAAAGACATACAGGTTGGGAAGTTTTGGGCATGCTATGTTGGCGCCAGAAGCATGGCGACATTTGTGGGCTGCCCGCAGAACACTCTATGCAAAAAGATGCATTTCACTGTGTGTTTCGATGTACATGTGACTAATAAAGAAATCTTCTCTCTGTAACTGCTCCGCTTTCCTCCCACATCCCAAAAATGAGTGGGCTGGTAGACTAATTGGCCACTGTAAATTGCCCCTAGTGTGTAGAAGAGGGGTTGGGGGGTTGGTGGGAGTGGGAGGTGTTGATAGGAATGTAGGAGGATAAAATGGGTTAGGATAGAATTTGTGTAAACAATGGTGCTCAATGGTTGGTGTATATTCGTTGAGCTGAAGAGTCTGTTTTCGTCCTGCATCTCTGTTACATTATGACAACTTCTAACCCTCTCTGAAACCACACAAAATAGGCAGAGATTTATAAAGGAGTGCCTTGCAGGTATTCATACCCTTGACAATGTCCTTTACTACATGTTAATTGCTCTGAAGACGGAAAATCAATTAGGCATACTGCAAAATGACTGGCAGGAGGAAGTGATTTATGATGGTGCATTTTATGTTAGATTTGGTCATCTTGTTTGTACAAGTATACTTGATCTTTAACTGAACATACACAATTTTACTAAAAGTAGGAATTTAGGAAATCATTTTCCAAGTCAGAATCTTTGTGCATCAGAAGCACACATTGAGGGCCTGAGCACATTAGTGGGCCTCTTAGGCTACTCTGTCAATTAAAATTAATGAAAGAAAAATCCTATGGGTCCCAAGGGCACAAAGCTCTGCACTGGAAGTAGAAATTCATTGAATCTATCTTGTGATGCTTCCCAACCTTATTTAAAACCAGTTACTATAATTGAATCTGCAAGCTACTTGTTCTCACTGGCAGAGCATCTAGTACAGAGCAGAACTCCATCCTTAAAGTATTTTGATTGCCAGTGGATGTTGGATTCAGAGTTCAATGCATAATGAAAGCAAGAAAGGTGGAACACGGTGTCATAAACTTTAAATTCTTCCATTAATCTAAAACCACGTTCTGCTATCCACCCAGAATAGGACAGTCTACCATCACATTGCCCACTGAATATCTTATCTATCGCATACTCCAAAGTTCACCGCATCCTTGTGGAAAATATGAACAACATCCATAGACACTGTTTTATCCACTATGTAAGGTTGTTGCCTCAAAAAAAATCAATCAAATTGGACAGATTAGGCAGACATAACCTAATCTTTACTAATCCATTCCCTTTAATTGCTCACAGTCACTTAAACATCTGTCACCCTATCCCTGAAGTAAATACCCAGCCACTGATTAAACTGACAGTCTGTAGTTTCCCAGTTTCTCCTCCTGTTACTGTAAGAGACTGGTAACCAATTTGAATGGTTAGGTCATTTTGTGAGCAGAGAGAAACATGTTATGTAAAATTTTACTTTCCTCTTCCTGCAGGTTTTTAAATATTTACCATGTAGCACACATTAATTAAGACTTGTGGGCACTGTTCTGTGTCCAAGGCCATTGGCAATTTTATAAATTTAGTCTCAAAAGCCTATCAGTTTCTAAAGATAAAATGTACCAGAAATTATAACTATGATTCATCTTTTTAAAGACATTGACTTTTCAAAAATCCACTTCACATATGACAGCACCGCTCGGTCAGCTAGTAGCACGCTAGGCTCCGAGGTAGAAGATTGGGCTCAACTCTCACTCCAGAGACTTCTGCACAAAAATATAGGCTGACACTCCCACTTAGTACTGAGGGAATACAGAACTGCAGGAGGTTTCAATTCAGGTAAAAGATCCTAGAACACAATTTCAAAGAAGATGATAGGGTTTATCCCTGGTGCTTTGTCCAATATTCATCCAGAAAATAACAACCTCATTAAGCAGATAACTGGAGATTGAAGCAAGGGGACAGAAGTAGGCCATTTATTCTTACACGCTTATTATGCTGTTCAACGTGATCATGGTTAATTTGTGACTTAATTGCATATACTGATACTTAATCAAATGCATTCATACCTTGGGTTATAAAGTACCTCACTTTCAGATTTAAGATTAACTAACATAGAATCAGTTGCCAGCTGCTGAAAAGAATTTCAATTTCAGCTATCCTTTAGGTAGAGAAGTGTTTCCTGAAAGACTTCTGCAAAAATACCCTTTCGACCATTCCATCCCTTTCCTGGAACCTGTCTCGGGTTGAGGTAATCTGCTTGTGACCTGAAGGACTCCAAATAAACCCCAAATTAAGCCTCACACCATCACAAAAATACAACTGTTCAAATCATTAGCCAGCACTGGAGTACTGTATACAGTTTTGGTCGCCACATAAGAAAGATATGATTGCACTGGATGGGCAACAGAGGAGATTCACCAGGATGTTGCCCAGGATGGAGTAGTTCAACTATTTGGAAAGACTGGACATGCAGGGTTTGTTTTCCTAGGAGTGGAGAAGGCTGAGGGGGAAACCGAATTGTGGTAGATAAAATTATGAAGGATTGTTCCTTTTACGACAGGCATCTATGACCAGAGAGCAGAGATTTAAGGTAAGAAGTAGGAGGTTTGAGGAGGATATTTTTTCACTTTTTAAGAAAATGGTTGAAATTTCAAACACGCTGCACATTAGAGGCAAATACTCTCATAACATTTATATGTGCTATGGCATGGAAAGCTGTGAGCCAAGTGCTAGAAAAAGGGGTTAGTATCCATAGAAAGGTACCTGACGATCAATGGTGGGCCAAAAGGTCTGTTTCTTTGCTTTATGACTTTATGACTCTATGACTCAAAGTCTGTCTAAATCCACTGTCTCCACCTTCAACTCATCTCAGACTGAAACATTGCATTTTTTTAACCAGATTCAACTACTCTAATGCTCTCTCATCCTCCACATAATAAACACAACCTAATCCAAAGTGCCACTATACATAAATCGAAAATCCAAATGAAAATGTGCAGATGCTGGAAACCTGAAATTAAAGCAGAGGTTTCTGGGAATGCTCGGCAGGACTGTTAATATCCGTGGAAAGAGAAACAAGGAGTAAAAGTTTCAGTCCAAAGACCCTTCATCAGGTATTCTGAAATGCTAACTCTGTCTATTTTTCCACAAATGCTGCCCAACATATTGAGTATTTCCAGCATTTTGTTTTTATTCCACAATACTTATCCAAGTCCAGACTATATTCATCCCCGCTGCCTTTTTTTTTGCTTCTGGTCCCACAAAGTCTCAAAGTTACAATTCTCCCTAGCAATTAAACCTCTCCATAGCTCTACCAAATAGCTGTAATGTCCTCTATCTCTTTTCATTGCTCCCATACCCTCCAATTTATTGACTTTGCACTAAAGCATTCCTTTATCCATGCATTAGAATCTTTCATTCTGAGATTTCTAATGTCATTCTCTTTTCTGCAACAAAACTGAGAGAGAACTAAAGATCTCTTCACAATGAATCCCTTAATCTGGGCCACAAAGCAATTTGTAATGTAACATTCAAACACTCATTAACTATGACAACCATTCTCATCCGATTAAAAAAAAAATTGCATATTTCGATGTGTCATTCCTAAGAATAAAAATTTTCCATACACTGTCATCTGTCTTCCAAATCATTTTCATTCATCATTTTTCTAACCAATTGTGTCTGTCAATTTTCTTTGTCTACTGCACCGAAGAATACTTGCTGAGCACCTTCCAGTGTCTCTCTTCAGAGAGGGCTTGGTAGTGAATATTGCCTTGCTGTTTCACAGTTTATCTTAGCTCTATCTTCAGATACTATCCAACCATCTCCACTTTTCCTCCTTAGGCAGTCCTTTGGGGTGTGCCAAAGTGGCTAATGAGGCTGATGTGGGTGCTACAGACTCTTCCACAGAGGTGCAGATGGGACCAGGAGAGGGGCTGGGTGCATAGTTTGTGAGGTGGTGCACCCCTTCCATGCCTACACACGGATTCTGTGTACTCCTGATGCATGGCCTCGAGGTTCTCAATACCATCCCAAATGTTCCTTCTTCACTTGGAAGAGTCGTGGGCCAGAGATTTCCAGAAGTCAGTAGAGATGTTGCATTTCTTCAAGGAAGTTTTGAGCACATTCTCGAATTGTCCATCCATCTACACTGTGTTAACCAGCAATAAGAAGAGGAGGGGTGGCGTTACTGGTCAGGGAAACTATTACAGCTGCAGAAAGGGTGGATAATGTAGAAGGATCCTCTCTAGAGTCAGTACGGGTGTAAGTTAGGAACAAGAAAGGAGCAGTTACTCTACTGGGAGTATTCTATAGGCCCCCAGGTAGCAGCAGGGATACTGAGGAGCAGATGGGGAGGCAGATTTTGGAAAGGTGCAAGAATAACAGGGTTGTTATCATGAGAGACTTCAACTTCCCAAATACTGATTGGCACCTGCTTAGTACCAAAGGTATAGACGGGGAAGAGTTTACTAACTGTGTCCAGGATGGATTCCTGTCACAGTATGTTGACAGGCCGACTAGAGGGAATGCCATATTAGATCTAGTATTAGGTAATGAACCAGGTCAGATGACAGATCTCTCGGTGGGTGAGCATTTGGGGGACAGTGACCACTGCTCCCTAACCTTTAGCATTGTCATGGAAAAGGATAGGAGCAGAGAGGACAGGAAGATATTTAATTGGGGAAGGGCAAATTATGGAGCTATAAGGCTAGAACTTGTGAGAGTAAATTGGGATGACATTTTTGAAGGGAAATGTACTATGGGGATGTGGTCATTGTTCAGGGATCTCATGCAGGATGTCAAGGATAAATTTGTCCCGGTGAGGCAGAGAAAGAATGGTAGGCTGAAGGAACCATGGGTGACAAGAGGGGTGGAACAACTAGTTAGGAAGAAGAAGGCAGCATACATAAAGTGTAGGCAGCAAGGATCAGACAGGGCTCATAAGGAATATAGGGTAGCAATGAAGGAACTTAAGAAGGGGCTGAGGAGAGCAAGAAGGGGACATGAAAAGACCTTGGTGAGTAGGGTTAAGGAAGATCCCAAGGCTTTTCTCGCTTATGTGAAGAGCAGAAGGATGACGAGAGTGAAGGTAGGACCGATTAGAGACAAAGGTGGGAAGATGGGCCTGGAAGCTGTGGAAGTGGGTGCGGTTCTCAATGAATACTTCTCTTCAGTATTCACCAAGGAGAGGGGCCTTGATGACACTGAGGACAGTGTTGGTAAGGTTAATGTTCTGGAGCATGTAGATGTCAAGAGAGAGGATGTGTTGGAGCTGTTGGAAAATATTAGGACAGATAAGTCCCCGGGTCCTGACGGTATATTCCCCAGGCTGCTCCGCGAGGTGAGGGAGGAGATTGCTGAACCATTGGCTAGGATCTTTGAGTCCTCATTCTCCACAGGAATTGTATCGGAGGATTGGAGGGTGGCAAATGTTGTCCCCTTATTCAAAAAAGGTAGTAGAGATAGTCCAGGGAATTACAGACCAGTGAGCCTTACATCTGTGGTGGGTAAACTGTTGGAAAGGATTCTTAGGGATAGGATCTATGAGCATTTAGAGAATCATGGACTGATTAGGGACAGCCAGCATGAAGGGAAGATCATGTCTCACAAGCCTTATAGGATTCTTTGAGGAGGTGACCAGGAAGATTGATGAGGGTAGTGCAGTAGATATGGTCTACATGGATTTTAGTAAGGCGTTTGACAAGGTTCCACATGGTAGGCTTCTTCAGAAGGTCAGAGGGCATGGGATCCAGGGAGGCTTGGCCATGTGGATTCAGAATTGGCTTGCCTGTAGAAAGCAGAGGGTTGTGGTGGAGGGAGTACATTCAGATTGGAGGGCTGTGACTAGCGTTGTCCCACAAGGATCAGTTCTGGGACCTCTACTTTTCGTAATATTTATTAATGACTTGGATGAGGGGGTAGAAGGGTAGGTTAGCAAGTTTGCAGACGACACAAAGGTCGGTGGTGTTGTGGATAGTGTGGAGGACTGTTGAAGATTGCAGAGGGATATTGATAAGATGCAGAGCTGGGCTGACAAGTAGCAGATGGAGTTCAATCCGGAGAAATGTGAGGTGGTACACTTCGGAAGGACAAACTCCAAGGCAGAGTACAAGGTTAATGCCAGGATTCTGGGGAGTGTGGAGGAGCAGAGGGATCTGGGGGTTCATATCCACAGATCACTGAAAGTTGCCTCACAGGTGGATAGGGTAGTTAAGAAAGCTTATGGGACATTAGCTTTCATAAGTCGTGGGATCAAGTTTAAGAGCTGCGAGGTAATGATGCAGCTCTACAAAACTCTGGTTAGACCACACTTGGAGTGCTGTGTCCAGTTCTGGTCACTTCATTATAGGAAGGATGTGGAAGCGTTGGAAAGGGTGCAGAGGAGATTTACCGGGATGCTGCCTGGTTTGGAGAGTGTGGATTATGAGGAGAGACTCTCCTCATAATCCACACTCTCTTATAGGGCTTTACTCTTTGGAGGGAAGGAGGACGAGGGGAGACATGATAGAGGTGTACAAAATATTAAGAGGAATAGATAGAGTGGACAGCCAGCGCCTCTTTCCCAGGGCACCAATGCTCAATACAAGAGGGCATGGCTTTAAAGTAATGGGTGGGAAGTTCAAGGGAGATATCAGAGGGAGGTTTTTTACCCAGAGAGTGGCAGGTGCATGGAATGCGCTGCCTGGGGTAGTGGTGGAGGCAGGTACGTTGGTCAAGTTCAAGAGATTGTTAGATAAGCATATGGAGGAATTTAAAATAGGGGGATATGTGGGAGGAAGGGGTTAGATAGTCTTAGGCGTGGTTTAAAGGTCGGCACAACATGGTGGGCCGAAGGGCCTGTATTGTTCTATGTTCTAATAGCTTGATGGTATCTAACACGGGGCTAAGACTAATTGTAGCACTCCTGCCATGTGCAATCCAAGATCACCTAACCCACTGCAGACTGGAAGTCGAAACTCATACCACCCGCCTCCACCCCAAATTGAACTGCAGTGTAAACAGTCAGATACACACACACACACACACACACACACACACACACACACACACAAACGGAGCAGCAAGCTGGGTTGATCTGGCACAAGTCCTTGTAGATATTCCCTTGTCCGAGTTTTCTGGACAGCAACTACAGTTTGATCCTGCACAAACTTCCCTTATCAGCCAATACCACAAATAGTGAAAGCAAGTTTTTCTGAAGTAGCTTATGAAATCTCAGCCAATATTTTTGTGTTAATTGTTCCATCTTCAATACATAACTGATGTTTCTGTACATTCAAGTAAATAGAGTGCACAGCTGCAGCACCAAATCCATAAACAGTATGACTAAGGTCCAAGAAAAATTCCACACCTGACATACTGCACTTTTGCTGAGACCATACTACTACTGACTTTGAGTTAGTCAGTTATTCCCAAAGTTGAACCAAGATGCAAAAAGGATAAAAACTACATTGAGCTGAAATTTATTTAAATTGAAAACACATTTTAAATTTAAACAGCATTTTTTTATCATGGAACTGAAAGGTCTAATAGGGTGTTGAGTATCAAGGGATTGCAAATTACAAAATAATTCCTATTTTTTTAATTGAAATTGAGCAATAGGTTTCTAAAGCTAATAAAGCAAATGTGGGAAATCAGCACCCTTCATCATTATTAATGTCTGTAAACATTAATTTATTCATGACAATCTTAATATTCCATTCCCTCTCCCAGGGTTTTTCAGAGACATTTATAGGCTACCACAAGTGTAATGCTGCAGTAATACTGGCCCAGTACTAACTAACTCTGGTGTTTTAGTGCAAATTATGTTATAACTACATGTGCTGTGTGTGGTTTTTTATTCCCTCTTATTTGTCCAGCAACTACTTCATCGTGCCACCATATTAATAACAGAGAATATAATGCACAATATTCCTAGCAACCCTGAGAGGTTAGTCTTGGGCCTTCGAGATTGTTTATAGTCATAATTTCCTTTCAATGAAGTGTGCTGTTATAAACAAGTTTTCTGAAAATCCTGCATATGTCCACATTATTATTAGATTAATAAAAGCTACTGAAGGTCTTTAAGAAATGCTAACCTACATGTATGTTTTCATGGACAGAAAAACTGTTTATGTGAATGCTTCCTCAGTTGCCTGTATCCAGGAAGAGTGACATGCTGTTCTCAAGAGCAGGAAAAAAGCTTGAAAAGGAAAAAATCTTTCCAAATTCTGGACAAAAATATTATGCTTATCATTTTGGATATCTCCATTCAATATTGCATTGCATTCTGAAATGCCTGTGCACACTTCCACATAACTGATGTTTTTAATGTATCCAGTACATTCTAAACTCCCAGAAGCAGAACATTAAAATTTCAGTCTCTTTCATTGAACCGCTTAAAAACACAACCACAAAAAAAACTAACACTTTATGAAAGCAAAACATTGTGGATGCTGGTAATCTAAAGTAAAAACAGAGTTCGAGAAATATTCAGTAGATTAGGCAACATCCATGGAAACAGAAGCATGTTCAAGTTTCAGGTCTGTGACCTTTCATCACTGGTCATTGACCTGAAATGTTAACTCTTGTTTTCTCTCTCCACCAATGCTGCCCAATCTACTGAGCATTGTTTTTATTGAAGCTAATTCTATGGCCAGGGCTCATCATTGAGAGGCACGGTAGTATGTAGGCAGGCATGGTAGTGTAGCGGTTAGTGTAATGCTATTACAGCACCAGCGACCCAGGTTCAATTCCGGCTGCAATCTGTAAGGAGTTTGTACGTTCTCCCCGTGACTGCGTCAGTTTCCTCCCACATTCCAAAGACGTACGGGTTAGGAAGTTGTAGGCATGCTATGTCGGTGCTGGAAGTGTGGCGACACTTGCAGGCTGCCCCCAGCACATTCTACGCAAAGATGTATTTCACTGTGTTTCGATGTACATGTGACTAATATGTTACAAATAAAATAAAATTAAAAAATCTCTTAAAAATGGCAACATTTCATTCACCAGGCAGTATATTTTTTAAAATATTTATTTTTCAGGATATGGGCCATCACTGAAAAGACCAGCATTCATAGTCCATCCCGAAATGCTCTTGAGAAGGTAGTGCTGAGGTTCTTGCAACACTGTAGTCCTTCTGATAAAGGTACTCCCACAGTGTTGTGGGCAGGAACGTTAAGGACTTAGATCCAGTGACAATAAAAGGTTCAGTGACATTATTCCAGATCAGGATGCTGTACACCTTGGAGGGGGGTGGGGCTTCTGCAGGTAGTGGAGTTCCCATGCACCTGATATCTTTGTCCTACTTGGTGTGGATGTTGCAGGTTTAGGAAATACTATCAGAGTAGTCTGGGTAAGTAACTGTGCTACAATTTGTAGATCATACACACTTCAGTCACTGTCCACCAAGGCTAGAAGGAAGGAATACTTAAGGTGGTGGATAGGGTCCCAACCATGCAAGCTGCTGGGTGCTTCTGGATGGTGTCCAGATTTTAAAAAGATATTGGAACACCACTCATCCAAGCAAATAGAGAATATTCTATTACACTCCCAATTTGTTCCTTGTTGATGGTGAAAAGGCTTTTGGGGGTCATGGGATGAGTTACTTAATGCAGGGTATCCAATCCTGCTCTTGCAGCTCAGGTATTTATGTGGCTAATCTTTCTGGTTAATGATGACCCCCAAAACATTGGTAGCTTGGGGATTTAGCCAAGGTTTGTCAAGGGTAGAAGGTTAGACTTTTTCTTGTTGGAGATGATAATTGCCTGTGGCATAGATCTTACGTGTGATCTGTTAGCCTCTGCCTGAATGGTTTCTAGATTCATTAGGTCTGGGCTGCTTCATTTGTTGATAGAACTGAACATTGTGCAATTATCAACAAACATCCCCACTTCTGACCTATGATGGAAGGAAGATTGATGGTGAAGCAGCTTAATATGGTTGGACTTAAGGTACTGATCTGAAGAATTCCTGCAGTGATGTCCTGGAGCTGAAGTGCTTAACCTCCAAACACCACATGCATTTTCCTTTGTGCAAGATCCAACCACTGGTGCCCAATAACTTCAGTTTTACCAGGATTCCTTAATGCCACATTTCTGCCACTGCTCTTCACATCAACCTTGATGTGAAGAGCAGTCACTCTCTCCTCACCTCTGGAGTTCAGCTCTTTGGCCCATGTTTGAACCTAGGCCAGAGCCGAATGTTCCTGGCAAAGTACAAACTGAGCAGTGGAGAGTAAGTTATTGGTGAGTAATTGCTGCTTGATCACACCTTCCACCACTTTGCTGATGATTGAACTGATTGGAGAACAACAAGCCAAATCAGATTTATCATTCTTTTTGAGCACAGGATGTACCTGCGCTGCTCTCCATGTGGTCAGTGAGGTGCCAATGTTGTCACTGCATTAGAACAGCTTGACCAGAGGTACAGTTAGTTCTAGAACTGAATTCTTCAGCACTCCAGCTGGCGTATCGTCATGTCCCACAGCCTCCATCCCGTGCTCTCAGTCTTCTCTTGATATCACATGGATACAATCAAATTGGGCTGGTGGGGATCTCGAGAGGAGTTCAGGACGATCCATTCAACCTCTGGCTGAAGATGCACGACTTTAAGCAGTTACATGCTGAGCCCCACCATCATTGACAATGGGGACTTTTGGAAGCCCTCTCCTCCCATTGGTTGTTTAATTATCCACCCCCATAAGTACACCGGTTTCCGGTTTGTTTAGCTCTGTCCATTGCATACTGTTTAGCACACATGTTGTTCAGGGTTTAATTTTGCCAGATTGACAACTCCCTTTCAGGTATGCCTGGTGCTGCTCCTGGCATGTTGTTCTGCACTTCTCATAGTATCAGCATTGATCTCCTGGCTTGGTGTGGTAGAGTGAGGGATACACCAGGCCAGGAGGTTACAGATTGTGGTAGAGAACAGTTCTGCTGCTGCTGACAGTCAACTATACGTATCTCAAGGATGACTTGTTTTAAGCTGCCAAATCTGTTCTGCATTATCCTATTCAGCATGATGGCCGCATCAGACCACATGATGGAGAGTGTCCTCAGTGTGAAGGCAGGACTATGTATCTGTAAGGACCATGTGCAGTTGTCACTCCTACCAATATTATCATGGACAGATCCATCTGCAACAGGTGGATTGGCAAGGACAAGGTCAAGTGAGTTTATCTCGTGTTGACTTTCTTGCTACTTGCCAATTTGCCGGTTATATCCTTCAGGATTTGGCCAAATCAGTTACTTTTGGTGATGAACATTGATGACCCCACCCAGAGTACATTCTGTGCCATTGATGCTTCTTGTGCTTCTTCCAAGTTTGGTTCAACATGGAGAAGCCCCGAATCATCAGCTGTGAGAGGAAAATAGGTGGTAATGAGGAAGAAGTTTCCTTACCTTTGTTTGACCTGATGTTTTGGGTCTTTGTGGGGTCTACAGTCAATGCTGATGACTCCAAGGGATATTCCTCCCACCTGGTGGAACAGGACAAACTAAGAATTTATGATGGAGGCATCTGGCACATTGAGAGGTATGATTCTGTGAGAACACAGATGTTAAGCAGTTCATTGACTGCTCTGTGGAACAGCTCTCCCTATTTGGACGCCAGTTCCCAGGTGGCAATGAGAAGGAGTTTGCAATATCTGGTTGGTTGGGAGCAACTTTGCCACATCTGAACTAGATGCACAAGTCTGAGCTGCTGTTGGCAGGAACACTATTAAAAGAACCCTTCCAGTACGTTTTCCTACCTGCAATAACTGACTTCCATGTATATACCTTGAAAATGTCACATAACAATTAACCTGGAGGATCATCACAACAATGGCCTCTTACATTCTCACCCAACATCATTAGATAAGTCAAAATCTTTAAACCATTTCCCTAATCAACCATGAGAACTGATGCCAATTCTAATGCTTCTCCCACCATCTTAACAAAGACTGTTATTTGAATTTGGGACTGACAGACTGTGTACTTTGCTAACTCACTAAATAAACATGTTTGGTTATGGGAATCCAATGCAGTTTTAAGTCTGACAGTAAACTATGTTCCATTTCACAAGATCACAAGACAAGGGAGCAGAAGTAGGCCATTCGGCCCATTGAGTCTGCTCCAAAGAAAAGGGAAAAAGAAAAAGAAAAAAGAAATGAGAAATGGGGGAAAAAAGTCTGCTCCATGAGCTAAAGGAAGAAAAAAAAACTATTTCTTTCTAGCACCAATTTCCAGCCTTATCCCCATATCCCTTGATACCTTGACTAATTAGATAACTATCTCCTCCTTAAATGCCTCCAGTGATCGGGCCTTCACTGCTGTACGTGGCAAGGAATTCCATAAATTCACTACCCTCTGGCTAAAGAAATTTCTCCTCAACTCTGTTTTAAACCTGTACCCTCTAATTCTAAGATTGTGCCCTCTGGTCCTGGACTCACCCACCAGCGGAAACAGCTTGGCCACATCTACTCTGTCCAGTCCTTTCAACATTCTAAATGTTTCTATGAGGTCCCCTCTCATTCTTCTGTACTCCAATGAATACAGTCCAAGAGCCGACAAATGCTCATCATATGTAAGCCCTTTCATTCCAGGAATCATCCTCTTAAGTCTCCTCTGAACCCTCGCCAACATTGGCACATCCTTCCTAAGATATGGGGCCCAAAACTGCACACAGTATTCCAAATGAGGCCTCATTAGTGCCCCATAGAGCCTCATCAACACCTCCTTACTTTTATACACTATACCTCTCGAAATGAATGCCAACATAGCATTTGCTTTCCTTACTGCCAATCCAACCTGGTGGTTAACCTTTAGGGAATCCTGCACGAGTACCCCTAAGTCCCTTTGTACTTCTGTACTTTGAATTTTCTCCCCTTCTAGATAATAATCTGCCCGTTTATTTCTTATTTGTAGTGTAGAATTCCATTTCCTCAAGACTTCCTAACAAACGTGGATATTGCTTCAAATCGATGAACTTTGGTTGCTTCTTTGATGTATATTGTTGCCATGGGGAAGGAACAGCTTGTATATCTTTGCAGCGCTGCTTGGTGCCATCAGGATGAAAGGAGGTGCATAAAAATACACATGAAAGGCATTTTCATCTGCCTTGATGTCTCAGTTGAGAAATGAAATGAGCCACACACTGTGCCAAGTTCACTGTCATGTTAGCTGACTGTGAATAGAATTGAGTGAAACTGCTAAAACTGATCTAAGTTTTCTTGCCTAGGCTAAGAAAACCAGAGCACCTTAGCTGGAAGACAGACAATACTCGAGCAAGGCCAGGATTACACCAGGTTATAATGCCATTTGTCAATCAGCTGATTGATTCACATTGGGAACTCATTTTGTATCAACTTTGTCAAAGCATTCTTGCATAGCTGACACCTTCAGTACTGCAATCCAGAAAAAATGTGTTCAGGAGGTCAGTAGAAAAGACAACATTGATGTTATAACTAACAATTAAGGAAGGTACAAGGTACTTCTCTGATGCCTTCCATAACTGAACAAACTCCAGGTACTGACTGTCTAGTCTCATTCGAACAATGGCCACCTGGGTGTGCTAGCAGAGGGCTGCTAGAACCTGCAGAATGGGTATTGGAAAGAGTCAAGTAGGGAAATAGGGGGGGCAAATTGAAAGCAAAAACTTCCTCGTCATTTAAGTCAGTGATAATAAATCTGATTGTGATTCAGAAAATGGAACAAAGGCAATCAATGTTCAGTGCACTGGACATGCACATTCTCTGGAATTTTTGGAAAATGCCAGAAGTGACTTTCGACTGCAATACGTTTATGAATAAAAAATCTTAACTGCCAACCACAAAAGCTTATTCTTGGAAAACACTGCACTTATAGGTTTGCACTGAAATAAAATTTATTTTCCTTTGCTCCTTTCCATATACGTCCCACCCCAAATGCATGCAAGAGTACCGCACCATCATGCAATATCCAAGTGTCTGAAACTGGCCCTTCTGATGCTGTACAAATGTTGCTTTGTTCCTTGTACATTTTCTATGTTTGCTCCAGATTCCAGTGAAAGGAACCCCTCAAACAGACTAAAAAAATCTTAATTTACTGAACTGCCACTCAAATAAAATCACAAAGTATTTCTAAACAAATACAACTGCTTGCAGGGTCCAAGATATGTACACGTTCCAGCATGTTTATTTTCTGAAGGAAGTCATTAGTCAACTTTTGGTAAATTCAGAAATACTTGTAGTTCTCCTTACAGTTAGCTATGTGTGACACATTTTTCAATGACTTTTTTTTAAATAAAAAGCATCAAAATTCAACAAGCAAGACCATGATGTGGAAGGACAAATATGTGAAGAAATTTAGAACTGAAGAAAAAATGTACAAGAATAAATGGATGGTGAGAAAATGTACTCATTACCCCAACAGTGAAAATCACTCCAACCTTGAATACTTCTAAAGGTAGAGCTAATGAGTTGTTTTTTTTATTCTAAGTCAGAAATGGAATCACTGTGGTATGCATAATGAGGCCCTCTTGGTAATCAACTCTTCTTCTCTCCATGGACTTTTTGTGGGGCTCGATCATCTTACTAATAGATCATGAAATAGCAGAAATGGTACAGCAGATGCAAATTGACAGATATGTTTCTACAGGCATTAGCCCTGAATTTCCTCAGTTTTCTTATGCCATGAGGATGAAGAGAGTCATTCATATTAATCTTGACAATTAATGCTTTTTTATTTTGTTTAAATTCATTTAAAAGCTTATCATACAATAGGAGGATCTACAAGGATCAAAATCAGACTAATGAGTTGTTTTCAAAGATACAGGGAGATTGATGTGGAACACCCATCAAAAACATCACTGACCAGTTTTATTTTTGCAATGAACCTGCATATTCACTGTTGCTTCCCTTTATTAATACCAACCTATCCTACCATGCAACAAAAGGCAGTGAGTCTGCTCTGTAACTGAGAGAAGAAATTGTGACAACGGGTTGAAGGTAAAAGTTATAATTGTAACTTCCATGTGCAGAGACATCCAGAGTCCCTCAAATGGCAGAAGCTAAGTGGTTGTCCAGGACTTCCTAAATCCTATCAGAAATCAGGCTGAAGTGGAAGGAGGTTGAATCACAAAAGGTGGAAAATGCACTTTCAGCTTCCTTTCCTGCCACATCTTTCAGACAGGGAATCCCACCTGGATGACCCACGATATGTCTGGCCTTTCCAAGCACTTGGGCATTGACAGATTCTTCCAGCAGAATACCAAAGCTCTTAATGGCAACAATCACAAAACTAGCATGAGAACACAAGTCAATGTTTCTCTAATGCACTGGGATCCCACAGCAAAAGTCTATGTACATGCCCCATGGTACTCGGAACCGTTGAGTTCTTTTCACAGGATTGCACACTCTCTGCCTGGTTCTGGAGATGATCAATTACTGTTTCAAAAAAAGTAGCAAATACATTCTGCTCCTGCACCAGTATTGCCGGCTGGAACCCCACTTCCTCCATGTCTTTCCCTTGTGCTTTGCTGCTGCAGTGCTGTGGTTCTCCTCCTGTCAAATACTTCATCTTGTACTGCAAAGTTTTGCAGTAATTTACGTTTATGTTGGACATCTCTCAGTAATTTGAAGGAGCATTACGCATGAATGATCTGAACAATAAGTCATTGCTTTAGCAAAGTAATGGTGTGCCCCATGGTAGTTCTGGGTGGAGACATGGGTCTCTGTATTTACATTGCTCTGTCTTGGAAGGTTTTGCTGCATGATCAAAGGATGACCCAGACTGAAACAGTGAATCCTTCTGGAAAAAAAACCTCTCTTGCATGGTGTAGTTTTCAGATTAAGAGCAGTCAGAAGGGCAAGAAGAAAGCAGAGAAAGGATTGGATGGATTTCCAAACCAATATTCATAGAACAGCAAGTTCACCGAACCCTTATTATCTCAACCAACATCAGCCAAAAATAAAGCAATTCGTCATTCATCTCATTATGGTAATGCCTGCCTTATCTGCATTTAATCACAATTTATCATATGTGCCATACAAATGAAAGCTGTGTAAAAGCCTAAGCAACAGCATGACAGTGTTGATGACAAACTTTATGAGTTGTTGTATATGTCATTTAACTAAAACTACCTAGGGTATAATCAACATTATGCATAATATTTTAAATTTAGTAAAGAGCAAAAGTATTATTTTCTCAAGATCAATCTAGTTTGCTGGAGACATTAATACATTTATGACACATTAAAGTTCAATGCCACAGAAATAACTATGATATTCAAATTGAGTTACATATGACAATGTTCCTCACTGCTTCAGCAAGATGTTTATGCAGACGACGATATTCTGAAGATTGATAATTGCATTCCTTTCCTATTTTTATGCCTGATGTGAAATTCCTATCATGGGGACCTCTAGTAACTACACACAACTTACAGTACAGTCAGTAACACACAATTACAGTATACTTCACACGCTTAAATGCTTAGATTCTACTTGCAGCTGAATTTTGCCAGTGCTTGAAACAATCCTCAAATCTCTGCAACTTCTATTATCTCACCTATGTTCCTAGAAATTTTAGTTATTCTTCTTTCAGTCCCATTTATTGTAAGAATTCAATTCCATTCTCTCAGTCTGCTTCTGTATCAGCCAATCTAATGTTTCCACCTCCCATTTCAGAATGTCTTCCTTTATCCTCAACCAAAATTATGAATTAACAATCCATTATGACTAAGAAGGCACTCAAATGTGTTGAATCCATTTTCCAGAATCTGCCCTCACCCCTTTCCCTCCCTCCCAGAACATGAAATTATCTTCTTTGTCCTTCATTTTTTTACTGCATCATCCTCCACGTAACAGATCAACCCCTGCATTTCTGCCACACGGAGAGTGATGTCACCAATGGGCATTGAGAAAGGCTGTGTCTCCTCAATCACGTCGCCTGTTCCCCCTTCCCAGGACTTTTAAGCTCAGGAAGTCCAATCCTTCCACTTTCACCTTTTCTCTTCCCACTTCCCAGGGCCTCAAACATTTGCTTCAGCTGCAACAACAAAGTACTTACATTTGATATATTTTAGAATATTTTATTTACTGCTCACAATGTAGTATGTTCAACTCTAGGGGAGTGGTGGGGGTGGGGCGAGGCAAAACACAGGCTGTGTGATGGCTTTGCTGAATACTTCCTTTAGGTCTGCAAATATGCCCGAGTTTCTGCTCACCTGCCATTGTGATACTTCGTCCCATTGCCAATCAAAACTGTCTACAGCCTCCTACGCTGTTTGAATGAAGCTCAATAGAAATTCAGAGAACAGCACCTCATTCTTTGACTGTGATCTCCAAACTCAACAGGTTCAAAAATTCCACCAAATGTGTCATCAAACCTTGTGCAAGCAGATCTTCATCAGTGCCTCGCACACCCTGAATACCACCTAAAAGAGAATGGCTGATCCCAGTGTTGAGTAAGGTATATTGCTCGCAGGATGATGCATCCATGCTGTGGGAGGGGCAATACTGAAGGAAGACATGGAAGTGGGTACCCCATTCAGATCACTTACCCCTCTCACCCTTCTTCCACTATCCTCAGCCAGTGACCCATGTGCAACCTTATACCCCAAGTGCCACTCTGCCTTGACACTTGTGCAGGTGGAACAGTCTCTGGTCGAGCCCTCACCTGCTTCAAAACACAGAGGATACAGGTCTAGACCATCTTAGCTGTAAGGGCAAAGGTCTGAACAACTGGCCCTCCATCTTAGCTTTAACCAAAGAAGTTGGCACCTCCAAACCAGTAGGAAAAGGAAGAGGAAAGATTTGCATTGACACAAGAGTGCGCACATCAGTGAATTACACACTATTAGAATTCCAGATTTACATGTGAAACATGTTCTAAGTATTAGGCATAGTTTTAGATATAGTACAGTAAGGAAGTAAGCTTTAAGAACTTAATAACCTTAACTACCAGCCTCTATTCTTATTTTTTGTTAATTCGGTTATGACAAGTACAAGGTTTCATGCAACACCCTCGATCCAAGCATTGGCAGATGATTCATCATCCGAATGAGGGACTACAAAGATACGAACATCATCCACACTTCAGCAGGGGTTTGTGAATACTAGACTGATGACCACCTATTTTGTTTTGTTACCTCCATCAACCTGGGTCCAAAATGGCAACAACAAGAGAAATGCTGTAGCAGGAAAATCATTAACCAAAGTATGCAAAAACTCTGGATAGATAATTCTTTTCAGACCACAACTCACTGGCAGCTTGATGAACCCAACCAGAAGGAGCCACAGCATCTGAACCACCTTGAAACCCACAACAAGTAGTGGCTTTGAGGAAACCCTTGGCTTCACCAACAATGGCAGGACTCTTTAGCAGCGTGGATGTACAGAGGGATCTTGGGATCCAAGTCCATGGTTCTTTGAAAGTGGTCACACAAGTCGATAGGGTGGTACAGAAGGCATATGGCATGCTTGCCTTTATTAGTCAATGTGTTGAGTTGAAGATTCAGAAAATTATGTTGTAGCTTTATAAAACTCTGGTTAGGCTGCATCTGGAATATTGCATTCAATTCTGGTTGCCCCATAAGAGGAAGGTATATGGAGGCTGTGGTACAGAAGAGGTTTACTAGAATGCTGCCTGGATTAGAGGGCACGTGCTACAAGGAAAGGTTGGACTAACTAGGGTTTTCTTCTCTGGAGTCGCAGAGGCTCAGGGGAGACCTGATAAAAGTCTATAAAATTATGAGAGGCATAGAAAGAGTAGACAACCAGTATCTTTTTCCCAGGGTTGAAATGTCTAATACTAGAGGCCAAGTGTTTATGGTGAGAGGGGGGAAAAAAATGTTCAAAGGAGATGTGTGGGCCAAGTTTTATTTTACACAGAGAGTGGTGGGTGCCTGGAATGCTTGAATGGACTGCCAGGGTGGTAGTGGGGGCAGATACAGTAGAGGTGTATAAGAGGCTCTTAGATAGGCACATAAATATGCATAGAATGGAGGGATATGGACCACATTCAAACAAAAGGGATTAGGTGTCATTAGTTCAGCACAACACCACGGGCCATCGGATCTGCTCCTGTGCTGTATTGTTTTATGTTCTATGTTCTATCACCAGGAAACACCAGGACTGATTTGATGAGAATAGCAGGAGTTAATAAGTTGGAAGCTGAGAGGCTCTTGGACAAGAAACGCCATGAAGGAAAAAAAAGGAAATAGATCTACAGGCTGAAGTCCAGCAAAAAAAACCCTCATATCCTATAGAATGCATGCTAAGTGGAAGGAGCACAGGAGATCCAGCATCTAGCCGACAACCACAACATGAATTCTTCAGTGCTGTCAAGACCATGTCGTTCATCTAAGAAAGGAGACCACGCCAAGGGATATCAGGTACACCATAATCACAATAACCTTGAAGGAAGGAGATATGCGATTCAGTAATCTCTCCTACCTGCCATAGGCAAAGCCATTGCCAGGATCCTCCTCAACCATCTCCTGCCAGTGGCTGCAGATCTCCTCCCAGAATCTCAGTGTGGATTTTGCCCATCCGAAGGTATAATCAATGTATTTTCACCATGCAACAAGGAAAAGATGGGGAGCAGAAACCACCACTATACATGGTGTCTTTCTCCTCAGAAAACCTTTGACTCTCATTGACTGTGGGGGATTATGGAGGATCCTTAAGCCTCATCGATTCTTCACCATCCTTGTCCATCCATTACCTGAAGATATGCAAGTCGTGATCCTCGCCAACAGATCCACCACAGACCCAGCGCAGACTGGGATCATGAAAGGCTGCATCATCACACTAGCCTTCATTTTAATCTTTCTTGCTGTAATATTTCACCTTATCTCCAATAAGGTCATCACTGGAGAGGAACTCATCTACAGGATGAGCAAGAAACTATTCAACTTTCTTCATTTTGACTTGAGAATCGCGATCAGTCCAAGCATAGTCATTGAATTACAATACACAGGTAACGGTTGTGTACGCGTATACTCCAAGCACATGCTTCAAGCCATTACTGATTCCTTTGTCTAAGCATGGGTGACAATGGCCCTCACCTTAAACATCCAGAGGACAAAGGTAATTTTCCAGGCCGGTGTGACAGCCCAGGCCTTACAATATAATGTTTTTCCTGACATTTCAAGGAAGCTAATCATCTGCCTTTAGACCCCAAATGGGTGAGCAGCGGGTCCTTTCATCCACCCTCCCCCACCCACCTACTTTCCCCCTCTCACCTGGACTCACCTATCACCTGCCAACCTGTGCTCCTCCCCCTCCTCCGACCCTCTTATTCTGGCTTCTGCCCTCTTCCCTTCCAGCCCTGATGAAGGGTCTTGACCCGAAACGTGAACTGTTTATTTCCCTCCATAGATGCTGCCTGACCTGCTGAGTTCCTCCAGCATTTTGTATGTGTTGCTCTAGATTCCAGCATCTGCAGAATCTCCTGGGTCTCAGCTAATCCCATCTCCTGTGAAGGTCTGAGTATCATATGCTGCTGCTTCCAGTGCTGTTGGTGATCATCTCAACTCTCATCTGAGGTTCAAAACAGGCAGCAATACTGCTGATAGCAGATCAAAATAATCTCCGAATGCATTACCACGAACAAGCCCTTTCACTCAAGCAAATAAGAAAGCAGCCGACATTTCTCACTCAGCTCCTGCTCATACATTTCTCTTTCTTGGCTTCAGCTTCCTCAATGCTTCTTTCTTCTTGCCTTGCTTTTACTGGCAAGTCCCAGAATGCATGAAGATCTCAGAAGCCAAGAATCCACTTTAAAGTTACTCTAATTGAGTGGTTAGCATATTAAAAATCAACAAATCAATTCTACTCACATGCTTACACACGGTCTAACGTGCTGCAGTTTAGTGTGTGATTTATACCCTCACCAAATTCACACACGCACTCAGGCACTCACCCACTTTAATGTGTCCCCTTTTGAGCACTCTTTATTTTTGTTAAAGAGGACCGAGAGCCAAGGAAGTTAATAGTGGTCGTCAAAGATTCCATTACAGCATTAGAATATAGCTAGGGTAAAGGGACTGAGGCAACATCTACTGGGATAGAAGTAGAAAATAAAGAGGGAAGTCAACGTTAAGGACACAAGAAATAGAAAAAAATAGTCACATTCTAACAACAGGAAGAACACAAGTTGTCAATTATAATTGGTGTCTTCAATTGTCCAAAGAAAGTTTAAGGAAAAGTATGTTAAAGATCTTTGGGGCTAAATTCTGCATCACTGTATGTTTAATCCAGCAATAATGGTGATTGAGCTGAATTTAATTCTACAAGTAGTACAAGCTGCCAATGACCGAGGCTATGGAAATATTCAAGGAAAGATTAAAATCAGATGATACTTGAGATGAGAAACTTTGGTTATGAGTGATTAAGGAAACTTTTATTAAAACAGTGAAAGCTAAGAAGAAATCTGATCATGTGAAAAACTATATGATACATAAGAAAATTTCATTTCCAGTTATCAGCGAGTTATTAACAAAAATACAGCAGCACAGCGATCAATGTTCTTCAAAGATGGAAGTCTGATGTCTTTACCCAATCTAGCTTGTATATGACTCCAGATTCAGTCACGTCATTCATTCTTAACTGTATCTGAGATAACTGGCAAGGCACTCAGCTCAAAGGTAATTAGGAAATGGGAATAAATTCTGATTTGGCTGCACAATCACATGCTATGTGCCGCCAACCCTGTCTAAACCTATGCCCTTAACCAAGTTAAAGTTATTCCTTTTTTCCATAGATGTTGCCTGGCCTGCTGAGTATTCCAGCACTTTCTGTTTTATCATTGAGAAATGCCTGATCGGATACTGTCAGCCATATGGGCACTCAATGGTATGAGATGTCTCAGTAAGTGGCAGGCTCTATCAATGCCATGCAAAAGGTTTCCATTTAAGTATCATAAAAAGAAAAGGCATCTTCTGGTGAAGGATGACTGAAAACGGATTTTAGGTCAGTGCAGGATAAGAACTACAGCAACTGTGGTTCAATTCACTTGGTTATTCTGCTTCACCGGAAAAAAAAAGCGGCTCTCATACTTGTCTGGTGCTTTTTTGCCAGTCAGTACACTTTGAGAGTTGTGAGGAGTGATAGAATATTGGAATAAATTCAATTTGGCTACTGAATTCCCCTAGAGGTCCAGTAATGTAATAATCTGGAGGCCCTGACTAATGAGTTCACAACCTGACATGGTAGCCAGAAAATTTAAGTTTATTAAATAAATAGACCTGGAATAAAAAAGCTGTTGTCAATAGTTGCGACCATGAAACTAATGCATTGTTGTATCCAGTAATACGATGCCCTTCAGTGAAGGCAATTTATTTTCCATACCCAATCCAACTAAAATGCAACTCCAGAGTTGTGGCAATACAATCAACTCTTAGCTGCCCTCTGATCTGGCTTAACAAGGTAGCTTGAGTTCAAGGGCAATTCAGGATAGGCAAGAGATGCTGATTTTGCCACCAGCTGTAAATGAGCAATGAATAAAGCCTGACAGCAATGTGAGGCAGCTTCCACCACAAGGCTATAGTTTCAAAGTGTTCCTGTTTGAATCCGCTGCAAGTCCAACTTCTAAGATAAAATTGGTTATTTTTTTGCATTGGCTCGACCAGCAATGGGAGGGTGAATAAGTTTGGGGGTGCACAAGAGCAGAAAGTTGGAGGAATGAAAATAACTCAGATTTACAGGGCCTGAGATTACAAAAGTGGGGGGGGAGGTAAGCCAGTGTAGGACATAGTAAAGCGCTTCCCACTGCTTCAGCTCAATCCAATAGAACTTTACAACCAACGCCCTAACCCCCCACTATCCCCAACCACCCCACCACCACCACCACGATCACTAATCTCAGCAATTTTATACTTAATTTTTAAAATTGCTAACTTTTCCCAGTTCAGAGCTTAAATTCTTAACTGAATACATTAACATAGTTCACAAATATAAACATGGAGAAAATGACAGTGAGTTGAAGAAATTGGTCTTGTATGCAGCCATTAAAGAAAAATGTCTAACACGTCTGCCACATCTTTAAATAGTACAGTTAATAACATTTGCAAATAATAGGCAATGTCATTGGGCAAAATATCATGCATTCAAATGTCATCCCATTGAACCTCTGGAAATACATCCAACTTGACTTGAAACTCTTTTGCATAGGGGTTGTTAGCAACAAAAACATAATTTCCTTAACAGATTTCTAATACATGTTGCCAGCTCAATTTATACACAAAATTTAACTTAAAAGTATTACCTTTAGATGTATCAATCCAAATCCCCTTCCATCCAAATAATCAAAGAACCTGAAATGTAACATTGAGCCAACTACTTCCAGGTCAAACAAGACCTTCCTACCTAATTTAGAAACTACTTTTTGTAACTGGCCAGCAGATGGCAATAGCCACTTTCTTTACCATCCAAAACCTGCTGAATTTACTTTCTTTACTCAACGTCTGTTCCTATCCGAGAAGATTATATGGCTATAAATAGGCACATAAAAGTAATTAAAGAGTGATCTTAAAATCTATTCATCTTATCCATACACTGATTATTACTTATACTTATTCTACAGACCTGTTTCAGCAAAGTTAAAAAAACTGTTTTTGGCTGCAGCTTAACTGATTTCCAAACTGGGCATTGCTCCTCATTTATTTTTATATAATTCAAGCAATAGCACAAGCTGCACCATATCATTAGTACTGGGCATAGCCCTGGAACCCCACACACAAATAAGATGTTGAAGCTGCAGAGAAGAGCTCAAAAGACTTGTGCTTTGAAGAATAATTGGGAAAACATGGACTTTTCAGAGTCATAAAGCAACTAGTCAATGTGTAAAGGGAATAAGACAGTCAACAGTGTGTAAAAAAGTTAAAGCTAAACATTGAATTAAGATAGTAGGCATTGAGTTCTGAATTCAAACAAATGAAAGCCAAATTTAGGACTATTATCAGGAAACTCCTTACACAAACAAAGATCAACATATAGTACAGAGGTCCACGCAGACTTGTGAAGATGGAAACCCTGAGAATGTTCAAGAAACAAGTAGTTGGTGCAACAAATTGAATGGGATGAAAATCACCTGGGTTCTACAATAGATGCACAATCTGCTCTGCTGGACTCCTGTGTGGTGAACCTGAAAATAACACTCAATATACATTAGCCTAGACGTTTTGCATAGAGCCATCATTATTATATGCTACACGAAGGACATTAAATCAGAAGTCTGATCACTACTCACTGCGCATGCAACAACCCAACTTAAGGCCTGATCTTCCCGATGAACAACACCCTCCCTCCACATCCCAAGCCTCGCTAAACCCTTAAGCCTTTCTCAACTGCCACCCTACTTCCCACCACCTCCATGATACACAACATGTAACTTACCTGTATTCCACTTCTAGTTCTGCAATGAAATAATGAGTTAATTCTACGGGGAGCCCTTGCACAAACCATGCATTGGCTCCCAACACAGTGCTGTTTTAAGATGCCTTTTGAGACTCAGAACACCTTCTCGACAAGTGTAAACCTCCACCTGACTACTGCTTAAGGCTGCTTTGATCTGCACTGATGGCATTGTGAATCCAAATGTTCTTCCCTATGGACTAACTTTAAAACTTTCAGAAGAAAAAAATCTCAGAAATAATTTTTTATCTATTTTGAAGCTTTGTATAAAGCCTAGCCATATTAATTCTAGTTGTTCCTGCTTTTGTTCAGCTTGCAATCTCTCTGATCCAAGCCAGCTGCAACTCGATGATCTGCATTCAGTTATTAAGTTGGATCAAAGTGGAGTTCACTCTGGGGGCCGACGCACGCACCTGCTCTTGGACCATTTCTGCTCCCTGGTTTCTCCTGGACTCTCCAGCGCGGGTTTCCCACTCGCCTTTCTCTAGCTCTCCTATCTCCAGCTGGTCTCATGCTGACTCCTCTGCGCGTTGAGGCTGCTGCGCAAAAATACAAACATGCTGTATGAAAGCTAATGGAACTTGAAAGACGCAGGTATTGAAAAAAGGCCAAAATAATACTGAATCATGGAAGTTAGCACCACAGTGGTGAGGATTGTGTGTTCATACGTAGTTAAACTGTACAGCCTTTTCTCTCCATCCTTTCTGTTGCTCCTCTCCTGTCCCAGAAAGTCAATACTTGCAATCGTCCTGTTCCAGAAACCTATGCGGATGCACACAATATTTTTTCAAAGTCGAAAATTCCCTTACCTTTCCTTCCCTGCCAAAGAGACACAAAGGGATCCAAATTCCTTTGGCACCCCATTCACATTCACAGTACTGAGGAATAGTTTATGAAGAAATGATTAATGATTTAATTGGTTGTATTTCATGACATCTGATAAATACAATTTGATAACTGCCTTGCACCCTTTAAGGTACAAAAATCAGCAGCGTGTCCATTTAGTTTTGAGAAAGTACAATTAATTTCATCCAGCAAAATACATTTTTCCCACGCAACAAACAATCTGCTGCAGGAACTCAGCAGGTCAACCAGCATCTGTAGGAGGAAAGGAATTGTCAATGTTTCAGGTCAAAACCCTGCATCAGTTCCTCCCACAGATGCTGCTCAACCTGCTGAGTTCTTCCAGCAGATTGTTTGTTACTCAGATTCCAGCATTTGCACTCTTTGTGTCTACATTTACCCTATCCTGGATGTATCTTTCTGATTGTTTAAAATAGTTTCATGGAATCATTACTTTTGATAATGGTTCACATCTAACATTCTCTAAAACCAAAACAGTGCACTTGTATTTACCAGCAGGAGACACAAATATCCTTAAAACTTGTGCTTCAACTTTTTGCTGAACAGAGCAGACCACCTGCATTTGAAATATGTTCACATTCATTTTTTTTCATCATTCCAATTCAGGAACATTCTTAATCAGCTTCACAGCTTATCACTAGCCCTTACCAGTCTTTACTGCAGTAATAATATCAATAGTCCTACTAATGGTCATTTCTGGGCAATGCATGTACAGCAACTGGCAATTCATGTGGGAGTCTGTGCAACACTGTGCAAAAATAATAATTATACTTGACACGGAAACGGAAGAGTTGCTATCAGGTCAGAATTAAATTCTAAATTTCAAAGTGTATTACCTTTCTCCAGTTTATCACTTCCATTTTCCAGCAAAATTATCTAATCTTACAAAAACAGTCTCCACTATAAACAGTCTCCACTATAACATAGCTTGCAAAATATTTAAAATTAAATCTTATTTAACCAAGGATTTTCTTTAAACACTGCAGAGATACATTCAGCAAATCTCTGCTCAGTTCTAACGAGTTTCACAGACTTTTTACATTCTTTTTTTCCCTTCCCCCTCTTAAACTATCGAAACACTTTATTTTGAATATTCATGACTTAATTAGCAAATGTTCTTTTAATTAGCATTTTATTTCTCAGGCATGGCTCATCCCTCTCATTTAACAGGCAAACGTTTAAAAAGTGTCAAAATTATTATAGAACCACACAGGCACCACTTTCAAGAATCTTCAGAAAGCATCGCATGCAATTATTACACCAAAGCTGCTGTCACCTCACTCCATAACTCCCAATTGCATTTTTGAGACTTTTTGGCAAGCCATCTAACAGGCAACAATAACAATGAGACTTCTTTGTGGGAGTGACTTCGGGAAAAAGCAAGTAAATTATTGCTCAGAGTTTATCGCACTCAATTCAGAACCTATGCTCGAGGTTATGAATTGGATGTTGATCAAGAGGCTGGTTTGTGGTGGATGGCATCAAGTTTCTTTTAAGTTGTGGGGCAGGCACGGTAGTGTAGCGGTTAAGGTAACACTATTTACAGTGCCAGCGACCCAGGTTCAATTCTGGCCACTGTCTGTAAGGAGTTTGTACGTTCTTCCCGTGTCTGCATGGGTTTCCTCCGGTGTGCTCGGTTTCCTCCCACATTCCAAGATGTACGGGTCAGGAAGTTGTGGGCATTCTATGTTGGTGCCAGAAGCATGGCACCACTTGCGGGCTGCCCCAGAACACTCTACACAAAAGGTGCATTTCACTATGTGTTTCAATGTACGTGTGACTAATAAAGATATCTTGTTGGACCTACACTCATCCAGGCAAGTGAAAAGTATTGTATCATAATCTTGACTAAATCCTTCTAGTTGGTTGGTAGAATGGCTTCATCATGTCAGGAGGTGACCCACTCAACAGAGAATGCTCAAATCTTCCCTGTTCTTTTCGTCACAGGATTTATGTGGCAATTCCACTTTGGTGCACAGCATATACCTGGACAGTTTTGCACATATCAGATAAATGCTGTGGTGCTGTGAACGCACAGGAACATTGTGAGTAGAAAAAACAGCTACTTCTAAAACATTTTCCTCACATTCCAGCTGGGATGTTGTCAGGGCATATAGCCTTTGCTATATCTGGACCACTTTGCCATCTCTTCATAGCTTGTGGAGTTTAACAAATTAGCCTCAGATGAGTTGTTTTTGTGCTGGTGGTAACCTTAGGAGAAGGAAGATCCAATCAGCACAAACTAACTACAAGTGCCTCCATGTTAGGCTCTGTCTGCATTGAGGATGCAATATTTATACAGCCTCCTCCCCTCATTAATGCTTAATTCTCCAATACTACTGATGACTGGATGGCACAGTCCTGCAGAGCTTTGAACAGACTTCAGTTCACTTCTTCCCTCACTTGCTGTATCCACTGCTTATCATGACTCGCTCCCTTTGATATAGCTTCATCAGCTTATTCTCAGGTATACGCTGTGTTGTTTCTGGCAAGCTCTTTTACACTATGTGCATTGAACCGGGATCGATGGGAAAAGGCAGGCCATGGGGTTACAGATTTTCATTAAATATATGTCTGCTACTGCTAGTGGCACAATGAGCTCCTGGATGCCCAGCTTTTGGCTGCTTGATCCATTTTAAATCTATGCCAATTGGCACAGTGTAAGCATACATTAGATACTGTCCTCAGTCAGTAAAAAGGGTTTTACCTTCAAAGAGCTGTGCATGCTCACTCCTATCAATAACATCATGGACAGATGCATCTGCGATAGATAGTCTGTTGGGAATGAGATCAAGCGGGTTTCTCCCTAACATCACTTCTTTTAGCACCAGCTGCAGAACCAGTCTGGCAGCTAAATCGTCAGCCGGCTCAATCAATAACGGTGCTTGAAAGAACTGTTGAACATCAGAGAGACAAAATGCTGATCAAAAATCAAAATCTACGATGCTGGAATTTGAAATTAAAACAGAAAATGCTGGAAATACTCAGCAGGTGAGGCATCACCTGTGGGGAAAGAAGCTGAGAAAAGTTTCAGGGGAAACAGAGGGATGGTGAGATCAAAGGAAACATCTGTAATAGTGTGGAGACTGAGAGACACTGAATGACAAAGGAAGGCGGTGGTGCCACAGACAGAGGGAGTGGTGAAGGTTTGTCAATCACAGTTTAGCAATCTGAAGGAGACGTAGATAAAAGGAGATAAATGAAAATAGAGCCAGAGAGAAAGAACGAAACAAACAATGCTGGAACTGAGAGACACAAAACTTTACAGATGCTGGAAATCTGGCATAAAACAGAGGATGCTGGAAATACCTAATAGGTCAGGCAGCATCCTTGGAAAGAGTAAAAGAGAGTTAACATTAAGGATTAACCTTTGATCAGAGTTAGCTAACTGTAAAGGCTGTCTATCTGAAATTGCCGAATTCACTGTTAAGTACCTGTTTGGAAAATGAGACAACTGCTCCTTAAACTTATATTAAGCTTTGTTGGAATAGTTTATGAAGCCATAGACAGAGGTCAGAGAGGGAGTGGAATAGTGAATTAATGGGACAAGTGACTGAAAGCTCAGGGCCACACGCACAAACTTAACACAAATGCTCTGCAAAGCTGTCATCCATTCCTCATTTGTTTTGTCCATTGTCAGGAAGACATCATTGGCACCACATCCACTACAATAAATTGGAACAAACTACTTCATCTAGAAGGAATGTTTGGGTCCTGGGATGGTGGGAAGCAAAGGGGTAAAAGGCAGTTAAATGGGAAGGTCCCATGAGAAGGAAGTGGGTATTGATGGAGATGGAAGAGTGAACCAGGGAGTCATGGAGGCAATGTTCTCTTTGGAATACTGAGAGGGGAGGGAAGTAGAAGATGGGTCTGGGGATTGTGTCACATTAAAGATGGCAGAAATTGCAAAAGATGATTCATTAAATGTGGATGCATGTGGAGTAGAAGATGAGGGTAAGGGGAAGTCTATCATTTGGGTGGGAGAAGAGAGGGAAAGTAGCAGTGCACCAATTAGAGTGGACATAGTTGAGAGCCCTGTCAACAATAATGGAGGGGAAACCATGCATGAAGAATAAGATAGAATTCTGATATGACAGATGTCATCATCAGAACAGATAAAACAGAGGCAAACAACCTAGGAGAACAGAAAAAAAAGTCCTTACAGCAAGCAGGGTTGGAGGAGTTGTAGTCGAGTTAAGTCCAAGGACTTATAATGGATATTGGTGCCAAACCTATCCCTGAAATAGAGATAAAGAAGCTTCCATTGTCAATAGATTATCTTCTGTGAGCTGAAGGAACAGAATCTAATTTTCCAAATAGGTGCAATACAGTCTTCGGGATTTATCTTTGCATTGAACAGTTTTAGATAACCAGCCTTTCCAGTTTGTGTCAGAATTGGCCACTTCTGATAAAAGGTCATCAACTTGTAATGGAAACTGTTTTTCTCTCCCCAGAGACACTGCTTGACTGCTGAGTATTTCCGGCATTCTATGTTTTATTTCTGACCTTCAACATCTGCAGCATGTTATATGTCATGGGCTTAGCGTTATTTGTTTTTTCTCTTCATCATCTTTGAGCTGCATCTTCAGACAGCTCAGCTGCGATTAACAAGCCTCTCTCAGCCAGCATCATCACCCATGTGTTGTTCAGTCTCTCTTGGTCTCTACCCTATTACAGGCATCGCCTTGGTTCTCTCCACTCTCTCCCCCCACCCCACTTCAATCAAAGGTCACTAACTTTAACCACTAATTCTGTTTTCTCTCCACAAATGCTGCCTGACCCCGAGTATTTTCTACTTTTATTAAAGCAAGTAATAAGGCTTTCTGACAATGCTCTGGGAGTTTTATGCAAGATGTGAAAAGAAAATCAGATGTCCTTTATCCATTGTTCAATTATCACATGCTCAAGATCCAAAAGGTAGATGTAGCAGTAATCAAGAATTTCAATGATGAGACAAATTATTAAAGTTGATGCTTTCATCTTATAATGACATACCCAACCAATCATAGCATGAGCCTCCCCCAATGTTCGATTTATACATCATTATCATCAATTTACCAACAAGCTTAAAGCTGCTGGTAATCTTTCGAAAGAACAAAAAATCTGGAGGTTGACAAGCATATTTGTACATTAATCCCCATGGTGGAGATGACACAAGCCATGGTGGAAAAGAGCATCAGTGCAGGTAGTAATGGAAGGATCAATGAAGGTATCTATATCCCTCATACTCCTCCCATTTCTTCCTTGAATTCTCTTCCGACTCACAAGGTGCAGATGGTATAATTACAAACTTCTTAATATCTCCTCTTCTCACTAAAAGACTAGTCTTTGACACAGTTTCAGTTTAGATGCTCAAGAACCGCAGCTTTCCCACTGAGAGGAGGAAGGAGATGGTGAGGGTAATGAAACACCATCGCAAGATGTCACACTCATAAACACCAGCTCAGAGACTCATCCTATGCTTACTTTAGACAGCAAGATAGGGAAGGATATGCACCAGGTAAGACATTGGACTGAACTGCACAGAGGAAGCACAATGCAGGTGAGGTGAGGATTCCTGGGGTGGACAAGCCTACAGAGGAAAACTGAACCACCAAATATCTGTTGCACTGGAAAGGTTGCGAGAGAGTCCATGCATAATGTCAAAGAACACGGATGAGTATTGCATCAACTTGTCACAGGGCTTTCTGAAAAGTAGGGCCACAATAATGCAGAGTCTGATGACCAACATTGAAGGTGAGAGAGGGAAAGTTTAAAGGAGATGTGCTGGGCAGATTTTTTTTACACACGGGGAGTGGATAGGTGCCTGGAACAGGCTGCCGGGGTAGTGGTGGAGGCACATCAAATGGTGGCATTTGAGAGGCTTTTAGATAGGCACAATATGTAGGGAATAGAGGGATGTGGATCATGTGCAGAGAGAAGAGATTTAGTTTAATTTGGCATCATGTTTGGTGCAGACACGGTGGACTGAAGAACCTGTTCCTGTGCTGTACTGTTCCATGTTCTGTGTTCTATCACAGCTTCCATTGCAACATAAACAAGTTCTGCCAACAATTCTCTTACTACAGTGGAAGGTTGAATTGCCATCTTTCAAGCTCAGAAAATAAGTATCATAGCTCCAATGTTCTAATGTTCCAAGGGTGTTCCAGGCCATCTTCTGCTGCACTTCATCCTCCTCTTCGTCTTGCTTCTGCTTCTGAAATCCTTGGCTGTTGGCTGGTCATGTGCTGTATTTGCATAATAACTGAGTCTGTGCAGCGTATTATTGCATGTCCTGAAACGCACTCAGTTTGGTACTGCAGGACTTCTCCAGAATGCTCCAAACAGGCAAAGCGTTGCTTGATAATGGGGAACGGGACTTCATTGCTAATAATGCATGTCCAGTTGTTTAAGATTAGGACAGAATATTGGCTGATATGGAGTATAAAGATGATGGTGGAGTCAAATCAACATTGCACACTGATTGATATCACAAATTGCCTTCTCTGCAAGTGGCTGGCAGTGATTAGATTTGCATGCACATAAACCCCTTTAACAAGATGGCTTTCTGCACATATCCACATACACTTTTTAGACCCCATTTTTGAGAATTGGATTGCTGCATTACAGTTAAAAATGGGTGATACGTAGCTCAATTTACATCCGATTTACTACTACTGCTTTGAACTGCAAACCATCTCAATAGTGGACAAGTGCATTTATTTCTTGTTCATATTCCAGGCATGCTGGCTTTATATAATCAATCACATTGCAATGAATGTATTTTTAATGGTTAGAATACATTTTAAATAAGGAAGGAGAGAAGGAGAAAAGAGACTGAACAATAGCCAAGCTACCTCTAATTACTGGGTTCAAGTCCTACTGTTGTCTTGAGTGCATAAACAAGGCTAATATTTCAGTCAGCATTGAAGAAGTAATGCATTGTTGATGGTGCTCTCATTCAGATGAAATGTTATCAGGAGATCCTGCACATCTGTTCCAATGAAGTTAAATGATTGAATGGGATGGAAGTGAGGCAGTGTGGAGAGGGGGATATGGGAGGGAATGTAGGGGGCTGGTGGAGGTGAAGTTGTCTCCCATTTTTGTCAACCATGCAAAACAACAGACTGACTCTGCATTTATCTCACCACTCTTCCTGGAACTTTGCTGTACAGGAATTAACGGCAGGATTTGCCAGCAGCATTAACTAAGACTACACTTCAGAATAATTCACTAGCTGTGAGGTCCTTTTATTTCAAAGACACTATATAGATACAAAGTAATGATAACCAGAGCTTTCCAAAATTAAACCATACACTGTTAAAGCTCTTAAACCTGAACTTCTGCAAAAATTCTGCAGCTAAATCAATGTCTTGCAAAAGGCAATTTATGAGTGTCACCCTCGGAGATAATCCAGCAAATCTGCACAATTTCTGCTAATTGAACCTTGTTTTTTCTAAAATGACTGTTGAAGATAAGTTCAAGCCCATAGAACAGGCTCTCACAATACATCCATTATTTAATGCAATGGTATGTCAACCAAAGTGCAACCAGCCAGAAGCAAGAAATATTTTTATTGTCCTCATGTCTCCTTTCCAATGATTGTCAGTGAGAGTACACAGAGCTGTGGTTTGCCCAGATTGGTGAAAATCTAGTGAAGCCAGAATTGTTGAGATGGTAATTTAAAATGCAAGCATAATTTTAGGTATCATTAAAAGGAAGAAGATACCTGAAATTACAATTTGGACATTGGAAATAATATTTACCATATTTATATTACATTTCCAAATTAGCCAAACACTATGACCATATTTAAAGCAAAAGTCTTTTGCTCGAATACAAAAAAAATCAGACTGTTTCTGCAGTCATATCTGATCTTTTTAATGTTTGGTCATTGAGGATTCTACAAAGTCTAACGCTGACCAAATTTAACTCCACTAGGAATGATAGATGCTGATACCAATTAAGATCAAATTTATTCGTGCACAGTAAATGGTTCAGACCTTGTTTATACTCAATCCGCCACCTGCAGGATAACTGGCCACATGGAGGAAGACACTGATTAGTAGGATATGAAATTTTAGGAAAAATGGAGAGATACTGGATCCTGTTGATCAGATACAGAAGAATTCTTCAACTAAAAAAGAGCAAGGTTTATCATTTCACCCTTTTATTTTATCAAGCTGAGAGTTAGCTCAAACTCTTTCCACAATGGGATCCTAATTTTGTTTACTGATGTGAAAAGGTGTAATCCTAAGAACAGGAAGTTTTATAAATTTTATAAAGCATCTCAGGGGGAGGATGTCAAGCATGGAATTTAATTACTAAATAATATGACTTTTTCATCTCCTGTCATTAATTGGTCAATAAGTGAATGCTGATATTTGGGAATTTTTTTTTAGTCATTCTTAACACATTTAACTATCTTTCTGTCACAGATAAATTGCATCTTATTTACTTATAAAACAGATTTATTTATATACGTACATTGAAGGCTTATTGAAGCCATTCTACACATACATGGAGGTGAAAAGCAATTAAAAGAGCCACATGCATGAAAAAAGAATGTGTGAGAGCATTTTCCAAGAAAAAAAATTTGTATTTGTTTTGTTCTTTCATAAAGTACCAGAGATAACAAGCCAAGATCTCCCACTGCATAAGCTTTAAATGTCATTGACACTTTGGCACTCAGAAGCAATGAATGCTGTCATTACATTAGACATCTTTCATTGCTGGCATTTACCAGCACAGTGACTTGTTTTTCTCTCTCTCTCAGTTGGTAGAAATTCTTCTTGGAGGAATTTACCCCCAGGGGCACATTCCTACCTCTATAAAGCTTCTGCAGCTGATTGCTTCTGATGAGAAAGAGCACAATTTGACTGAGCTCTGGTATTGAAAGATGTCTGGTAAAGCAAACAATAAAAATGAGGGTATTATATAAACTTCCCCCTGGAATCATGTTTGTGCACCTTATCTATCATTTTGCCATTGTTGTGTAAACTAAAGTGGTTACTTCTAAAATGGCTAACTGATGGGATTATGTCTGATGGGAAAACAGAAAAGCAGGTTAATATTAAAATATATAATTAAATGTATTGAACACAGAACATTCAGGTCTCGATTGTTCAGGGATTAAGTGCTGGTATTACAGCTGCCTTTTACTGTTCTATATTCACTTTAAGCACAGGCAAAAGGAAAATAAGATATAAATGTGAGGTCAAAGATTTTGAATGCCTTTGCCAAAACAGAACTTAAGGTGGTGTTTGCAATTATCTGCCAATTACCTGTATAAAATGGGTAACAATCATCTAATGGTACAGATCAATTGTTGAAAGATTTGATTTGTCAAATTCATCAGCAATAATTTGAAAAACTCTTCTTCACAATCCTCCAAAAACCTAGCAAAAATTTAAACAACCCACCACCCCCACCCCGCACAACTGCCAACTGTTACAGTGTTGGTAAATCTCTCAGATGCAATACACACACTAACAGTTAACTACACACTTGCAAACTTCCGCAATGGCTCGTGCAAGTCATGATGCTGCAGGGTAGAGAAGAGGATGAGATGGAGAGTACAGACCTAGAAGAATTTGAAACAAAGTTTGTCAATGATTCCTCCATTAATGTTTTCAGTACATTCCTGGAAATCATACAACTGGAAATTCTCCACTTCTGTACCTGCCTGTCAGAAGTGCAGTTTATGAAGCTGTGCACTCCCAGTGCCTGAGTTTCCATTCACTAAAGCTGCTGGAAGCAGCCCTTCATTAACTTCATCCACAAAAAAGTTAAAGAATGAGGGCATGTGCTGTAAGGAAAAGTTGGACAAACTTGGGTTGTTTCCTCTGGAGCGGCAGAGACTGAGGGGAGACCTGACAGAAGTTTATAAAATTATGAGATCAATAGATGGAATAGACAGCCAGTATCTTTTTTCCAGGGTCGAAATGTCTAATACACGAGGGCATGCATTTCAGGTGAGATGGGGAAAGTTCAAAGGAGATGTGCGGGGCAAGTTTTTTTTTACGGAGAGTGGTGGGTGCCTGGAATGCACTGCCAGGGGTGGTGGTGGAGGCAGATACAATAGAGACATTTAAGAGGGTCTTAGGTAGGCACATGAATATGCAGACAATGGAGGGATATGGACCATGGGGCACTGCCAGGGGTGGTGGTGGAGGCCGATACAATAGAGGCATTTAAGAGGGTCTTAGGTAGGCACATGAATATGCAGACAATGGAGGGATATGGACCATGTGCAGGCAGAAGGGATCAGGTGTCATTATGGCAGGCATGGTAGTGTAGCAGTTAGCGTAACGCTATTACAGCGCCAGTGACCCAGCTTCAATTCCTGCCTTTGTCTGTAAGGGGTTTGTACGTTCTCCCTGTGTCTGTGTGGGTTTCTGCCGGGTGCTCCGATTTCCTCCCACATTCCAAAGACGTATGGGTTAGGAAATTATGGGCATGCTACGTCGGCGTTGGAAGCATGGTGACGCTTGCGGGCTGCCCCCAGACACTCTACGCAAAAAAATGCATTTCACTGTGTGTTTCGATGTACATGTAACTAATGAAGATATCTTATCTTAGCTTAATTAGTTCAGTGCAACATCATGGGATGAAGGGTCTGTTCCTGTACTGTACTTTTCTATGTTCTATGTTCTAACTAGGCGATATGGCCCCTCCCTCCAGCCATGGCTCCTATGATCACAGTTGACCTTTGTTTCAGCTCCGCTTTCCTGACTTCCACTGAACTTTTGAATCCCCTGTAGACCAAATCTACATTTCAACCTCTAAAGATTCACAACACTTACAGGTGAAATCCTACATCACCTTGGTTCTTAAATAGGTGACCATTTATTCTGAAATTATGTTCTCTGGTTCCAGCATCCACCCCAGCGGAAACATCCATTCAGCTTCTGTACTAGCAAGCTCCTTCAGAGTCTTTTATATTTCTTCTGAACTTCACTGAGTGTAGGTTCAACCTACCCAACTTTTCCTCATGGGGTAATCCCTATATTCCCAGAATAGATCTAGTGAACTTGCTCCAAACTGCCTCCAATGGAAATATATCAATTCCGAAGTAAGAAACACAAAAGTGTACGCATTACTCCAAGTATGGCTCCACCAACACTCTGTATAGATGTAAAAATCAGACTTGCAATTTTCCAACATATTCTACTAACCATAGTTAGTGGGTGTGGGGGTGAGGGGGGGGGTGTGGGGGGCATCTGGCTGCAGCTCCAGTTCCAGTGTTCGGGATTTGGAATTGGAGCTAGATGACCTTTGGATCATTTGGGAGACTGAGGGGTTGATAAACAGGAGTTACAAGGAAGCAGTCATGACCAAGTTGCTGGAGGCAGGTAGCTGGGTGACCATCAGGAGAGAGAAAGGCTGTACCCCTCAATAACAAGTAAATTGTTTTAGATACTGTTGGGGGGGGTGGGGGGAATGACCTACCAGGGGAAAGCCACAGCAGTCATGTCTTGGGCACTGAGTCTGGCTCTTTGGCTCAGAAGGGAAGTGGGGAGAAGAGGCAAGGTAGTGATAAGGGATTCATTGGTTAGGGAAGCAGGCGGGAGGTTCTGTGGATGGGAATGTGACTCTCGGATGGTATGTTGCCTCCCAGATGCCAGGGTCAGATGTCTCCGATTAAGTCCATAGCATTCTTAAGGGGGAGGGTGAGCAGCCAGAAGTCGTGGTACATGTTGGTACCAATGACATAGGCAGGAAAAGTGATGAGGTCCTGCAAAGTGAATTCAGGGAGTTAGGTGCTAAGTTAAAAGACAGGACCTCCAGGGTCGTGATCTCAGGATTGCTACATGTGCCACGTGCTGGTGAGGCAAGAAATAGGAATATAGTGCAGTTTTACCTGTGGCTAAGCAGATGGTGCAGGAGGGAGGGCTTTAAATTTTTAGATCATTGGGCTCTCTTCCAGGGCGGGTAGGATCTGTACAAACAGGATGGTTTGCCCCTGAACCAGAGGGGAACTAATATCCTTGCAGGAAGGTTTGCTAGTGCTGTTCAGGGGTGTTTAGAGTTGCAGGGGTGGGGGTGGTTCAGAGTTGCAAGGGGGTGGGAACCAGAGTGGCAGGACAGCATGTGGAGAGGCTGTGGGGAAAGTAGATCTTAAGACTACAAGCAAAGGTGGAAACCGAAAGGTTGGGCGTGGTGGGACTAATATTCTGAGTTGCGTCTATTTCAATGCAAGGAGTATTGTAGGTAAAGCAGATGAACTTAGAGTGTGGATCCATATGTGGAATGTTGCAGCCACTAGTGAGACTTGGTTGCAGGAGGGGCAGGAGTGGCAGCTCAATGTTCTGGGATTCTAGACATGACGGAAGGGGAGGTATTAAGGGGGACGGGTGGCATTACTCTTCAGAGAAAATGTCACAGCAGTGCTCAGAGGACATACTGGAGGGCTCGACTATCAAGGTAATTTGGGTGGAACTGAGGAATAAAAAAGGACAACCACATTAATGGGACTATATTATAGACCTCCCAATAGTCAGCAGGATTTAGAGGAGCAAATTTGTGGAGAGATAGCAGACAGTTGCAGGAAATATGAAGTTGTGATAGTAGGTGATTTTAACTTTCTACATTGACTGGGATTCCCATACTGTAAAAGGACTGGATGGGATCGAGTTTGTCAAATGTGTTGAGGAAAGTTTTCTTAATCAATATTTAGAGGTCCCAACAAGAGAGAATGTAATACTGGATCTCCTCTCAGGGAATGAAACAGGGCAGGTGACAGAAGTGAGTGTAGGAGAACACTTTGGGTCTTGTGATCATAATTCCATTAGTTTTAAGATAATTATGGAAAAGGATAGGACTGGTCCTAGGGTTAAGATTCTAAACTGGAGGAAGGCCAATTTTGATGGCATCAGAAGGGATCTGGCAGGCGTGGACTGGGATAGGTTGTTTTCTGGCAAAGAGATGCTTGGTAAGTTGGAGGCCTTCAAGAGTGAAATATTGACAGTACAGAATCTGTATGTTCCTGTTAGGATACAAGGCAAGGCTTGCAGGTTTAGGGAACCTTGGATATCAAGGGATATTGATCCCTGGTAAAGAAAAAGGAGGTGGTGCATATTGGGTATCAGCAGTTAGGACCAAGTGAGGTGCTTGAGGAGTACAAGAAATACAAGAGAACACTTAAGAGAGAAATCAGGAGGGGAAAAAAGAGGACATGAGGTTGCTCTGGCAGACAAGGTGAAAGAGAATCCAAAGGGATTCTGTAGCTATATTGAGCAAAAGGATAGCAAGGGACAAAATTGGTCCTCTTGAAGATCAATGTGGTCATCTATGCGTGAAGCCAAAAGAGATGGGGGAGATCTTAAATGGATTTTATTTTGCATCTGTGTTTTACTCTGGAGACAGACACAGTCTATAGAACAGAAAAAAAGAGTAGTGGGGTCATCGACCATATCTGCATTACAGAAGAGGAGGTGCTTGCTGTCTTGAGGCAAATTAGGGTGGATAAATCCCCAGGGCCTAATGAGGTATCCCTCAGACCTTGTGGGAGGCTAGTGCAGGGGCTCTGGCAGAGATACTTAAAACATCCTTAGCCACAGGTGAGGTGCCGGAGGACTGGAGGACAGCTAATGTTGTTCCGTTGTTTAAGAAGAGCTCTAAGAATAAGCTGGGAAATTATAGGCCGGTGAGCCTGACGTCAGTCATGGGTAAATTATTGGAAGGTATTCTGAGGGACAGGATACAAGAATTTCAATAGACAGGGCCTGATTTGGGATGGTCAACATAGCTTTATGCATAGCAGGTCACGTCTAACCAATCTAATAGAGTTTTTCAAGGAGGTTACCAGGAAGGTGGTTGAAGGGAAGGTGGTGGATATTTTCTACATGGACTTCAGCAAGGCCTTTGACAAAGTCCCACATTGGAGGCTGGTCCAGAAGGTTAAGTCGCTTGGCATTCAGGATGAAGTAGTCAATTGGATTCAACCTTGACTTAGTGGGAGAAGCCAGAGAGTGGTAGTAGATGGTTGGCTCTCTGATTGGAGGCCTGTGACTAGTGATATGCCACAGGGATCTGTGCTGTGTCCATTGTTTATCATCTATATTAATGATTTGGATGATAACGTGGCAAACTGGATCAGCAAATTTGCGGATGACACCAAGATTGAGGGTGTAGTGGACAGCGAGGAAGGCTAGCAAAGCTTGCCAAGTGATCTGGACCAGCTGAGAAAATGGGCTGAAAAAAGGCAGATGGAAATTTAATGCAGACAAGTGTGAGGTGATGCACTTTGGGAGGACAAACCAGGGTAAGACTTGCACAGTGAATGGTAGGGTACAGAGGCGTGCAGTAGAACAAAGGGATCTGGGAATACAGATCCGTAATTCCTTGAAAGTGGCATCGCAGGTAGATAGGCTTGTAAGGAGAGCTTTTGGCACATTAGCCTTTATAAATCAGGGCATGGAGTACAAGAGTTGGGATGTTATGTTGAAGTTGTATAAGATGTTGGTGAGGCCAAATTTAGAGTATTGTGTGAAATTCTGGTCACCAACCTACAGGAAAGATATCAATAAGCTTGAAAGAGTGCAGAGAAAATTTACATGGATGTTGCTGGGACTTGAGAGCCTGAGTTAGGTTGAATCGATTAGGACTTTATTCCCTGGAGTGCAGGAGAATGAGGGGCGATCTTGTAGAAGTATACAAAATTATGAGGGGTATAGCTAGGGTGAATGCATCAGGATTTTTCCCACTTGGGTTGGGTGAGACTGGAACTAGAGGTCATGGGTTTAGGGTGAAAGGTGAAATATTTAAGGGGAATCTGAGGAGGAACTACCTCACTCAGAGGGTGGTGCGAGTGTGGAATGAGCTGCCAGCGGAAGTGGTGGATGCGGGTTCAATTGTAACATTCAAGAGAAGTTTGGATAGGTATGTGAATGAGAGAGGTATATAAGCTATCTTTATTAGTCACATGTACATCAAAACACACAGTGAAATGCATCTTTTTTTTGTGTAGAGTGTTCTGGGGGCAGCCCACAAGTGTCGCCACGCTTCCGGCGCCAATATAACATGCCCGCAACTTCCTAACCCATACGCCTTTGGAATGTGGGAGGAAACCAGAGCACCCGGAGGAAACCCACGCAGACATGGATAGAATGTACAAACTCCTTACAGACAATGGCGGGAATTGAACCCGGGTTGCTGGCGCTGTAATAGTGTCATGCTAACTGCTACACTACCGTGCCACGGGACTAGGCAGAAAACCAGTTTGGCATGGACTAGATGGGCCAAAGGGCCTGTTTCTGTGCTGTAGCGCTCTATGACTCTACCTTCTTGAAGAAATTTCTTTTCACCACAGTTTTGAATGGTCATCCTCTTACTTTGAGACTGTGACCCCTGTCCTAGAAACCACAACCAGAGGAAACGTCATCCATGCATCCTCCTGGAAAGCCCTGTAAGAATTTTAGATGTTCCAGTGAGATCACCTCCCATTCTTCTAAATTCAATAAAGTGAAGACCTATTCTGCATAATCTCTCATCATGGGTCAACCCATCCCAGGAATCAATCTGATGAGTATTCATTGCACTCCCACTATAGCAAGTATCGTTCTTTGAGTGTGGAGACTAGACTTGCACACAATATTTCAACTGCTGCCTCACCAGGGTCCTACAGTTGGCACAAAACTGATCTTCTGTTGTGAAGTCCCTAAATTAGTTTCTATGCAGGTTCAACAAAACACTAAAATATTGTTGTTAGCATTTTGGTGTAAGTAGGCAGTCCAGCTTTGCTTACTAATGATGGCAACAGAAAGAGAGCAGGAAGAGGTCATGTTGTTCTTTGAACCTACTCTACATTCAATAAGATCAAGGCTGATCTGATTTGTGGTCTCAGATCCATTTTCTTACCCAATCCTTGAATTCCTTACACTCCAAAAGTCTATCCATCTTCAGCTAAATGGCCCAGTATCCACAGGCCTCTGGTACAGAAAATTCTAAAGGTTCATAACCCTCTAGGAAAAACATCATCCTTATCACAGTCTAAAGTGGCTGACCCATTACCCTGCATCACTGCCTCCTACCCTCATATGCTCCTGCCAGGGAAAGCATATTCATTGTCGTCCCCTCAAAATCACCTCATTCTTATAAATGCCAGCAAATATAGGGACATTCTGCTCAATCATTCCTTGTAATACAAGCCCCTCATCACAGGAATCAATCTAGTGAACCTTGACACTACACAGTTTTGATTATGCAGTACCTTATGAAATAATGTGACTGAGGTACTTCTGCCCAAACATATCAGGTGAGAAGCTCACTGTGGACACAATAGTAATGAGGAGAGGGGTTGGGTAATGTAATAACTAAGAGACCAATAGCTTATACTAGCAGGGGAAAACAAAGAGAAAACGAGAAATGGGGCGGAACTTGTCAAAATCTGTCCATCATCACAAATAAATGACCCTACCACTTATTTCAGTCTATGGCAATCTTACGCATTTAGTTTCCTTGGGGGGGGGGGGGGTAGCTTCCTTCTGTCAGGGGCTGAATGAGGACAGATGGTATGGTGACTGGGGAAGATCTGCTGGAACTGAAAGTCAATCCTGTTCTTAGTAAAAAGGTTTAAGCTTGTGATCACAAGAAATTCAGTCTGCAAAGTTCTCTTTACAGAATGACCAGAGTGAATTTTTCCTTTCACTGTTGTTGAGGGGGAGGGGTAGAAGATTGGTCAGTAAAATACGGTATCCGCTCCTTGTTTTACACTCTAGTCTGATTCTTGTTTCATTGAAGGCAATGATGAAATTCAGGCATAAAATGAAGCCGGTGACTAATACATTGATGTATTGTGAATGGAATTTCGCCTGTTTTAAAGTGGTACAATCAAAGAATTAATGCAACAACGTGAAGTACAGAACCATTAAGTCAGCTAATTCCATGTAATGAAACTTGGAACAAAGTGACTGGGGACCTAGAAAGAGAGAGGCAATTGTTTTATACTTATTGCTTTGAGGCTGATTCCACATTGTTTCATCCATTTGAACAGGAATTTAGGGGGCAATTATGACCTTCAAACATCATAGCCTTTATGAAATGCTTCTCCACAGAGACATCATCCTAGTTTTCTATCCCAATTTCTTCAACATGCTTCTCATTTAATCAGACAAGCCATATTCACAGCTCATTGTGGCCCTCCAAACATGAATTCCCGCTTCAAATATCACTTTTCATCAGAATGCTGAGTGAATTTAAACTGGGTCTGAAGTTATGACAGCTGCTCGGCAGCTCCTATTTTCAGATTACAACATAATCCTTTACCAAACTGCTTTTGAGTGATTTTTGTTGTAATTAGCCCATTAGTCAAGACAGATATTCACTGCATGAGTTCACACACACAAATGCAGATGCTGTTTTTCCAATTTAGCAAAAGACATCTCATTTGCAGATGCTGAATATATGTGTTTCACTTGTGCTTGAGCAGATTCAACTCAGCTAAAGTGATCGTAATGATGCAGCACAGGAGGAGATCATTCTAAGCATTGTGCTTACACCAGCTTTTGTAGTAGAGTGATCAAATTAATCCCACTCCCTGCTCTTTCTCCAAAGCCCTCATTATTTTTTTCTCTCTTCAACTATTTATCTAATTCTCTTCTGGACATTTCTACTGAGCCTACTTCTGCTTCCAGTGCATTTCTAGGTAAAAATGTGACATGTTGAAAAAAAGTTGTTCACCTTGCCTCCAATTCTGCCAATGAGCTTAAACCTGTGCCTTAGGGAGAATCTCCCGACTGCCAGTTGAAACAGTTTCTCCTTATTTACTCTAGAAAAACCATTCTTGACTTTGAACAACTTTATTAAATCTCTTCTTTACCTTTTCTGCTCCAAACAGACCACAGATATTCCAGACTCCGAAGTTTGGGGTCCAAAATTTAACACTGGGATCTGAGCAGTTTTCTCCATAAAGGTTTAGCATAACATTCTACTCAGGAATCCCATACAGACTTTTCAGAGACGCAAGAGACTGCAGATGCTGGAATCTGGAGCAACATGGAAATGAACAGTCGATGCTTCCCTCCACAGATGCTGCCTGATCTTCTGAGTTCCTGCAGGCTCCAAGTGCCTTTTCAGTAGCATTAACTATTCGAACCAAAATCAATCACTTTGACTGATTAACCACAAATCAATCACAATCAATCAGAGAAGTGGCATTGGCGTTCAAGTAAATCGCGACAGGAAGTGCCTGGTCCATTTTCAGGACTGTGTACAAACATTTCAAAATGTGCACAAAATTGTTTTATTATTTGCTTTATAAATGCAAAAATAAAGCATGAATTTTGTCTGATCCGATGTCTAGCCATTTGTCAATGAGTCAATGAGTCAATGAGTCAATGTCTAGCCATTTGTCAATGAGTCAATGAGTCAATGTCTAGCCATTTTTCAATGAGTCAATGAGTCAATGAGTCAATGTCTAGCCATTTGTCAATGAGTCAATGAGTCAATGAGTCAATGAGTCAATGTCTAGCCATTTGTCAATGAGTCAATGAGTCAATGTCTAGCCATTTGTCAATGAGTCAATGAGTCAATGAGTCAATGTCTAGCCATTTGTCAATGAGTCAATGAGTCAATGTCTAGCCATTTGTCAATGAGTCAATGAGTCAATGAGTCAATGTCTAGCCATTTGTCAATGAGTCAATGAGTCAATGTCTAGCCATTTGTCAATGAGTCAATGAGTCAATGTCTAGCCATTTGTCAATGAGTCAATGAGTCAATGTCTAGCCATTTGTCAATGAGTCAATGAGTCAATGAGTCAATGTCTAGCCATTTGTCAATGAGTCAATGAGTCAATGTCTAGCCATTTGTCAATGAGTCAATGAGTCAATGAGTCAATGTCTAGCCATTTGTCAATGAGTCAATGAGTCAATGTCTAGCCATTTGTCAATGAGTCAATGAGTCAATGAGTCAATGTCTAGCCATTTGTCAATGAGTCAATGAGTCAATGTCTAGCCATTTGTCAATGAGTCAATGAGTCAATGAGTCAATGTCTAGCCATTTGTCAATGAGTCAATGAGTCAATGAGTCAATGTCTAGCCATTTGTCAATGAGTCAATGAGTCAATGAGTCAATGTCTAGCCATTTGTCAATGAGTCAATGAGTCAATGTCTAGCCATTTGTCAATGAGTCAATGAGTCAATGAGTCAATGTCTAGCCATTTGTCAATGAGTCAATGAGTCAATGTCTAGCCATTTGTCAATGAGTCAATGAGTCAATGAGTCAATGTCTAGCCATTTGTCAATGAGTCAATGAGTCAATGTCTAGCCATTTGTCAATGAGTCAATGAGTCAATGAGTCAATGTCTAGCCATTTGTCAATGAGTCAATGAGTCAATGTCTAGCCATTTGTCAATGAGTCAATGAGTCAATGAGTCAATGTCTAGCCATTTGTCAATGAGTCAATGAGTCAATGTCTAGCCATTTGTCAATGAGTCAATGAGTCAATGAGTCAATGTCTAGCCATTTGTCAATGAGTCAATGAGTCAATGTCTAGCCATTTGTCAATGAGTCAATGAGTCAATGAGTAAATGTCTAGCCATTTGTCAATGAGTCAATGAGTTAATGAGTCAATGTCTAGCCATTTGTCAATGAGTCAATGAGTCAATGAGTCAATGTCTAGCCATTTGTCAATGAGTCAGTGAGTCAATGAGTCAATGTCTAGCCATTTGTCAATGAGTCAATGAGTCAATGTCTAGCCATTTGTCAATGAGTCAATGAGTCAATGTCTAGCCATTTGTCAATGAGTCAATGAGTCAATGTCTAGCCATTTGTCAATGAGTCAATGAGTCAATGAGTCAATGTCTAGCCATTTGTCAATGAGTCAATGAGTTAATGAGTCAATGTCTAGCCATTTGTCAATGAGTCAATGAGTCAATGAGTCAATGTCTAGCCATTTGTCAATGAGTCAGTGAGTCAATGAGTCAATGTCTAGCCATTTGTCAATGAGTCAATGAGTCAATGTCTAGCCATTTGTCAATGAGTCAATGAGTCAATGTCTAGCCATTTGTCAATGAGTCAATGAGTCAATGTCTAGCCATTTGTCAATGAGTGCAACAGGAAAATGGAACATAATGATGATGATGATGCAAGTTGTGAACAATTTTGCATTCTATTCAAAATTGGAAAGAAAGGGGGAAAAGACTACCATAGTTAACCAGTGGAATTTTCCAACTGTGAATTTAATGAATAACAACTTGTCTGAATAGAAGGTGAAAAGCAAGAATGGCTAGACTGTTTAAAAACTCATTTTGGAAAATAGGTCTGCATATTGAAATTCTCTTTTCCCAGCATGTTATGGTAGAACACAAATAGTACTTTGGGAAGTTAGACCAAATGGTAATCCATGGTATGTGAAGACAGCCAAGGGATTAACCACAACATTTAAGCTTCCCATGAGCTGTTATTTATTTAGCGGCTAATGCTTCCTTTCATAGGAATCTATGCATTCTCAAAAGTTAGTGTCGCAAGAAGACATTGCCAGTGCTGGGACTGAATGAACATTTCACGTTTCCCGCCCACATTTGTTATTTATTTCTTTTCCTTCCATGAAAATAGTTGTTATTTGCAAAGAACAATGTCATTTAAGGTCTAGGATTTTGAAGCAATAAGATCCAATTATATCTTATGTATAGTAATGATTAAATTTGTCCTTGGGGAAACTTGGGAAAGACATTGAAAATATCAGAACTTTGACATAGATTGAATCTTTTCAGCAGTCCTCTTTCTGACCACAGGATTCCAAACCAACTTATCCTGTATCCAATGGAGTTCATATTTACCTTTATAATTACAACACTTTTATTCTCTCTTTTGTGGTTTTATCTGCAAATGGATTCATCCACAATCCATTCTCTACAATGCAGTCATAACCACTCTAAGGTACAAAGAACTGAACTTTTTCACCTCTCACATTGTGATGATTGCATACTCACTATTAGTGACAGAGAATTGTAGATTGAATGCATTTGTATGGTAGTAACATAACTGTTTAATTTACTCATTGTGAGATTGGACCTTGAGGCAATACTTTCAATAGTTATATGTAAACATTTATAATTCAAAGTAACAAACTTATGTCATCTTCACAAATCTGAAGCACTTCAACAATGTCGGCCTAGCCTTAAATTGTAACCTTTACATTGCATTCACGTTGTCATGCTGTTGTAATGTGTATAACATTAGCTAGAGTTACATTTATAATATGCTTTTGGCCTGAGACTGGTGAGCATACAGTACTGCACCACTGATCTATTCTGTCCATGAGCTGTAATGTTCTGGGTAAATTTACTCCTCCTTTACCATATTGAGCAAGAGAAAGTCAGTGGGTAGAGTGCTAAATCTGAAAAGATCTATAACAGATTCCTAACCCACTGTGCCAACACTGCTTTAATCTAGAGCAATTTTAGTGTGGGCTAAGTAAGACTGGGATAGATCAATAATTCCAATTTTGGTATCATTTATCAGGAGTACTTCTTTTAGCCACTCAAGCCAACCCAATGTGGTATGTTCTTCCCTTCCACTTCTCCAGCATATTGCAGTGCTCCCTCTCTTCCTTCACCTTCCCTTAACTGCCAGAGACCTTTCCCTATGATCTCCAGCTGGGAGGTCCTGCCCAGTAACTCAAATCAGTGGGAAACAGAGTTAAGGCATGCTAATCATACTGCCCTTGCCCCACCTTCCTCTCCATATTTTTTCTCTCTCTTTGTCTGCCTCCATCCTACCTGGCACAACCCTCCCGTCATCTTACATCCCTCCTCAGTCCACCAATCACCTCGGACTCCTTTCTCAGCATTCCCCTCCTCCTCTTTATTCTGCCCATCTCCCATCTCAGTCCTGATGCAGGGTTTCAACCCAAAGCGTCGACAATTCCTTTCCTCCCACAGATGCTGCACGACCCACCGAGTTCCTCCAGCAGATTGCCTGTTGTGTAAAACATGCTAATGATATCGACATTAATTTCAGCAGGACTTTTGCATTTCTAGTCACTGGCAGATGCCTATCCTCACTCGCTGTACTGATAAATTTCAGTCATTATGCCTCACATCATAAAGCACAAATCTAACGCAGGAAGTTATATGCACAATGTACCAAATATTCCAACTGACTTGTTCAGTGATATGACAATTGGGAAGCATTTATGTATCCCATTATTAATGTAAAGTTATGTTGCATCATTCTTGCCTTTTTCAACTAAATACCATTGATGGTGTTTTAAATGGATACATAATAGTTTGCTAAAATTTCTTGTAATCAGAAATGCTATTCTTCAGGAAGGAGAATGGATACCCTGAGATGGATTCTGTAATATCAGCCCATGAAAAGGAGACTAGCTACACTAATGACTGGCCTAAAGCCATTCTTAAGTCCCAAGTATCCCTACAATACTTACTAGCAAGAAGCAAACTTCAAACTTGCAAAGCATAATTAAATCAGCTACAAGGTTTGTGTTTTGGTTACTAATTAATATTTATACTTTATTTGTCTGTAGCTATTTCAATGGGCTATGAAAAATGATTAAAATAATTAATTTAAAATATTGGTGCAAAGTCTTACTATTAATGAAGCCAAAGAAGCTACTTTAATGATTTAGTCAGTCTCTGTGCTGCAAAGTGTAGGGCTGTGCAATACAGATCAAGGTAATTCCACTTTTAATTGCCTGTCAATTATTTACTTTTTGATCTAAAAAGATGACTGTGAGGCAGTGCATTTAGGTGACAGGGACTTATCTCAAAGTTCCTGCTTTAATTGCCTTCCAATGACCTTAATTGAAAAGTATGTGGACATCGGGATTGGACAGAAACAACAGATCTGTGATATCCATCATCACCCTGCCCAATCCATGTAGAAATACTCTTGAAGAAAATTCGCTTGGAATCTTCAATATAAAATTGTAGTTGGAAAAGTCATGTCAAATGGCCTGCAGCTAAACCTCCCACTCAATCTGAACAAATTCCAGTTCAGTTTCCACTGGTAGGGTGGGCCTGAGTTCTTGCAATCAATGCGAACAATTGGCACCATTGTGCTTGCCAACAGACTTTCAAGGTTTTGCCTTGAAACGTGCAATGATTAGAAATCCTAAACAGTACAGCATCCTCCAAGTTTTCATGCCATGTGTGCAGAATGGGGAAGCAGATGTGCATCTTCTCAATTTGTGCAGAGTTTAAAATCAGTAAGTGTAAATTGGAATATGTAATTCAAAACCAAATCATGTACAGAGAGTTGGAAAGTAAAATGGAATTAAGAGATAAGAGAGAAATAAGCGAACGTAAAAGAAATTATTTTTTAATCCTTAACAATAATTAAAATCCAAGCAATACATTTTCAGTGTCAGAAGTGTTGTCTGGCAATACTTAGGAATGAGCAAACTGCTAAAAGCATTCGCATGAGTATTGAGTGGTTCAGTACAGCAATTCACAGGTTCAATGTCAAGTCTCCAGACAAGTCAGCAGTATCACAAAGCTTGAGGACAGCAGCAACTCGGGCACTCCACGTTGTGATCTTCAACATAAACAGAAAATACTGGAAGTCATCAGAAGATCAAGCAACACTCGTAGGGAGAGAATCGGAGTCAACATTTCAGGGCAAAGAACCTTCCTCTAAACTGGACGTGAGAAAATAAGAGTGTATGAAGTTGCAGAGAGGGGGAGGGAATGTCTGTGATAGGGTGCAGACCACAGATGTCAAGGTATCAATCAAATTAAAAACCAACTCTTGGAGACAAAAAAAACAAACTGAATAAAGAGGTACAGCCACGTCTGTGGGGAAAATAAAAAGTACCTGAAATTGTTAAATTCAATATTAAGCCCCCTTGGCTTCAATGTGCCTGGACGGAAGATGAGGTGCTGTTGCACGAGCTTACATCAGCATTGTCGGAGCAATATAGGAGGTCAAAGACAGAAACATCAGAGCGAGAATGGGAGTGGGATAAAGAATTGAAGTGACATGTAATTGGAAGCTCAGGGTTGCCCTTTTGGACTGAGTGGAGGTGTTCTGTAATGTAGTCACCCAATCTGAATGTCACTTCTTTTAAAATTTTTTTAAAAATTTTATTTGCAGCGTGGTAACAGGCCCTTCCGGCCCAACGAGTCCGTGCCACCCATTTTAAACCCAAATTAACCTACCCATACGTCTTTGGAATGTGGGAGGAAACCGGAGCACCCTGAGGAAACTCACACAGACATGGGAGAACGTACAAACTCCTTACAGACAGTGACGGGAATCGAACCCTGATCGCTGGCGCTGCAATAGCGTCGCTACTTCTCCAATAATATGTTGCATTCATTGTGATCAATGAATGCAGCATATTAAACTGGAAGAAGTACAAGTGAATTCTGCTTCACCTTGGAGTACTGCTTCATTCCCTGGACAGTGGGAAGTGAAGAAATAAAAGGCCAGATATTGCATCTAACGTGGTTGCATGGAAAATGCCATTAGAGGAGTGGTTGGTGGAGAGAAAAGGGTGAACCCAAGAATTGCAGAGGGATGTGCCTTTGGAAGTTGAAAGGGGAGAGGAAAAAAAGTCTGGGGAAATTAGAGATCTTTTTATCCTTGACAGAGATTTTTGTATCGCCTTTAACCACAGGCAAGGTCACAGAGGAGTGGAAAATAGCCAAAGTTTTTCCTTTGTTTAAGAAGCGCAATAGAGACAAACCAGGAAATTATAGACCAGTGATCCCTACATCAGTGGTAGGGAAATTAATGCAGAAGATTCTTAGGGCTAGGAGTTATTCACATCTGGAAATACATGGACTTATTAGGGACAGGCAGCATGGCTTTCTGGTGGGGAGGTCATGTCTTACACACTTGATTGAGTTTTTTTTGAGAAGGTGATGAAGATGATTGATACTGGTATGACAGAGGATGTTGTCTACATAGACTTTAGTAAAGCATTCGAAAAGGTCCCTCGTAGTAGGCTGATCGAGAAGATTAAGACACCTTGACAGATTGGATTCAAAATTGGTTTGGTCACAGAAGACATACAGTAGTGATGGAGGGGTATTATTCTGACTGGTGGTATTATGCAGGGATCCTTGCAGGGACTTCTGTTGTTTGTGGTATATAAATGATTTGGACAAAAATGTAGGTGTACTGATTAGTAAGTTCACAGATCACACAAAAATTAGCAGAGTTGTGAATATTGAGGAAGGTTGTTGATGAATTCAGCAGGATGTAGATCGGTTGGAAAGCAAGGCAGAGAAATAGCAGATGGAGTTTAATCCAGGCAAGTGTGAGGTATTGCACTTTGGGAGGTCAACTATAAGAGAAAATATACCATAAATGGCAGGACCATTCAGACCATTGATGTACAGAGGGCTTTTGGCATGCCAGTCCATAGCTCCCTGAGAATGGCTACACAAGTAGATTCAGTGGTAAAGAAAGCCTACAGCATTCTTGCCTTTATCAGTCAGAGCATTGAGTTAGCAAGTCATGTTGCAGCTGTATAAACCTTTGATTAGGCCACATTTGGAGTATTGTGTGCAGTTCTGGTCACCACATTACAGGAAGAATGTGGAGACTTTGGAGAGAGTGCAAAGGAGGTTCACCAGGATGTTGCCTGGATTAGAGAATATTAGCAATAAGGAGAGGTTAGACAAATTTGGGTTGTTTTCTCTGGAGCGTCAGAGGCTGAGGGCTGACCTGATGGAAGTATATAAAAAGTACAGAGGATGAATGTAAAGGGTGGTAGGGTGAAGGTGAAAACAAGAGAAGCCCTATTCATGTTCCAGCTGAAAGGAGACAGGGTGACAGCAGAACTGCAGGAAAGAGAGGAGTTCCATTTGAGAGCCTTGCCAACTAATGGAGAGGGAATGCCATGGTTAAGGAAAGAGTAAGGTATCTTAGATGCACTGGTGTGGAAAGTCTCATCATCAGAGCAGGTACAACAGAGGCAGAGAATCTGGGAGAAATGAGTGGTGAAGTTACAGGAAGCTGAGCAGGAGGAAGCATAGTATAGGTAGCTGTAGGAGTCTGTGGGCTTATCATGCATATTGGCCTAATCTAGCCCCTGAGCAGGCTAAAGTAATGGTTATACCAGGACAATCCCTCTTGTGGATCTTGGGGAGGAGTAAAAGACAGGCTGTGCAGAGTAGTGGGAGAATGAGCCAGTGAAACTGTGGAAGGAAGTTCTCCCAAGGAAATGAGGTCAGTGACAGTCTGGGAGATGGCGTCCTGATGTTCAGTGGTGGGGTCACAGTCCAGTGGAAGGTGTGAGCAGGTGTCCAAGTGCTGACATTTGGCTTCAGTGAGGTAGGCGTCAGTTCACCAAACTTCAACAGTGTGGCCCTTGCGCACTGGTTCAGTGGTGATATTGGGATTGGTCCTTAATAAGCAGAGTGCTGCAAATTTGGAGGTAGGATAGGATGAGGAAGAGCAGTGTGAAAAGTGAGATAGTCAATATCACATGGGCATTTATAGATCAGAACTGGCAGTGCCCCACCCCCACCACCCAATAGTGAGTCAGAGTTCAGTCAAAGAGTAGAAACACCCTGGAGATCAAAACAGTTCCAGGGTCACTCCCCAGTCTATGCTGCTTTTTTAATCTCAACCAAGGTAAAGGCATGAAAATGAAAAATTGACATCAATATCAGTCAGTCAAGTGGAAAAACGCAAGTTCTGGGGATTCCTACTCCTCACTACTGGGTGGCAATGTAAATGTACATGTGTGTGCTGATGTTCCAATGGGGCTCAATGCCCAACACATTCAAAATATTTACTTATAAGGCTCACCCATGGATGGTTACTTAGGAGAAGTACAGGGGAATCTGTCAAAATATTTGACAGGTGAGGAATACCTTTTGACAGTAAGAAACAAGAATGATGAATATGCATTTTAGCTTAAAGTTGAATGGATGGAACTGCACTATTTTTAAAACACTCAAAATAGCACAGCAATCTAAAAGAGACAAACATCCTTTTGCAAACTGAAAAGCAGCATGTGCAAAATTACATAATGTTGAACAATATTGAATATCAATGAGTAAATATCTGTGGCTTAGATAGAAGGTTTGATGTCTTCTGCTTCCTCTCCCCACATCATGGAGAGAAATTTAACAAAACCATGGGCTTACCACTTTATTTCTTCTTTCACTACAGGTCACATTTTATTCACCATAATTGTTATCAGCTTCCATTTTCTACTAACGTGGACTATTTTTAAAAACTAATTCCTTTTAAATATGACGTCAGTGCATGTCAACATGACTAATAAAGGTAAAGGCACAAACATGCCAAAAATGTAAAGATCATATTAGCATATTAAAATTGCCGGCAGGAATAGGAAGGTTACTGTTGAAATATCAATTAGTATCAACATCTAAGTTATATTACAAACACTAGCTTTGCTTTTATGTGACCTCTGAATGGTACTGATAACTATCAATACATTGTCTGCTACTTTCACAGTTTGCATACAACCACACATGAAGCCCAGTGAAAAATTATCAGAGTTTTTAAATAAAAATCCAAGACAAAGGAATACAAGTCAGTACTGGACAGTAGACCACACTGATGGAATCTAGCTCTCTAATGATTGTGGGGTCAATGTAGACACATTGAACTTTGAATAAAATTTTTTTTCCTGCCACTCTTAAAATTTCCTACTTTCTTCCTTATTCCAAAAGCACACTCTGTTGCTGGGAGCCACAGTCCTGCCTTAGATGGAGGAGAAATTATTGTTACTTTCAGCAACTAACCAAGTTTGTTTCATACTAAGGGTTTCCATGCTTTTCACCATAATTCACAGAATCAGCAGCACTACAAATGCGTCAGCATCTGTACCGTAGGAAGTGGAGGAATCAATGTCCCCATTTCCATCAGTCCAGTTGGAAAAGTGCAAATGTATGGATGCTGACAGAGCAAAACATTGATTGGTTGTGATGAATTCCACAGTTAAATAGTGTTCCTATACTCACCATCAGTGCCCCTGCATATAAAATACTGACTTGGATAAGGTACCAGAAGGCTTCCTGCATTAAGCAAGATTTAATCCCTTAAAAAGAGGATGAAATAGGGAGCTTGCTATTAGAATCCCTTTCAAAGTACAGCAGTAATGACAGTTAAAAGCAATGTCAAGATTATTCTGCCTGGCATCATGATAGAAAATCACTTAAAATGATAAAACTTCAGAGTGAAGTAATCAATTGATATCTTTTTAGTAAGACTTTAGAGCTCTTGAGACCATAGTCTATATCAAAAAGAAATCATTTGCAGAACATTACATCAGTTGTGTATTTTGGTTACACAACAACTTGCATTTATGTTGCATCTATAATACAGTACAAACATCCCATAGTGCTTCACAAGAGAGTTAATAGCCAAATTTTGACATAAAACCAAAAAAACTTATTTGGAAAGACAATCAAAAGCTTGATGAAAGGTTTTAAGGAGGACCTTAGAAGGAGAAGAGGAAGGTAGAGGGGGGTTAAAGAAAGAATTTGAGAGCCTTTATCCTTGGCAGCTGAAGGGAATGGCCCCTAAGGTGGAGGTTATATTTAGGGTTAATGAAGAGCACATATTAGGAACAGCTCAGTACTTCAATGCAATATTGATCAAGGAGACCATCACTGTAGTAATAAGGAAGGATGTCCTAGAAAGTTCTTCAAATGAGGCCGTATGGGTAAAAACAAAAAAGGGACGATCACTTTGCTTGGGTTAGACTACAGACCTCCATTGGGATTTAGAAGAGCAGATATGTGGGCAAAACACAGAGAGGTGCAAGGACAATGGGGTTATAGTTGTAAAGGATTTCTAGTATCCCAGTATTAACTGGAATCACATTAGCATGAAATGCCTGGAGAGGGTGGAATTTTTGAAGTGCATCTAGGACAGCTTTTTGAGATGTAACTCCATTAGAGAAGAGGCAGTAGCAAACCTAATCCGAGGGAATGAAGCCAGGCAAGCAATTGGGTGAGCATTTTGGGGATAGTGAGCATAACTCTAAGTTTCAAAGTAGTTATGGAAGGAATCATGGTGGTCTGAGTAAGTGCGGGAAAGCAGATTTCAATATCATAAGAAAAGACCAAGCAAATGTAGACTGGAGCAGCTACTTCCAGGTAAATCTACATTTGCTAAACGGGAATCCTTTAAAAGTGAAATAGTGAGAATTCAGGGCCAATGTGTTCCTGTAAAGGTGAAAGATAAGGAAGGAAAATCCAGGGTACCCTGCATGTCAAGGGATATTGAGTATTTAATAAAGAAAAAAGGAAGCATATGGCAGGTATAGAATACTGATAACAGCTAAACCCACTTCAGGAAGAGGGGTGTAGAGGGTACAAAAAAAAATTAAAGTGGGCAAGGAGGGGATCACTGGCAGACAAGATTAAGGAAACTCCCAAGGGATTTTATGTGTATTAAGAGCAAAAGGTAACCAGGGAAATAGTAGGGACCATTAAGGACAAATGGGCAATCTGTACATGGAGTCAGAGGAGGGTGAGGTCTTGAAAAATTCCCATCTGTATTCACCAAGGTGAAAGACATGGTAGCTGCAGATTTCAGAGTGGGGATGGGATATACTGGACCATGTTAAAATTAAAAAGGAGGATAGATTAGATGTCTTAGTAGGCCTAAGGATGGATAAATCCTCAGTGCTTGTTGAGGTGTAGCCCAGGTTGCTATAAGAGGCAAGGGAGAAGATTGCTGGGACGCTGACAAAGATTTATGAATCTTTGCTGGTGACAGTGAGGTGCCAGATGACTTAAGGACAGCAAATGGTCCCTTTTTTTTCCAAGAGGGGCAGCAGAGATAGGGAAGATCAGTGAGTCTTACGTCAGTGGTAGGGGAGTCATTAGAAAAAAACTCTGGGGGACAGGATTAACCTATAACTGGAAAGGCAGGGATTGATCAGGCTTTGTTGGTCAAAGGTCCTGTATGAATAATTTGATTCTTACTGAAGAAGTAACAAAATATATTGGAGGGCAGTGCAGTTATGTGGGCTACATGAATTTCAGTAAGGCTTTGACAAAGTCCCATATGGAAGTCTGGTCCAAACAATTAGAACACATGGGATCCAAGGCAAGTGGGAAATTGGATCCAAAGTTGGCTTGGTAATAGGAGGGAATGGGTGATAGTGGAGGACCGCTTTTGTGATTGGAAGCCTGTGATCAGTGGTGCACCACAGGACCCTTACTGTTTGTCATAAATATTAATGATTTGGATCAGAATGTAGGAGGTATGATTCATAAGTCTGCAAATAGCACAGAAATTAGTGGTGTTGTTGGTAGTGAGAAGGATAGTCTTAGGTTACAGAACAATTTTGATCAGCTGGTAAATTGGGTGGAGCAATGACGGATGGAATTTAATCCCAGTAAATGTGAGATGATGCATTTTTGGAGACCTAATAATGGGTAGGACATACACCATAAATGGTAGGGTACTACACAATACTGAGGAACAGAGGGACATCAGTGTACAAGTTCACAGTGTGATGATATTGAACCATAGAACCATAGAACCATACAGCACAAAACAGGCCCTTCAGCCCACCGTGTCGTGCCGTCCATCAGACCACCCTCACACTACCTAACCCCTTCCTCCCGCATATCCCTCTATCTCACGTTCCTCCATATGCCTATCCAACAAGCTCTTGAACCTGTTCAATGTATCTGCCTCCACCACCACCCCAGGCAGTGCATTCCATGCACCAACCACTCTTTGGGTGAAAAACCTCCCTCTGACATCTCCCCTGAACCTCCCACCCATAACCTTAAAGCCATGACCTCTCGTCTTGAGCATTGGTGCCCTGGGAAGGAGGCGCTGACTGTCTACTCTATCTATTCCTCTCAATATTTTATATACCTCTATCATGTCTCCTCTCATCCTCCTCCTTTCCACTGAATAAAGCCCTAGCACCTTAAGCCTCTCCTCATATTCAATACCCTCCAATCCAGGCAGCATCCTGGTAAATCTCCTCTGCACCCTCTCCAATGCCTCCACATCCTTCCTATAATGAGGCGACCAGAACTGAACACAGTACTCTAAATGTGGCCTAACTAGAGTTTTGTAAAGCTGCATCATAACCTCGCGGCTCTTAAACTCAATCCCGCGACTTATGAAAGCCAACATCCCATTGGCCTTCTTAACTGCTCTTTCCACCTGTGAGGCAACTTTCAATGAACTGTGAATATGAACCCCCAGATCCCTCTGCTCCTCCACACTGCCAAGTACCTTGCTGTTTACCCTGTACTCTGCCCTGGAGTTTGTCCTTCCAAAGTGTACCACCTCACACTTCTCCGGATTGAACTCCATCTGCCACTTGTCAGCCCAGCTCTGCATCCTATCAATATCCCTCTGTAAGCTCCGACAGCCCTCCACACTATCCACAACACTGCCTATCTTAGTGTCGTCCGCAAACTTACTAACCCAGCCCTCCACCCCCTCATCTAAGTCATCTATAAATATCACAAAAAGTAGAGGTCCCAGAACCGATCCCTGCGGGACACCACTAGTCACTGCCTTCCAATCCGAGGGCACTCCTTCCACCACAACCCTCTGCTTTCTACATGCAAGCCAATTCCTAATCCACACAGCCAAGCTTCCTTGGATCCCTTGGCCTCTGACCTTCTGAAGAAGCCTACCATGAGGAACCTTATCAAATGCCTTACTAAAATCCATGTAAACCACATCCACCACACTGCCCTCATCAATCTTCCTGGTCACCTCCTCAAAGAACTCTATCAGGCTTGTGAGGCAAGATCTTCCCTAATCAGTCCATGATTCTCTAGGTGTTCATAAATCCTATCCCTTAGAATCCTTTCTAACAGCTTACCCACCACAGACGTGAGACTCACCGGTCTATAATTCCCTGGCCTATCCCTATTACCTTTTTTGAACAAGGGGACCACATTCGCAATCCTCCAATCCTCCGGCACCACCCCCGTAGACAACGAGGACTCAAAGATCCTTACCAGCGGTTCAGCAATCTCCTGCCTAGCCTCTCGAAGCAGCCTGGGGAAAATCCCGTCAGTCCCCGGAGATTTATCTGTCTTAATATTATTTAACAACTTCAACACATCCTCTCTCTTGATATCAACAACCTCGAGAACATTACCCCTACCAGCACTCCCTTCCACATCATCAAGACCCCTCTCCCTGGTGAATACCGAAGAGAAGTACTCATTGAGAACTTCTCCCACTTCCGCCGCCTCCAGGCAAATTCTCCCACCTTTGTCCTTAATCCGACCTACCTTCACCCTAGCCATCCTCCTACCCTTCACGTACTTGAAAAAGGCCTTGGGATTTTCCTTAACCCTACTAGCCAAAGCCTTTTCATGTCCCCTTCTAGCTCTCCTCAGCCCTTTCTTAAGTTCCTTCCTCGCTACCCTATATTCCTCACGGGCCCTGTCTGAACCTTGCTGCTTATACCTCACGTATGTTACCTTCTTCTCCCTAACAAGTCGTTCCACCTCTCTCGTCACCCACGGTTCCTTCACCCTGCCATTCCTTCTCTGCCTCACCGGGACATATTTATCCCTAACATCCTGCATAAGATCCCTGAATATCGACCACATCCCCATGGTACATTTTCCTTTAAAAAGGACATCCCAATTTACACTCCCAAGTTCTCTCCTTATAGCCTCGTAATTAGCCCTTCCCCGATTGAAAAACCTCTTGTCCTCTCTGCACCTGTCCCTGTCCAGGTTATGGAGCAATGGTCACTGTTCCCCAAATGCTCACCCACCAATAGATCCTTCACCTGTCCCGGTTCATTTCCTAAAACTAGATCTAAGATGGCATTCCCTCTAGTCGGCCTGTCAACATAAGTCGGCCTGTCAACATAAGTCGGCCTGTCAACATCCGAGAGCACTAAACTTAAGTCAAGACTTTAAGTTCTACCTGGCATAAGTATCTACGAGTACCCTCACCATAGAGAGATTATACTGCATCAACCTACACTTCAAAGACTAGTTTACCTCACTACTTTAGTCTCTACGGAAAGGTCTAGCTGTCAATAATCACTATTTCGAGCAGTGGGTCCTCTTCCCAACCAAAGAGAAGATACTTTCAGCTCACGAAGCAGGTTAAACACAGTTTATTTTATTTTATTTTATTTTAAGTGAGACACGTTTAATTCTAACAAGTAATTCTTAACAGCGACTTGTAAGTTACAAAGGATTTCCATACACAAGTACAATTCTCACAAGCTAAAACATCATACCAACAAGCTGCAGACGAACGAGTCGTCTGTCACAAAAACCAAAGGCTGAGGAATGAATTCTAGGTCTCCTTTCTGTAACCCCTACTCTCTGTCATTCCCCTACCCTGACCGCTTTCTAACATTTGTACTGTTGTTTCACTTAGTTGACATCATTGGCATGTGATGTTTTTTCAACCACATTTTCAGCCCAGGTGACTGGAGTGTTTAATTTAGTAAACATGGATCCCACTGTTCTCTTGTTTATGTTAAGAGGCTGAGCAGGAATATTGGTTAGAAGTTTAACTTAGCAAACAACAAGTGTCTTGAGCCTTGGACAATTTCTGCTGTTTTTGCAAAAAGGGATTTTAGCTTAATGAGCAACCGCTTCTTGACCTTTGGACAGGTCATGTAGCTGTGCTAAAAAGCTGAGGTTAGCAATAAACCTTTTTGGGGTCTGCAAGGTGAATATCCATCACAACAGATCCCTAAAAAGAGGATAGTTAAGGTAGTGAAGAAGTTATACTGGATGCTAGCTAGCCTTCATTAACCAGGGCATAGAATAAAAGAGCATGGTGGTCGTGGTACAACTTTATAAAACATCAGTTAGACCACAGTTGGAAAGTTGTGTGCAGTTCTGGTTGACACACTATAGAAAGGACATGATTGTATGAAGAGGATACAGAGGAGATTTACCAGGATATTGCCTGGGACAGAGCATTTCAGTCATAAAGGAGAGACTGGATAGGCTGCATTTGTTTTCCTTAGAACAGAGGATGCTAAGGGGGACCTGACAGAAGCGTACATTTTGAGAGGCATAGGTAGGGTGTATAGTGAGAAATACTCCCGCATAATAGAGATATCTAAAAAGAGAACAGATTTTTAAGGTGATGTGTAAGAGGATTAGAGGGGATCTGAGGATTTTTTTTTCACCCAGAGGGTGGTTAGAATCTGGAATGCTCTGCCTAAGAAGGTGGTGAAAGCAGATATTCTCACATCATTTAATTTGTTCGAGCATTTGAGTCCCCAAGGCATAGGAGGCTACAGACAAGTGTTGGTAAATGGGATTAGTGCGGATGGTACTTGGTGGTAGCATGGATATGTTGGGCCAAAGGACCTATTTCTCTGCTGCATGACTCTGTGCCTCCATCTCAGAAGATTCCTATGGGGTCTTTGGATTTCTTTAGGGTTGTTGCAAGTACTAAAACTCAGACTAGAGATGTAGACTCACAGTGTCATAGAGCTAGATAGTACAGAAACCAAGTTGCCTAACTAAGCTAGTCCCATTTGCCTGCATTTGGCCCATATCCCTCTAAACCTTTCCTATCCATATACCTGTCCAAATGCTTTTTCAATGTCATAATTGTACCTGCCTCTACCACTTCCTCTGGCATCTCGTTCCATGTCCTCACCACCCTCTCTGTGAAAAAGTTGCTCCTTTTAAATCTTTCCACTCTCACTTTAAACCTATGCCCTCTAGTTTTGAACTCCCCTACCCTGAGGAAAGATGTTGGCTGTTCACTTTATCCATGCCCCTCATGATTTTATAAACCTCTGTGAGGTCATCCCTCAGCCTCCTACACTCCAGGGGAAAAATGTCCAAGCCTATCCAGCCTCCCTCAATAACCAAAGCCCTCCAGTTAGCGTAACATCCTGGTAAAGCTTTTTTTGCACCCTCTCCAGTTTAATGACATCCTTTCTTTAGCAGGGTGACCAGAACTGCACACAGTTCCCCAAATGTGGTCTTACCAACGTCTTGTAAAGCTGTAACATGACATTCCAACTCCTGTACTGAAACTTCCGACCAATGAAGGCAAGCATGCCAAACTCCTCCTTCACCACCCTGTCTACCTGCATCGCCACTTTCCAGGAACCATGTACTTGCACCCTTATGGCTCTCTGTTCCACAACACTCGCCATGGCCCTATCATTTACTGTGTAAGTCCTGCCCTGGTTTGTTTTACCAAAATGCAGCATCTCACATTTATCCAAATTAAACTCCATCTGTCGTTCCTCAGCCGACAGTTCTAACAGTAGAACATCCTTTCTTTAAGCCAGCCTTTTTCAAAACTAAATAGCAGTGTCTGTTGCGACAATGTATCAAGTGGTACATGGCCCATTCAGTTCTTAAAAGGTACACCAGTCTCATAGATACTACAGTTATACATGTGGGAGAGATTATGGAAATAGGGAGGGCATGACCAAGGATTAATCCAAAAAGAAGGATATTTTTTATAATCAAGGGGCTGCTTAACTAGGAGCCCATGTAGGTCAGTGAGCAAGTAGATAATGAGCTTGATATAAATTGGGTAAGGCCAGCTGAACTCTGGATAACCTCAAGTTTACAGAGTAAAGCCATGGAGTCCAGCCAGGAATGCAATAGAATTGTCAAGTATAAAGGCAACAATGAGATGAATAAGATAATCAGCAGAATATGAACTGTGGCCAGGCTAGTGATGGGCAAACTAAAGAAGATGGGACAAGCTGACCTTAGTGATAGTACAGATATCTGATCCAAATCTCGGGACTGAATACAACACATCTGGTTCAGTTTCAGGGAGTTCCGAGGGAGTACTGCAGGAAATGGAGATTGGATTGGAAACAAAGACAATTACAACTGTCTATCCATTACTTAGATGGTGAAGTAGCAGATGTTTGAAAAGCATTCTGACCACTTAGAAACAGTGGAGACTTTAGGAAATGTGATGGTGAGGAAAAGTTGGGTATCAGGTATAAACTGACACTACTTTTTGTGATAATTTTCCAAGATACTGCATATAACTAAGAAATAGGAAGAAGCCATGGGCAGATCTTTAAGGAACTCCAGGGGTAAAGGGAAGTGCATGGGAAGAAAGGTCATTGCTGGCACTTGTGTGGTTGCAAGTAGCTAGTTAAGAGAGGAATCTAGCAAGTTTGGTCCCACCCAGCTGGTCAATAGTGGAGAGCCCTGGTAGAGGATGGCATGACCCACTCTTTCAATGGCGGCAGACAAGCTGAGGAGGATGGGATAGTTCCCCCTGTCACAATCACAAAGGATGTCATCTGTGACCTTTAAGAAAGTTGCTTCATACTGTGACAGGGGTTGAAATATGACTTGTATGGCTCAAGACAAAAGGAGTTCCTACTAGGCCAGCCTTGAACGTGATTATTTGCAGAAGAAATGAAGTTTGGAGCTCATGTGAGAATTCACGAGAATGGTGGGATCAAAGCATGGTATTTGAAGAGAACTGATAATGGCAGAGATGTGTCAGTCCCTTAGAAAAGAGAACCATCAAGTGTATTATCTAACATAGGGACTAGGTTAGTCAATGATTTGATGGGAATATGGTAAAGGAAGCAGAAGATGGCACTCATGGATATCATGAGCTTGGAGAAGGCATGAGTGTAGATGAGACCTCGGGGCTGCAGCTCAGGGGAGCATTAAAAGTCTGGCCCTGACTGCCATGGGAGTTAGGGGACCAGAGAATCTTGATCTGGGTGAAAAAAAGGGCACAAGGTTCTCATATTTGCCATTGGAGATTAAAGTGGAGCAAACAGGGAAGGGCTATAACCAGATGGTTAGCTGCAAAGAACTCGGCGGCATCTTTGCATCCCAGGATGATCCTGGAACGGCGAATTGAGAGCAGAGCCTTGAAGAATTATATATTTGTCCAGCCAAATCCAGAAGTGAATGGGCAATCCACATGATAAGATAGAAGGAGACTCTTTGTCAAATCAATTCAAAACTAATCTTAATTTCACGTTTCTCTCATAGCCCTGTATTTTTTCCTGCTTCAAATATTTATATGGTTTTCTCTTAAAAGAAGCAATAGTCTCTGCATTGGTTATTCCCTGCAACAAAGTATTCCCTGTTCTAATGACTCTCTGCATCATATCATTTCTCAAAACCTCTCTCCTTATTTTCATAGTAATAATTTTAGAATTGATGACCCTTCATCACTGTTTTCTATTCATCCTGTCAAATACCCTTGTAATTTTAAAAGCATCTATTAAAAATTTTCATAGCCCTCTCACTTATCTCAATTACATCTGCCCCGTGACCAATTTTCCATCCCTGATACCTTCCTGGTTGAGGTTATCTGAATCCACACAGAAGACTGATGGAACATGGTCTTGTAACATCACAGTTGGTGCATTCAAGTAGTGAGACATGAAAGGGAGTAATTAGCCTCTTCTGAAAATTGCTGCAAATCTTTTATTAATTTATTTTACATAACATTTTTCTATTTATTCATATTTCAGGACGTCAGCATCACTGGCAAGGCCAGCTCTTATTGCTATCCCTAAATGCCCTTTGAAAAGATGGCTGTAGAACAGTGATGTATATCCAAGTCACTTAGAAGGCATGCAGGAGATGGTGGTGCTCCAAAGTGCTTGAAGCTATCACCCTTCTTGGCTGTTGAGAGTGGAGGTTCGGGAAGTGACATCGGAGTAGCCTTGGAGAACAACTACAGGGCTTTCTGTATTTTGTACACGTTGTGCGATTCGAGCGGAGGGAATTAATATTTAGGGTGGTAGTTGGGACACAAATCAAGTCAGCTGTGGTATCCTGAAGGTATTGAGCTGCACGCAAATAGAGAGTATTCTATCACACTCCTGATGTGATGATAGAAAGGACTTGAAGTGCAGTCATTCGGCAAAAGATACCCAGCCTTTGACCTGCTCTTATAACCAGAGCAGTTGTTTGGCTGGTCCAGTTGCCATTCTAGTAACTGGTGTCCCCAAGGGAGGGCTTTGATGTTCAATGGGATTGCCTTGAGCAAGGATAGATGATGAGACTCTCTATCTCATTGGAGGTGGTCATTGTCTGGCTCTTTTGTCTTACAAATATTATTTGCCATTTAGTAGCCCAAGCCCTGCACGCTGGCATGAGCTGCTTCATCTTCCGAGGAGTTGCGAACAGAACCTTAAACTGAATTCTAGACAGTTATGGATCCATTTATTCTAAAAGCCTGGATGTAAACTGAATTGTATCTGGATCTGAGATGCTTGCATCTTGGCTGTTTGAGTACATTTTTCACTTTGAAATTCAAGGTCTAATTTTTTCATCAAATCCAATAATGCATCCCTGTAACCGACCCATGCAAAGTTTAAACTGATCACACAGGAAATTTAGTTGTTGTGAGCATTTACATGTTGGTTCATCAGAAAATGCAGATTTTCAATAATTTCTGCATCAGAAAATAGTTTGAAATATGCAATACACATTTGTTCCCTTATTTCCAGAGCACTAAAATTTATTTTTTAAATTCTTCAATGAAATATTGCAACATTAAGTCAAGAGGGATCCAAAATCAAGAGGAAACCTTTGCAGAACCTCAGTCCAGCTCTGCTCCATTTGCAAAATAAGTATCTCTGATGGCTTCACAAGTCTTAGAAACTAGTAAATCTGAAGCTGCAACAGCTAAATTTTACAGAGCCCTTCATGGTTTGTAACTCTCGCCTATTTCCTCCTGGCTTTTGATCACATACAAAGACGCCTACTTTGTTCTCTATCACAGGATGCAAGACGCGTATTTGTAAATGGTGAGAATGAATCATCCTCAGCAAAATTGTTTTTTTCAGATGGCCTAGCTGATCATTGAAAAGTGCTTAGTGAAAAGACCAGTCTCCCCAACCCCCAGAACTCACCCATCCCTCCTGCAAACACAGAGCAATTGAGAAGAAAACAGCTCCATAGCAACCAGAAAAAATTTACATTTAGATGTATAATAATATCTTGCTGCATTTGTGTCAAACCTAATTCAAATCCAAACGAGAGAATGGAATGTTGGAAAAAGCAGGTTTTGAAAAGACCTTGCTTGGAACTGTGATGTCTGATGCTATTTTAACACCACTGTATGTTAAGGACAGGGCTGCAATTGCACTCTTAAGATATTGCATTCCTTCCCATGGAAATGCCATCCAGTGTTAAACAGAAGACAGAATGGCATCTGAAAATGACCTACTTGACCTTTATTAGCATGCATACTCATGCTGCATTTATATTGCTAAGGCATCATGTAGTATGTAAATTATCAGGAAACACTACCAAATCCAGCAACAGAAACTACTTATGTTGCTTTCTCTCAAGTAATTGGAGATAACTCAGTTGGAAGAACAACACAAACAATTGTCATTTTAAATTATTGCATGAGCTGTTTTGGATTGTGTGCTGTGTAACGAACCAGAGATGATTAGGGAACTAAAGGTAAAGGAACCACTAGGAACTAGCGATCACAATATGATTGAGTTCAGTTTCAAATTTGAAAAGGAGAAGCTGATATCAGATGTGTCAATATTTCAGTGGAACAAAGGAAATTACAGTGGCATGAGAGAGGAACTGGCCCAAATTGATTGGAAAAGTAAGCTAGTTGGAGGGAAGGCAGAGCAGAAATGGATGGAATTTCCACAAGAAATAAGGAAAATGCAGGAAAGATATATTCCAAGAAAAAAGGTTATGAATGTAAAAAATGACACAGATGTGGATAACAAGAGAGGTGAAGGCTAAAATAAAAGCAAAAGGGTGGGCATACAAGGAAGCAAAAACTAGTGGGAAAACAGAAGGCTGGGAAACTTTTAAAAACTTACAGAAAGAAACTAAGAAGGTCATTAGGAAAGAAAAGATGAATTATTAAAGGAAGTTGGCAGATAACATTCAAAAAGATACCAAGAGTTTTTTTTAATATATGAAGAGTAAAAGAGAGACACGGGTTGATATAGGACCAATTGAAAATAGTGTGGGAGAGATTATAATGGATAACAAAGAGATGGCAGAGGAACTAAATGAGTATTTTGCATCGGTCTTCACAGTGGAGGACATCAGCAATATACCGGATAGTCAGGGGTCTCAGGGGATAGAACTGAATTCAGTTAAGATTACTAGAGAGAAGGTGATTGGGAAGCTAAATGGATGAAAGACAGATAAGTCTCCCGGACCAGATGAGGTGCACCCCCGGGTTCTGAAGGAAGTGGCTTCAGAGATTGCGCAGGCATTGGTGATAATTTTCCAGGAATCAATAGACTCCAGCATGGTTCTGGAGGACTGGAAGGTCGCAAATGTAGTTCCGCTGTATAAGAAGGGTGGGAGGCAGCATAAAGGAAATTACAGACCTATTAGTCTGACATCGGTGGTGGGAAAGTTGTTGGAATCGATCCTCAGGGATGAGGTTATGGAATACCTAGAGGTGCAAGGCAAGATAGGCCCAAGCCAGCATGGTTTCGTGAAGGGAAGATCCTGCTTGACCAACCTATTGAAGCTTTTTGAGGAAATCTCAGGTAGGGTGGATAAGGGAGAGGCTATGGATGTTGTGTACTTAGACTTTAAAAAGGCCTTCAACAAGGTGCCGCACAAGAGGCTGATTAATAAGATGAGAGCTCATGGAATTACAGGTAGGATATTGGAATGGGTGGAGCATTGGCTGGTAGGTAGAAAGCAAAGGGTGGGAATAAAGGGATCCTGTTCTGGTCGGCTACCGGTTACTAGTGGCATTCCACAGGGGTCGGTGTTGGGGCCCCTTTTTACTTTGTACATTAATGATTTGGATTATGGAGTAAATGGTTTTGTGGCTAAGTTTGCAGATGACACCAAGATAGGTGGAGGAGTAGGGAGTATTGAAGAAATAGGAAGGTTGCAGAAAGACTTAGATAGTCTAGGAGAATGGGCAAAGAAATTCCCGATGAGATTCAATGTTGAGAAATGTGCTGTTGTACACTTTGGAAAAAGAAATAAACGGGCAGATTATTATCTAGATGGGGAGAAAATTCAAAGTACAGAAGTACAAGGGACTTGGGGGTACTTGTGCAGAATACAGAAGTACAAGGGACTTGGGGATACTTGTGCAGAATACCCTAAAGGTTAACCACCAGGTTGGATCGGTGGTAAGGAAAGCGAATGCTATGTTAGCATTCATTTCGAGAGGTATAAAGTTTAAAAGTAAGGAAGTGTTGATGAGGCTCTATGGGGCACTGGTGAGGCCTCATTTGGAATACTGTGCGCAGTTTTGGGTCTCATATCTCAGGAAGAATGTACTGATGTTGGAAAGGGTTCAGAAAAGATTTACGAGGATGATTCCCGGAATGAAAGGCCTTACTTATGATGAGCGTTTGTCGGCTCTTGGACTGTATTCATTGGAGTACAGAAGAACGAGAGGGGACCTCATAGAAACATTTAGAATGTTGAAAGGACTGGACAGAGTAGATGTGGTTAAGCTGTTTCCACTGGTGGGTGAGTCCAGGACTAGAGGGAACAATCTTAGAATTAGAGGGTACCGGTTTAAAACAGAAATGAAGAGAAATTTCTTTAGCCAGAGGGTAGTGAAATTATGGAATTCTTTGCCACATACAGCTGTGGAGGCCCAATCATTGGGGGCGTTTAAGGAGGAGATTGATAGGTATCTAATTAGTCAAGGTATCAAGGAATATGGGGATAAGGCCAGAAATTGGGGCTAGATAGGAATAGTATTAGTTTAGCTCATGGAGCAGACTCGATGGGCCGAGTGGCCTACTTCTGTTCCTTTGTCTTGTGATCTTGTGAGCTACACTACAGCACTACGGTTGACAACGCAACAGACCCTCTCCACAATTTGCAGAGAGATCCACCATATCAGCTCCTATCATATAAACAATTCCAATGACACTGCTTAGTCTGAAAAAATGTAAAAAAATGTAATTTTTTTTACTATAAATGCATGTTGCACTGTCATGCATTGCCACACTGATGCATCATGCAGCAAGTTTCAGCTACTATTCGCCTGTGCATGAAATAAAGGTAAATTACAGTCTCAAACAACCAGAAGGTAGTATTGATCCAATGTAACTTTAAAAGTTTCAAAATTAGGAAGAATGCAAACAACACAGCTTAGGTGAAAACATCACACAATAAAACTCCAGTCACATGAACACTTTAATTTGGTACTGCAGAAGTCCTGAACTGATGGAGGCACTGAAAAGATGGAGCTGCCACTTTCAACAAAGTTGTTGGATAGCGGGCCCAACTACTTGCCCACCTAAACCTGAGGAATACAATCCTACTGTTTAAAAACTGTTTCTAAGCATCCATATCATGAACATTCTCCCCTGGTCCCTCTATACTGATATGGTGATCAAGAAAGCACATCAGTGTATATACTTTCTTAGGCATCTGAGAAGATTCAGTTTGTCCACAAGGATTCTCTCAAACTTCTACAGATGCGCTATAGAAAGTACCCTTATGGGTTGCATTACAGCCTGGCTGGCAACTGCTCTGCTCTGGACTGACAGAATCTGCACAGAGTGGTAAACATTGCACAGTCCATCACAGGCTAGTCACTTCCTTCCATCCAGTCCATTTTCACAGTGTGTTGCATCAGGAAGGCTAATAATATCGTCAAGGATGCCTGGCACCCTGGCCATTCCCCTTCCTCCCTTTTCACCTACTAGGAGCAGATACAGGAGCTTGAAAGCTCAACCAACCAGACTCAAGAACAGCTTCTTCCCCACTGCTATCAGACTTCTGAACTAATCACCTCTTTCACATCCCCTTCCTGGTGTTGCTTTCATGTTTTCAAACTCTTAATTCTACCCCTCTTGGTTTTCTGTTCTTGTCATTCCCTTTTTAGCATTTCCTTTTGCACTGCCTCAGCTTGCACTTCTGTCTCTGCACCATTCTGTTGCTTTGAGCTTGTTGCTGTATTTACTGTGTATTTATTATTACCATGTATACTGTTCACTGTGAACTTCATGCGAGCAAGGAATTTGATTGCACCTTGGTGTACATGACAGTAAAATAATCTAATCTAAGCAAATCTGGACAGGAATTTTAATAAATCAATTAACATTTGACGGCAATCACAGCTGCACCTACTTCTGGGCGCATTCTGGCAGATCCATTCTGGATTGATGCCTTAGATTATTTCCCATCTCCAATCTGAGAGCACCAAGAGCAGATGTAACAATCCTAGTACCTCAACAATGGCCGTCTTATCAATTCATGAGGTTTACGACAATGATTCTTAAAATTCAGAAGGGCCTTCCTCTTCATTATTATCTTGGAACACGAGTTTGAATTTGTGCTGAGTACCTTACGGTGATGAATTATTCCATAGAGAATGTAAAAAAAAAACTGGTGTAGTTCTAATTATTGACAAAGTAGCTAATCCAGTCATTTGCTGGAAATGAAATTTAAGGTTGTTTAACCTTTTTAAGTTTGTAGCAGACTAACCACATTCATGTGGTTTATACTACGCCTACTTAGAAAGACAAAGATCTGACACAGGATTGGTTATTCACTTGTTAATTTGTGGATACCTGGTTTAGATACTGACAAGGGCAAAGGAACATGACATAGTCCACAGGTAATCCAATGTCTTTGTGTGTGGTCTCTGCCTTTGCTACCGGGTATCAGGTTTACAACACTTTAATTTTTTTTCTGAATATTTCACTAAAAACATTTAAATTAAATATTCCTGTACAGATACAAATGATTAGTGAAGGTAAATCACAAAATAAAGTAAATGCTGCATTTCTAGGTCAAATGTACAAGGTATTACTGACCATGGAAAACTAGAGAGTCCATTCCACTCATAGTTTGATTTTTAATCAGCTTAGCACTCCCCAGGATAATATATTCATGCACTTCAACTTTACAGAGTGTGGTGAAATTCATTTTGAAAATAATTGCACAGAATATACAGCCCCACCAGTTGCCCCCACACAGCCTCCCGTCCATACAGAATTATGTCTTCAGGACTGAAATTCAGGCAGTTTCTATGTCTATAAATTATTTTGGAGATGAAGATATTACTATATGGCTTGAAATGACAATGAATGATTTCGATTTACTAGAACTATAACAATAAAAATGAATTAAATACCTCACCAAATTGGAGCAATGCATCTGTACATTACTAATATCCATAACATTAACAATATCATTGCAGCAAATTCACTACATTGTTGCAGTAAATTAACTACAGAAATAACATCATCAATATGTAATTATAGTCAACATATTAGAGGACATGCTTCCCAGAATTAAAATCAATATCCTAAATCTGATCAATATTAAAAAGAATAGAGTACCATTAAAGCAGCAGACCAATCATTCAGTGACTTCAGAAATCACATATATAAACACATTTATATGTTGGAGCCAAGCACAAAAATCATGAAACCGCTATATAGGGTGAATAAGATGGATCAATCTCTCTTCGCTGAGGAGGTCAATAAATAAGGACACAGATTTATGTGATTAATAGAAACAAGGAATCACAGAAAATAGAAAACAGTAATAGACTTTTCAATCCATCACATTTGCTCTCCTATTCAATAAAATTATAGTAGATCCTATACCTCAATATCATATTCAGACACTATCCCAATAATCTTTGATGTCTATTGTATCTAGAAATTCATCTACCTCCTTCTTAAATGTAGTTAATGCTTTGCACTCTGTTATCATATGTGGTAGAGAATTCCACAGGTTAAGCCTCCTCTGGGTGAAAAAATTTCTCCTCATTTCAGTCCATTTTGGAATTTTGTATGTTTCAATGAGATCCTCTAATATTCTTCTAAAACTCTGGTGAATACAGGCCTAGTCAATCCAATTCTTTCTCATGAAGGATAATAGAACAAGAGAGAGCTCAGGAAACAAAAATCAAACAGGTTCGTTGGGGTCTGGAACTCATCGGCTGAAAGGTTGGTAGAAGCAGAAACCCTTAGTCTGTTTGAAAAGTACTTTGTTGAGTACTTAATACCTTGTAGCTTAGAAGGTCATTGACCAAGATCTGGAAAATGGAATCAGGACGGCAGCTTTTTCAGTTAGCATGGAATTGATGGACTAAAAGACTTCTTTTTGAACTGTAAATTTCTATGATTCTATTAAGTGTTTTAAAAATAGTGCTTGTATTCATCCAATGTGTGTGTGAAAATCTCAACATATCAGTGATGCCTTTCCACAATGTGACAGTATTACACAGGCTTAAATATATCTGACTGACTTCTTGCAAACCAAGTTAAAAATCTGCCTGCAGTGCATTGATATGACTGTCACAGGCTAATTGCAATTAACAATATCAACCTTTCTTACTGTGACAACAATGAGCATAACAGAGCAATGGAGAGTTTGTCAACTCAAACACAGTAAATGATGTTAGACAATTGGTAAGTTGTTACCAGCTACCTTTTTTATATGTTTGGAGGCCGAACAAAGATTTATTCAAAGGTCTGTTTCGTTACTTAACTATCATTTATATTAGAAGTGATGAAACATTAACAAATGTTTCTTCTGAATGTCTTCTGATGCTTGAAAAATAGGGCCTTTTTAAATTCATTTTTATCTAGTTAACTTCTATTTTGTTTGGCCAATGTCATTCCTTTCTAATACTTGTTGAAGCAATGTCAAATGTTGCAACTCATTGCACTCATAGAGAAGAATGGAAAGGAAATTATTTTTTGCAGTTAACAAATGTGCAAGTTCCAAAAGAATGTAAAGACTGAAAAGAATTCATCGGCAACATTTCTACAGGAAGCAAAACATTTGTTTTGGATGACATAAAAACAGAAAATTCTGGAAACACTCAGGTCAGGCAGCATCTGTGAGAAAAGAAACAAGAGTTAACGTTTCAGGATCCACAAATGTTGCCTGACCTCCTGAATGTTTCCAGCATTTTCTGTTTAAATGTAGATTTCCAGTATCTGCCATTTTCTTTTAATTTTCATTCACTTTGAGTGTTCTTTTATTAGTGCAGTTCACTTTGCTGTGAGTAGTTTTAAAATCCTCCCTTTTGTACATCTAATTGGACGTTGGCAAACAAAGAGATCAATTTTACCTTGGAGAAAGCAAATTGCTTCCCATTGTTTTCCATAGAAGAGTGAAGGGATGGCTCAAAATGCTTTGAATCCTCTTTTACATCTAACATCCCATTTTACTTAGTATTGAATTAGGTTGTATATTCAAGTGTATAGTTGGAAATCTAGGACACTCTACAAAAACACCAAATCTCTGACCTACCCTTACATCCAAAGCTCTGGTAGTGTGATAGAAATCCAGGCTATTCTCCTTTATGCCTGGTTACACAATCAAGATTTGTTGGCTGGTCATTCTAGGGTATCCTGACCATTCAAACATACAATTGACAGAATTCCAAGCACATCCTATTTTCTTCAGATTAGGATGTGAAGTGCAAAGCAAAGCAGGATTCAAAGCACTTTCAGCCACCTCTTTGTTCTCCCGCGGAAAAGAATGGGAAGTGACGTATCGTCCTCAAGATAAATAGGATTCAATTGCTGCAGACAATCACAGCCTAAACTCCACTTCCTCAACACTTGAGCCTTCAAGAATGTTGTAATTTGTTTGGCTGTACAATCCACCTATGCACAACACCTCCCAAACTACCCACCCATCTACCTGTCAATTACCACCTGCTCCACTTGCAGCAGAGTCAGTCCTATACTGGCCTTATCTTGACCTCACACTCAACATCAGCAAGAGCAAGGAATTGATTGTGGAATTCAGGAGGGGGATGTTAGGACAACACACACCAGTCCTCATTGAGGGGTCAGCAGTGGAAAGGGTGAGCAGCTTTATGTTCCTGGGTGTCAACATCTCCAAGGATCTATCCTGGGCCCAACACTTTGGTGCAATCATGAAGAAGGCATGCCAGCGGCTCTACTTTGTTAGGAGTTTGAGGAGATTCAGTATGTCACCAAGGACTCCTACATACTTCTATAGATGTACGGTGGAGAGCATTCTGCCTGGTTGCTTCACTGCCTGGTATGGAGGCTCCAATGCACAGGATTGCAAGGGGTTGCAAAGGATTGTAGATCTAGCCAGCTTCATCTTGGCCACAACTCTCCCCACCATAGCGGATATCTTCAAGAGGCAGTGCCCCAAGAAGGTGGCATCCATCACTAAGGATCCTCACCATCCAAGACATGCTCTCTTCTCATTACTACCATCAGGGAGGGGGTACAGGAGCCTGAAGACTCACACTCAACGATTCAGAAACAGCTTCTTCTCCACCATCAGATTTCTCAACAGTCCACGAATCCATGAACTCTACCTCATTATTCCTTTTTTTTTTGCACTATTTGTTTTTGTAATTTATAGTAAGTTTTGTCTTTGCACTGTACTGCTGCTAAAAAAAGCAAATTTCACATCATATAAGTCAGTGATTAATAAATCTGATTCTGATTATCAATCAGCTCAGAACCCACAGAACTGAAATGGAAACAAGTCATCCTCAATTCCAGGCACTGCTTAAGAAGATCTAACTGCATTTTACTAGAAATAAATTTATGCAATTAAAATAAATGTTCCTTTTGAAATGCAAGTGACACAGGATTGCAGAGAAACAAGTCTGTCCCATCAAACCAGAAGAAACCGATTTCAAAGGCTATGGGCAACCGTTAAATGCAATCTGCACTTTCGCATGTACAACAGGAAATTGTTTCACAATGCATCAGATAATGTGGAAACATGAACACTGCCAGACATACAGCAAGGCTATCAATCAGCAATACGATGCACATGTGAATTCACTGCCACAGCATTTTGATGCTGTTCAGAAGCTGGCACAAAAAAGGGGCCGTCTTGATCTTAAACTGAGCCACTGTTCATGAATCTACCAGAAGAAAACCAGCATACCTTTTGTGAGGGACCCCATGTGTCCAATGTTTTAGTTAAGGTTTCCCATTTTCTTTTGATCTTGCCCTCAACCATTCCAATTATTTCTCCAAATGTCCACACCCAACAGCACAATGTCCCATCATCTGTTGTAGACATGTGGTGCTCATTTCCATTTCCAACCTGCCTGTCTCAACAAGTATCAGTTCCCATTAAAAAATTGCTGCTGGAAGAGCTCCCACCATGGCAGGAGATTGCACTTAAAAGTTTGTGTTTCTCACATAAGGTTGAAGGCCCAACACTCTCCAAAGAAACTGAGCAAAATGGCCTGATGCTTGCTATTATAATGCAAGTCTTCAGGCAAAGAAGAATTTCTAGGCATAAAATTTTCTGTTACTTTTTTCGTCTCCATCAGATCACTCTACACTTCACATGTGGAAAAGGACAGCAAATTCGTCAGCAAATTGCTTCAGGGCACACCCTTTTTGCCTCAGCAAGTAATTCTATTACATTCATTTGTCATGCACTTTGGAATATTTTCTTGCATTTAACATCATCACACAAATACATATTGTTTGTGTAAGAGTTCCAATGGCATTTATTTGGCTCTCCAGATAATAAACAGAATCCAGAATTTGAGGTTCGACAAATTGTGCAACAATGCTGCAGATGCGTTTCAAGGGAGAAGTACTGCCTCAAATAAAAATAATTAAATTGCTCGTGTAAAATTAAATGCTTTCTTGAAACTAAATTTCAGCTTCAATAATAATATGCAGCATTTTCAGAGCCATTTCATGCTGTGTCAGATAGTTGACAATTACTTCTTTCATATAAGAGCAGAATATCGATGAAACAGCTTTGAAAAAGAACTGCACCAAACAGGCATTTATCTGAAGCATCCACCAGAAATCAGGTGGAAAAAAAAGAAAATTTTTCTTATTTGACTTAAAGAGAAGTCCATAAACATCTACATTGTCTTAATGATCAAGTTCATTGATTGTTTACTGTAGCTGCAGTGGAAAAGTACATCAGGTATGATACTGAATCAACACTGCAGTGTTATTCAACAAAATAAATTATTTTAAACTGTAAAATATGTCAGGGACAAAGTATAAATTTTACTAACCAGTGAGAGTCAAAATACATCCAAATATTTTACCACACAGCAAGCAAATTATGAAGAATGAAAGATTGGGATTATTGAAGGAACAAGTAGGAACTAAAATTGATAGTCCGAAGAATTCTGAACTTCACATGAGTGTATGAGATGTTAAGTCCTTAATGGTCTGTGTTGAGTGACTTAATACAAAGTGAGGCAGCAGTACAATCTCTATATTGTTCTTAGTACTCTGGATTAGGGAAAAGTAAATCATTACACACACTTCTAATCATTGTCCAGTGATCATGTCCCCTGCCTTTAGATCCCTGCTTCCAATTCAGGAAGTTTCATGTACAGTAAATAGTCATTTCTTTTATACGTATTGAGACATTAACTAGTGGGGTCCTGTGTAAATAGTGAGCAATAAATAATGGTACACAAGGACAGATCATAACACTATAACTGCATCCCTCAAGAGAGTCAACATCTGCTGTGGCATAAACAAGCAAAAAAGAATTGGAAACAAATGAATTCTTTTTAAGCACCGTCACAAAGATAGCATTACAAGAACATGTCCAGATGACCGAAGAAGGGACTAATCTAGCTGCATTATGGATTTATGCCTCATGAATATGGCTCATGTAGCACGTTGTTATAGTCCAAGCTTATTCCTAGCATTTCCACAGGCCATACTGTGTTTTCAAGGGATCCAAGGTCAGTCTTGCTCAATCATTCAAGCTAATGAAGGCTGAACCTAATAACTACTTGGCATACTCAGATCTTTGCAGACTTATTTCATTCATCTGCTGAATAAATCAAAAATAACTATCAGCCATCAGACAACAGAGGAAGTAGCTTAGAGTAACCATTTATTATTGAAAGCCTGGAGTAGCAGAAAAATAGAAAATGTGCTGAACTGCACTGAAAGCAATTGCTTACCATTCATGCACACATCTCCATCAGCATGCCAATCACAATCTTATCACTTTTTAAAGAAATAAACAATAAACCAAGCTGCTCAATTTAATTTTCTCCTACGATCACTCTTAGCACATTTGCTGGGCTTGACTTTTGATATAAAGAAAATAACATTCCAGTTCTGATACAACTTTGGGGGGAGAAAAGCACACTAAATTGGGATCCTGACTGTCAAGCTAGTGGGAGGAGGAGGAGGGGGCAGGCCCGTGAAATCAAATGGCCTCTGAGTGGAAAGTAGATCTTTACCAGCAGACTGCAAGAATAGGATTGGCTACGGCAGCAGTCAACTAACTTGTTAACACTTGAGGAGAAACATGCAGCAATTTTCCAAGTTCTCTTGGAAAACAGTCCGTGGTCTGAATGAGGTTACATCATTGGGGGTACTTAAAGAGGAAGCAGATATATTTTTGAAAGATCAAGGAATTGACGGCAATGGGGAACTTGCACAGATGAAGAGATGAGGCCCAAGGCAGATAATATTGAATGATATGGTGAGCTTGAGGAGCCAAGTGGCTGACTCCTGCCCTTATTTTATTATGTTTGTATGTTCTCTCTGTCACTGTCACATATACGGAAGTTGTGCGCTGCTGTCCTTGACTTTCCACTCAGTCACCAATAGCCTGTCCTGGTCCAACCACGTCGACTCCATGGCCAAGAAAGCTCACCAGCGCTGTACTTCTTCAAGAGGCTAAAGAAATTTGGCATGTCCCCTTTAACCCTCACCAATTTTTAATCAGTGCACCATAGATAGCATCCTATCCGTATGCATCATGGCTTGGTATGGCAACTGCTCTGCCCCTGGCAGAAAGAAACTGCAGAGAGTTGTGGATACAATTCAGCATAGCACAGAAACCAGCCTCCCCTCCATAGACTCTGTCTACACTTCTCGCTGCCTCGGTAAAGCATCCAGCATAATCAAAGACCCCACCCAGCCCTCTCTTCTCCTTCCTCCCATTGGGCAGAAGATACAAAAGCCTGAAAACACATACCACCAGGCTCAAGGACAGCTTCTATCCTGCTGTTATAAGACTATTGAATGGTTCCCTAGTACGATAAGATGGACTCTTGACCTCACAATCTACCTCATTGTGACCTTGCACCTGACTGTCTACCTGAACTGTACTTTATCAATACTGTAACACTTTACTATCGTTTTACCTTGTACTACCTCAATGCACTGTTGTAATGAATTGATCTGTACGGACGGTGTGCAAGACAAGTTTTTCACTGTACCTCAGTACATGTGACAATAATAAACCAATTTACCAATAAAATGAACAGATGGAAAATCATGGTAGTACAGGATCAATTGACATAGAGTGCTGGTGAATGAGGCTCCCTGCTGGTAACACAAGTAAATAGAGATCAAAGGATTTTAAAGTTTTTGGAAAACCACTAACATTTAGGAAGGCAGAAAAATTAGAGACTACGGAAAGCTTTCAATATGAGGAAGAAGATTTTGAAATCAAGGTGCTGGTCATGTCCATAAGTCAAAATCCACCAGCCTTTACTGTCTGGATTCACATAAGAAGAATAAACATTGGAGAAAAATATTAAAGGTTTCTAGTATTCAATAAATAGCACTGCTATTTTATTCATATTGCCATTAAAATAAGGAAAGGGAAAGAAAGGTAGATTTTAAAAAATGGATCATAGGGTCACTAAGAGAGAGGAGGTGACCATTCAGCCTACTGAGTCCACACCAGCTCTCTTTAGACTAATCCAGTTAGTTCCATTCTCCCACTCTTTCACTGTAACCCTGCAAGAAAGATGTGCCTATCCAATTTCCTGTTGAAATCATTCATTGTTTCCAACTCCACCGCCCTCAGAGGCAATAAGATCCAGGTGATGCTTATAATTCATTTATGTAGTTGTAGAGGATTTCAAATAGTTCTAAAAAACGAGTTCACTTCCTGTAAACATATTTTCAGTACACTCCATTGACAACTGTGTAAAGAGTCCACTGTCAACTTGGTGTGCAACATTTTGTAAACAGTATTGTTCATTGCTATGTAAATATTCATACAAATTATATCAGTCTAACAGAAGTTGTAAGGATCATTTCCTTTACTTTGCAAAACTGTAATATGCAGTAATAATAACTGCATAACTCACATCAAAAGCATTGTTGTGAGAAAATTCTGCATGATTCATCTCACTTTATTAAAAAAAACTGAACCTAAATAAAAATTAATAAAGACAATTTCATTATAATCTGCTTCACTGATGAAAATAATAATCTGAAAATACAAAAGCCAAAAACTACGGATGCTGAATCAAAACAGAAAATGCTGCAGATATTCAGCAAGTTAGGCAGCATCTACGGAAAGAGAATCAGTTAATATTTCATGTCTGTGACCAGTTTCATGAATGAATGACAATCTGAAATATCAACTGTTTCTCTCTCCTAATTGAAATTATTTTACCATACATGAATTTACATAGTCTCATTTTGTACTTAAGTGGTAAAAAAAACGTCATCCATTGAATGCTTCTGAGCATGCTCCAAAGGTATAAAAATTTTCAGTGATTAGTGTGATAATTCCGACCAGGATACTTTTCAATTTTTCCCACTTTTCACATGTTAGAGAGCTGGTTCACCAATAATAGCAAAAACAGGGTTAAACTGATGCAACCTGCATCAGCTGTTGCCTTCAAGAAAGTAAGGAATTGGAAGGGGGAGTTGGATAATAATCCTTTTGTGTATTAACATTAATCCAAGTTAAAGAACATAAAGAGACAAAAGAGACTGCAGATCCTGGAATCTAGAGCAAAGAACAAACTGCTGGATGAACTCAGTGGGTCAGGCAGCATCTGTGGAGAGAAATGGACAGTCGACGTTTCAGATCAAGATGATCCCTGTCACCATCCCATGTTCGGAAACTGAACGCTGTTGCTCTTGATTTTACACTCAGTAAAATGAACAGGTGAAGGGCCTCGACCTGAAATGGCACCTGCCTACTTCGCTCTACAGATGCTGCCTAACCCGCTGAGTTCCTCCAATAGTTTGTTAATTTTTGCTGTTGGAGAACATACAGCGTATCTGTGGAGTTTTTCAGGACTTCATATGGGTGTGAAAAAAAAATCAGTTGCTTCAAAAGAATATTTTCAGTAACTGTAGATTACATTGGACTGCCATTCTCTAATTTTAAAATGATGTTGACTTAAAATGTGTCCACTTATTCACAATGGTCAAATTCCACCAAATGAATGCCAATTGCTTCGGTAGGTCCCAAGGTTGATATGAAGAGGCTTGATTTTCAATTGGGTGCAAATCACTACACCTTATACTTGAGGAAATGTCCTGTTTTATGGAACTAATGCTTCTTTTCCATAGGAAACTTTCCATAGGAAACTTTATCAGGAGTTGCTTGCTGCAAATACAAGAGTCACTTGCTTAATATCAGCTTGCAAAGCAGATTGTTGGATGTGAATTCAATTCACCGGAGATTAGAAAGATGAGGTACAAAAACGATTCATATTGTAGAAACCTTGCTGTCAATGGAATCAGTCATGACTGCTCCAGGTGGCTTCTGCGAGTTACCCTTCAGCATTTGATGCAAACTTCCGATTGTGAAGTTGAACTTGCAAGTTCAGGTTCTTCTGGGTCATCCAAGTATACACAGGGCGTCCTGTAAGTACAATCCCCATAGAAGTGGCAAAACACCTTGCATTTATACGGCACCTCTAATATACGAAACTTTCCCAAGGTACTTAATGAAGCAAGACAAAATAAAACATGAACCATCATCCCTTTTCCCTTTATTCTACTTACCACATCATTCACTTTTCCCCAATTTATCTTTCCTCAAGATCTCATAACCATGAAGTTATGAACCATGTCCAGTCTGAACATAAGTCACATTAGAGATTCTATATATCTTTCAATTGTAATTAATGGTTGTAACTCTTCAATTTTTCTTTGAATGCTTTGCATATTTATGTATATACATTAAACCTCAACTCCAATCTGTTGAAACAACAATTTTTACTATTATTCTGGTTTTCCCATTAAATTTAATCCCATTGGTTTTTCCAAAATTTCTTGTCCCTTCTGCGATGCTTAATTTCCTGCCCCGATTCTTTTGTATTCTTTTTCTTCTCTGATAATAACTCACCATTTATTTCAATTAAGTATTATTAAAAATTCTATCTTCCCTCAGAGCTCAATTTTATTCACACTATAGCACATTAGTTTTACACTCTGTGCAGCAGTTTCAGTCTTTTCCAGTCCTTTTGATTATAGTTTTGCCTTGCTCTAGATCTTATCCTTTGTCCAAAGAATGTAATCCATTCCTACACCTTGCAGGCAGGTGTAGGAAGTGATTTGGGAATTACTACACTTGGTATTTCATTTTTTTAAAATTCAATATTTTACTTTTGAAACACCTTCTGCAAAACTTCATGCTTACTTCAGCCATTTGTTCCAACATGGACCACAACTGTTGACTAATCTCTGCTTTTTTTCTACCCATTCCGTAATGTCTTTAGCTCTGTCATTGGAGTGCAACATGCTATTTGGAATTCTTAGTAATGATTGCAAAAAATAACATCCACCCTCTTGCCAAAATCTCCCATAAAATTACTTTCTTCTGTCTCTCACCATGCTCTCCAATCGTCATGGTAGTTAAGTTATGCTGAAATGACCACTCTTTCCAAGTAGAGACACAGTTTAAGTCATACTCTTCTAACACAGGGAGAACTGGACAGCTCCAATAACTCTAAATTCTCTCCATCTCTACATACCTAACTGATAGTCACATAGAACATAGAACAGTACAGCACAGAACAGGCCCTTCAGCCCACAATGTTGTGCCAACATAGCTAATCCGTCCTACCTGCAGAATGCCCATATCCCTCCATTTTCCCCTCATTCATGTGCCCATCCAAGCCCCTCTTCAGAGCCCCCAATGAATTTGCCTCCACCACCCTAACAGGCAATGCATTCCAGACATCCACCACTCTCTCAGTACAAAATGTACCCTTTACACCTGTTCTGAACCTACCCCCTCTCACCTTAAATTCATGCCCTCTGGTATTGGATCACTCAATAGTGGGAAAAAGATATTGTTTTTAATAAATATCTTTCTAATTTCACATCTTTCATATTACACCATAACCTCAGATAGCAAGCACTTTCCCTGAGAAGGCCCATTTGCAATACTAAAAAATATATTTTTGAAGTTCATGAAATGTATGGCACTAACACTTAGGAATTCAGGAAGACAAATGAGAGAACACAGAGTTTTCAGCACAAGGAAGAGAATTTTGAAATCCCGGTGCTGGTCATGAATCACAACCTCCTGGTACATTTCCATTGCGAGTCTGGTGGGAGAACACTGCAAGGTCCTGAACTGAGGCTAAAGTCAAGAAACTTCTGCTTCACACGTGAAAGAGCCTCCATCCAACTTAATAAGAAGCTTGGCTTCAACATGTGCACCTTAAGACTAATTCTGTAAGGTGGGGTGGGGGTGGGGGGGTGCCTCCAATTTTCCAGACTAGAGAAATTGGGGGTCAGGGTGTGTACAACTAAGATAAGGAGGTCCATTACCCTCAGGAATTAGAGTTCTGGGGGCCATACTGGAACTCACCCAGTTCTTTTCTAATGATAGGGTTATACCAACCCACTGCCCCCATCTCCTGCATCTCCCATCCCATCCCGGCCCTCCCTCCTCCCCCACTGCCAACCCTCTGGCCAACCTTTAGGCTGCAATTTTCTTTCTGATCACAATCAGAACCAAAGGAATCATATATTAATTCTGTTTTGTTATACTTGATTTTTGTGAGGTGTGCTGGGAAGATGTGAGGGAACCATTAATCCATGTATCTTAGAACCTCAGATCTCAATTTTCACACTTAAAAGTTATCTGAGTCAACATATTTCATTTTAATTTAAAGAAATTAGTTCATTGATTTGTAGAGAAGAGAATTAATAGCAAAGTGAGAAAAATTCCTTTATGCCATGTGGTTGGAATCTGGAATGCATTGCCTGCAGATGTGGTGGATGCAGGTTCCCCTGTGGCCTTCAAGAGGGAACTGGTTAAGTATATGGTGAGGAAACATTTGCAACACTACACTATGAGGTGGTGAAAACAGTGAATTGCTCTGGTACAGAGCAACAAACAATCTGCTGGAGGTACTTAGTGAGTCGAATAGCATCTGTGGGAGGAAAGGACTTGTCGATGTTTCGGATCCAAACCCTGCATCAGGACTCTAAACACCATCTGTGGAAGGAAAGGAATTTAATTCTTTTCCTCCCACAGTTGCTGCTCGACCCACTGAGTTCCTCCAGTCTCTTGTGTCTCCTCTGCTCTGGTAGATTTCCTCTGTGCTCTAACCATTCTCTGATTTTATGATCCCATGATTTAAAGTACTCTGGACTGGGTCAATGTAAATTTCCTGAAATTTGAATGAGCTAATTTTGGTTATTTTGTGAACACTTGGCTGCACTACATCCAGACAGATTTGCACAAAACATCCACACTGAACAGAACTTTCCACATTTTCTTGATGATTGAATTGTTCATATCGTATGTTGTTCCATACACAAAAATATATTTTATTTTTACATCAGACGTAACATTGCTGAACTGTAGACTTAAATATATTTCTTATTTTCGAAACATTAACTGTTGAGAAAATTCTGGTACTCATATGCAAGTTCCTCAGACGTTATAAGAGAAATGAGCATTGTTCAACCTCCTGAGCAGTCTGAGACCTGAGGAAAATCTGCCACTGAGAACCATTTGAATGGAACATAGGATTAGTGGGCACTCAACAAGCAGTTTGGTGCAGCTCACTGTGTGGAGCATGCTGCACGCCAGCTAGTTCAGCTGAGGAGCTGGCCTGCAAGTAGTTCCCACTTATGGAGAAGGACTGAACCAGTGGTGGTAAAGTGAAGTAAAGTTGTCCCTGGGCAGACAATGAGGCTGTATTGTGGAGGACCGTGGCTGTCACGTGACAGCACTGCCCATTACCTGGTCAAAAGACACACCACTGTCAATCAAGGTCTGACCTTGATTGGCCTTCTTGAACTACCTGGGCTGGACCCCCCAGCCCTCTAGCACTATAAAAAGTGCCACGTGCCTGGTTCGTACTTTGATTGCTCCAAGGAATCATGAAACAACGCTGGAGAGACTGTTGGTAAGGTGTGCACTTCAACAGGGTTAGGAGCGTTCTAAGTTAGTATTCCTGGTAGTGTAGAGCCATGCCTGCACTGAGTCAAGGGATGGCGGGTATCGTATTGCTTTTCCTTGATTGTTTGTACCCAGTTCATTGTGCGTGCGTGTGTGTATTTTACCCTTGTTGCGATTTTCCGACGCTCGCTATCACCAGTGTGTGTGTGTGTGTGTGTGTGTGTGTGTGTGTGTGTGTGTTGCCCACATTACCTTTTCCCCACATTTGTCTTTGTAAATAAATCATTTAACTCTAAGGCTGTGTTCAGAGTCCTTGTCCTTTGAAACCTCGAACCTGTTTCACAACAGGGGCACAATCTTGTCTTGGAACCAGCAGACACATTCCAGCCACCCTTGGCACGACAAGGGTTTGAAAATGTTTTGTGACCATTTTGAAGAATTCTCCAGCAGCCCCTTTTAAGATCATCGGACAGGATGCTGAAGTTCCGGTGTGAATACCCAGAGCTTACTAAAGGCAAGCGCTGCCCATTTATACTGGAATTACACCAAGAGTTCTGACAGCATAGACCCCAGTTAACATAGCTAAATATCCTAGTACCTGTATCAGGGTGGGTTTATCACCCATTTAGATGCCTGCCTCATTACAAATATATATGGGCTTTAGACCAGCCAAGATATCTGCCACCTCAGAGTTATATTATAAACTCCTGGCGACTTTTCTCAGGTACAAAACTGACAGTCATGTTTTTAATTTCACTTTCTCCTTTCTCATGATTTTTGGAGCTGAATCAACCAAAAGGCCTTCTTTAAACTTTAACTTCTTTGAAACATTTCATTATAAACTATGGTGACGCGAGAACGTGAAATTCAAAGAATTCATGTCAGCAGTAACTGAAACTTTATCATCTGAAATTAAGATGATCAGATTTCCTCAGGAAACATACTTACAAAAGGATTACAAAACATACTTATGAAATAGATTATGGAGTTTTTTTCTCAGGATTAATCTTGTTTTTAGATCACAGGCATGCTATTTTACAAATAATAGACACAAATTAATTGAAAATAAAAATATCAGACATAGCCTCAAAATTTAATTTAAGTGTAATATCTACCATTTCAAGGTTAGTTTTCAGGAACGGATTACATTTAATCCAAAAAGAAGATTATGACAGATGCCTTGAACTCTAATCCTCACCAACTTCATGGGGACTCATTGCTGAAAATACACTCAGAGTAAAAGGCAAAATTCGATTACATAGCACTGCTAATTTCAATGCTACAAATTTGAAAGAGAAGTTTTCCTGAAGTAAAGCACAGTAAAGAGCCATTTTGACATCATTTCACGACACTCTGGAAATTCAACTAGGCACCGCTTCACCTGAGTCAAAGAAGAATAGCTGAAGTGGAAATCACATCAACAGACATGATTCCTCATGCAATATTCAATTTGGAGCATTGCTGGGAATATTAGAGCATGTCATTTCCAGGAGCTGCATTAAAAAATGTCAGCTGCACTCAGGTGAATCATACTTGGATATATTCAGTCCAATTTCATGATGAGCAGAATTTCAACAGGCAATGGTCACTATGCATAAAATTGCTTTTATGCATGATTTGTGTATCAAAAATGGCTGCAGATTGGTCCATTTTTCTGGGGTTAATATTTTTCAAATTAACCAAAAGCTATTTTATTGACCTTCATACTTGCTACTTCTTTGTTAATCAGCGAGAGCGTTCAAGTAGCTGGACAGTTGGCGCATGAGCAGCAGGAAAAGCCGTTTCCAGAATGCACTCCTACTTCTATACCTTGCATCAACATTACCGTGTATTTAACTATTAATTGGAAGTAAAGCAGTGGTAGTGTACTTACAGAACTGCAGGCTGAGGCTCAGGACAGCCAGCAAGGCAGCCACAGCCAGCAGGAATAGAAAACGACTTCGGAATAACATTGTCACACACGTTTTCACACTCCCATTATGACTGGACTTCCAATTCGCTCTCTCCTGTGAAAGCAAATACAGTAAGGCAGTCAGACACGATAAAAAATGAAAATGTCAATTCTCAACGTACAACAATCTAATTGGGTACTGGAAAGAACTCAAAAGAATGAAGCCTCTGTTGCTATGGCAATTTTCCTTACTTTTGAATAGTATTCAATTCTGACTAATGGCTTGCATTTACTCTAGGATAATGTACAGGTACACTTAATTATAAGATCAAACTCTTCAGCTGAGGATTTTCTGTTACATTCTTCTGAAATAAGTGCTGACATGCAAATTTAGCCAAGTTTTGTAAACGTTACTTAGTCTAGTATATGAACATACAAATTAGGTGTAGAAGTAGACCACTTGGCCTCTCAACCCTGCTCTACCATTCAATAAAATCATGGCTAATCTCACTGTAACCTCACATTCACATGCACATCTAGCTACAGTTTCACCCTGCCGATGCTTATCCACCTCTGCCTTAAAAATATTCAAAAAATATTTAGTTTCTACTTTCCTTTAGGAAGGGAATTCCAATTACTCATTCCAATTACTCTGGGACAAAAACAAAATCAGATCATCTTTATCTCAAATGGGTGACCCCCTTATTTATAATCAGTCTAGATTCTCCCACAAAAGGATACATTCTCTCCACATCCATCCTGTCAAAACCACTCAGGAACATATATGTTTCAATGAAACCCTAAAGGTGACAATTAGAAAGAATGACTACAAACACCTATAGACATGAACAGTTAAGTTCTTTTTCATCCACCGTTATCAAATTCAGATACCTCTAAACTTCTAGAATATAACGAGACAGGCAAGCCTTTACTCAAAGATTTTCTATGGAGAGTTAGCAAACAGTCAAGACAGAGAGAGTACAGTTCAGTACCAGACAGCACGCATCAGATACGAAGCCACTAATTTACAGTTGTACTTTTGAACTGATTAAACAAAAGCTTCATATAACGTATGACACATTATGAAGATATTCCAGTGTAAATGACAACTTGAAAAATATGATTTAATTGGGATTACTAAGTCAACAATAGTGTATCTTCCCTGTTTGGTACTCACTAGGAATGGGAATCTGAAATACAGATACTATTTGATTTATTTTATATTAAATGTTATGGAAGCCATTTCTGATCTTCAGACAACATATCACTGCAATCAAAATTTAATTATGCTTAGTGAATGAAATGATATTATAATCATAAATATGCTGGTGTCATTTAATGACAAAAGCAACATTTTTTTTAATAGCAATGAACCATTTAGTTTGGGCATTAATTTTCTTAATTGTGTGCCATCTTTCCATTTAATAGTGTATCATTTAACAATTTTTCTTTTTCCCTCCTTTATCCCTCTGCAATAGATACTGAAATAAAATACAGAGCTTCATGCAAGATCATTTGGAAGTAGTTGCTGAGAACAGGCTTCAATGGCAGAACACAGAGGAAGACCTATACTCAAGGAGTCACATGGATGGATATTAACAAATAAAGGCTTCTCTTTGGCTGAAGGCATTCATTCATCGTCGGATTGCATATGCAGCAAAATATTCTTCCTAGAACTCACCCAAGTAGCTATCCCTTATTCATGAAACCAGGTAATGTATGCTTGAACAAATATTTGCTTCACATAATAAAAGTACAAGTAACGGTCATAAACATAGGGCTCTCTGATGACTCAACTTGAACAGCTGAGGAATATAAACCAGAGAGATCTGGATTAGGTTCATAGTCTGTGCTGAGCAAATTGATCTGAATGAGAGTGATGGTGTCCTAGTGATGTACCCAAGACTGAGCAATTGTGAGACAGTATTCTAGCAAGAAGTCAATGCCTTCAAGAGAGGAATTGGAGATCAAAAACTGATGAGAAAAGGAAGTGAAAAAAAAAGTTTGGCACTTATGCTCTCTAGCCATGTAGCAGATAAATGTAATGGTAAAAACCCAAGTACCAGATTTATTCCCAGGATGCAGGGTCTGAACTGATCTTAGCTGGATCAGCAATTAGGATGACAAGGCCTGAAGAAGAAACAAGGCAAGTGTTCCCATTCATATAGCCTCTATCTGAAAAGCTGTGTGCCAATCACCCCTGATTAATCAAATTCCTCTGCAGTCTGTGCACAAAAATATAAAGAATATTTTTCAAGGGAAGCACTGGTCACTGAACTGGATTCCAAGAAAAGGGCAGTGGCTTTAGAAGAGAAAATTGGCCACAGGTTATCACATGCATTTTTTGGGGTGGATACGGGCATCACTCATAAGGCCAGCATTTATTGCCCATCCCTAATTGCCGTTAAGCCACCATCTTGAACCAATGTCATCCTTCTGATAAAGGTACTCCTAGAGTGTTGGTTGGTCAGAAATTTTAGGATTTAAATCCAGTGATGATGAAGGAATGACAAGCTTGTTCCAAGTCAGGATGTTGTTTTTGGAGTGAAACCTGAAAGAAGCCAAAGAGTAATAGAAAATCCTGCAAAGGGTTCATTAAGACAAACCATCAATAACACAAGATATTTCACCCAAACCTAAATCCAAGGGGTATTCTGCTGCATCATGGAATTTGCTGAACTTCCTATGTGCCAGAAGCTACTCAGACCAGATTAGCAGCATGTTATTCAACCTTGGCATTGGGAAGTATTTCCGCTCACTGTAGGAATACTTGAGCCAAATGAAAAGTTGTACTATTGCCCTGGTTTAGATTAGCAAACAGTGTAGACCAAAAAATCATTGCTCAGAGACATATGGTGTACATAACCACTGAGTCATAAGTGGAGCTTAAACCTTTTATTCTTCTTAATTCATTATTTTTTGAGCCAATGCATACAGTTTATACCAATAAATGCTTTCCCTCAGAGTATTGTTACAAATATTACATGCTATAAGAATGTTCCTGCTCTGAACATCTGCTAGGAGGGCTACACCAAAATGGGATAAAAATCCAAAGCAACAGTTTCTCCAACTTCTGGTAACCCCTCCCCTCTGTTTTCACCCTCCTCCCCCCTTTATTTTCCCTCATTCCCACGGCCCCCTCACCTTGTCTCTTTCCCCTCCCCCACCCTCACGACCTGCCCATCACCCTCCTCTGGTTCCCCACCTCCTTCCCTTTATTTAATGGTCTACTGTCCTCTCCTATCAGACTCCTTCTTCTCTAGCCCTTTGTCTCTTCCATTTATCACCTCGTAGCTTCTCACGTCAACCCTTTCGTCACCCCTCCCCCACCCACCTACCTTCCCCCTCTCACCTGGACTCACCTATCACCTCCCAGTTTATGCTCCTCCCTATTCCCCCCACCTTTTTATTCTGGCTTCTGCCCGCTTTCTCTCCAGTCCTGATGAAGGGTCTCAAACCAAAGCATCGACTGTTTATTGCCCTCCATAGATGCTGCCTGAACTGCTGAGTTCCTCCAGCATTTTGTGTGTGTTGCTAAAAATCCAAAATTCTGCTTTTCTCCTCTTGCACAGATCCGCAAAAGCTTTATACACAAGGACTGGAGGACCTTGCCTATGTAGGGAGACAAGGGAACCAGGAATTGTTCTTTGTAAAAGAATGATTACGGGAAGATTTAACTAAATTGTTCTAAATTAGGAGAAACCGTTTCCACTGACAGGAGGATTAGTTACAAGGGAGCACAGATTTAAAGCTATTGCAAGGGTTCAAAAGGAAAGATAGAAATATTTTTGATATGATTAGGCATACAGATCCAAAAGTACTGCAAATCAGATTTAATAATAACTTTCAAAAGGTAATTGTTTACACACTTAAACATTTGTTGGGCTAGGAAAAAAAGTACAACTAATTGGTTAGTTTTTCCAAGAAGTCAGCACACACATTATGGACAGAATGCTTCATAAAAAACTGGAGCAGTAGGAAGCCAATCAACACTTCCAGTCTATCCTAACATTCAATACGTTCACATCTGATCCAATCTCGGCCTCAATCCCACTTTTCCATTCTCTCCTGATACCCCTTGCCTCCTTTGTAGTTAAATATTTGTCATTCTCCATCTTGAATGTATTTAATGACACTGTCTTCACAGCTCTCTGATAGAACATAGAACACTACAGCACAGTACAGGCCCTTCAGCCCACAATGTTGTGCCGACATTTTATCCTGCTCTAAGATCTATCTAACCCTTCCCTCCCACATAGCCCCCTACCTTTCTATCATTCATGTGTCTATCTAAGAGTCTCTTAAATGTCCCTAATGTATCTGCCCCACAACCTCTGCAAGCAGTGTGTTCCACGCACCCACCACTCTCTTGTGTAAAAAACTTACTCCTGACATCCCCCTTATACGTTCCTCCAATCACCTTAAAATTATGTCCCCTCGTGTTAGCCATTGTTGCACTGGGAAAAAGTCTCTGACTCTTCGCTCTAAAGAGTCACAGCCCTCTTAGAGAAGAAATTCCTCCTCATCTCCATCTGAAATGGGTGACCCCTTATTCTGAGACTCGCTCAGAATCCTGAATGTTTCAGTATGATCACCTCTCATTCTTCTATTCTCCACTGAATACAGGGCCAACCTGCTCAGCGATTCTTCATACATCAACCACTTCATCCCAAGTTCATCTCCAGTGTACTTTCTCTGCATTGTCAACCCTCTTCCTTAAATATGCAGTCCTCCAATGGTGGTCTCACTAGGCCCCTGGAAAGCTGCATCAAAACCTCCCTACTTTTGTCCTCCATACCTCTTATAATAAAAACCATTCTGTGCCAGAGTCAACTTTTATCTGTCAAGTTCCAGAAATGCACCTCAACATGTTTTACAATGTTAAATCAGCTACACAAATGGAACTTGTTGTATAATTTTTTATACATTTTATATTAGCCTACTTTGCACTCTTACATACTAAAGGGATTGTTCCAAGAAGTGATTTTAATTGGAGATCTTATTGGTTATAAGGGGCTTAATTAAAGATGCAGCCAAGGAATGTTGGAAGGTAGAAGGGTTGTGAATCTTTGAATTGCCAAGTAGATGTCAGCAGAAAATAATTATATCCCCCCCGAGAAATACCGAAGTGGCTGACTGGCAAGAATGGTGTTATTTAGCTTATACTTTACAATAAGTCTTTAGTTTAAAAAAAGTACTTTTTGTCCTTGATATTAAAATTTATGCCAAACTAAAATTGTTCATTGTCCCCTTCACTTAGATGTCTTATTCCAATTTATTATTTATTACTCTATTCAGGAAGTGGTGCAATTTGCATAATGCAAGCTTTGCAAAGTATAATAGCCAGGATATTGTTAATATTACTTTAAGAATGTTCTAAAACTATTGCATCTCATGGATTTTCTTTGATTAAAAGACAGCAATAAAGCAGATGGTAAAATATCCGACCATCACAACCAGAAGTGCTCAGTGTAAATTATTAATATCCTCTGCTTTGTGACTTTATCCTCAATCACATAGAATGGAGGATGATTTGTCTCCATGCTGGATTTGTGTACTGTATTCTGAGGTGGATAATGAGGCCAATGTAGGAACCACAGAGTCTTTCACAGCGGGGCAGGTGGGCAGTTTGTATCCGCTCCTTCTGCTGCTTAAGCAGAACCCCGGTGTGTTCCTGATGCACGGACTCAAGGTTCTTAGTACAATTCCAAATGGTCCTTCGCCACTTTGAGTGGTCATGGGCCAAAGATTCCCAGTAGTCAATGGGGATGCTGCATTACATCAAGGAGGCTTTGGGCACATCCTTGAATCTTTTCCTGTGTCCGCCATCTATTCTCTTCTCATGACAGAATAGTGGTGTCTGCTGCCAGGGATGCGAATGATATGGACTGCCCAATATTGTCAACCGAGTGTAACTAGGACCTCTATACTGGGGTCACTGGTCTGAGAGAAGGCTCTGATGTTGGTTTGCTTATCCTTCCAGTGAACCTGGAGGATTTTATGGAGACAGCACTGTGATATTTTTCCAGTGCTTTTGAAGTGCCAGTCATAGGTAGTCCAGGTCCCAAAAGCATATAGAAGGGTAGGGATCACTACTACCTGGTCGACCAGGAAGTTAGTGCCAAGTCTGTGCCAAGTATCCTTTTCCTCAATCAAAGTGTGTGCTGCCACATTTAAGGTAATGGTGCATTTCACCATCAATATATGCCTTCAGCGAGAGGTGGCTCCAAATTTACAGGAAGTGATCTGCATTTTCCAGAGTCTCGGCATTAACCTACTGTCGGAGAGCAGTGTGGTCTAGCAGGGGCAGGTTGGTGAAGGACCTTTGCCATGTGGATGTTGACCATTTCGTACACCTTTTGAATTCATAATGAAATCTCGATCAAAATGAACTTTGCATCTGTGATTCCTTGACACACTGAATCAGGAACTGGTCAGGCACTGAATCTAAACTGGCCGAGTTTTCCTTGATTAGTCATGGTGGCCTTCTGATCCTCATTCACAATTCTAGTAAGGTTCTGCTCATTCTGCAATCTCGTCTTTTTGTCAGAGCAAGCTGAAGCCCTTCCATTTGTCACTCTGTTTACACTCCTTTCCCACCCTTTAAATTAATTATTTCTCCCTCTCCTTCGAAGTCTTTGATGCTGCTTCAGAATTGCAAAAGGTTGAAGGCAAGTACCTCTGATCTTGTGGGTGGACCATACTCAGGGTATTGTGGCATTCAGCCACCAGAAACAAAAACATGAGGTAGGAGCTAGAAGCAACTAAGGCACAGTTCTCATTTTTAGCTTCATTCAAATTTGGCTTGAGAACACTCAGCATAAGTTAAATACCAAACATGCTCTTCCAAGGCTTCTGCTAAATCCACTCGTTAATGAAAATCATTCAACTGTAGCCCATCCAATCATTTACTTAAAAGGAATCTCACCATGAACTCTCCACACTGTTCAGTTTCTGAAACTAAAATAAATTTAACCAAGTCACTACACAAAAGCATAAATCCTCTAAATTAGCACTTGTAAGAGATTTTCCTTGAAGCCTGATCCTGCAAGTAAACTGTTTTACTTATCTTGAACAGAGAGCAAGAAGGATTACATTACATACATTTCATACTTGGCCAGATGAATATAATCAAGGATAATAGAGAAAGTTGTTTTCTGAAATTATTGTTAGAATATAAAGGGAGTGGCCACAGGAATTAATAAGAAAATTATCAGTCTTGCACTGGAGATAAAGGCATTGCTAGGTTCAACAAAGCATGGGTTAAAATGTCCTGGTGATGCTGATGTTTGAGTATCTAGAAAATCAGTACCAATAAAACTTGTGTATCTGTGAGCTCAACTGATCAATGGTTAAACTACATGTGGGAATTAGATCTCATGACATTATCCACAAAGATCAGGGAAAGCTCCCGATGTCCTTGTCAGTACCTATCTATTAATCAACAAATCCCAAAATAGCCCATAATAGTTGGCCATTATTTCATTTTATGGAATCTTGCTCTATGCAAATTGGTTGCCACATTGGCAACAAATCAACATCACATTTCAAAAGATAATTAATTGCTCATAAATTAATATGGGATTTCCTATCTCTAGCAATGGGGTATTGACTTGATTCCTGAGGCCATCGATATATATGTTAAGTTCTTTTCTCTTTAATGCTGGGGAGCCCCTGCTGTTCTTTATCCAGCTTACCCACTTCTGAGAGCACAATATCTAATCAGCCAATGTAGGCCTGTGCTGCTCACCCTTCTCACTGGGGATATGTGGCAGGCTCATTGGAATTCTGTATAATGGGATTGGTGAGGTATGGATGAATCCATTGGAATTCTGTATAATGGGATTGGTGAGGTATGGATGAATCCATTGGAATTCTGTATAATGGGATTGGTGAGGTATGGATGAATCCATTGGAATTCTGTATAATGGGATTGGTGAGGTATGGATGAATCCATTGGAATTCTGTATAATGAGATCGGCAAGGTGTGAAGGGACGCTTTAGAATTCTAATCAATAATGGGCTGACACATTTTCACTTATTTATTTCACTTCCTCTGACTGGCCTGAGTAACCATGAAAGTGAAAGGAAAGAGCAGTTCTTAATGTTACAGATTTGCTTGTCTGTATACTACTGGATTTTCTGCTAAGCGTTTTCTACCAAAGCTTCCTTCACAGATCCACCCTACATGCACACTTCATCTTTGAAAATTGAAAATGAAAGTATTGAAAATTCAACCTAGGATGGGGGCAATGTGTGGCAGCAGATTGTCCACTGCTTTACACAGCACTTGATTTTTGTTTTTTATGTGGATTGGCAGATTTAACAAATTTAACCACTGTTCATTCCCTGGGTCTGTTTTGTGCTGGTTTAGTTTTGATTTCTGGAAGAACTATTGACTTTTAAGCGCACACAGATAAAGATAAAAAAAAATCTCTTCAAACCTGATCACATTACCACCTAATATGCGTGCTCATTCATTCCAAAAAGAATAGGATAGCAGACATGAATGGTGGCTGGGAAATTCAAATTCAAAAAATTAAATAAGTCTGGAATGAAAAAGTTAGCATCAGTAATGACATTCATGAAACTACCAGATTGTCATAAAAATCCATCTGGGTCATTTTATGTCCTTCAGGGAAGGAAATCTGTCAGCCTTATTCAGGTTGGTCTATATTGTTGGATTAGGGTCCAGATTGCTGTTTTTATTGTGTTTTTCCTTGTAGTCTTAGCTTTCTTTACACTTGCTTATGTTTTTATAATCACCTGTTTGTAAACTTTTAGTAACTTGTAGTGTATTTGGTTTTATACTTCAGATTTGGTTCAGATCGGGTTGTTGTATAAAGGGAGGGCATGTGGTCAAGCTCTTTGTTACTTCTTACTTGCCTTGTTTGCTGGTACAGGCTGACCCTGTCTGACCGGTACTGTGATGAACATCTAATAAAACGGCTGTAACCATAAGATTTGCGCCTCATTCTTGACTTCTGAAGAACCTTCTGGATGACATCATCTCCAGATCTAGCAATGTATAACTCCAGGTCCAGAGCAATGTGGTTTGCTCTTAATTCTCTTCTGAAATGACCAAACGAGCCATTTGGCTCATGACCATTTGGGAATGGGCATTAACTGCTGGCCATGCCATTCCTGCCTATATCCCACGAATGAAAGATGATCTTAACGGGTCAGAACTCTGAACTCAACTGCTTAATTTTAAACATCATATTAATGGCTGGCAGTCAGCTTTCCAGATCCACCTTAATTTACAAGGAGTCTTCTAACACCCAAATAGAATTCCAGAACAGAACAAATACAGGCCGTCCCCAGGTAATGAATGGGTTCTGGTTTTACAGATATTCTAAAGTCAATTTGGTCCATTAGTCAGAAAATACACAAATATTACTTGATATGGTAACATACCTCACAGTATTGTAATGAATGGCATCAAAACACATAAGACTGTTAAGAAAGAATAACTACTAATAAGGGAGAGGGAGAGGGAAAAAGCTAGTTCTGCCATAAATCGGGTGTTTCTAACCCTGGGACAGCCTGTATGATCAATGCTGTCTTGTTTGGGACCCCAATGTTTATCATGTAGATATTTTTGAAATTCGCAATGAAAGTTGACAGTAAAATACAGCATTATTATTTCTTCTTTTAAGCTCTTCAATTCTTATTGGATTGTTGAATCTAACAGAAAGCAGCATTACTACTCCAGGACGCAGCATTAGCCAATCTTAAAAATATTACTATGACATCAAATATTTGGCATTTATATTAGGTTAGGGAGATAGGAAAGAAAGTGCCTGGTTCTGCTTATCTGGGAAGCATGTAATGTAAGGTGAACCTAGGTTGGGCTCAGTTGAGGAAGTGGATAAGAGCTGAAAAACAGGAAGGAAGATAACATTTGGGACAGATCTGAGTATGAAGGGGTGCAATAGAGGAGGAGGAGGGCGTGAGGTGAGTAAAAGGACTCAGAGACAAACTGCAGATTTGCAGGGGGCTGGGAGTCTGAAGATCTAGGCATGGGGGAGACAAAATGTGAGAGGGTCTTGGGTGAAGGTGGATAAGGGAGGAGGGCTGAGGATGAGGCACTGAACAAGGGCATGTTTGTGCATGCAGCACAGCCTTGTCTCCATTTGTCTTGGATCACAAGGATGTGTTGTGTGCAAAGGCCACTCAAAGTTAAAATACATCAAACACAGGCATTTCTCAACAAGAACACGCTCCCTGCCAGCAGTGGGCCACAAGTATTAGTCATGCAGTTTTACATGAGAATATTAATACAGAAGTAACTAAAAAAATCCTTTCATTTTGATAATTAGTCTCAATAAAAACATTCATAGACTTGTGGAATGCAAATCTTCTTAAATCTGTTAAATTTGCTGAGTTGGCTTCACATTCATATCTCAGTGCCTCATCTTTCCTGTTTTCATAAATCACACTCTTCACAACCAGTGTCCAGAGGTTTATATCAACAATTTAGACATAAATATAAATGACCTGATGAAAAAATTTACAGATGATACCAAATTTAGTGGTATGGTTAATAGCAAGGAAGAAAACTGAAGATATCAGTGGACACATTAGTTGGGCAGAAGACGGCAAATGAAATTCAATCCAGAAGAGTCTGAGGTAATGCATTGATGATGACAAACAATAGATGAGTTACGATAAGATATTGAGGAGTGTTAAAGAAAAGTGGGACCCAGGAGCACATGTCCACAGATCCATAAAAGTAGCAAAACCGTTAAGAATCGTTACGAAGGTGAATGACATAATTTCTTTTCTAGCTGAGGTAGAGAATGTAAAAGGACATTATGCTAGAACTGTATAAAATAATGCAGTTTTGCAATAATGGCTTAAAATAATGCAGAACATTTGTGACACAGAAAGAGGCCATTTAGCCAAATGTATTTATTCCAGTCGATAAAACAGCTACACAGCCTAATCCTTACAATCTGAAGCTTTCCTCCTCACTGTGAACTACATGGTTAATGTTTATAACATCTGCAAATTTCTTTATCATGCCTCCTACATTTAAATCCAAAATATTAATGTCTCCTAGAGACAGCAAATCAACATGCACAAAGTACCATGGATATGCACTAGAAAAAGCCTTCCTGTGGCAAAAGTACCTGCCAACCATTACCCATTGCATCCTGCTGCTGAGCCAATTTTTGCCATTCTTCTTTGGATTCCTTAGTCTTTTTGACAAGCCTGCTACGTGCTACCTTGTCAAGAGGTCCATAACTAATAAAATATGGTCAGCACTGTTTACTATGTTACAGGACGGATGTGACAGCAACATGAGAGGCTACCAAATCTTATGGAGGACATTGCTAGGGATAGGGATTTTAGCCATGGGGAAAGGCAGGATAAGTTGAGGTTGTTTTCTTTGGAGTACAATAGGCAGAATGGAAATTTAATTGAGGTGTATAAAATGCTGATGGTTCTAAACAAAATGGATAGAAAAGGATCTACTTCCACTAGCAGAGATGTCAATAAGCAGGAGGTATGGTTTATATAATTGTTCGAAGGATTAGGGAGAGAAGGGGATTTTTCACTCAGAGGTTGTGAAGGCTTGGAACTCACTGCCTGAAAAGGTGGCAGGAATCCTCATTACATTTAAAAGGGCAATTTGAAAAGTACCAGAAGTGTGATAACATACAAGTCTGTAAAACAAGAGGTGAAAACTGGGGCTAGTCTGGATAGCTGTGTTTTAGCCTGAATGGGCATGATGGCCCGAATGGTTTCCTTGTGTGTTATAATTGTCTGTGATTCTATGATTAAAACATATCTGAACTGGAATTTTTTTTTACATCCAAACTCATACCAAGTCTTACTTATTTGTCACTTCTGTTTTTGCTTTTCACATTAGCTCCCAATAGATTGATGCTTCAAACTTAAATTTCTTATGGGCTTCTTTTTCTTAATTATCTTTGCGACCTCCTCTGGATTTCCAATTCTGCATCTTGGCTTTTTGCCTGGACACAAGTGCTTTCAACCACCAAAATTCACCTTAGAACTGTTTCTTTGCCCAAGCTTTCTATCATGCCAATATCTCCTCTTTGACTTGATGTCGAGTATGCCCTCCAACCTGTTCATACGTAACAATACTAAATAAATTTAAATCTTTGTCATTGTAAACACTGCTGACGATTGCAATATAAATATTTATATAATATACTCTTTCACTTCCGACTAATTCTCCGGTGTGGTAGTTTGGAAATGGTGCACTTAATAGTTTCCAACAACATTGTTTGAAGATCAGAGTAACCTTGTCCACTGCTCTGACTAAAATTTAAACCTCAATCAATATCAACTAAGACATTAACTGCTGTTCTGGGAACTTTGCTGTGTTCAACGTGCCTGTTACCTTTCCCTCATCTCAGCTGTGACTCATCTTCAAATTGTTAACCTGCTTTCATGTGCTTGAGTAGTTCTGAGATTGTGAACGGGTCTATAAAAGCATATGTCTTTCCTTTCTTTAAAAAGCGTATTTATCCAATAAAACAAACAGATTATTTATATTGCTTTTAGCTGCTGAAAAGTTGAAATGTAAAACTCTGCCGTGAGACAGCTAAAGCTAATGTCACATTTTTTTAGCTGCCAACATGGCATGGGTATTTTGGCATGTTCATCACTCCCGGTGGCGAATCCACGCAGATACAGTGGCCTAATTTGACTCTTCAAAAGTCGATCCTCTGCATTTTCCCGCAGGTAAACTTGGCTTTTATTTCACTAAATTCACCTGCTTCTCGTTCTTTCTTTATGTACAAAGTTCTATACTCTCAGGGCACGTCGAGTGGCCCCACTGTTCCTGGCATTTTTTGTTCATGTTTAAAGAATGGCTTGAATGATGAAGTCACATCACGTGCAATGCTAAATGCCTTTTGTTGTCAGATACAGAGTTTGTTTCAAACACCAATGGGGTCAAAACAAAAAGCAGAAACAACCCTGGGCACTATTATAAACCACTTGATCCCGATAGAGTTCAGTATACAGATGTTGCCATCGAAAAAGCATCCAACATAAAATGTAAACCCATATAGTGTAAACATATTATCTATAATTATTTCATTTTCTATAATAGATTAGAAGTATAAAAATCAGCATATGATAGCACATAGCAAATCGCCAATGTGTTGCATCATTTAACAAAGAAGATCATAAGAAAAGATTGAAAGTATGTTGTTCCCCCAATAACCCACCATCATTGCACTGCCAGGAGTATCAGCCTTAAGCTTCTACCCTTTGTTATCAGTGTAGAGGTTAAAAATAATCCTCGGATCTACCTTGGCGTGCTGAGTGAGGAATTTCACTTAAATCATGCCGTTCACAATCGAAGCCAACCTTTTCTTAAATGTTCAAACTGCGGAGTGAAACAGCTGTTACTCGATCTAATTTCACCAAAGGAAGAACCAACTCTTTGCACCCCAGGACAGCTCGGGTGCTAAGAGGAGCTGCTGCTAAAACACCACCCGAACCAGTTGCGAGTGCTTACCTTGCGTGGTTCTGGAGTGGGACTGAGCAGAGCTGACAACGTAGCTCGCATCCAACTCTTTGTGCTCCTTTTGCTTCCCTTTGACAGATGGTGATTCACAGTCAGACGCGTTGGGGGTGGGGAGAGCTCCGGTCGTTGCCTTTACTATCAGAGCCACGTCTCCCAAGAGACTCTGGAGTGAAAACCCCCGTGTGTAAAGAAAGCTATCAGAGAGAAAGAGAGAGCAGGAGTGTGTGAAACCTCAACCATAGGCAAACAGTGTAAGCAGCAGAACTCCCAAAACAAAACCACTCACTCACCTATCTCCACCCAGCTCCCCGCCTGCTCCCTACGCTCAAATAGGTTTAAAGTCCTCTTTTTTTTCTCTTCCTTCCCAGCTTCTGGGAGAAGTATTTGTTTGAGTAAAATGTTATTGGCTGCCATCTACCGGTCGAAAGAGGGTGGCTAGCCGTGTGGGGACGAAATACCACACAGCTGGAGCCGAGACACCTACACACATCGCCGCAGGACACCCGCCTTCAGCTGGGCTGGCACTGAATGACGAGGAAAATGAGACCAAGCCTTTCTCAAAGAGATATCATCCTTTTAATGTTCATATTTTTGAATGTCTGTGCCTAGTTCTCCCTTCCATTTTCTCCCTTTTCCTCTTCAATGCAATGACTGCTACTGGGGTAACTGCTTCTTGACCCTGCAAAGTACATCCATTCTAACCACAGCATGGATCGTCAGCAATCAAAACAGAAAGTGCCTAGGAATACTCAGGGGTCAATCAGCATCTGTGGAGAGAGAAACAGTGCTAATGTTTCAGGTCTAAGACCCTTTATCAGAACGGATTGTCAGCATTTGTTAAAAAAAATCAACACAATATCCAGGCACCTCTTCCTTCAGCAACACCTGTGCCAAGTCCTGGAGGAAGAGGAAGTCATCCTGCTGTCCACATACAATAAGTAGGAATTCTCAAAGCTATGGGCCAACCCGTCCAGAATATGCAGCATCACATCTATTACATGGTACACAGTGTCATATCCAATAATAGCAGAATTCAAGGAAGAGTAGCATTGAGGGGAGCAGCGAATGGGGGAAAAAAAGTGAAATGGTGGGGAAATGAGTTGCAGTAAATGAAAACTGAGAAATATAGGCATTAATAATGGGAGAAAGAAATAAGAACATAATAAAGAAGAGTGTAGAAGGCCAAAGAAGGGAATGGTGCTTGGAATTTTGATTCAGTGTAAGAAACAATTTCTTCGGACATTGAGAAAGACTAGTGTAGAAATTGCAGGGGCCCTGGCAGATGTATTTAAAATGTCCTTAGCCACGGGTGCAGTGCCAGAGGACCGGAGGGTAACTCATGTTGTTAGACATGTCTGGACTCCAGAGCTTCGCTGTGGTCTGTTGGTTGGGAGATGGCTCAGCTCTGTCTATTGCTGTTATGTGCAACAGCTTCATCAGGTTGACACCCTTTTAGGTATTCCTGGACCATTTCAATGGTGTTATTTGGTGCCATAAACACAATGAGCATGTTGGTTGAATGAAGGTTGACTCACTCCTAAACTTTAATTTACTCAATCAGTGAAGGTGTAACATACATGATCTGCAATGAACAGTTACTTCTTTCACATGTTTACTTCTCAAATCACTTAGAACATGTCACTGAGCAATTATTTTGAGAAACAAAGCTTGATGTGAATTGCAAAGTGCATTATTGCATGTACAATAGTTACTGACAATGCACTTTTGTCTAGTTGTATAAAAATAACTGGAAAGTAATTTTCCAATCACTAAATCAGAGATTAATCCTGATTAATTTTAACAGAATAACTCAATTGCACCCTATTTTCTTTCTAAGGCTTGCTTTTTGGGACTTCAGGACTTTTCTCCATTGCAGAAATTCTGCTGTCACCACCCTGACCCACACTTTCTCTGAAATCACTCTTCACATAAAGAGATCAGATGGATTCCAAACACAAATAGTGTAGCCTTTTACAAGGTGCCTACACAATCTAAATAATTGCTTATTGTTCATATTTTATGACCACAACTTCTGTTCAAAATATTAAACAAACTTCAGACCAAAGCATTATTTTTAGCAGATGAGAATATAAATTTGCTATAAAATCTTTATTTTCAAATACTTTCCACAGACAAAAATTGATTATATTACCTAAATAAAACCAGTACATATTGGGTCAGAATTTGTTCTCAGTGACGAAGAAATAAAATTTGCAATTGACTTTGCAGAGTTGCCCTGAAACTTTTTGTGTGTTTCCCAGTTTATCTCATTGGACGATCCAAGCATTTTTTAGTGATTTGTGACATCTATAAGCATAGAATGCACAGGGAAATATTCAATCAACTGCCAAGGTTTCTATTTCCTGCTCCCATTTTATATCTTTTAAGGATGACTCTTTGTATCCCACAGCCCACTGCCATCACCACCATTTATCATCTGTGCACTGACCTTCAGCAATTCCAGTGAAGTGCTGTGTTAGTTTCCATGTGTATACTAACAACACCCAACTCTAGCCCACCACCTACCCTCATTAACCACTATGTCTTCACTAACATCAGACTCCTTGTTCAACAGGACAAACAGAAGCTTCTTCTGACTAAACATTGGGAAGATTGCACCTATTTAGGACAGTGTTCATCCTCAGTCACTTACATTAATTATGCATTTGTATTAAATATGCAGTAGTGGCTGTGAATTGCAAATACACTCCTGAAATTCTACTCCACTGAAATTTAGCAATCTTGATGCATAATATTACCTAAAAGTGACTGAAATATTCTAATGACGAGTTGGGCTGAAGGGCCTGTTTCCATGAATCTATGAATAATATTTTAAAAAAGCAACATTTTCCAGAGTACATATCCTCGAGTATCTTCTTGAAGTGCTCAATCATATTTGTTAAATAGAAAGAATCCTGTCTGAATTACTTGTGGAAGCTAACTTCTATCCTAATAAAATCAACACCAACTCAAAATAGGATCCTGGACCTGCAACTTGCCAGCAGTTTTAATTGTGCTCGTTTTACTATGTGTTTCTGTTTCTTACTTTTAAGAGTCATATTGGGTTTTTTGAAGGAAGGGTCTTTAATGGTTGTGAAGTTAGAGGTATAGATAAGTGATTTGAAATGTAACATCATGCACTACAATCAAATTTCTTGATATTTTTCTGTTTTATTCAGAAAGGAAATTGCTGGTGATACAGTATGCACTGGTCTGTTTCTCTGCCACTTGAAGATGACTAATTAGGGGAATCATGTTACTTATGATTTTATTTTGTGATGTGAGTTGGAAAAAGTCTATATTATTCACTACCTCTGATAAAAGCAGAGAATGCTGGAAATACTCAGCATGTCAGGCGGCATCTGTGGGGAAAAAACAAACACAGTTAATGCTTTAGATCAATTACTTTTCAATTGACTTTAAATATTTTGGTATGTACAAGTTCTCCTCATCTCCCCTGTGATCTTATCAATTATGTTAAAGCTATATCCCTTGAGTGTTGACCTGTGTGCTAAGGGAAATTGGTCCTTCCAATGTATTCTATCCAGATTTGTTCTAATTTGATATGTTTCAATTAAATCTCCGTTCAGCCTTCCCATTTACAAAGAAAACAACCTCATCTTTGCCAATTTTTCAACACACATAAAATTCTCCACTCCTTCCAAACCTTTATAAATTCCCCTCTGCCTCCTCTCTGAAGAAATCATATGCTTCTCGTAATGTTGTGAATGTAACTGTATGTGGTACTGTAGCTTTCTCCATGCTCTTAAATTCTATCCCACAGTCAATAAAGTGAAGTATCCAAAATGCCTTTCCAACCACCTTAAATATTTGCCCTGCTACTAGGAATGTGGACCCTAGGATCCTCCTTTTCCCCTGTATCCTGTCATACGTTGTGTATTTCCGTGATTTTATGTCAGCTGCCCTCCACACCCTTCATCATCAACCTCCTACATCTGTCAAACTTGAACTCCACTTACCATGTCTCTACCCAGTTCATTTATATCATCCTGACATCGACTGCAATCTTTTTCATCTACAAACACAAAGCCAGTTTTTGACACCTAAATGCCAGCTCAGAGATTCCTACATTTTATGGAATCATAGCATTTGTTGGGGGTGGGGGGTAGGGTTCACATACAAACAAATGATGATCCAAATTTGTCCCCGTGGCAAGAAGCAAATGGGAATGGTTGGCAGATGTTTGTGTGACTGGAAGGCTGTTACCTGTGTGGTTCCACAGAGCAGAGCTCAATACTCAGTCTCTTGTACTTCGTAATATGTTATCATAATTTAGACGTAAATGTAATATCTATAATAAAAAAGATTTGCAAAAGAAATGAAAAGTAGCCATAGGGTTGACAGTGAAGAGGAAAACTTTAAACTGCAGGAAGGTTTCGATAGTTTAGTCAATTGAGCAGAAAAATAGTAAATTGGATTTAATCCAGAGAAGTGTAAGGGACAGTATCACCCAACCACTTGCAGTAGTACAATAAGTGGGAGGATATTGAGTAGCATGGATGAACAGAAGAATCTTGGAGCGAATGTCCACAGATCCTTAATATTAGTAGTGTTAGAGATTATTCTGGAGTTATGAAATTAAATACGTAGCAGGTATTAATTAAAATGAGAACCAGTCTTCGGGAAATACCTGTTCACAATTTAACTTCCACTGCCATTGAAACCAATGTCGGGTGGGGGACATCCTGATCTGTACTATTGTAACTATGCAGGGGAAGACAATTGATGAATGTTCATGTAACTGGCACTCATTGAAACTTTCATGATAAGATCAGGGAAGCCATTAAGTGGCCATAAAGGCATATCCCTGCTACTTAATGCACAGCTCAGGACATTTCTATTTTGTCACTTAATATTCTGGCTATTTGTATACAAGGAGCCATCGCTCAACACTGTAACAAAAGCCGTATATTTTGGGTGTCTGGAGTTTGTGCTCAGAAGCTCTTGGACCAGCCACTAGTATATGAATAGTCAAAGGGGTTCTGCCAGTTGGGACGTGCTCCCTTTGTAAATACGTAATTCTGCAAAGTTACCTATCTACATTCAAAATGTTAAAGTTAAGTAGGTAATTATGGCCACTGGTTAATCATTCATTGTTGTCTTTGTGCTTAATAAATATGAAATATTACTGCACTGTTGAGAGAGGAGAAATAGATTCTCCAGAAGATCTGCTGTGTTGAATAAAGACCTTTTGTATTTCTCAGCAACAGCCTCTGTGTGACTCAGTTCAGCAGTCACAACAGTAGGACAGGTTAATAAGGTGCTTAGAAAAGCGTATGAAATGTTTTATGTTGTTAGACGAGGTATAGAATATAAGAACATGGGTTACATTGCAACTGCATGCAACACTAGTTAGGACACAGCCTGCGTACAGCTCTGGACACCACATTACATGGAGGCTATGATTGCACTGGAGAATACAATGGAGATAATGAGGATTTTGCCAAGAGAGAAAATTTGCTGTTATGAGGAAGGATTAAATAAAATAGTGTTGTTTTCTTCAGAATAGAGGAGGAGGAAGGTAGATTAAATGAGGAGTATAGAAGTATGAGACAAATAGGAAGGACCTACCTTGCTAAGCAGAGGAGTAAAAAAACTCAGCAGTCATAAATTTAAAGTAATTGGTAAGAGAATTAGCAGTAAGATGAGGAAAAACATTTTCACCCAGAGAATCGTGGGGGTTTGGAAACCACAGCCTGAAAGGACATTTGAAGCAAAAATATATTTTAAAAGTATTTGGATGTGCACTTGAACAGCTGTGAACTGCAAACCATTTACTGGACAGGGGGTTAGACTGGGGTCAATAGAATGGCTTAGAGACCTCTCTCTGTAACATATTTTCCATGATGTTATGATTGACATATTTACAGCTTTCTTAAATTTGAAAAATAATTCATTTAAATTACATGTAAATTGCATTTTCAATTGTGAACCATGTTTTATTGCCTTGCATTTAGAATAATTGCAGCACAATTTTTGTGTACTTCAATGCACACACTGAAATCTTCTCACTAATCTCTACATGTCAGCAAGATATTATTCAAGTTGTCTCCTTATGCCCATGACAAATTTGCTCTGATCCACAAGTACAGGCAACCCAAGGGCAAATTCATGATGAGAAATGCCAACAACAAGTGTCATAACTCTATTTGACAGTGAAAGGCTCAACCCCAAAGCTAATTGAAAAGCAAAAAACTAAAGGTGCTGGACGTGTGACATAAAAACAAAATGCTGGAGGTATTCAGCAGGACAAGCAGCATCTCTGAAGAGAGAAACAGAATTAATATTTCATGTCAGCCTGAAAAACCAAAGCTTATTGTGCCTCACTCAGCTTCCAAGAGTGTGTTTTCCAGCAGTGGTCTTGGGACTACCCCTCCTTGGTCTAGAAACACTGAAAATGATTGTACTGCCGTATCTGTTAACCAGCCAACAACAGACCATAGATCTTAAACTCCTTTCCAATGTTTTTAAATCAAGTGTTTGAAATTGTATTAATATTGTCAATAAAATCATTTCATTTAGATCCAATATTTTTACATTCCTAGTGTCATTTGGTCAATACATCCAGTAGTGTTAACACTTTATTTAAAAACATAGCACCATTGATACTCATGTGGGCCGCTGGGTGATACACCCTTTCAATGTTTGAGGGGCTTCCCCACCCAACTCAGCCCCTCCATGTCCAGTCGCGGAAGGAGCCTAGACTGTGGTCCTTCCCCATAGAGCCTTTGCATTGGCTGCACCGAGCTTCAGCGCATCCCTCAGCCAGTCTGCAGCATTGTTGAACAGACATCTCACTGTGCTGGAAGACCAACAAGTATTGGGCAGACCGAAGGGCATCTTTCACCAAGTTGATGACCTTCCAGCAGCACTTGATGTCTGTCTCAGTGTGTGACCTTGGGAACAGCCCATAGATTGGAGAGTCCTCCGTACGCAGCTGCTCGGGATGATCCTTGCCTCGAAGGATCCTTGCATCCTTCTCCGCACCCTCTTAGCAAATCAACAGACTGCAAAGAGGTGGATGACCATATTTTTCCCACCCTAGCCGTCCTGAGGGCAGTGGGCGTTAAGGATGATATTTCATCTGTACAGAAAGGATATGACTTGGAGGCCCCCTCTCACTGCCAGCCAAGTGAGGTCTTGGTGCTTGTTGGTGAGTTCTGGTGATGAGGCATTCTGCCAGATAATTTGGACAGTTTGCTCAGGTAACCACCCCACAGTATCCATAGAGTCCCTGTCCCACAGTGTCTGCAGGATGTTCTGTGCTGACCACTGCCTGATGGACTTGTGGTCAAAGGTGTTTGCTTGGTAGAACTTCTCCAAAAACAACAGGTAGTGTGGCAATGTCCACTGACTGGGACGTTGTGCGGGAATAGAGCTAGACCTATCCTCCACAACACCAGAGACAGGTAGAACCTCAGCACTTGGTGCTCACGTACTTTGCTTCCATGCACAGCCTGATGCAGTCAAACACAAAACTGGTCATTAGGATGAGGGTAATGTTGGGTACACTTTGGCCCCCATTCTCTGGGGACTTGTGCATCATGGCCTGTCGGACTCATTCCATCTTGGATCCCCAGATGAACCGGAAGATGGCCTGGGTAATTACCGAGGCACAGGTGTGGCTTGTTCCCCCTCCTGTGCCAAGTATAGCAGCCCTGAGGGCACATCGCACCTGATGTTCTTCCCAGTTATTGAGAGGGAGTGTTGTTTCCACAGACCCAATTTTTGTTTCACCTTTCCTCTTGGCTCCAGTCAATTCTTGTTACACACACCAGCTCCTCCCAACCAGATCACCAGCACCTTCAGGTAGTCAGACCTGATGGTGAAGGGAACATTGGATCAGTTGGGACAGTTGCTGAAGAGCATGGCCTCGCTCTTACAGCAGTTCACTCTGGCCCCTGATGCCAACTCAAACAGGTCGTAGATGCTGATCAATCTGTGAACTGACCATGGATCCGAGCAGAAGACGGCAACATCATCCATGTACAGGGAGGTTTTGACCTGGGTGCCTCCACTGTCTGGCAATGTCTTCCCTCTTTTGCTCTTGCCCTTCCTAATGGATTCGGCAATGGATGCAGCACACAAGCAAGAAAGGAGAGAGTGGACAACCCTGCCTGACTCCAGACTTGATTGGTAAGCTATCTGTTTCCCACTCATTGATTTGGACTACACTACAGATGGCTGTGTAGAGAATTTGGATCCAATTTCTGACTCCCTCCCCAAAACCCATTTTGGAGTGCACATCCATCAGCTACGTGTGCGTTATTCTGTCAAAGGCCTTCTCCTGGTCCAAGCTGATCATGCAGAAATCCACCCCTCTGTCCTGCACATAGGTGATGATATCACTGAACAGCACAAGGCTGTCAAAGTTTTTCCTGCTAGGTACAGCACAGGTTTGGTCTGGGTGGATCACCTGTCCCTGAGCAGCTTTGAGCTGGTCAGTGATGGCCTTGGACAGGATCCTGTAATCTATATTCAACAGTGAGATGGGTCTCCAATTCTTGTTGACTTCCTCTTCCCCTTCTGCTTGTTGATGACGGTAATGACACCCTCCCTCATGTAGTCTGACTTGAAGCAGAAAGCAAAATAATTCAAAATATATTTCAGAAAAATAATGTGGTGTTCCCAAAAAATATTCTCCTGGTGTGGTTTTCATCTCACCCATTATCTTTTAGTTAGGATGCCAAAGCAGTAAAATGTAGCATCAATTTTTAGTATCTTTCAGCATTTTTGTTGGTACATTTTGTTCACATCCCTGATGCATAGACACCACCTACAGGCTGATGGCCTCATTTAAATCTTATTTTTAATAATGCTAATTTGGAATGCATTCTGGGAAGTTTGATCACTTACCTTAAGTAGAACCAAAAAGAGCTGAAGAACTAACATCAAGGACTGGAAAGGGCTTCAATTATCAGGGTGCATAAAAGCAGCCAAGCCCAAGGTGGGATAGCAGAGGTCTGGTAGTGTAGCAGTTAGTGTAATGCTTTACAGTGCCTGCGACCCAGGTTCAAATCCGGCCACTGTCTGTAAGGAGTTTGTATGTTCTCCCCTTGTCTGGGTGAGTTTCCTCCAGGTGCTCTGGTTTCCTCCCATGTTACAAAAACGTACAGGTTAGGAAGTTGTGGGCATGCTATGTTGGTGCCGGAAGCGTGGCGACACTTGAGGGCTGCCCCCAGCACCCTACGCAAAAAAGATGTATTTCACTGTGTGTTTTGATGTACATGTGAATAATAAAAGATATCTTACCTTATAAAGTGCCCCAAAGGTTACCATGACCTCAAGACTAACTTGATTGAATTTGGAGCTGCTTTGAAAATACATGAATGAAATAATGAATGTTTCTTGTTCAGTATTTAGATCTAGTTTCTGTATGGTTTCAATAATTCACGAAAAGCAAGGAAACAATCTTCTGTTCCTTATTAATACATAAAAATTTAAAGGTTTGTTCTCATTACATTCCTGGTATTCATTGCCATTAGAGGTACATATTTGCAATAATCTACTGGGCCGACTCAAAAATGTTGAGCGTATTCAAAACTGGGTTGGCTGTTATATTGGGAGGATTAACTTATTAAGGAGATTACCTCTGATTTTTTTTCTTTTGTTACAAAATCACACCAAGAACAAGAAACAGTTCTTTCTCATGGAGCCCTTTTGATGTTTCACATTTCATCTCAAAATCCTGTTGCTATTTATACTATGACTTTTGAACTACAGCAAAGTGGTTTCCTGGAAGTCCCATGCTACTTGGGTCTGACACCATGCGGAGCTTAACTTCTTGTTTAAAATGAGTTCAAAGCATCCTTTGAAGTATTCAGGTGTTGCTGTTCATGTTCTCTGCGTGCTTATAATTTAAACAACTAGGAGTGAAGCTCTGTGTGCACGCAGAGCTTTCATCCAGGTGGGAGAATTCCAAATGGAGCCAAGCATTATAAACTAGCATTGGTACTGCATCAACACCATGAAGATAGGAAAAGAACAGCAAATGATTGCACTTCAGTGGTTCAGTGAGAAAATATCCCTCAGCAATACCTATTCATAAAATACTCATGAGCAGTTGAATGAACCATACGAGAGTTTTCAGATTACTATAGCACGATAATAAAATCAAAAAAAATGCTGGAAATACTCAGCAGATCAGGCATTTATATGGAGAGAGAAACAGTTTCAGATGGATGCCCTTCATCAGAAGTGAAAAATCTTAGAGAAGAATATTTTTAAGTTCCAGAGAAACTGGGGATGGGCTGTGAGAGCAAAGGGGAAAATTTGTGACAGGGTGGAGATCAGGAAAGGTTAAATAACAAGTGATGGTGGTGGTTGAAAGAGGGTGGTAAAAGTTAGATAATAACAGAAAGCACATCCGAGGGAAGTGTAATCAGGAGGAAAGCAACAAAATATGAAATTATCAGAAGAGGAGTGAGAAAGCAACATAACCAAATATTAGAAAGATGATAAAATTGAAATGGTTGATTATCTGAAATTGGGAGTGTGATGGAAAGTTAAAGTGATAGTCAACTGGAAGTGCACAGTTGGTCTTGTGAAATAAAAAGAGACATTCTACAAAGCAGTCACCAAATCTGCATTTGATTTCCTCAATATAGCGAGGATCACATTATGAGCACCGAATGCAGTACACTAAATTGGAAGAAGTATAACTGTGTTTCTGCTGGAAAGAATGTTTGGGCCTCTGTATATAATTATAACCAGATGTCAGGATGCTGTACCCAATAAATGAGTGTATATTCTATGGGATGATAACTATGTAAGAATGTGGCAAAAGGATAGTTTTCAAGAAAGGCTGGTTATGCTATGTGTGCTTTGCAGCACAACAGACGTTTGTGAAAATCACTGTGAGTTACTGAATCCAGTTTGAAGAAAGATACAAGGGATGCGTTATTCTGAAATAATGGAGGTAGACATTGGGTGGTCTTCCTGCTAATCTAATAAGACTATTAAAATTCTTCCAATTTTGCAGTCCACATGCTCAGTCTGGAGTTAGTGACATTTCCACCAACAGCCACCACTTATTATTCTAACTGTGTTGTTCAGTAGGATCATGCTACAATCACACTGATCACCACATTTCCAACTCATTTCCCCCAGTGTAGTCTCTATAACCTCAACCGAGAACAGAACGGTCTCCACACTACTAAGCTATTCCCAGACATATCAAAAATCACAGAATTCTGCTGCTTTGAAAAGCCACAAAAGAGCTCTGCAAAATATTAAATATTCCAGTATCACTGATTTCCTCTGTGTAACAAGTTCCCAATTTCAAGAAAGGCTGGTTATGCTATGTGTGCTTTGCAGCACAACAGACGTTTGTGAAAATCACTGTGAGTTACTGAATCCAGTTTCAATTCAAATTCATTATGATAATAAAGCTAACTCTGAAATAGATCCAGAGTTAATACACTAATGGCATGACAAAAGTTATTTTTCTAGATTAGAATTATCAATTGAGGCAAGCCTTGGGTGATAGCTTTGGGTAAATTGGGTGATAGGAATTCTTTTCTCTGGGACATTGCTTGAACGCTTGCAGAGATTGGCAAAAAAATTAGCCACCTGCCCTTTTCCTGTTCTTTTACTGTTCAGCTGTCTGTCTATTGATGTATTTTAATCCTAACTTCAGAAGACAGTCATCTGCTGTATTGATTTTTTTTACTTTATTTATACCCAATCATTCTTGTCAACATTCCAAGTAAAATTTGCAGCAGATCATAGTTTTCTGCTGTGGTTCTCCAAATCAATTATCAAATTCACTTTTTATAGTTCCATGAGTGTGTGTTAATCTAATTAAAACTGCAAAATTAAGATATATTTTCTTTTCCCCATTTATCTATTCAATGTAAAATATTGCAGTGCGATGATTTTCTGGTTCTAATTCATCCCCTTGAGGGATTCTCATCTCACAATGAAGCAAATTGGGTCAATTTAGTCTGCTTTCTCAAATCTCTCAAAATCTGATAAAGAGTGAAGGGCAAAAACAAAGATGTGATAGGTGAAGAATGGAAACAGGTTGCCTGCCAACCTTATGAACTGGGGCATGATCCATAAAGGAGAAAGAGAAAATGTATACAGTTTTCCATGCCATCTTTCTTTGCTGCTTAACAAGATATCAATGAAATAGGAAGGGGGTGGGAATTATAGCCCTGGAGTACCACTCTGTTACCTTACCTCTAGTGAGCTTAAATATTGATTGGCAACAGGTTATTTAACTAGTTGTTCATACCAGCTTTCTAATCACTGTCAATAAATTGTGTTCAGAAGCAAAACTCTGCTTATTTTTGCCCCATTTTCCCTATTACAGGCTAACTATTATATGCCATTTACAGCACCCTCACTGCAATTCCAGTCGATATGAACATTCCAATCCCACTATAGGTCAGGAATAGAAGGTATGACTTTGTTGGGTAACTTACTCAGTACCATAGTGTGTATCCACTCAGCTATTGTAGAAGTCCATGTTTCATTGTAGGATAATATCATAGGATCACACAATGTTTGGTCCTGAAGGAGACATTTGTCTCATACATTCAATGCTGTCTTTATAATGTGAATGTTGCTTTAAAATAAAACAAAGAATGCTGGAAATACTCTTCAGGTTAAGCTAGCATAAATGCTGCTTATAAATATGTGGTAACTATATGGACTTAGTTAGCATGAGTAAAACGCATGCCTTTCATAAGCCAGATTTACAACAATGAAATGTGAAAATAAAGAATTATAATGTTGATGTTTACAATCGTCTGTTAATTAAGTACTTTTCATGTTTATTTGTAACTCCACTGATCTAATCAAAAAACAAGTTGTGTAATGATACTGTGAACTTCTGTGGCGTAGTGGATTACTCAGATAGTAAAATTGACAAGTTCCATTGCACCAGACATTGCTAGAGGGCACTGTTGCCTTACATTTTTCTCTAAAGTAAAAGCTGTCTCACTGCAGTGAATTTCAGTGATTTACCACGGTTTAAAGTACTGTATACTTAACTCTGCCCCACAGAGTGCTGTTTTGTTATGGGGCTCTTGGCCTTTCAATCTGAACACCCACAGGTACTTCAAAAGAGACAACTGCTCGGGCTGCGTGTTGCTGGGCTATGAACCTGGCGCGAATCCCTGCCTCTGCTTCCCCAGCAATGAATCACTTTGCAGCTCGATGTGGAGAGGCTGCCCATGAGAACTAGTGTTGGGTGGGCTGGGGTGAGCCATGCAGCCAACGTTTGACCCTGGCCTTCACACTGAGTGTGGGCCATTACCTGGGACTGGCAGTAAATACTCCATGTGTTAATACTTCGTGCTGATCCTACAGTCTCCCTCATCACCACCTGTTAAGCGTGATGGAGGCTGCTGTCTCCCTCTCTGGGTGCACAGCTTTTCCCAGCCCAAAGATTTCTCTGTGGTGGTACCATGGAGAGATCTCTGGGATGAGGAGAGCTGTCAAACAAACAAAGAGAGGCAGAGACAGCAGCTTCCATCACTTCCAACAGGGAGTGATGCGGACCATAGGATCCGGATAGAGCATTAACACATGGAGCAGATGCTTCCAGTCCCCAGAAATGACCTGACCTCACAGTGCTGGCCAGGGGCCGTTCCCCATATCTCAGCACTGACTAGCGACATGGCTCCTCTGGACCTGCCCTGCATCAGCCCTCTCTGGACCAAATCAGCAGGACCTCATTGCTGGATTCACTCCAGGTTCATGGGGCAGCAGTGTGCAGCAGCATGAAGGGCAAGAGTTTTCAACAGGTTCCTAACACAGCAATGCAGTCAATAATAAATCTATATATAAGGTTAAAATGCCTTTTGATACTGATTCTACTAGTGCTTTCATTCTTGAGGATGCATCCTGAATGCCAAGCAAGGCGGCAGTGTACTATATTCGTTCTCCATCTTTTAATATTTAGAGTGCTGCCTTGTTTACTTTGTGCTGTATCATTCTAGCCCACTGTTCCTTTCAGCTCGTCCTTGATTTCCGTGCCTGCGTATTGAAAAGCAAGTTAGAGACAAGGCGGATGTCAGATGTTAGCCCATCTGTCCTTCTACTCCACCACTGGTGATCACCGTGTCCAGAGATGAACCGCAGATGTACTGATAAAAGGGGCAAAATGCAAATGAACCCAGGCCTCCAGTTTATACCAGAGAATGCTGACCTAGACAATGAATGGACTCACCAATCTGAGTAAAAAGATTAGCATTAGAACAGTACTTCCCCAGTTTACCAATGCTCCACTCATGAATTTTCACTCTTTTGCCATTGATTCTCTGGGATACATGTCTGCTATTTACAAAACATTTTTTTGCTATAAGTAGCAAGTCACTCTCCACTCATAGGAAAATACTATAGTGGAATGTTCATAATGCAGATCGAGGGATGTCTAAATGTTTTATTTATTTTCATATTATCTTTGTTACGAATTAATTTTACTTTTTTAAGATATTTTAAATTTTGAATTTATTTTAAATTGCTTGAATGATTTTTAAGTGTCTCTGACACTCAGATGTTCAACAATAGTTCAAAGGCCTTTTACAACAATGAGTTGTCAAAGAAAAACAGGGGGAGTAGGTCATTCAACCTCTCAAGATTGCTCCATTATTCAATGTCATATCCCCACGCTCCCCCCCATATCCTCGATGCCTTTTGTGTGCAGAAATATATCTAATTTTAAATATATTTGATGACTTGGCCTCCACAATCTTCTGTGGTAGAGAACTTCACAAGTTCACCACTTTCTGAGTGAAGAATAGAGTCATAGAGATACAGCACGGAAAGAGGCCCTTTGGCCCACCAGGTCCATGCCACCCATCAATCACCCACTTACGTGAACCCTACATTAAAACCATATTTTGTTCTCCCAACCTTCTCCTCAGCTACCCCTAGGTTCTACCACTCATCTGCACACTAGGGCCGGTGGCCAATTAACTTAACAACCTGCACCTCTTTGGAATGTGGGAGGAAACTGGAGCACGCAGAGGAAACCCACACTGTCCCTTGCAAATTCCATACAGACAGCACCCGAGGTCAGGATTGAACCCCAGATCTCTGATGCTATGAACCAGTGGCTCCACAAGCTGTGCCACTTCTTACCTCAAGCCTAAATGTCTTAACCCTTATGTTGAGACTTTGATTCCTTTGTTTTAGACCCCCAATCAGAAGAAAAATTCTTGTTGATCCCTGTCAGGATGACTTAAATTTCAATGAGATCCTCTCTCACTCTTCTAAATTCTAGTCAATAGAGGCCTAGTCAATCCAATTTCTCCTTATATGATAGTCCTATCATCCCAGGAATCAGTCTGGTGATGCTTTGTCAGAGTCAAGTATATATTTTCTCGGGTAAGGAGACCAAAATTTCACACAATACACCAAGGTCCTCCATCCTTGTTCCTGTACTCAAAACTCTTGCAACTCAGACAAACATACCAATTGCCATCTTAACTGCTTGCTGCACCTGCATGTTTGCTTTCAGTGACTGGTGTGCAAGAACCCCTCCGATCCCTTTATGCATCCATATTTCCGAGTCTATCACCATTTAAATAATAGTCTGCCTTCCTGTTTTTCCCACTGAAGTGATAGCTTCACGTTTATCCACATCACATGGAATCTTCCGTGGGATGGCCCATTTACTTAACTGTCACCTTAAAGCTTCTGTGACTGCTTCACAATTCACAATCACACCTAATTTCATGATATCAGCAAGCTGGAAATATGTTCAGTTCCCTCATCCAAATCATTGATACATTTTGTGAATTGTTGGGGCCCAGGAAATGATCCCTGTGGCACCCACTAGTCACCATCTGCCACCCTAAAAAAGACCTATTTATTCATACTCTTGTTTTCTGTCTGTCGACAAATTTTCATTCCATGCCTGTATTTTACTCCCTATCCCACATGCTTTAATTTTCTGTATTAGCCTCATATGTGGGATTTTATCAAAGGTCTTCTGAAAATCCAAGTACTTCACATCCACTGGTTCTTCCTTATCCAATCTACCTGTTAGATCTTCAAAAAATTCCAGTTGATTTGTCAAACACCATTTCCCTTTCATAAATCCATGTTGCTTTGTCTAATCCTGTTGATATTTAGATATTTCTGTCCTGTTGTCACATTCTTTATGGTAAACTCTACTTTTCCCTACTACTGATGTTAGGCTAACTAGTCTGTAGTTCCCTGTTTTCTCTCTCCCTACATTTTTGAATAGTGAGTTTATATTTGCCACCATCTAATCTGCAAGGACCATCACTGTATCTATTAAATTTTGAAAGATGACAATGCATCCACTATTTCCATGGCCACATCTGTTCGCTAAGCATCAAACCCTATGGTTTTATCCACCCTCGGTCCCATTAATTTCTCCAGTATTTTTTTTTACTGCTAGTAATTTCCTTTAATTCCTTCTTTTCATGAAACTCTTGGTCTCCCCAGCTCTGGAAAGTAATTTGTGTCATCTTCCGCAAAACAGAACTGAAAAGTATTTGTTTGCCATTTCTATGTTGCCCATTATAAATTCTTCCATTTCTGACCATAAGGGACCTACATTTGTTTTCACCAATCTTCTTTTCACATTCTTGTTGGAGCTTTTACATACTTGTAGGACACACTAGCTGATGCCCAGTTGCTACTTGCAGAATAACTTTCATATAAGGAGAGGCAGCCTGGCAAGCCCTCTGTATCTAGATTGGGTCAGTGTGGGTGGGCAATCACTGCAGGCTGCTGATCTTGGACAGCAGGCTGCATCTAGGACACTCCAGCCCTTTACTTTTACGGTGGAGTTTTTGGTGGTGAGCTAGTGAGTTTTTTAGCAGGTGAGGCATAACTCTAAACAAACTTAACATCTCGATTAGCCCTCCTTATGCAATCCCATCTCCAAATTTACTAGTTATGTATATATTTTGAACTGCATTATTCATTTATTGTTTTACTTAAAGTCACATTCAAGATTAATTTTTTAAATATCTAAAATTATGTAGAAAAAAGCTAGTGTGTATGTTCCCAGGCTGTATTTGTGAATTATTTTGCTGCAGAAGACTGCATAAAATTCACAGGCCATTAAACATCAGTGAGAATTTTCTCCAGATTACTGAAAGGGGGTTCAGTGGTAAAGGGTATGTCAACAGGAACCTGCCAACCATTATTCAATCCTTCTGATAATCCAGGAGTCAGGAGTGAGAAGATGAACCCTGCTCAGCTCCTTCCCCCTCTCCAGGGAATCCCACTTCCATAAGTGGACCTTTCCTTTCAACCAACTCAGGTCGTCTTCCACCTCCCAAAATAGTTAATTCCAACCTTTAAACCAAATCAAACAAAGTTTAAGCCCTAAAAGCAAAATGTGGTATGAATTTTATCACTGTCATCCCTCAATTTGATGCAATGATCTCCCCTGTGGTTCAGTGAGAGATCTTGAGGAATTCAGACATTCAAACCTGCATCCACACACCCATCTACAGAAATCCCAGATGATTCCACATGGGAAATTTGCACTGACATGTGTTTTTCTCTCTCTTTCATTGTGGGTTCCCTCTTTTTGGCTTCTCTTCCAAGCCTTGCCACCAAATGGCTGGGCACTTGCAGGAAAGATTCAATGATGCCCACCATGCCAGCTCTATCCCTTCACATCATTTGAACTTGGCCAATAGGGACAGTGTGTGCACTGGGAGAGTGGGACCTTGACTCCACTGGAACCTGGGAGCACACTTTCAGGTGCTGTGTCCTGCAGCTCTGATTGGTTCCCTCAGCTGGTTTAAAACACTGGGCTGTGCACTGTCTGTTGCATCAGCATGTTAGCTAAGGTCTTGCTGATTGTTATTGGTTGATCAAAATAGTTGCATCTGCTTGGATATTAATTCTTTAGTAATGGCAGCTCCAACATGCTGTCCTGTACTCGACCAGCTGCTGAATCCATGACCTTGCTCCCATGAAGAAAAAATTGCCTCTGGCATTTTTTTGTAATTAACCTTAATTCAAAAACAGAATAGCTCTGATTTTTTTGAATTGTCAATGAATGCATACTTAAAATAGCTCCATCTGGAGCCAAGTTGTTGCAAGTCAGAGGACAGCCAAGCAGCAAAAAGTGGTTTATGCACACACAGACTGCTAGAAAATCATCAGATTTCAACTTCCTTGCTTTCATTCCTACATGCCGATTATTACAAATGCTATGCTGACAGTGATTTAATAAAATTATTTTGTCACTGTCAGTGAAGTGTAATTGACTTTGTATCATTCTGTCCTGTAACTACGACTGATCACGTTCTAGTTTCAGAGAGTGCAATATTGTTGCTTTAATGAGTTACCTTTTTTGCCACTACGTAGCACTATTTCCCCAAAGAAAAATGCAGCACAAGTGGCATTGTTCATCTTCAACTTGTTTACCAGAAGAAAAGAAGAGAAGTTCAGTGTGACTCACCTATTAATAATGCAATGCACAAAAAGGCAGAATTGGAGGATGGAGCCAGATAAGAAAGGGAAGATAAGAAAGAATTGCTAGGGTAAGCCTCAAGTCCTCAAGTCTGCTAGCAAGATCATGGCTGGTCTTCTTCACAAACTCACACCTATGCATGGTTATATGGCTGTGATCCTCAGACAAATGGCTGCAATTATACATATTAAAGGAAGGAGTTTTATACTCAAGGACATGCAAAAAAGATTTACATTTTATTATAGCAATGTAGTGAAGTCTCTGAAAATCTACGAAATGGCACAGCAGTCACTACCAGTGACCCACATTCGCTCCTGACCTTGGGGGCTATCTTTGTGGAGTTTGTGAGTTCTCCCTGTGACTTTGTGGAGCTCCCCACCCCCCCCCCCCCCCCACCAAGCCCACCCCTGTGTTCTGGTTTCATCCCAGAAGCCAAAGATGTGTTGGTTGGTTAAGTGCCCACTATAAGCTATCCCTAGTGTAAGTAATTGGCAGAAAAATCAATGGAGAGTTGATGGGCATTTGAGGGAGCATAAATTGCAGTGTAATGCTGAAATAAGTGGGGAAATGGGACCGATAGGAGCCAGCATGGACCTGACGGATTAAATGGCCACTTCTGTTTAGTAATAAGTAAGTAAAATAGGAACATAATCGGGACAAAATTAACACTGGGCCAAAAAACAAGCCAGCAGGGCAGGTTACTAAAAGCCTGATGAGAAAGATAAATTTTAAGGAGAGGCGTGAAGGAAGAGGAAGAAATGTTAGGTTAGGATATTCCAAAACACAATGCCTGTCAATAATGCAATGCTTAAAAAGGCAGAATCGGAGAACAGAGCCAGGTAAGAAAGGGAAGGTAAGAAAGAATTGCTGGTGTAGGCCTCAAGTCCTCAAGTCTGCTAGCAAGATCATGGATGGTCTTCTTCACAAATTCCACTCTACTGGCCAAATCTTATTTCCTTGATTCCCCTGGATCTCAAAAATCAACCACATTCACTCTTGAATATTCTCAGCAACTGAGTATGCACAGCCCTCTGGGTAGAGAAAACCTAAAATTCTAAAAACTAAGTGGGAATATTCCTACAATGTTATTACGTTCATTTTTCCCAGTTGGGCCTAGGTAGAAAAATATAATTTCGGTGCATCCATTGTATTAAAAGGCAACGGCTTTTTTCCCCCACTGCACGATACGAAGTTCATCATGTCATTGAATTGATCCAAGGTGCTGCAAATGCCTAAACAATTTTCAAGTCGAGGGAACATCTTCGACTATAAAGTGCTGACTTTACTGCTGAAGATATTTTGTCTCACACAGGGATTCAGTGTAGGTATTGGTCCCTAAAATGCTGCTCACTTTCCCATTAAGGTTAAATAGAACACAGGACAGTACAGCACAGGAACAGGCTCTTCAGCCCATGATATTGCGCCAAACTAATTAAGCTAATGACGCCTAATTAAACTAATCCCTTCTGCCCACACATGGTCCTTATCCGTCCATTCTCTGCATATTCATGTGCATGTCTAAAAGCCTCTTAAATGCCTCTATTGTCACAACTGTTAATAATTCAAACAAAGTGTTTATAGAGAAGTCATGATACATTTTATTCTAAATTACTTGTTTGGTGGTATCGTTTCAAGAAAGGAATGTTTCACGGCTGCTGCCTACAAGGCTCTTTAAGACTTCAATTAAATCTTGAACAACATACACAAAATGCTGGAGGAACTCAGTGGGTCAGGCAACAACTATAGAGCTAAATGAACAATCGACGTTTTGGACCGAGACCATCACGATTGGAAAGAAAGAGGGCAGAAGCCAGAATTAAAAGGTAGGGGGGAGGGGGAGGAGCACAAACTGACAAGTGATAGGTGAATCCAGGTGAGGGGGGAAGGTAGGTGGGTGGGGTGGGAAGGAGGTGGGAATGATGTCAGAAGCTGGGAGGTGATAGGTGGAAGAGGCAAAGGGTTGAACAGGATGGAATCTGATAGGAGAGGACGGCAGACCATGGAATAAAGAGATGGAGGTGGGGAACCGGAGGGAGGAAGGTGTGAGTGATGGGCAGGTTGTGAGGGCGGGGGAGGCGAAAGAGAAGGGGTACAGGGATCAGAGGGAGAAGGGAAAACAAAGAGGGGGGAACAGAATGGAGTGGTTACCAGAAGTTAGAAAAATCAATATTGATGCCGTCAGGTTGGAGACTACCAAGACAGAATATGAAGTGTTTATATCATGTATGTGATTCTCCTATCCCTCACCAGCTCATGCTCCTCCCTCCCCCCACCCTTTTATTCTGGCTTCTACTCTCTTTCTTTCCAGTCCTGATGGTCTTGGCCTGAAACATCAACTGTTCATTTCCCTCCATAGATGCTGACTGACCCATTGCATTCCTCCAGCATTTCGTGTGTTACTCCAGATTCCCAGCATCTGCAGTCTCTCTTGTGTCTCCAATTAATTCTTTAAATCAGTTTAATGTAAATGTAAGATTGTTATGACCAGTCATTGGTGGGTTATGGAAGGCTGCCCATAACCACAGTTGCAATAGGTCAAGTCTGATATGCTGCAGTGTACATTTAATTGCAGAAAAGCCCCATGACGGTGATGTTAAGAAAGCTTAGGATGCTTCCAACTTTTTGGGCACTGTCCTTGATTAGGAGATACAATAATGCAGTGTCCAGAAGCTGAACACTGGTCACCACCTTTGCACAGAGCAGCAGGAAGCTTGCGCGAGGGGGTGGGGGGGGAGGGAGGGGGGGTGAGTATGTGGCATTTCAGCCTATACAGTAGCCTCTACTAATTAAAAGGAGGAGCGGCCATGCCTCACCAACTTTTCACCTTCTTCGAATGAAAATATTTGGATACTGTTGACTTCTGTGACTCTCTGTCCCAAATGCGTAGCTCATCTGAAGACCCATAAAGCACTGTGATTGTGGGAATCTGCGGGCTATTACATGTTTCCCCAATAGCATATCCAAAAAGAATCTCCCTTGTGAATGCTTGTGTGGTGTTCCTGTTGACTTGGCTGGATAAATTGGAGATATTGGTATGTTTCACTGGCATTTCTCTGCCTTGAGGAATGAGGCATAGAAGTCCTCACATGCCTCAAGCCATATCCACTGTTGGCTTAAGCAAGCAGCACTATGAGGACATGATTGTGTTGAAAGTGGTCAACGACTGATGTGTTTCAGAATGGACAACATTTAAAAGCTGTAATACATGGGGAATGATGTCACCTGGTGTGTGTTAAACACCTAAGCATTAGATCGTCATCATGTCATTTGCACAACGTGATTCCCAATAGGAACTATCTATCAGGATTTCCCGGGTGACACAAAAAACATGGAAGATCCGGTTACTGCCTTTTGTTCCAGGAATAATTAATTTCCCAGGCAGTTAGCACAGAAAATGAAAGAGCTACACAACCATGGATTTAATGAGGATGTTAAATGAGAGAGAAGCAAGAAGATTCAGGGTGGAAAGTACAGAGTTTAGGACTACAATGAGTGAAGGCACAGCTGCCAATGGTGGGCCACAGGATTTGAGGGGCACACAAGAAAGCAGAGTTAAAGGAACATAGAGCTTCAACATGTAGCAGGAGAGACATGCAAGGAAGTAGCAGGGCAAATGCTACATAGGTGGCAGTAGAGAGAGACGATATTGCTGACTTACATAGACAATACGAGGGAGAATGACTAATTAATAACCACAAGTGCTTGGGTTAAATGAGATCAAGTGGCATCCATTCAATGTCAAATCAGATATATTTGTTTTACCATTATTTGTTCAACGTTTCTGGCAACTGAGTATTCCTTACACAGTAAGGCGAGGTTGCAATGGACATTAGAAATTGTACAGGGTTTGGCAGGGACGCTAGGATTTCTGAAGGCAACAGTGTTCCTGGTTCCTGATGTAATTAATTTGACATTTTCAAGTAAAAAATTGTTTTTCCTCGAGTAAGACATAGCTTTATGTTGTTGGTGCAGTAGCAATCTCAAACAAAAGAGGCAGTAAGGATGACATAATAGAATTCAATGTTTCTGGGTTGAGGAGGGGTCTACTTACAGAAATCCTTACCAGTTAGAAAGCTAATACAATTTTGGTCTTCTCTCAGGGGAGCAGAAATACACAGGGATGGAAGTTATATGAAATTGTAATGAGACCCTATTGCCTGTAAATTGGACTCTATCCCTTTTCAGGGAATATAGCATGAAAGCAGGCCTTTCAGCCCAACTCATCCATACCAACCAAGATGTCTATCCTAGCTGGTCCCATTTGCCTGTGTTTGGCCCATATCCTTCTAAACCTTTTCTATCCATGTACTTGCCTAAATGTCTTTTAAACATTGTAATTGTACCTCTTCTACAGCTTCCTCTGGCAGCTCTTTCCATACACCCACCACCCTCTGTGTGAAAAAGTTTCTCTTCAGGTCCCTTTTAACTCTCCCCTCTCACCTTAAATCTATGTCCTCTAGTTTTAGACTCCCCTACCCTTGGAAAAAGCCTGCAGCCATCCACCTTATCTATAACCCTCATGATTTTATAAACCTCTGTAAGGTCACCCTCAGCCTCCTGAACTCCATGGAAATAAGTCCCAGCCTATTCAGCCTCTCCATATAACTCAAACCCTCCAGGCCCATTAACATCCCTGTGAATCTTTCTTCACACTTTCCAGCTGAATGGCATCCTTCCTATAGATGGGCGACCTGAACTGAACACATAGACAGTGTGGTCTCACCAATGATTTATACAGCTGCAACATGACTTTGCAATTCCTGCTCTCAGTGCCCTGACAGATGAAGGCAAGCGTGCTAAACACCTTCTTCACCACCCTGTCAACCTGTGTTGCCACTCTCACGGAACTATGTACCTGTATCACTCGGCCTCTCTCTTTTACAGCACTCACCAGGGCCCTACCAATTACTGTGTAAGCCCAGCCCTGGTTTAAATGACCAAAATGCAACACCTCCCACTTGTATGAGTTAAATTCCATCTGCAACTTTTGGTGCATTAAACATGTAATGTATATGGTGCTAATGACCACTCTGGTCTCTTGAAGAAGTTATTAAAGTTGGGCAAAAAATATGCTAAAAGTAGTAGATTTGTGTGCTAAAATAGGACCCTGGTGGTTCCCATTGAGAGTCGCATGCAGAGCTTGCAAATGCAGCATTATTGACATTATAGCTGCTGTGAAATGGGGTTAGCACTTAAAGAACTCACTTAAATGACAGCCACAGTACAGCAGCAGAAAAGGCTGCCATGGAGGAGAAGAAGAATATAAAACAAAGAGAAACAGGGTGCTCTCCAATGTGTCTCGATTACCACCCCTACACAGTGAACTGGCTTGATCAGCATCTGTGCTGTGAATGATCCCAGGCCACTGCAAGCTTGGGCAGTAGTCACTGAACTGAAATTTGAAGAAGATTCAAAGATTTGATAGATTAGATAGTGGGAATCTATTTCGTCTGGTTGGAGAATCCAGAATAAAAAACATACATGGAATTGATTATAAGCCATTTGGCTGTGATGTTAAAACTACTTTGTCATACAAAGGATAATAGAATTCTGGGCTTTCTTCCCAAAAATCTGTTAAGACTAATTGAACACTTCAATACAGACATCGTTAGCTTTCTTCTAAGCAAAGATATTAAGGGTTAAGGAATAAGGCGCGAGGATGGATGAACAAATTAAATTTCAGTAAGGCCAAAGGAATGAATAGGCTGCTCCTGTTCTTATGTAACAAATATTTATTATTTATTAAACTGTCATGCTAAATATTCTTGCATGAAATTTATGTGACTCAAAAAAAAGACTTCTTTTCATCATTAATGTCCAGTAGAATTGTCATGAGCCATATCTGGCAATGCACTTAATGGCATTTCTGCATTGTAATTTTTTTGTTTGAGTTTAAGATACTGTTGTTGGACATATTGAAACAAGAAATTTCTGGAAGAAACCAAGAAGTTTGACATGGAATACTTTTACAGCTGTCAGGAATTTTACAAATGAGCACAAACATGGAAGGTTCAGATTTCCTTACAGCTAGTCTGACTGCATTCAGCATGGAACATAAACTTACTGCAGTTACCCAACAGTTGCACTGGGAGTTGCTTAACATGTGCAGATTAGACCTGGCATAGGTTAAACAACTCTATTCATTTCAATGGAGGAGAAGGGCTATCAGGGAAAACAGTACATTTCATGCAATTTACATTTTTTTAAAATTTACTTGAGTTAATTTAAATGTAATTAATTATTTTTAAACGTTTTCTACCATTTGTAAGTTTTAATTTTACTTTTATATAGTATTTTGAATAATTTTACAAATGTCTTAAGGGTGTGTATAGATTTTAATCATTTTTGACAGTTCAGCCCAGTGGTATAGCTTCAAACCATTTCAGTGGTGGTTTTAGGAAATTCCTGAGCATTTTAGGTCACCCAGATTGGAGCCAGCTTTGGTGAGCAGATTCTCGCATGTGGGTTAGTAGATGGAATCAGCTACAGATTCAAGGATATTCCAGGTCATTGTCATGAATATACGTTTGTGTTTGTTGATAAAATGGCAAAATTTAAATTGAAGTGTACATCTGCTTTTTGATCATCTTGTTTGCTTTATATTCCTGGTTAAAGCAAGGCGACAGATGTTTGTTGTGCAACTATGGGTAATGAGGCACTTGGAAGTAAAAAATCTCCCCTAAATGCTTAATGTAATAACACACAGGTAGTGCAGTCCACTTCTGAAGTTTAATCCCATTGATTTCAATGGAACTGAATTTGAGAAGCAGAGTTCGACACACACACACAGTATACAGTGTAAGTCTAATACATAAAATAAAGGACCAATTTCAATCCCATGAAATAGCTTTATAGTAAAGGTGCATGTCCTTAAGGACTTACTATGGGTCCTGGTGCACCAACACCCCAATTTTTATATTCTCTTTCTCATGATGAAATCCCCCCATGGCTTTGGCTTTGTTCTTTACAATTGCCAAAATGTCCTCCAGATTTGAAGTGTCCACCAACCCTTGCCTCTTAGACAGCACCTTTGTTCCGTCATTGATGGGCATGCCTTCAGCGATCCAGACCCTGTATTTTATAATCGTACAATTCCCACCCTAATACTGATCCTCACTCTACCTCTGTCAAGATGCACCTAAGTCAGGTTTTCTTCTCTGATCCTGATATCTTCCTTTGTCTATGCATAAATTTTTATCTGATTGAGCTCCATTAAATTGTCAAAGGACTTCCTCCAACAGTAAAGCCTCTATTTGTAAGGATGTTGGTACTGTTTTTGAAGAGACAATTTCATCTGTTCAGATGGATATTACTATTTAAGCCATGGCCAACACACAAGTGAATGGAATCCCGCTGCTGTTTGTGGGTCCATGCTATGTTTAAATTGGGTGTTTACACCAATACTGATTCAAATTCAAAACCTGCAAACCATTTTGCAGGACCTGAGGTCATGAAAAGCAACATATAAATGAAGCCTTGTTCATTTACAACAGAGAAACCTTTAATTCTATCCTACACCCACAGATTGCAATAGCAAAACTATAGCATAAAGCTAATGACAATGCTGCTAACCAATCTTGTTCATAAGTGCTTTGGTATTGAAATGAACTTGGTTAGTGATACACCTATTTCAGTTGAAATGGAAAATACCTTCCTTAACTTCTGCAATCCAGTTACTAATTAATATAGAAAATTTGATTTTCTGAATTGAATTAGTTTAAACATGGAAATAATTATGAAGCTCTGACATAAATTTGATTCACAGAATGTGACTTGTATCTTAATGGTAAATTTGAAGCACTTTCTTTGCATTTAGCCCAGTTAATTTAAATAAGGATGTATGAATGCTGCCAAGTCATATGGACATTTTATTGGAAGCACATTACTGATTATACCAGAAAATTGCCATGTGAAAGATTATATTTATATCTAATTTTAGCTCATAGTAAAATATGCTTTTAACACTTAACTTTTAACTTTAGTTTCTATCTTTGTATTCCAGTTTTTCTAATGCAGTGAACAACGTAATTTTTTTGGTATGACTCAAATTGCTACAATTTGCAATCCTTTCAGCTAAAGGTCATGTACCCCAATTTTCTCCCTTATCTTTTCTCCCTAAGGCTAAAATTTAATTCTACAGACAGGCAATACCCCATGAGTTGAATCATAAGTTAGCTGACATCAATTTGTTTTATAATAAAACATGGACAAGATGAGTTTTTTGTGAATATAACCAGTGAGCTCTGCTGGCAAGCACAAAAGGCCATTTTAGTTCAGGTTAGGATTTCTCATCTTCATTAATTATTTGAATGAGGGAATTAAAGTAAGTATTTCCAAAATGTGCAGTTGACAGGTAAACATACACAAGAGTTACGTACATTAGTTTCAGGCTGATTTAAATAATATACCCATGCTTTAGCAAACTCCTCCAATTACCATATTACATAGCAAAAAACTAAGTGCTGGAGGAACTCAGTGGGTCAGACAGCTTCTGTAGCGAAAGAGGGATAATTGATATTTCAGGTCAAGACCATGCATCAGGATGGGTTTTGACCCAAAACGTTATCTATCCTTCTACCTCCATAGATGCTGCCTGACCTGCTAAGTTCCTCTGGCAGTTTGTGTAGCATTGTTCATGCAAAGCAATATGAAACTATTAATGTTTTACATACACTGTGCAAGCCCTGAAACTGCCACACAAACCCCAGATGTAGATGGTACTGAGGTACCTGAGACTCTACAGTGAACTGTACAGTTTTATCCAGTATTTGGATGAAATTGCCCAATTTAGTTTGGATATTTGGACTGGATAGTCTTGCAAATTTGCCAATTTTCATTAAAATACACATGAGGGAGAGACCTCCAAATTGCAGCCAAATGAGAGCCAAATGGATGGGGTTTCAGATTTGCATCTCCTTTTGATTTAACAAGTTTTCAGTATGAATTACATTAGAGATTGTGCATCTCTCCCATAAGATGAGGTGAGGGATTTTGGATGGGGTCATTATTGAATTTAATTCATGAGCAGTGGTGAAGTAATGACATTTGCTTTGCTGACAAAGTCACAGTGATATTTTAAGGCAAGAACGTTGCCCTTTCTGGGGCTCATTGCTGCCAAACATCAATTCAAGGAGATTCTTAGATGACCAGGGCCTGTGATCACATCAACCTTGGCTCAGTCAATCACATTAAAGAATTTTCACAACAACATGCCAGAAAGGAAAAAGGATAATCTTTAGTCACCCTCTAAAAGATTTTACAGAATGCTAAACAAATAAAGACGATTAAAGTAAAAGCCACTGTTAGCCAAATGTAGCCCTGACCTCAAGGGCATTCGCTGTCTGCCATCCTTGTTTTCTATTATTAATTCCTGATACTCATTTTCTATGGTACCAATGCTCACAATATTTAATTACCTACACAAACTCCTGTATCTGTGTTTTTATATATTTCTGGCTAGCTTTATCTTTACTCTTGGTTTTCTTATTAGACTTTTAGTTATTAGAGTCATGGAGTAAAACAGCATGGTAAAAGGCCCTTTGGCCCTACTCATCAATGCCGTCAATGGTGCCCACCAAACTAGTCCCATTTGGCCCATATCCCTCAAAACCCCTTCTATCCATGTACTTATCCAAATGTCTTTTAAATATTGTTATTGTATCTTCTTCTGGCAGCTCATTCCATATTCGCACCACCCTTTGCATGAAGAATTTGCCCCTCAGGTCCCTTTTTCACCTCTCATCTTAAACCTATGCCCTCCAGTTTTTAGTTCCCCTTCTCTGGGAAAAAGACTATATGCATTCACCCTGTCTAAGCCCCTCATGAATCTATACACCTCTATAACATCATCCTCAATCTCCTATGTTCCAAGGAATAAAGTCTGAGCCTGCCCAACCTCTCCCAATAACTCAGGCCCTTAAGTCCTGCCAGCAACCTTGTAAATCTTCTCTGCACCCTTTCCAGTTTAATGATGTCTTTCCTATAACAGGGTGACCAAAAGTGTACACAATACTCCAGGTGTGGTCTCTCCAACATCTTGTACAACTGTAGAATAACATCCCAACTCCTAAACTCAAAGCCCTGACTGATGAAGGCCAGCTTGCCAGACACCGTCTTCACCACCCTGTCTACCTGTTATGCCGCTTTCAGCGAACAACGTACTTGTACTCCTCGGTCCCTCTGTTCCACAACACTCTCCCGGGTCCAACCATTCACTGCATAAGTCCTACCCTGGTTTGACTTCCCAAAATGCAACTCTTATCTGAATTGAATCTTGTGGCATCTTGTGGCAATTAATGTGGCATCTTCTGCAACATTAGCCATGGCTTGAGAAGCAACTGTAGAGGAAATCTACTGCGGTACAAATGGATGCTCAAAGTGAGACAATGCATTGTCAACTCCACACTATGACCATTAAACACCAAAGCCACTTCAAGGAGTGTAATCATTGCCCTAATTATTATTCCCATACCTGTGTGTGGAATCAGCCAGTGGAATAGGATCCTCAGTTCAAGAGCTGCGAGGTAATGTTGCAGCTCTACAGAACTCTGGCGAGACCACACTTGGAGTATTGTGTTCAGTTCTGGTCACCTCATCATAGGAAGGATGTGGAAGCTTTAGAGAGAGTGCAGAGGAGATTTACCAGGATGCTGCCTGGAATGGGGAGCATGTCTTATGAGGATAGGTTGAGTGAGCTAGGGCTTTTCTCTTTGGAGAGAAGGAGGATGAGAGATGACTTGATAGAGGTGTACAAGATGATAAGAGGCATAGCTCAAGTGGACAGTCAGAGACTTTATCCTAGGGCAAAAATGGCTAACACGAGGGGGCATAATTTTAAGGTGATTGGACGAAGGTATAAGCAGGATGTCAGAGGTAAGTTTTTTACACAGAGAGTAGTGGGTGCGTGGAACACATTGCCGGCAGAGGTTGTGGGGCAGATACATTAGGGACATTTAAGAGATTCTTAGATAGACACATGAATGATAGAAAAATAGGGGGCTATGTGGGAGCGAAGGGTTAGATAGATGTTAGAGCAGGATAAAATGTCAGCACAACATCGTGGGCTGAAGAGCCTGTACTGTGCTGTAGTGTTCTATGTTCTGTGTTCTATGTTCTCAGGAGAATCTCCAGGCTATGATATACACCCTGGTATCATGTCTATATCATCAATATCTTCTTCCCTTTCTCCTGCTGCTATTCTTCACACCAAAGCTGAGCTCTCACTATGGGTAGCTTATGAAACATGCAGTAAATGATGATGAAGCATCCAGTGCTCCTGGAGAGTCCCACAGTGTACTCCTGGAGAAGCGCGGACATTAGAACCTCATCTTGAGGATCCCAATGGCACTATCCGCTAGGTTCCCATTGGTCTCATGGCTATCATTAGGCCAACACTCAGCTACACTAATCATGGGTCAGGTATTGGATCAGGAACCAAAGGAGAGGATGGCTCTTTTCCCCTGAGAGTAAGCCTTCCATTTGGAATAGCAACCAGGATATGGAGGGAATTGTGGACTATCTACGAATGGCCTAATCATATAATCTCCCAGTAACATTGCCTTGACCATGAGGAATGACTTCTCTTGGTCCCAAATCATGTGAAGGTTTAGGGCATGATAGCCCTTGAAGTTCATGTTGAGATCTGGGTTTTCTTAGGCAGCATATAAGTGCAATTCACCATCTCCTAAGGTATCACAAAACTTGTAGCTCTTACAAATCTGCAAGCCCATCCCCTCCCCCACTTTTAGCCCCAACTTTCTGCTCAAGAGAAAGGAGGCAATGTCAATCATCCTTGAACAGAGAGCATCAGTGACCTCCCTGATTCTTTAATGACCTGGAAATTGAGAAACACAGCATAGATCAGAAACCCTGGGGGCTAGAAGGCTAGAAAATTCAAAAATACAATCCATGCAGTAGTGCTTGGCTGGAAGTCCACATACAATAAGAGATGTATCTCTGCCACATTTGTCTCAGAATACCTTAGCTGGGTTTGTGTACATAACGGGATTTCCAGAAGAAAGATCAAGAATACCTTAGCTCTCTAGTTAAATGACACCTCAGAGAGCTGGAGATAAGTGTGTGCCTCCTTGTACACCCTCAAAGGATAGGTTTTGGGAGCATGAAGCCTTCTTCCCCTTCTCTTTAGGATACCTGCGCATGTCTGCTCTGCTTTTAATTCATGTCCTGTATCTTTGATTCATGCAGCATCCTCGGAAGAACTGCACAGAATTACCTCTGGCGAAGAAGCATAACTGTGTGCCTCCCCCAAAATTGTCATGCCACATGGTGTTATCCATTGCACTCCTTGTTGTCCTTTGTTCATTCACTTAACATATAAGAATGTTTCAGACTAATATTTAAGAGAAGATTTTTTAATGATGAATATGGGTGGCAAGAACAAGGCTGGGGGTGAGGGAGAGGGGTAGGGGAAGAGCTCAAAAATCATTTAATAAAGCAAATAAAGAGTATAAAAAATCATCCAGGCGGCAGCAAGTGTAATAACAAAGACTATTTATTATAAGCACATTAAGTAAAAGAGAGCAATATAGGTCCACTAGAAACAAGTGTGCCAGGTGTGGATGAGAAGAAAATAGTGGAATCATTTATTGAACCAAAGGTCGCACTCTGTTTAAGTTTGTAGGCAGGAGAAGACATCAGCCTACAGTTGAATTGTTTGGCTTCTATCATTGATCATTCCACCATAATTTTTCTCCTCCCCATTCCATTAATGGCACATCAAATTGTAGTAATCCTAAAAATAAACTTGACTGTTTTAGGGTGTATGTCAAATGAAGAATATAATGTGGTGTGGGAGATAGATAGAGGGCAAGTCTGACCTGAAGATATAAAGTAGCAATGGAGTAGTAAAAGCCCTGAAAATATAAAACAAGAACAAAGATGTGTATGAGTGATAGTTTTGCTGCCTGCCCCTCCTTATGCTTGCTAGTTTTCTGACAAAACTGACTCTAGATTTGCAACACCTCCAGAATACTGGAGCAAAATTCAGGGATTTGCCAATCCTCACTGAAGTTTAGAAGAATGAAAGGAGATCTCATTGGGGCATATAAGTTTCTGCAATAGATGAACAGTGTAAATGTTGAGAAGTTGTTTCCCCTGCCTGGAAAATCTAGAACTAAGAGGATAGTCTAGGATATGATGTCAACCATTTAGCATTAGATGAGTGGATATTTCTTTATTTGGAGGGTTAAGAACCTTTCTTTACTTGGAGAGTCATGAAATCTTTATAACTATGGACACTTAGTTGTTGAATATATTCAAATGTGAAATCAAAAGATCTTTGGGTACTAAGGGTGAGTATAAGTGCACAATGAGGGGGATAGGGAGTGATCTTACTGAATGGCAAAGCATGTTTGAGGGAAGTTAAGATCTCCTACCCTTTCTATTTCTTGCAGTCCTATGTTCTTACTAGTCACTCTGGATTGCAAGGATGTGGAATTGTATTCAGAACACACAACACTCTTAAGAAATCCTTACAATGAAATCAATCAGCAACTTGTATTCTGGGAGTGAAGTTAATGACGATGTTTCTCTTCATGCCAAAGGAACAATTTGTAACATTAACAATGAGTGCTGTTAAATAGAACTATTTGAATTATGCTATTGTAGCGGCTAGCTACACTACTATAGAATAAATACACAGAGTCTGTTGCTTGGAGTCAGAAGTCGATTGATCGACTTTTAACACCAAAACTCTTCCCACACTTCAGTTCCTGCGCTGACGTCACACGCGGGTCACCTGACCTTCCCGTGCACGGGCTTTCCTAGCCCAATGATGGAGAAGAAGGAGGGCCCAGCACCATCTTGGGTCGGGGCCTCCGATGACGCTCGCAATCTCAGGAGCCGGTTCGATACCGGTAAGGCGAGTCGCCACACTATAATCTTAATTAATTTACAGATTTGCAGAAGGCTTCTTTTATGTGATGTCATGCATTTGATTTGCTGACAGCTGATCTTTACGTACCTGAGCATATTTGAGAATAGGGAGCAAAAAACAAACTACTGGAGGAACTCTGGTTAAGCAGCATCTGTGGAGGGAAATGGACAGTTGATGTTTCAGGTCAAGACCCTTCACACATCCAGACCTGCTGAGTTCATCCATTAGTTTGATTTTTGCTCCACATTCCAGCAAATGCAGACTCTTGTGTCTCCATATTTGAGAATAGGTTTAGTCAATTAGAAATTAAAAATGAAAACACTAGAAATGCTCAGCAGGTCATTTTTGCCATTTTTTTTGTAGAGAGAAACAGTTAACATTTCAGGTTGATGACCTATTCAGATTCCGAGCACCTGCAGTTTTTTACTTATTGCTTTTGCTAATTTGATACTTTTCGTCTGCTCTAAAGGGGCAAGAAGCTATGGGTAGAGGGAAGGGGTGGATAAAGCAGGAATGACTCATTGAGCATTAAGGCAAGAGAAGTACGGCCTTGTGATTTCCTCCTTTAAAGTGAAATGCATGACCCCACCTTTCCTGCAAGAGTTAGAGCCACATATGTCAGAGTTGCTGGGATTTCCCAGTAAACTTTCTGAAAGATCATCATGGCTGAAACCCATTTTAATCAAATCACTTACTTACTTTTTGTTATTTTCTATGTCTATCTTTCTCTCTCCAGGAAAACCTTCTAATCTGTTAACAGAAGTTTCAGAAATCTTGAGCCTGATGTGGCAATCCTTTGTATCCCACCGAAATACATTCCACTGTTTCCGGCAATATTCTGCTCAATTGATTTTAAAACTAATGCTAAGTCTGAATAAAAGTAACTCTTTGGAAGATGAGATCTGTCTTCATCATAAAATAGCAAGATATCAGAAGCTTAATCAAATCATTTTTTGCCTTTCTAAAGACGTCCATATTTTACTTCTCATCAATTTACACATGGAGACAATAAACAAGTTGCCACAAATGTTGAAAGGAGGTATCATGATGTGTTGATTCATGAAACAGGAGAAACATGTAACTCACGATAAAAATCAACATTCCTAACCAGTTTACTCACATACATCTTTCCATGTTACTTCACTGCCTGTGGAAATCACCAGGTGATTTTTACAATATAGTGTTGCCCGGGAGATCTTACTATTCATAAATGAAAAGCTGTTAAGGGTGTACTAATCTCTGCCTGAACTTAGATCCCATTGCAAAAAAATCTGTATCGGAGACATTATGACCGTCTTTACAAATGCTTTTAATTGTTCTTGGCACTAAATTCAATCATATTGCCCTTGCCAATTAAGATCAGCAATTGTGCACAGACCTGGAGCTAAAGGGAGCGTCTTCTTAGTCTGGCTAACCTAATAATAGATATGTACCTAAAAAGCCATCAGGAAGTTTTACATGGGTTTCTAAAAAAATTATTAGACCAAGACATTTTTTAGAACTGTACAGATTTTCAAACATTTGATCTTTGATTGCAAGATAAATGAGGTAGTAATAAAAGTATATTCATTTTAGCAACTTATCATGGCTGCTGTGGTTAAGTGAATTCCTGCAGTTTCAATCTCGGAAATGTAATTATTTTGAAAACCACTAATTTAATTAACTCAAATATGTAGCAGCTCCTCTACAGAAATGTGAACCTTATTATGTTATTAAATTTTAAGCAATCATCATCATGCTGCCTCATTGACTATTCCTTAATTTCCTCATTTACTTTTATCTTTCCTGTTTTAGGTGGTCAACTATATTCTCCTTCTCCAGCATTGCTTCCCTGTTATCCAGTTGCATGGGAATATTCTTTTCCCTGTCCAATTATAATTGGAGAAGCTCTACCAACAGCTTCCCTTTTCAGTGATTATGGTCACTGGTGTGCTGCAAAGAACCATCCTTAGCCCCTTGTCATTGCCTATAAGTGGCCTTGTGCCTTGGCACTACCATCTCCCTTAGCCTATTCACTGCTTCTGTCCCATTTAGCAGCTTGACCAAGTAGTTTTGGAAGACTCTTAACTTTCCACAGCTAAATACTGAGAAGCTATCATCAACACCACATTCTACCCTTCTTCTTGGCCAGTGCTTCAGACTGAATCAGGCAGCTTTCAACTTTAGCAACCAATGCTGGAAATCTGAAATAAATCTGAAGATGCTGATAACAGAGTTAATCTTTTACTGAGTTAGTTCTGATGAAAGGCCATTGAGCTTAAATGTTAACACTATTTCTCTCTCACACAGATGCTGCCTGACTGACTGGGTATTTCCAATATTTTCTGTTGTTATTGCAACATCAGCATCTGTTCAACCTCAAGCTCTCCAATTACTATTTATGTGCCTGCTTCCATCTCTGTAATCTTATCTCCTGTACCAACTCCATCAAATCTATTCCACTTTTGAAATCCTCATCAAGGTCCTATCCCCTGCAAACTCAAACTACTCCAAGTTCTTTTTTGTTGATCTTTCCTTCTGCACAATCAATACATTTGACGCATCTAAATTGTGTTTGATACTTGACGCCAATTTCTACATGTCATTCCTGTTCCCTGAGGCTGTTCGATGTTTGCAGCCTATCCTTCAGTAACTCTTCACTGAATTTCCTTGGAATACTTTTACTTGTACTATTGGCTGTAGGATGATAAAATGCAGCCTTCAGCACAGTCTGGGTCTTTCGTTAATATTATTGGTCAGTCAATTGACCAGCTCGTATACTTCGTCAGTCAGTCACATAATGGTTAAACTGTATCTCATTAACTCATGCTAGTAGAGAGTTCTAAAAAAAATTGGCATCTTTTGTTATTTCATTCAATTTTTTTTTCTTAATGCATGACAAATGTAAGTAAAGATGCCATCTAAATATAAGACACCTGAGGTACTCCTAACCCTATTCTCACCTAATTTTCTATCAATGGTGACAAAAGAACTTGAGCTGACATTAATTTCTCCAGTCTTGAACCTTAGAGACCAATTAAAGCACTATAACACCTGTGCTAGCTCAAGACCATTTCATGCAGACAGAATCAGTCTCCTAATACTGCACCATGAGCTGTAACATTTACCAATGGGTTTATTCAAGGTGGAATGTATAATGATTAAATGATCTGACACCCCACATGTTAGAAATTACAGTTAGTTGTGGAATAATTAATAACTCCAGAGATCAACAAGTAATCTGCTGAAAATCTTACATCAGTGCATGTTTTGTGCCAACATTTCACTTGATACAATTTCTATGTTATCCTATATAATATAAATTACTTATGTCAACTAATCATAATGTAACTATACCCTTTCACCAGTACTAACATTGCACTTTAACAGTTCTATTGAATTCAGTGCCAAATTTGTAGGCTTATGTTCTACACCCTCAGGAGTTTATCTGTACTCCCAAAATCAAGTAATATTATTTTAGGGGTGGTGAATAAGATTTAAAAATCTGTTCCCTTTGCTAAATCATTTGGCTGATATAATTCTCACAGATGCTCTTACATGCACATCTCCAACATTCCCAAAGGCTGATTTACTTTTTAATTGGATAAATTGTTTCAAGAAATACACTTTAACATAGAATCATTGAAATGTACAACTCAGAAGGAAACCATTCATTCCTTCATGTACATGCTGACTAAAACTGGACATTAGATCTGAACTCAGAGAAGGTTTCTACTTCATAAGACACAGTTGGATTTGGTAATTCATAACCTAAAGTTTACACAAGATCCAATTGGACACAACTTCATGATCAAGTAGTTAACCATCATTTTTTGGTTCATTTCCAGCAAAGATCATATGATCTACATTAACTTTTCTGATTCAACAATTTCAACCAAATACTGTTTGGTTCTACAAATCTCCATTATGGTTCCTACCTCTATCTGTGTGAGCTAGAAGTGTTATAGTGACATATTTGGTTCAACTGTTTCTGTTTGACTTTAGAAACAATTTCATTAAGCAAGTTTCCAGTGTGTTCCTAATCATCTCTTCATTAAGTATCCTGCAGGTGTATGCCCTGTGGTAGTGTGTAGAGTTGTTCTGTACTTCAGGAAGAAATTGGCCAAGTTACACCAAGCTGAGTTTTAACATTGACGTGACACTTGCTCCTTGAGAATCCTTTTACAGTTCTGACCAACCTTATGGCTGCTCCATTTGAAGTCCGATGACATGAAGGATTACAGTATGTTTGAAAGCATTCCTTTTCATTAAGTTTGCGAATGAAGTAGATCAAAATTGAGGACCATTGTCAGAAATAAGATTTTCAATTACATTTAGGAATGAAACAAGTTTAAAGTTGAAGAAAAAGAGGGTGTAACAGGTTTGAGAGATTGAAATGACACAAGCGATAATGCTTCTGGCTAAAAGGGGGTGGTAAATGTATGATGTAACAGTGTTGATAAAGCAAAAAAGGTCATTTCAGGGCGATATACAGCGCCAAGGTTGCAAACAATATGCTTCAGCTTCGGATAGCTCCCACAAGAGCAATGAAGGTGATGGTTAGGTTTTAGAGTTTGTGGCTGATATCAAAGACAAAGCACTGAATTGCAATGGTCCAGATGTCTGTTCAGAATCATTGCCTACATCAGCATTTACCTGGAACCCATCACCGGAACAGTTTTTAAATATAGTGAATTAAAAACATGTAAATAATTTAAATTATTAAGTTAAACCACAACATTATTTTTTAAAAAGTAAATCAATTTTCAGTTTGCCTACTAGATTTTAGTGCTCTAATCTCCATTGCAATCTATGGGGCCTTGGGTTTGAATTAGATTTAATGTGGGGAATCTTGGAAGGATTATGCCCTGGAGGCTAGTCGTGGAGTGAATTGACAGATTCAGTCCTCCATGTTTGTTAATAAGTGCCAGCGTCCCATTTTTCACAGCTCATGCAAGGTAGTCCGGGACTTTCTTTAGTTTCAGTAACTGAACACCAAACATCCAAGAGTTTTCTCTCTCTCTCGTTTCCTGGTATTTCAGATTTCATTCATCTCCTCTTACCATGGATCTGAAATGAGCTTATTTGCTTTATCGACACTGTTACTGAAACTGCCAGTTTCTAACTCCATATTGTCATTCTCTGCTCAGCTGTCACTGAAAGCTTTGTTATCTAAATAATTATTCCAATGCATTTCTGGCTGACCTCCCATCTTCCAATGTCTGAAAGTCATCCAAAATTTTTCTGCCACTGTCCTAACTCACATTAAGCCCTATTGACCTATTATCTATGTGTTCTCTGCCTTACATTGCAGTACAACTAACTAATGACTTAATTTTAATATTCTCTCTCCTTTCAAGTCCTTCCAAAGCCTCTGTTCTCCCTGTCCCTATGACCATTTAAAACTCTATAAGGGTTGAGAGAGGCTTTAGGGAGATACTGGGGGATTAAGTAAATAGGCAAGACCACAGGAAATGGAATATAAAGTGGAAAAATATACAGTCATCTGCTTTGCTGAAAAAAATTAGAAGGATAGGATATTTTAAAATGGTGAGAATTTGAAGGTGTTGGTATTGAGAGGAATCTGCGTGTTCTTGCATATGAATTATTTGAAGTTGTATTGCAGGTACAAGAAGTATGTAGGAAGGCAAAATGTATTGTGGTCTTCACTGCAAGAGTAGAGGTATCTTATGCCATGGACATAGGGCCCAGGTGACAATTCTGGATATCCTTCCTGAGGACAAATCCCTAACAATTGAGGGGGGGGGGGGCAGCAAAGATTCACTGGATTGATTTCTCAAATGGAGGGCCTTGTTGTATATGAGAGGTTATCTGTGGCAGGCCTGCATTAAGTTTAGAAGAATGAGAAGTGATCTCATTGAAACATTCAACATTTTTAAGGGTCTTGACAGGGTTGCCATACTATTTCTCTTGACAAGGGTATCTACAACCAAAGGTCATAGTCCCAAAATATGGCATTGGTCATATGAGAGGAAATTCCTTCACACGGATGGTAGTGAATTTTGGAATTCTTTGCACAAAAGGACAGTGGAAACTTAGTGCTGAGAACATTTAAGAAAAAGATCAATAGATCTTAAGATGTTAAGTGAATCACTGCATATGGGGTTAATGTAGGAAGGTGACACTGAGAAAAAAGATCAGTCATGATGTTATTGAATGACAGAGCAGGTACAGGGGGCTGAATAGCCTATTTTTGCCTCAATTTCCTACATTATCTGAGGATTAATTATATCAAGGTATCTAGGATTGCCTAGTTCTGGGCTTTTGCACATTCCGCTTTTAATCATTCCATCATCAGCGTCCTGCCTTCTGTTTCCAAAGTCCAAAACTTGATAATTCCCTCTCCAAACCTGTCTCTGAACCTCCTGTCCACGTTTTAGTCCTCTGATTTGTTAACTATTTACATAATCAAAAATGCCGTTTGATTATGTTCTGATACAACACCTCAGGTCACTTAACTGTGTTAAAGGTATTATAGAAATACAAACCCTGGTACTAATCACGGAAACATTTATTTGGTGGGAGGGCTTTACTTCTTTTCTTAGGTGTAATGTGATACTCCACCTGTAACCAGCCAAACCTCTAAATGACTAAAGCAGTGCTTACTCGTTTTTGGTTTGCATTTCTCTTCTTGCTTCTGGGCCTTTTGGCCCTGAGAGCACCTCACACCTGACGACCAAGTTCTTCCCAGTTATCGATAGGGAGCGCCGTTCCCACAGTCCCAGTCTCTGTTTCACCTTCCCAATCCGCTCCCGCCAATTTTTGTTGCACGCCCTGGCCCCTCCGAACCAGATCCCCAGCACCTTCAGGTAGTCAGGCTGATGGTGAAGGGGACGTTGGATCGGTTGGGCCAGTTGCCAAAGAGCATGGCCTCGCTCTTCGCGTGGTTAACTCTGGCCCTTGATGCCAACTCAAACTAGTCGCAGATGCTGATCAATCTGCGAACTGACCTTGGGTCCGAGCAGAAGACGGCGACATCGTCCATGTACAGGGAGGTTTTCACCTGGGTGCCTCCACTGCCTGGCAACGTCACCCCTCTGATGCTCTCGTCCTTCCTGATGGATTCGGCAAAGGGTTCTATACAACACATAAACAAGACAGGGGAGAGAGGGCAGCCCTGCCTAACTCCAGACTTGATGGGGAAGCTGTCTGTTTCCCACCCATTGATTTGGACTGCACTACAGATGTCTGTGTAGAGCAGTTGGATCCAATTCCTGATTCCCTCCCCAAAGCCCATTTTGGAGAGCACATCCAACATGTGCGTGTGTGATATCCTGTCGAAGGCCTTCTCCTGGTCCAAGCTGACCAGGCAGGTGTTCACCCCTCTGTCCTGCACATAGGCGATGGTATCCCTGAGCAGCACAAGGCTATCTTCCTGCCAGGTACAGCACAGGTTTGGTCCAGGTGGATCATCTGCCCCAGAGCAGAGTTGACCCTGTTGGCGATGGCCTTGGACAGGATCTTATAATCCACATTCAATAGTGAGATGGGTCTCCAATTTCTGATGTCCCCCCTCTCCCCCTTCTGCTTGTAGATGAGGGTAATGATGACCTTCCTCATGGATTCGTACTTGGCGCAGGTGTGGCCTGTTCCTCGCTCCTCTGGCTTGGAAATCACCTGTGCCGTCTTCCGGTTCATCTGGGGATCCAAGATGGAGCGGGTCTGACGGGTCACCATGCACAAGTCCCTGGACAATGGGGGTAAAGGTGTCCCCAATGTCGCCCTCATCCTGATGACCACCTTCGTCTGTGGCTGCATCAGGCTGTGCGTGGAACCAAAGTACGTGGGCACCAAGTGTCACTACATACCGAGGTTCTACCTGTCTCTGCTGTTGCAAAGGATAGGCCTGGCCCCGTGGCCACACAACGTCCCAGTCAGCTGGACGCTGTCACACTACCTGTCCTTTGTGGAAAAGTTCTTCCAGACCAACACCTTTGACCACAAGTCCATCAGGCAGTGGTCAGCACAGAATATCCTGCAGACACTACAGGAGAAGGACTCAATGGATACTGTGGGGTGGTTCCCTGAGCAGACTGTCCAGACCATCTGGCAGAATGCCTCATCGCCAGAACTCACCAACAAGTACCAATACCTCGCTTGGATGGCTGTGAGAGGGGCCCTCCCAGTCAGATCCTTCCTGTATGGTCGGAACCTCACTCCCAGTGTGCTGCCCCCGTGAGGACAGTGCTGGGGACGAGATGGTCGCCCACCTCTTTGCGGGCTGCGAGTTTGCAAGGAGGGTGTGGCGAAAGATGCAAGGGTCCTTGTCACAGTTTATCCCCAGCAGCTGCGTAACAGAGGATTCTCTGATCTACGGGCTGTTCCCGGGAACACACACGGAGATGGACATCAACTGCTGCTGGAAGGTCATCAACTCGGTGAAAGACGCCCTTTGGTCGACCCGAAACTTGTTGGGCTCCCAGCACTGTGAGATGTCCGTGGGGGAATGCTGCCGACTGGCATGTTCCAGGCTGCAGGAGTACGTGCTGAGGGACGCACTGAAGCTGGGTACAGCCAGTGCAAAGGCTCAGTGGGGAAGGACTACAGTTTAGGGTTCTTCTGCCACTGGAGAGGGAGGGGCGGGGTCAGGCGGGAAAGCCCCTAGATATTGTAAATATGGGATTGGGTAGCCCCCAGGGAGCCACACGTGTGGCATCGGTGCTGTTTTTTATATAAAAAGGTAACACTAATGAATGATCAGTACAAGAATGTAAAGGCTTGCACTGTTTTATAATTGCATATAGTTTGTCTTTTATTATGGATAAAGTTTATTTTGATATAAAAATTTCTTCTGGGCCTTTTGGCTAAGAGCAAATGTAGTATCTGTGGGTACCAATTCATAGTGGATCTCTGTGGACACAGACATTGAAGGAAAAACAATGAGGATTCTTTGCGATCAAGTGGCTACCTGATGAGAGCTTAACCTGCTGACGCAGAGGTGGATCCTAATGCTGATTGGAAAACCAGTCTAACTCCTCTTGCACCCCAGCACCGGGTGATGAAGGGAACTGGATCACCAGAGAAAAGGAGCACAGATGAATCTCCCCCCAGCGACACCACCAGCCTCGCCACAAGGGACCCCACACCCGGGGGAGACCACTCCCAATATCTGACCCCAGAATCGGGGATGCAGTTCACCAAAGCTGTGGACATGAGGGCCCTGGATGAATGATAATGGACGGTGTGATCGGTACTGAACAAAATAGCCATGGAGATAAAACTGGCATCTCGGTGTGAAGCGCACTGCACAATGTGTTAACACCTTGCACTTTGTTGCCACGGTCAAGGCGGATGTGACTTTCCTTCAAGAGTGCAGGCTGCAGCACCTCCACAACTATTGGAGGTGGTCGCGATGGTGGTCCCATGGGTTGTCGGTGTGGTTGGGGGGGGGGCAATGATTGACGCGCTTCCGTCCTGGGGATTCTGCTGCAGGGAGGCAACTTCTCACTCACCAAAGTCAAAGAGGTGGTTGGTGGGAATCTTCTCACGGAAGACGTAATGTATCGTAACATTCCACTCCGGTTAATTAACGGGTACGCCTTGCCAGTGCAGAGCGAGCAGCTAGCTGTCGTTCAGCAGCTCCCACCGCTGCTGGCGGCATCCCAGCTGGTCGTTCTGGCCGGTGATTTCAACTGCATCATCGATGTGGCTGGACAATCCGGCAGTGCCAACAGCAGACTGGACAGCACCTCCAGACTCATGATGGAAACGGTTAAAGATGCCAAGTTGCACGACGCCCTCAGCGCCCCTGCAGGCCGAGCACAGCCACAACCCACCTGGTCGAGATCAGACAGTTCAGCCCGGTCCCGGATCGACTTCTTCTTCATGTTGGAGACAGTCACGCTCAGATCCACCGGCATCACGCTGGTGTTCTTCTCTGACCACCATCTCCTTCGAGCCTCCTGTCACTTACAGGGGGACCAGAAGGTAGGCAGGGGGACGTGGAAGTTGAACGTCAAGCTGCTGACCCCAGAGAGCATTCAAGAACTAAAGAGGGATTACGCAGATTGGAGAACCGTGAAACCCCTCTTTGACTCCCCTGTGCACTGGTGGGAGGTGACAAAGGAGAACATCATGAGGTTCTTCATCCGCAAAGGGGTCCAAAGAGCAAGACAGAGTCAGAGGGAATTGTGTCAACTCCAAACAGACTTGCAGCAACTTCTCCTTCTGTAGTCAAGGAGGGTGGATGTGAGGGAGCAACTCCGAGAGGCAAAGAGCCGGCAAGCCCAGGTCTGGGCAGGCACGGTAGCGTAGCAGTTAGCATAACACTATTACAGCGCCAGCGACCCGGGTTCAATTCTGGCCGCTGTCTATAAGGAGTTTGCACATTCTCCCAGTGACTGCGTGGGTTTCCTCCAGGTGCTCCAGTTTCCTCCCACATTTCAAAGACGTATGGGTTAGGAAGTTGTGGGCATGCTATGTTGGCGCCGGAAGTGTGGCGACGCTTGCGGTCTGCCCCCAGAACACTCTACGCAAAAGATGCATTTCACTGTGTGTTTCAATGTACATGTGACTAATAAAGATATCTTATCTTATCTTATCTATGCCTCCGAATCCTCCAAGATAATCTTCCGATCCAGGGTCCGCTCCATGGAGCAGGATGAGACGTGCTCACGCTTCTTCTTCCAAAAGGTTCACAGGGGAAGTTCTGTGATCCACAGCCTTAAGGAAGAGGACGGCTCAGTAACATCCTCGCAGACATATCAAGGATCTGCAGATCCTTCTATGCCAGTCTGTGTGACAAAAAGGCCACAGACGGCACAGCCTCCCAGAACTTCGTCCTCTTATCATGGAGGTCTTAGATGACTGCAAACCAGAGAGTCTGGACCAACCACTGAGCCTGGAGGAGCTGACTGGCTCCATTCATTCCTTTGATTCGAATAAAACTCCCAGAAGCAATGGCTTACCAACTGAGTTGTACTCGGCTCTGTGGGACTGGATGGGCCCGGACCTGCTGGAAGTGTACAACACTGTGCTTCTGGCTTAGCATGTCAGAATCTATGAGGAAGGGCATCATCACCCTCATCAACAAGCAGAAGGGAGAGAGGGAGGACATCATAAATTGGAGACCCATCTCACTGTTGAATGTGGATTATAAGATCCTGTCCAAGGCCATCGCCAACAGGGTCAGGTCTGCTCTGGGAAAGGTGATCCACCTGGACCAAACCTGTGCTGTACTTGGCAGGAAGATCTTTGACAGCCTTGTGCTGCTCAGGGATACCATCGCCTACATGCAGGACAGAGGGATGGACACCTGCCTGGTCAGCTTGGACCAGGAGAAGGCCTTCGACAGGATATCACACACGCACATGTTGGACATGCTCTCCAAAATGGGTTTTGGGGAGGGAATCAGGAATTGGATCCAACTGCTCCACACAGACATCTGTAGTGCAGTCCAAATCAATGGGTGGGAAACAGATAGCTTCCCAGTCAAGTCTGGAGTCAGGCAGGGTTGTCCACTCTCCCCTGTCTTGTTTGTGTGCTGTATAGAACTCTTTGCTGAATCCATCAGGAGGGATAAGAGCATCAGAGGGGTGACGTTGCCAGGCAGTGGGGTCACCCAGGTGAAAACCTCCCTGTACATGGACGATGTCGCCGTCTTCTGCCCGGACCCAAGGTCGGTTCGCAGATTGATTAGCACCTGCGACTAGTTTGAGTTGGCATCAAGGGCCAGAGTTAACCATGCAAAGAGCGAGGCCATGCTCTTCGGCAACTGGCCCGACTGATCCAACATCCCCTTCACCGTCAGATCTGACTACCTGAAGGTGCTGGGGGTCTGTTTCGGAGGGGCTGAGGTGTGTAATAAGAATTGGCTGGAGCGGATTGGGAAGGTGAAACAGAGACTGGGACTGTGGGAACGGCGCTCCCTATCAATAACTGGGCAGAACGTGGTCATCAGGTGTGACGTGCTCTCAGGGCTGCTGTACTTGGTGCAGGTGTGGCCCGTCCCCTGCTCCTCTGGCTAGGAAATCACCCGTGCCATCTTCCAGTTCATCTGGGGATCCAAGATGGATCGAGTCCAATGGGCCACAATGCACAAGTTCCTGGACAATGGGGGCAAAAGTGTCCCCAACGTCATCCTCATCCTGATGACCACCTTTGTCTGCGGCTGCATCAGGCGAACTAAAGTACGTGGGCACCAAGTGTCACTACGTGCCGAGGTTCTACCTGTCCCTGGTGTTGCGAAGGATGGGCCTGGCCCTGTTGCTGCGCAATGTCCTAGTCAGCTGGACGTTGCCACACTACCTGTCCTTTGTGGAAAAGTTCTTCCAGACCAACACCTTTGACCACGTCCATCAGGCAGTGGTCAGCACAGAACATCCTGCAGACGCTGCAGGAGAAGGACTCAATGGATACTGTGGGGTGGTTCCCTGAGCAGACCATCTAGCAGAATGCCTCATCACCAGAACTCACCAACAAGCACCAAGACCTCGCTTGGCTGGCAGTGAGAGGGGCCCTCCTAGACAGATCCTTCCTGCATGGTCGGAACATCATTCCCAACGTGCGCTGCCCCTGGGATGACTGCGCTGGGGACGAGACAGTCGCCCACCTCTTTACAGGCTGTGGGTTTGCGAGGAGGGTGTGGCAAAAGATGCAAGGGTCCTTGTCACAGTTCATGCCCAGCAGCTGCGTAACAGAGGACTCTCTGATCTACGGGCTGTTCTCGGGACACACACGGAGACGGACATCAACTGCTGCTGGAAGGTCATCAACTCAGTGAAAGGTGCTCTTTGGTCTGCCCGAAACTTGTTGGTCTCCCAGCACTGCGAGATGTCCGTAGGGGAATGCTGCCGACTGGCACATTCCAGGCTGCCGGAGTACGTGCTGAGGGACGCACTGAAGCTGGGTGCAGCCAACACAAGGGCTCGGTGGGGAAAGGACCACAGTTTAGGGTTCTTCCGCTACCGGACACGGAGGGGCAGGGTCAGGCGAGGAAGCCCCTTAAACCTTATGAATATTGGACTGGGGTATCACCCCAGGGAGCCACATGAGTGGCATCGGTGCTATGGGTTTAAAAAAAATAAGTTAACACCACTGAATGAACGATACACGAATGTAAAGTGTTTGCATTGTTTATTCTTGTATATAATTTTTTTCTTATGATGAATAAAGTTTATTTTGTAATAATAATTTAAAAATTGCAATCCATTACCTTTGCAGAGTGTGGATTTGCTAAGAGGGTGTGGAGAAGGATGCAAGGGTCCATGTCCCAGTTCATCCCCAAATGCTGCGTGACAGAGGACTCTCTGGTCTACGGGCTGTTCCTGGGGAGACACACCGAAGCAGATGTCAAGTGCCACTGGAAGGTTATCAACTTGGTGAAAGATGCCCTTTGGTCTGCCTGAAACTTGTTGGTCTTCCAGCACAGTGAGATGTCTGTAAGGGAATGTTGCCGACGGGCACAGTCCAGGCTGCAGGAGTACGTGCTGAGGGACGCACTGAAGCTCAGTGCAGCCAATGCGAAGGCTCTGTGGGGAAGGGCCACAGTCTAGGCTCCTTCTGCTACTGCACATTGAGGGGTGGATTTGGGTGGGGAAGGCCCTCAAACAATGAAAGGGATTATCACCTCAGGGAGCCACATAAGTGGCAATGGTCCTATGTTTATTTGTTGTTTTTTTTCTCTTTTAAAGTTTACACTGCTGAATGTAACAACCATGAATGTTAAGGTTTTGTTTTTGCACTGCTTCTTCCTTTGTATATATTTTTTATTATGAATAAAGTATATTTTTGGAATAATAAAAATAATTGCAATCAATGAATTATCCCTTCTGAGTACAATATAATGTGACAGATTTCAGTGGTTTGTATAAATGAATACCTCTATTTCTTTGCTGTTTCTAAACTCTCACAATTAAGAAGCACATTCTTAGTTATCTTTCTTTGATCCAAAGTGGATAACTTCAAACATCTATATTTGGAACTTTGTCATAATTTAGTTTATCCATTTAATCTGACCACATCCCTTTCTAATTTTCTACTCCCATCTGCTTAATAACAGAAATCTTTGAAAACTTGAATATTTAATTCCTTATTTCTTCACCCATGCCATTACTGTCTATGGTGAAACAGTGAGGCCCCAGTACAGTTCCCCAGGAAACACTGACTTATCATATTCCACAAATTAGAATATTGTGGCGACTCACCGTCTAGTCGGGCGAACCGGCTCGGCAGTTGGGTCGCGCGGTGTCGGAGCGACGAGGCCCAAGATGGCGGCGGGCCTCGTCTTTCCGAGCGACGGGGAGAACCCGCGCGCGGGCAAGTCCTGATGACGTAGGACTTACATCATTGCTGGTTTTTTGGGCGGGAGTTTTCTCCCTTAAAGGGCCCGCGCAAGGCGGGAAAATAAACCAGTTCTGTTTGGCAATCCTCCGAGTGAGTCTTGTTTTATTCCGCGGTAGCAACCGCTACAATATGTTCATTTTACTCCCATTATTTGCCTTTGACCTCATAACCAATTAACAACCTAACAACCACATCAAAACATCCACCAAATTAACAACCACCTTCGACTTCTTATCCTTGTTCATCATCTCTCCTGTAAAATTGGTATCAAGTGCCTTCAGGACATCCAAACAGACAATATCCACAGACACTCCCTTGGCCATCACAGTGGCCTCCTCAAAAGATTAAACTGACTTAAACCCATGACCTACCGAATGCAAGCCAAAAATACATCAATGTTCAGCTCTTACTTGTCCAAGAACTCAGTCAATCCATTTACAATGACAGATTTCAGTAACTTCCTCACAATTGATAGTACTGCAGTTCTTTCTATTCTGTGTTAAGTAATTATGTGTTCTAGTCAAAAGCACAATTCATAATCTTGGAACCTTTTGAAAATTATTTATATCAGAAAATCAACACTTTCTTGAGGTATGTCTATCTTATGTTCCATTGTTTTTTACCCTGCCGCTTTTTATATTGAATCTACTTGATCTTCCCTTTACCATATTTTCTTGGTCCCCTTTTGCTGCTGGTATTTTGTCTTCTTTCTTCACAACGAAATGAAAATTAGTTAACAATAACAACTATGAATTATTCTTCTGAATGTATATATCTTTAATAGGTCCACGTTGCCCTTTACCCATGTCCCTCGACCAGAAGATAAATCTTTTGTCCTCAAAGTTCATATCCTTCTTTCAATAATGTCTAAGTACAAAATAGAGTTAAAATACTTCTGTGTTCTTAACATCAGCAACCATTCAAATAAATTGCAAAGAGGCAAGTATTCCAGGTTACATTATTTGGCTGGGTTTTCTTTAGATATAAATGGAAATTCAGGACTATTCTTCCTGATCTGTGAATATGTTACATATATCAGATGTGGATGGGCTATGGAGGAAGGAGGCATTATTTTCCAGCTATTCAGAGCAGTACTAGCTTGCTGCTTGAGATGGCCTTTCTCTCCCCTGGTTAGGCCCTGTAAATGTGAAACTGTGTGCTCTGTGCTCATGGGACAGTTCAAGTTCCAAGGACACAGGATTACGCTCCAGAGTGAATAGCTGTGAGGACAAACTAGAATATATATAGGTTTAGTGTGGAGCGTTTAGTATATGGACCAGCTGCAGTGAGCAAATCTAATATACAATTCCCACATTACAAATCGGCTTTTTCCACACACATATAACTCTATCTAAAATTCAAAGTATTTGAAACATTGACAAGTTTAAAGCATGCCAATATTTCACTTGCCTTCTGGATAGATGGTATTATGATTTAACTATCAATCCATTGCTTAAGAGCAGAAAAATGCACAACCAAAGTTCAAATAATCTCTGCAATATTATTTGGGTTGTTACTTGGGTATTACTTGGGTTGTTTTCTCTGGACCGGCAGAGACTGAGGGGAGACCTGATAGAAGTTTATAAGATTGTAAGAGGCATAGATGGACAGTTGGTATCTTTTTCCCAGTCTAGTAATAGAGGGCATGCATCTAAGTTGAGAGGAGGTAAGTTCAAAGGAGATGTGTGGGGCAAATTTTTTACACAGAGAGTGGTGAGTGCCTGGAATGCAATGCCAGGGGAGGTAATGGAGGAAAATACGACAGAGGTGTTTAAAAGGATATGGACATTGTATAGGAAGAAGGGATTAGTTTAGTTGGCATTTAATTAGTTTGCCACAACATTTGTGGGCTGAAGGCCCTGTTCATGTGCTGTACTGTTCTATATTTCCATGAAAGCACTTGGTTCTCAAAATAATACAAATATCTGTTAAGTATCTTTCCTTCCTTCTTAGTCCCTCGGGATCCACTTCAGTATGTGGATTCTCATGGTGACTGAAGAGATAAAAATGGGAACTGCAGGTTCTACCACAAATGGGGCAAGAGGTACCTGATGGCATAAGAGGATGAGTAGTTTGTGAGCTGGTGCATTTCCATAGTTTATGTTGGGCTTCTGTGTGCTCTCCACATGTGGACTAAGGTTCTCAGCGCCATCCACAGTTCTCCTTCTCATTCGTGAGGGGATACTGCATTATTTCAAGGAGGCTTTGAAGACATCCTTGTCTTCTCCTCTGCCTACCTGGTAATGTTTTCCCATGACAGATCTCGGAATAGAGTGTCTGTTTTGGGATCAGGAGTCAGGAATGCAAACAACATGGCCTTGTAATGGTGTCAACTGAGTATAATTAGGGCCTCAATGCTGGGGCTGTTAACCTGGGAAATGATATTGAAGTTGGTTTGCTTATCCTTCCAGTGGATTTGGAGGAATTTGTTGGTGATATATTTCTGTGCCTTGAGGTGCTGCTGCAGGTAGTCCAAGTCTCAGAAGCATACAGCAAGGCAGGGATCACTGCTGCTCAGCAGTCCATGAGATTTGTGCCAAGCTTGAAATCCTGATCTTCAAGCACTCTTTCCCTCAGTCAGCCAAAAGCTGTGGTAGTGCACTAAAAGGGAAGGTGAATTTCATCATCAATATCTTTGCTGATAAGTGACTCCAGAGAGATTGTAAGTGGTTCATGTTTTCCAGGGTCTCACAATGAACTTTTTTTGTTGGAAGGTAATGTTGCACAGCGAGACCCTTGATTTGTGGATGTTGAATGGAAGGTTCATCACCTTAGAAGTTTAAGTGGATAAGTTGATGATGATTTGGTGTCTATGATAAGGCCACACTCCAAGCATTTTTCATGAGGAGGTCTGCCTTGGTATTAGCCCTCCCTACACACCCCTGCCCTGCCCCCCTTGCCAATCACACCTTGCCAAAGGGCATGCCTTTTCCCACCCTGGTGTTGAAGTCACCCTGGAGGATCCCTCCAGAAACCTGACCAGGGTTCTTTGCACCCCCCACCCCTAGGTCAGAGTCAAAATCCTCCTTGGCCTGATCCATATTTCCAAGTTGTGAATATCTTTATCCAAAGGGTCAGCTGGTAGGTTTATACTTGGCATGGACCTTGTATTAACGCAGGTGCAGGAAAAGTATCAGAGACAGGGCAAACACCCTCAAGTAGTCATTTTGATAGTCTTTTTATATCTAATCAGCAAAAAGGTGCTTTTCTTATTGCCTGAATTTTTCATTGGTTCTTTCTCAATCTGATTTAAATCCTCAGGATGGTATTTTTGACAGGCAAGTCCATGCAGCTTTATGGTGCAAGTCAGTTAAACAGAATTGAAGTACGTTTCAGGCATGAGCAACAGACTGAAGGGGCTGAGTGGTCTAATTCCCCCCTCTGTGCGCCCGTACAGACCCTTGCAGGTTTGAAACCCTCCGTGAAATACGGTGACGATCGACCTGACCTTTCGTAAATCGGTCGCGTTGTCTTTCGGCAGCGATGTCCCTCGCGATATTACCCTCTCTCCACGCGTTGCAAGCGTGAGCGGTGGCAAAATTTCAACATTGCACTGCGCCGACGGGGGGGGGGGGGGGACGGAAACAGCGTGACTGCATTCGCGTCGAGTGAATGCTCCCAGCGTGATTGGGTGAAACCGCCGGCGGAGAGAGCGAGAGAAGAAAATTATTAGAAGGAGACAGGCAGCCCTTGTGCTGGAGATTAATAATAATTGATCACAGCGGAGCAGCAGGGCGATCGTGTGTGTGTGGGTGCGTAGCTGCTTCCCTCCCGGTCAGTGGCAGCAGCGGCCCCGGGAAGAGAGAGAAGGCGGCGGCCCCGCTGGCTCAGGACAATAATGATTCACCATGAATCAGAGGGAGCCCTTGATACATCTGTTTGCTGGAGGGTAGGTTGGGCCGGGAGGTTTGCCGCTCGCCTCAGGTTTATCTGTCGGGGGGGATTTTTTTTCTGAGGGGGGGGGAGGAGGGTCATCAGGGTTGCGCCTCGGTCTGCACGGAGGCAGGAGATCCGGGGCCATCTGTCTATCTATTTATACATCGCCCGCGTCCGGTCAGAAATGCTTTTGTGTGGGGTTGTTCTGCCCGCCGAGGAGTGCAGGCCCCGCTCGATCCGCGGGCTTGCCTGGCGCCCCTGCCGACTTGCTGACACTCGGCCGTCGCCGCCGCCTCGGGGTGGTGACGGCACGGCGGTGAACTGCCGCCTGCCTGACTGACGGGCGGGCAGTGCTCCAGTGCCACCAGAGCAAACGATTTATTTATCCATTTTTTAAAAATTTGCCTGTCTGTGGTGGTTATGTTGCTTGTCTTTGCGGTTGATCCCTTGTGCTGTGGTTCCATAAACCTGTTCGGTGTAAGAGTTCAGGATTTCAAGAATTATTTCTCATTTTAAGTCTGTTCTGTGACACACAAACTATATTATGCATACTTTTAATTTGAAATATAGCTGCTACTAAACGACATATTGGAGGGAATGAAACTTGAAGGCATAAAATCCATAAACTACAAGTTACTCTGTATGTCTGATTGATATTCCTTCAGTAATCCAGTTGTTTCCATCAATATTTAATGCAAATGGTTGGAATAGTTCACTTGACCCAGAAAATGATATGCACAGTCCATTCTCAGCTGTGTTGCAGTGTTGTTCACAGTAAATCAAGCTAAATTGTAGTTCCTGCATCTAGGAAATTAGAACACTCTCTAATTTTAAAGCAAAAAAAAACAAGTGCTGGAAGAACTCAGTGGGTCGGGTAGCATCTGTAGAGGGAAATGGACAGTCAATGTTTCAGCTCAAAAGCCTTCATCTGGACCACTGAGCCCATATGAAGGGTCTTGACCTGAAATGTCTAACTGTCCATTTCCCTCTATAGATGCTGCTTGACCCGCTAAGTTCCTCCAGCAGTTTGTTTTTTTTGCTCCATATTCCACCATCTGCAGTTTCTTGTGTCTCTAATTTTCCAGGATGGAAGAGTGATGAAGTCTGTTTTCATAGGGTGTAATGAAATCTGTATACAGTGGTGAAAGCTGATCCTGAATATTCATCCTATCATAAAGATTAGATTGGGGTAAAGCTTGTGCATTAGCACTAGTTAGTAATAACATTCTTGTACAATGAGGGGCATTATTTGACAGTGAGGAAAGATTTGGGAAGAACAGAAGTTTTGTAACAACTGTAATAGTTGTAGCTAATGTAACATGCAATAGCCACTGACCTTGTGTGCCCCAATGCTTATGATTGAGAAAAATTAAAATTACTTTCTTAAAATTCTGAGCACCTTAACTATTACCTGAGATTTTGCTGTAGTTTGCTTTGTCAGTTATCATAATGTTGGTGATTCTAACCATTCATTGTAATTTGTCGATCATGTTGTCACCTTTATCTTTGCAGATTTGACAGCAAGTGTAATGGATAGTATTTAATCTCTGTTCTTGATAAATATAGGTGCCCCAAACCACATTTTTGTATGCTGATCAAGATAATGTCTCAGCTATGGTACTCAAGACTTTAGAACAAGTTCAGCTTGTAGCAAAGCTGTTTCAGTACAGTTACAACAGTGGCATCTACCCAACAAGGGGGAAAATTGCCTAGGTATATCCTGTCCATAAAACGGGGACAGATCCGATCCAGCTAATTACTGCCTAATTGGTCTTGTCTCATCAGAAAGTGGTGGAAGCTGTCATTGACATAGCTATCAAGTGGCACTTATGAATAACTACAATAATACCCAGTTTGAGCTTCACTCAGCTTCAGACATGCATAACATGTATCATGGACCTAAATTCAAGGAAAGGTGAAAGTAACTGGCCTGGACATCAAGGCAGCATTTAACTGTGCGTAGTAAAATCAAAGCAGCTAGCAACATGGGAAAGTGCTAAAAATGGTTGAGTCTTACTTTACACTAAAGAAGATGGTTGTGGTTGTTGGAAATCAATCATCTTACCTGAGGACATCACTATGGGAACTCCTCTGGGCAGTGTCCTCGACCCAACTTCAGCTGCTTCACCTATGACTGGCCTTCCATCATAAGGGCTGGTTTGGGAAAATGGGAATATTTCCTGATGGATGCACATTGTTCGGTTGCATAACAACCTTCAGCAAATGAAACGGCCCATGGCTGCATGCAGCAAGACCAAGACAACGTCTTGGTATGGTCTGATAAGTGGAAAGTAATGATTATGCCACACAGGTACCAGCCAACAACCATCTCCAATAGTTAATCTTAATGTTTAGTGACATTGCCATTGCTGAGCTCCCAACCAGCAATGCCTTGGGGTCAGCATTGACCACAAATTCAACTAAACCAACTAGATAAGTACAAAAAGTACAAGAGCAGCTTGAGGGTTGGGTATCCAGTGGCAAGCAATTCTCCTGACACTCCAAAGCCTTTCCAACGTTGCAGTGTAGAAGAGAGGAGAGTGGTGAAATGCTGCCCAGTGGATGAGTTCAGGTCCAACAAGACTCAAAGCACAACAACACGATGATGCTGGAGGAACTCAGCAGGCCAGGCAGCATCTGTGGAGAAAAACAGGTGGTCAACGTTTCTGAAGGGTCTTGACCCGAAACGTTGACCACCTGCTTTTCACCACAGATACTGCCTGGCCTGCTGAGTTCCTCCAGCATCATCATGTTTTTCATCTAGATTCCAGCATCTGCAGACCTTTGTTTCTCAAAGCACGACAGGCTTGATTGGCCCTTCATCCATCACCCTAAGTATTCATTCCCTCCAACTACTGTGAATGCCATTTACAAAATGCATTGTAATCTCTTGGAATTAGAATCAGTTTATTATTGTCACATGTACTGAGGTACAGTGGTAAAACTTGTCTTGCATACTGTTCATACAGATCAGTTCATTACACAGTTTGAGGTACAAGGTAAAATAATAACAGAATGAAGAATAAAGTATAACAGCTACAGAGAGTGCGGTGCAAGCAGACAATAAGGTGCAAGGTTTTAATGAGGTAGATTGAGGTCAAGAGTCCATTTTATCATACTAGGGAATTGTTCAATAGTCATAACAGTAGGATGGAAGCTGTCCTTGAGCCTTGCTGAAGCTACTTAAAAAATATTTACTGAGTCCATGACTGTTATCAGTAAAGGAGGACTCAAGCAGCAGGGTCATGGGACCACCGTCACCTGGGGATTCACTTTGGTCAAATGTTGGTTTGATTTATCACACTCCCAACAAATGCTACATTGATGTCCAGTCTAGTCACTCTTTGGCCCATGTTTGGATTAAGGCTCTTCCGGTGCCTGGAACTCTGGTGAAACCCAGTCTGGGCATTGATGAGCAGGTTACAGGCAGTCCTTGGTTTCATTCCTGAGAACTGTTTATAACATGAAAATTTTCATAAGTCAGAAATGAACTGTGTGTGGGAGAGGTTCACAGAAATGGCTGTGAGAGGAGAGCGAGCAGGCATGGGAAGAGCAGCTGCTCACCAGCCTCACTAACTCAGTGAGTGAGTCTCCTCAGCACTCCGACCTCTCCTCAGCTTGACTTGGCCTCTGATTGTTGAAGCTCGGGGTGGAGTGGGGAGAGAAGGCACACACAAGTGCCCCATCCTCGCCATCAGAAGATGCCTGTAACAGCCAACTAATCCATCTCACCGGTCTCCCAAATGCTCGTTCATTTGTACGGAGTGTCCATAAGTCAGGCATTCATAATCAGGGCAGGGCCTGTACTCATAATTGCCACTTGATAAACTATCAATGACATCCTCACCATCACTTTGTGGATGATGAGTTAGCTGGATTGGATTTTTCCTGTTTTTTTTCTGGATAGGACTTATCTGGGCAATTTTCCATAGTGTTTGGGTAGATGCCAGTGTTGTGTTGGCTTGGTGGCATAGCAGTTGTTGCTGATGCCTCGTAGCTACAGGGACCCTTGTTCGATCCTGACCTCAGTGTATCTATCTGGAATTTGCATGTAACAAGTGGGTTTCTGCTACTTTCTTTCCACATCCTAAAGACTGGTATTATAGTGCTTTCAGGAAAAATCACATGCTTGTTAGAAATGAATATCTTTGACTAAATAAACAGGGCCAGTTTTCTTTTCGGTTTTGACCCATTGTTTTTAGAATAACTAAAGTTTTGGTTGAAACATGTTTCGAGATAATTGATAGAAAAATCCAGAATTAATTGGACTACTGTGTTTTAAGTAATGAGTATTCCAGTTGTATAAGGAAGTGATGTATAGTGCAGAGCATGCCTTATGAAAGCAGGCTGAGGGAACTCGGCCTTTTCTCCTTGGAGAGACGGAGGATGGGGGGGACCTAATAGAGGTGTATAAGATGATGAGAGGTATTGATCGGGTAGATAATCAGAGGCTTTTCCCCAGGGCTGAAATGGTGGCTGCAAGAGGACATAGGTTTAAGGTGCTGGGAGGTAGATATAGAGGAGATGTCGGGGTAAGTTTTTTTACTCAGAGTGGTGAGTGCATGGAATGGGCTGCCGGAAACGGTGGTGGAGGCAGATACGATAGGGTCTTTCAAGAGACTGTTAGATAGGTACATGGAGCTGAATAAAATAGAGGGCTATGGGTAAGCCTAGTAATTTCTAGGTTAGGGACATGTTCGGCACAGTTTTGTGGGCAGAAAGGCCTGAATTATGCTGTAGTTTTTCTATGTTTCCATGTGTCGATAGATTACTTGGCTACTGTACATTACCTGGCAAAAGAACCAGAAGGGAGTTGATAGGCGTATGAGAGAGAATTGGTTGTAGGGAAATAAGGAAAAGGGAATGGCACTGATGGGATTGCCCTTCTCAGAGCTGGCATGGACCCAATGGGCTGAATGACCTCCAATGGTATAATAAGTAAACCAAATGTTACAACTTTGAAAAGGTAGTGTAGAATAGTGGAGAAATTTGTTTCTCTTTCAGTAAATTTGAGGAGAAAATGGAGCTTGTGCTTGGCAACAAATTTCTGGAAATGTTTTGCCATTCCTTCATCCCAGATACAAATCTTACAACTCCTTGCAGTATTGTGGATGTACTTTCTGCAAAAGGTCTGCAATGGTTCAAGAAAGAGGGTCACCACCATCTTCACAAGTATATTTAGGGGTGGGCAATATATATTGGCCTTGCTAGTGATGCCTGCATCCCAAAAATAAGTTTTTAAAAAAACTTTTTTTTAATCTGTTACAAATGCTCCATAATTGTAGTCTATCAGCAATCCACAGTTCTATCGTGTGTAAAAATGGAGGAAGAAAGAAATATTATATACTAATGGACTGTGAATATAATTTATAGTAATACATGTAGGCAATTTGGATTTATTGACATTCACTTGATGATAATGCTCCATGTATCTTTCTTTGTGCTTTGAGAAGAATTATGAATTTACATCTTATTCATTTCCCCAGATTACTTAGTGTCTACATTGGAAATATAAACTTTTTTGACCTCTGTATATGTAAAACCTCAATGGAATTTTTGTTTTCAACTATGCTCATTGACACACTTCCAGATTGTTTCCATTTAAAGCATTTCCCCGGGTCATTTGGCACTATAGTAGTAAGGTGACCCTGCAGTAAAGCTTATTGGTTTAGATTACCATTACAGTATAGAGAGTTTATAATTTCAAGATGTTGGTTGAAGTTCCACTCTAATAAATTTAGCAAAAAAAAACTAGGTGTGAATAATGAATGTTGTCACCACTTTAGTAGTATCTGCAGTCTTTTTGCCAAACTAGTAAATAAAATTTTATCCCAACTCATTTTGTATTGGCAGAATATCTGCTAGTAGTAGTGTTTGGGAGCTCTACTGATATTTGTAATGGATAAATAATAGATAGGTACCGAGCTAATTCTATCAAATAAAGCTTAATGTGTTAGAACATGGGAGTCAGAAGTAGAGTTTGTTGACCTGTACAATTTTCATTTTCCTTCAGACTTGCTCAAAAGTGAAACATTTTCCTCAAAAGCAGTAGGCCTAACGACACTACCACCTTAGTACACTTGTGCTTTGGTGTAACTTTGAATGCCAATTAATGTTCTTTCTTGACCTCTAATGACCTAAGCTCCAGCTGATAACTTGCAATTGAAGGAAACACTGAAGGCAATATCTGAGGAGAGCAGAAAATTAACAGCAAGCATTAGGTCAGTATTTGGGAAAGAACATTATTTGGATATTTACAGTAGAAAAACGGCATTGAATGATGTGAATCCTATAGCTGAAACAAGCAAAAGTAGAGTGAAAGTACAGATCAGTTGAGAAGCAGGCGAGGATTATGATAGTATGTTAGAGAAATGCAGCAGGTTGAGCAGAATTGGAAAGAAGCAGAGAATGTTTCGGGTCATTGACCTTTCATCAGAACATTTCTGATGCAAGGTCATTGACTTGAAATATTAATTCTTCATCTCTCTCCACAAATGCTGCCTGACCTGACTGTTTCAGAATTCTGTGTTTCTGAGATCAGCTCTGTAATCAATTCCAAGTGTAATTTCTGGATGAATATAAGCTGTGGGGGCTGATTTATTTTTGTTCTTTCTCCTTCAGCCTCCAGTGGGGATATGAAGATCAGTTTTAGTCACCTAATAACAGATCTTGTGTTATTTTGATGCAAAATCTCTGACTCTCCTGTTTTTGGTTTCTCAGTTTACAGGTGTGTTATATTGTTGTATTGAGGCATCCCTAAATTTCACCCCTCCCCCATCCTTTTCCCAAAGTGTGAGGTTCTTCAATGGGGCCAGAAGTGAAAGAATGATGGCACTATTTTATTAGACAGGTCATTGCTTTTATCTGTTGTATTTCCATGAACTTTTGTGAGAGAAGTTGCTCTGAATTTACAGATCAAAGTGACACAGTGCATTGAATAGACAATCTGGCACCTGTACATACTGGGGCAAGCTGCTAGGTGTCATCATCAATTATGCTGAGGATTGAACATTACTGTCTATACAGGGACTGTAAGTTAGAATAATAAATTATATATTGTAGCAGATACAGAAAGGAAAATAGTGATTTGTTTCTGAAAGAAAGCATGCTTAAAATCTGCACTGACAGTGCATTGTTGAAGCAAAGGAACTCTATACTCCTATTTATCAATGTCAGAGAAGTTGCCCAGCAATAACTAAGGTTTAGTTTGCTGTTAAAGGTACTTAAACTGAAATGCACTTGCCGTTGCTGTGGCAAAGTATGTTCAGTTCCTATCTATGTGCCTGTATAGGAACTGCTCTCTGTTTAATGCTTTACCAGACAGTTGGATCTCAGATGATCTATTTTGGGCCCAACACAGTGATGCAATCACAAAGAAGGCACGCCAGCGATTCTACTTCATTAGGAGTTTGAGGGGATTTGGTATGTCACCAAAGTCTCTTGCAAATTTCTACAGATGTACAGTGGAGAGCATTCTGACTGGTTGCGTCACCGCCTGGTATGGAGGCTCCAATGTGCAGGATGGAAAGAGGCTGCAGAGGGTTGTAAACTCAGTCAGCTCCATCACAGGCACAACTCTTCCTGCTGTCAAGGACACCTTCAAGAGGTGGTGCCTCAAGAAGGCAGCATCCATCATTAAGGACCTTCACCACCTGGGACATGCCCTCTTCATGTTACTACCATTGGGGAGGAGGTACAGGAGCCTGAAGACCCACATTCAACATTTCAGGAACAGCTTCTTCACCTCTGCCATCAGATTTCTGAAAGCTCCATGAACACTACCTCATTATTCCTCTTGCACTATTTATTTAGTGCATTGGTAGGGTTTTTGTTATCCCTTTATTCATGTGCTAAACAGGAAATGAAAATTACTTGTTTGGATGAATGATTCACTAAATAATTTTTATGTCTTGCACTGTACTGCTGCCACAAACAACCAAATTTCACAACATATGCCAGTGATACTGGATGTCATTTTTGCAAAAACCTGCAGGCAAAGTTTGGTCAACGGTTAAGTTTAACTGTTTATCTGCCCTTAAGTTATGTAGTTTGTACATAAATCATAGTTTGCACAAAATTCTTGCCCAATATTATTTAGTGAATCATTCATCCAAACAAGTAATTTTCGTTTCCTGTTTAGCACATGAATAAAGAGATAACAAAAACCCTACCAATGCATCTCATGTCTTCAGTGTTCATAATATTTTACCCAGTATGTAAAGGTCAGAAGGAACTCTTTTTCAAAAAAAAATTACTTGTTCTAGCTTTTCAGTTTTCGTGTGATTATCTGGACTTGTAGTTTGTTGTTACCAGCTCCATTCACCTTGAAGCCTCTTGCCCTGTGTTATTTTACTAGCAATTGTTTCTGTGTACTTTTTCCTCCACCAGTTGCATAGTAGATGCAACTACATTTCACTGATCATCAACGTTAAGAGAATCTTCAGATGTCCAATCTAACAGAACCAGTTAGAATAAAAGTGATATTTTAAGTGTAGAATAAGAAACGCTGTAACGGGGGGGGGAAGAGGGGAAGAACTAGCAAATTGATTTGAGTGTTTAGAAGAAATGGTGGTGGGGAGGAATCTTTTTCAGGTGCTCTGGACCAACGCACGTTAAAAGCAGTTATTGCTGAATATCGTAAAGGCAAACATCAGTTTACTGAGGGTCCTTGTAGCCTGCTCTATTACTGACATTTCTTCATACCAGTGGACGTATAGAGAAAATGACAAGTCTGCTGTTGTTTCATTATTCACCGAGGGGAATATTACTAATTTGCATTTTGGAAAAAATAGTGTCGTCAACTTCATTGCACTTTGGCTGTTCAGCTGGAATTATCATCGTAGGTTCACTGCATGCAACAGTGGAACCATTTAACTCATGGTACATTCATTGTACCTACCTGCTGCCCATGTCCATGTATCAAAAAAGATCATATTATGCTCCCAAAAGAGCGTAAGTATTATGCGTGTCTGTGGGTGATGTGCACTATACAAGGACGTTGTTGTCATGCTTACCTTGTGACCCTTTTAGGTTATTTGGCAAACACCTCTCGGATCAATTTGAGGTAATATAAAAGAGAATACTGGAAAAACTAGCAGGTTAAACAGCACCTGTAGAGGCAAAAAGTTTAAGTTGGATGGAAACACTGTATCAGGACCAGTTCTTCCAATGTTCTATTTTTTCTTCTAGATTTTAGCGTTTGCAGTCTCTTTTTGTCATCTTGTGAGCTAACGTGGTCTTGCAAAATTGAGTGAGGTCTTAACTGCATTTCCATTCAACTTTCTTCATGAAGTTCATCAGCTGAAAGTGATTAGAATACTTGAGACTTTTTCCTAATGGTGAACTTTATTTGTCAGTAGGTATGGGGTTTAGATTACTTTTACCTTTTTTTGAACCTCATTACCAATAATATGTTATCTATGGATTCTTCAACTTCGTAGATTCTAAAGAGTTCTGTAACTTGGTTCTTTGTATGAAGTTTGTGAACGCATTCATTGTTATCTGAATGTTTTGTCAGTTTGTGGGAATGGAAACAAAAAGTAAGATGAGTTAAATGGCAGTATCTTTTGACATTATACTTTTGAGGGTCTTTTCCTAATGTACATTTTTATTGATTTGCAAGTTCTGAGATCTTCAAAATTGTTAGACTTTAGAGTATGAATTTGTTCATCGATTAGTTCAGCTATAGGTGGCCCTTCATCCTCAAATTATCCACTGTTCAGACTACACATGTTAAAACTTATTTGGCATGTTACTAGTTACTTAAGAATTTGATGACCAATAACTGCCATTATACTTCATGGATAAATGCAGTACATGGTACCATACTGAATGTCACAGTAGTTAAGGAACCAAGATGTCACTTAGTTTGTGTTGGAACATGTTGGGTGAAGATCAAATTAGTTACAGGCACAATGCCCCTCTCTGCTGTGTCCTTTTCAAACACATGCTTTTTGGGTTCTTGGAATGACTCCTAGTGCCTGTAGAGTTGTACAAATGCAGTGTGAGTTAGTGCCTTGTGAATAATATTTGGGGAGACAAGGATTGAGAAGGAACTTTATAAACTACTTTGAACTTTTAGAAAAGCCTCAGGAAAATACAAATGAAAAGGCCGTTAGCTCCTTTATCAGCTTCTAATATTCTCTTGGATCAGTTAAATAGAGATGAAGAGGAGTTAGTTATCTGCCTTTGATATCTTACTCATACTTAAGTCCATGGGTTTTTTCCTAAATTTCAATTGACCCATTATCCCACAGGCTTTTGGGGAATAGTTTTACAGATTTCTTCTACCCTTTGAAGGGATAGTTTTTTAAAAAAAATTACAAACCTTAATTTAGGCCACTCGTTTTCTCTTGATGATACAAATTGTATTGTTTCATTACTTAAAGCTGTTCCTTTATCATTCGATTGTAAGTGTTTAAAGCACTAGACAATAATTGTCAGATTATTATTTTTTATTTATTAAATTAGCTAAATTGGCTTACTATCTTGTTATTTTCAAACTCCACTGTTCAGAAAACTATTCCTATTACTTGAACTGTTCTGGTTTCAGTCATTTGAAAATGACATCCTTTTATATGTTATATGCAACAAGCACTTTCTCTTCCCTACCATCAGCACTACATTACTACTAACCAGTAAGATTTTCATCCTACTCTAACCATAGAACATATACTGTATGTTTTAACAAAATTGCCACTTCTCTCCCAATTTCTCTTATCTAGCTCCCAGTCACGTTTGTAATAGTTACTTTATCATAGGCTTTAAGCTGGATTTGAGCTTCTAGCTAGAGTTTTTTTTGTGCTATTTGTGTATTTGCAAGGTTCACGAGGATTACAGTAGTTTTAAAGGATGTTTAAAACTTGTATGTTCTAAATCTCCAAAATCTTCAGTCTAGGCAAACAAAGTTGCTAGAAGTGAAAACAGAAGATGGTACACCAAAAGAGCTGGTATCCAGGACCTTAGTGCAACCGATGGGGTATCTTGTAAACCAATCAGATTAAAAAGAATTGGGAAGTAAACAGCAGAAGGACTAAGAAGTACAATTTAGTGGGTGACTTCTGAGAGGGCACGAGAGATAATTTGAGAGAAAAAGAAAAATAATATTTCTCAAAATTATTAAAATTGTCTTCAAATCTCCAGTAATTACTAGCTGAAAGAATGATAGCTAATTTTCTGTGACAGAAGTAGTTTAGCGTGGATGATGATTAGTGCTACAAGATAATTTGGATTGCTAACTTTTTTTAATTCTGTGACGAGTTTAATTAATAACAATCTCAAAATGCTGTAACTTATTGCTATTTTGTGCATATTAATGAAGAAATTGACAGCAAAATTGATGGCTGCCTTTTAGGTATTGGGGTTCCTATTCAGAATTTTATGTCTTGTTTGCTAAATTCATAATTTGTTTTGGCTTGTATTTAATTGTGCAGCTGTAGCCACTACAGTAGTCTCTAATTAGTACTACATCCCTTCATGCGTTGCGTTGCTTTTCTTTTATTCTTTAACTTTCTGACATTGAATGCCCTTGTTGCAATAAATGCTTTTGGCTAATCCTTTTCCTTCATTTTTAATCTTCAACTTCTTTGTACTCCACAAACATTTTCACTTTTGTAACTTTATATCCCTTTCTGAAATAAAGTGACGTGACATCAAACATTTTGCTTCAGCTTTATTTGGCTGGTTTTTTACATTTGGACTCTGGTCATTACTTTGTTTACTCTTTTTAATTCCAAGCTGAAGAGTTCCATTTGAAGCCAACAAAAGTTTGTGTGAATTGGATCTTTTTCATTTTAACAAAACATTGAAGGTCTTGATGACTGAAAACTATACAACATTTATTAACTCTCCAATCACATGTTTTCAGTCACATGTTTAATTTATACAGGCCTTTGTAATCTTTGGATATGAGTTAATAGACTTAATGTTCAAAAGAATTCACCTTTGCTTTTTGTGATCGATTTTACATGTTACTAGAAAACCATCTGTTATACAGCCTAGGTAGTGCCTATCTTGTATTGATTTTGTTCTTATTCTTGTTGTAAAATATAAACATATAAATTTCAATCTCTGTAATGCTTTTAGAGAGAAAAACAGAACAATCCTGAAGTTCTTTTTGTCTCCTTTTCATTCACATTTAATTCCTTGAGTTTTAACTGCCGAAATGATTTTCACATCATCACAACAAAAGTTGTTAGTTTTACTTGAAAGGTGGTTGATACTGAAAGATGCTGATCATCACAATCGAGATCTGAATTCAAAACTTACAATTGCTAGTAACAATTGGTGTTTTATCTTGGTCACAATTTTCCTATCCATTCTATGCCACATGACCACAGTTAGTAGTCAAATGCCATTCTAGGCAATTTCCCATGACACAATTTTGAAAACGAGAGGCACAATCACCCTCAGCATTGCCATGAAGCAACATGATCTCTGTGAGTTAGTTAATTGGGAAACTGAACTTTAGAATAAAGTTAACAAGAGAATAGCATAGGTCCTAGTTGTACATGTTTGTTGTGTAGTTGAACTACATAATGCTATATTGGCACTGGAAGCGTGGCGACACTTGGGAGCTGCCCCCAGAACAGTCTACGCAGAAGATGCATTTTACTGTGTGTTTCGATGTACATGTGACTAATAGAGATTTCTTATCTTACTTGTTTGTTCAAGTATTTAAAATTAGTTAATTTGTATGCTTGATTATTAATGTAAAAAATGCTTGCAAGTAAAAAAAAAACTGGTGATCTGAGTTGAGGGCCACAAGATGGCTCGTGAGTAACGGAAACATGTAATACTGTTGGACACCAGTGAATACCACTGATGCATACCATTAATGAAATGTGTCCCAATTCCTATCTTTACAGGAACAAAAGACATCTGGATTTTCAAATGTACGTTAGTGTGAAATGTTAGTGTATAATCTCATGATCTTTCAACATTTGTAGTTTAATTTTGGTATATTACTTATCTATGTTGGCCTGCAGTTGCATGATAAACCTATACACGCTTTGCTAGGTTAATTCGCAACTTAAGATGGTAAATTATCTTAATTGATTCCCTCATGTTGACAATATTATTTAAACTTGGAACTGAAATACAAAGACTATTTTCTCAATTTGTGTGGATGTGATTCCTTTAGTTCTATTAAATTCATTTTTCCCTGAAAGCTACTGATTAGTCCAAATTTATGCTCTACATGTGCATTGTTTTTTAATGCACCCAGGTGTGTAAAGGTTCCATTCTCTGCAGTGTTGTAAACCTGTACTGTTCAGTTCAACTTCATAGAGAATTGGTCTGATCCTATGAAGATAATGTGTGACAGTAAGAGTTTTTTCTTTTTAAGTCATTCACTTTTTTTGCTTCTCTTTGGAATTAAACAACACTTACAGTTTCAAAGATTTTGAAAAGCTTCATGTGCCTTTTCCGTTGTTGAACACAAGCATTGGGAGTAACTTCGGTTGTACTTTGAACAGTATTCTTCCCAGGGCTGATCCTTTTTATCACAATATCCACATACACACTTATTTTTGGCATGTACAACAGGATAGCAGTGACATTTCAGTTGCCATCCTGGCTAAGATGCATTATCGTTACTGTATGGAGTCAAATCTGAAAGTTTAGTCATTTTTGCAGACAAGTCCAAATATACTTTGTTATTTTACTGTGCTTTTAATTGTAAATTTCTGTTGTACTCTGTCTATCAAAACTTGATAATTTTAGAGAAGAAACTTTTGGAATGTCTAGTTTAACTTCTCCTTGTATGTTAGCTTCCAACTTGTTTAAGCATGGAGTTGTTGTACTTCAAGAAGAATTCTGCAAGTTTATCTGCTCTTATTATTAGGACATTGAATATGAACAGTTTAGCAAATCACTGGTTCTTGGTTTCTACAATTATTCTAATATTTAATAAATACCAGATCTGTAAAGATACAATGAAAAGTACTTGGAATGCTGCTAACGCTTAAGGGTTGCTTGTAGAAACTGAAGAAAACTGGAATCAATTTTTCTTTTGTCTGTAATTTTCATTTCTAACAATATTCACTTTTTTTGGATGGTTGACAGAAATCATTGTGATGTGACCCTAAAGAAAACTGACTAGCAGATCTTTTGTGAGTCTTAAAAGTATCTGAGCGCCATAGTTGGCTCCCAAATGCTTTACCTTTTGGAAGACCAATATTCAACTATAATCTTCTCTTGATATTTTTAAAAGCTTTTCACAGAATGTGCTGGACACCCAACTTTGTTAACCACTCAGATCATAGGAACTTTATAGGAACCAAATAAGACCCTAAATCGTGACATGTCAGTTGTATTCAATTACAGTTATTCTTCGTGCTGGAGATCTTCATTCTTATTTTCTTCACCCCATGGTTTTCAGGGATTTTGGATGCATGCATGTGTTGCAGCACTTTCAGTTCTAATGTTGATGTCAAGGTCAAGTTTACTGTTATATGTGCAAGTACCTGTATGCACAGATGAAATGAAAAACTTGCTTGCAGCAGCATCGTAGGCACATAGCATCAGATACACAACATTCACAAGAAAAACATATCTTAAGATATCTTTATTAGTCATATGTACATCACAACACAGTGGAATACATCTTTTGTGTAGTGTGTTTTGGGGGCAGCCCGCAAGTGTTGCCACGCTTCTGGCGCCAGCGTAGCATGCCCACAACTTCCTAACCCATATGTCTTTGGAATGTGGGAGGAAACCGGAGCACCCGGAGGAAACCCACGCAGACATGGGGAGAACGTACAAACTCCTTACAGGCAGTGGCCGGAATTGAACCCTGGTTGCTAGCGCTGTAATAGCATTACGCTAACTGCTACACTACTGTTATACAAAATTATACAAGAACACAATTAACAAAAAAAAACAGTCCATTGTTATGCAAAGTGGTCTTAGTGTTGCTATACTGAGGTAGTGATTAGAGTTGTGCAGGTTGGTTCAGGAACCAAATGGTTGATGTGGGACTTGAGGTTTCTGTATCTCCTGCCCACTGGTAGCTGTGAGAAGATGGCATGGCCTGATGGTGGGGATCTTTGATAGATGTTGCCGCCTTGAGGTAGTGCCTCATGAAGATACTTCTGATGGTGGGGAGGGGTGCCATAATTTATTGGGCTGAGTCCACTACTCTTGCAGTTTCATGTGTTCCTGTGCATTCAAATTGCCGTACCAGACCATGATGCAACCAGTCAGAATACTTTCAACTGTACATCTGTAGAAGTTTGTAGTGTTCGGGGACATGCCGAACCTCCGTAACTTACTAAGAAAGTAAAGACACTGGCACGCCTGCTTTGTGATTGATTGCATCTATGTTCTGGGCCTAGAACAGGTCATCCGATATCTTAACAGGCAGGAATTTAAAGCTACTGACCCTTTCCACCACGATCTACCAATATAGGTTGGTGCATGTTCTCCCTCTTTCCCCTACCTGAAGTAAACAATTAGTTCTTTAGTCTTACTGGCGTTGTCAGTGCTGTGTCTTTGTTTCTCTCATGAAATACAGAACATAATTCCAGATATTTATATTTAATTAAAATACCTTTTTTTGAAAGAATGTTGGAATTAATAAATTGGAATTGCTAATTTTGAGAGCTGTTGACCTTGACACTTGTGAATATGTGCTTCACCTATCTGCCATTTGTCTGATGTTTATATATTTAACAAAAAACAATGTTGAACTTTCCTCTTCGTGTGTGTCCATTCATTTGCTTGCAAATAAACAAATCCTGCTGTATTTTATTTCCTGTGTCTTTTTGAATAATTGCTTAATAAAGTCTTTTCTGACATCTCTTGTACTAATGTACCTCATTATTCAGTCTTCAATTTGAGGTAGATTTCCAAAGTCTCTACTCCCTTTCTTTCCCCCCCCCACCCAACCAATAGAATAATTCTAATGTTGCTATTTTAATCTTGTAAAACATCCTTCTGTTTTAATTCTTTGATTTGGACTAATATCCTTTAACTTGTTTCGGGTGCTGAGGAGTCATGTGCTCACTTTTAATTCTACAATTAGTTCTGCATGTTAATTATGTGTTTTATTAGATCATGGTCATAGTTGTTACATTGCAGTTTTCATTCTTGAAATCTGACTACATAGAGAGCTGTCATTGCAGGAATAATGTTTCCAATAGCTTAGAGCATGCTGAAAGAAGTACCAAAGTTGTTTGCACGGAGTCTGTTCAGCTTTTACTTCAGTTAGCATTGTGGCTTAAAAAGTGATTCTAAAAAAGCTATTTAAGTTTCCGTGTACACAATGCCCTGTTTTTTTTTGTTACATGAACCTTGTGTGTGTATGATCGTGTTCCATTACAGAAATCCATGCAAGTCCACTGGTAGCATGGTGACAGGTTGCAGATGAATTCCATCGGAAATTTCACATTCATGTTTGTATTTCAGTCCTGAAATTCGTGTATTTAGATATGACTCACGGATATTTGATTTATTATTTGTTAGTTTAGCCAAGAGGCAATTTTTTTTAATTCCTTGCAATTTTGTCAAAGGAAAATGGCAGTATAATGAGTCTGTTGCACGATGTTGAAATGTATTCATATTGTTGAATGTCATGTGACCTTCAAACTTAATTGCAGAAAGCAGATTTACTTTTGGATGTATAGTGTTATTTCTTAATCTCGTGGCTCCTTTGGATCAGGTGATTTTAGGAAGTTCATCATACCCATTTCTAACAGATGTAGATTTTGATGCTGTGTCTTTTGTCTTTACTTACAAATGATCAATTTCAGTCTGAATGTGCTGCAGCAAAATGTGCAGAACTGTTATTAATGTGAAATTCTATAATTTTATTAATATTGTTTCTTGTTTTTGAATTTTTCTGAAATGCTGAAGTTGTCACCCAGTGCCATTATGATGTCTGTTTTTGTTCGGAGACAAGATCACTAGAAAGGATAGAACAAACTGACCACCTGGCATTGATGAAGGCAACAAATTCAGACATAACAAAGCCATTACCAGCACAGTTAACCTTGCAAAGTCCTCTTTGCAAACATCTGGTGATAGGACAATTATCCCATTGACTAGTCAAGCAACAGGCTGACGTTTATGCACAAATCGTACTTTGCAGACAGTGTGCCAGACTGTTCCATCACAGCCCTTGGTTTTGTCTTGTTCCAAGGACAGGGCAAGTCGCACTAGAAGTGGCAGAACGGTGATATACAGGCAGGAAGTAGTAGCCCTTGAATTCCTCAACATTGATTGTATACCCCATGAGGTCTCATGACATCAGTTCAAACATGGGCAATGAAATGTAATTACCACCAGCTGTTCTCCCTTAGCTGATGAATCGTGCTCAATGTTATACAACATTTGGGCTGAAGCACTGAAAATAGCAAGAGGGGCGAATGTACTCTTGGAGGCGTTTACAATGTCCATCACCAAGCTAGCTGAGACCTGAACGACACAGCTGGCAGGCTGGATCTGCGACAGGTTGCGAACCTGCTTGACCTTGTCCCCCATTTTGTGGCAGATGAAAGAACACAGTAGACATAATGGTCACAATCCTGCAGAAACCTTGTTAAGCAGCCTGCTTGAACGGCATCCCACTTACCACCCAAAATATTAATTCCCTCCACCACCAGTATCTCATGGATGCAGTGTATCGCCTCTGCAAAATGCATTGCCATTATTTGCCTAAAACACTCTGACAACACCTCCCAAGTCCAACACCAAGGAAGTCAAGGTTAGCAGGCAGATGAGAACACCACTACCTGTAGCTTCTGCTCCATGTCACGCACCATCCTGACTTGGAAATATTTTGCTAGTCCTTCATTAGCACTGGGTCTATTATCCTAGAATTCCATACCCAGCAGCACCAGAACTATCTTCACCAGAAGAACTGCAGAGTTTTGAAAGGCAACTCACCAGTGCCGCCATCTCTCAAATGTTTGGGGGAAGGACGGATAAAATGTCCCTCTCCTTGAACTAGGAAGAGGGAGATACCAGTGAGTGGTTTCATTATAATCCATTATCATCTAGATATTGGGATGTACATCTAAAGATATGATCAGAGTAAGCTATACTGCTTTCCACTGTGCATAAGGCATTCTTGCTACCTCTGTTTCATCAGAGGGGGCCAGGAAGAGACACTGCATTCACCTGTGGAGCTACAGCTTTTGCAGGGGAGGATATTGGGGAGGGAAGTCTTTACAAAAAACAAAAGGAAATGGAATTGATCTGGCCTGAAAGAAATTGTTTATGCTTTGCAGCTGTTGGAAGTAATTTTAACTTTTGGCAATGGCTAACATGACTGATATTTGATACTAAAACCCTTACCATGCTTTAAATTGTTTTTAAAACAAAACTGAAATCTGTACACAGGTTTATAAACCTCTTGTAGAGGCCTTGGGTTTAAGGTGGGGGGGGGAGTTTAAAAGGGATCTGAGGGGCAACCTTTTCACGCAGAGGGTGGTGGGTATATGGAATGAACTGCCAGAGAAGTGATAGAGGCAGGAACATTTACAATGTTAAAAAGACATTTAGACAGATATATGGATAGAAAAGGTTTAAAGTGATATGGGCCAAACACAGGGAAATACGACCCGCTCAAGTAAACAACTTGGTTGGCACTGACGAGTTGGGCTGAAGGCCCCGTTTCCGTGCTGTATAACTCTATGAATCTGACTGAGAAAACACTTTTTTTCTGCTAAAATTAACAGAGCATATAAAATACTTCAACTACCAACTTTTAAATAGACAATACATAGGTGGTCTCTTTTGTTTTTACCACTTGCATGGGACATTTTGTTTTGGAGGTAGCCCTAGATATTTCTCTCCCATGCCAACATTGACAGTATTGAGGCCCTAGTTTTACTTGTTTGTAAATGGCATGGCCTGGTCAATATTGCTGTGTCTGACACCAGATTTCCAACAACAGCTGCTCCTATTTTGTTCTAAAACGTACTCTCTTCCAAACTCTCCTCTATTTATGGAAAATGATTCAAGGATCTGCTCAAAGCATCCTTGAAGAAATGCAGCATCCCACTGGTTCCTGGGAACCTTGGGGCCCTTGACTGCTCAAAGTGACAAAGGAATATTTGGGATAGATATCCTCAAGGCCATGCACTGGGAGCACACAGAAGCCCATCTCAACCCAACCACCAGGCTACCCTGTCAGCTACTTCTAGCCCCATCTGTGGAAGAGTGCAGTTCCCACATTGCTCTCATTAACCACCTCAGAAGCCACAAAACTAGAATGGAAGCAAGTTATCCTTTGTCCTGAGGGACTGCTTAAGAAGAAGACTGTTTCAAATAACCTTACAAATAAGAATCTTTCGTTAAGCCACTGTTTGAATCAGCTCAATGAGCTAAATTGTTCTTTAACATATTCACTGCTTTTATTTAGACAAATTATTCTATTTAATCTTTCTGGTACATGTTCAGCCAGAGCCCACTAGCAGACTGTTTGAGTAATGTGGGTATCACTACCTATCTGTATAAAGTTTACAGTGCTTTTTGTTTTTTGCAAGAGTAATAGAAAGCCAGATTATCAAAATCCAAGGGTTAACAGCAGGACTTCCCTGGTTTGTATGCTTCAGCAGCATAAAGGCCTTATCCACCGAGCCATTACCATTCTGCAAACACTGATAACAATCTGATTGTTTCTGTGTTAAACACTTTTTCACTAAATTAAATGTTTTTTCTGTATTTGCAGCTGCGGGGGGACAGTCGGAGCCATTTTAACGTGTCCTCTAGAAGTGGTGAAAACTAGACTGCAGTCATCATCTGTGACATTCTATATCCCAGAAGTTGATCTCAGTACAATAAATGGAGCCCGTGTGGGTCGAGTGGCTCGTGTTTCCCCTGGCCCTCTGCATTGTTTAAAGTAAGTACGGGGTATTCCCAAGATGTGAATCTTGCTTCTAAGTACCTTTTAGCTTGTACTGTATGCAGGTTTTTAGCTAAATAATCAGTTACAAGTAGAATGAGTGGATGACTTTTGTTTTCCCCATGCCTATTTTTAAATAGTTAATCAATGTACTGGGGACACTTGTCTTCTGATATGTTAATCAAAGTGGTCATGTTTCATTTATAAGCCTAGATAGTGAATGTCAGCCAGCATTTTGCCCAAGTATAATGCCACAACTGAATTCATCTTCCAGTGGGAGTCCTGGGCAGTCAGAAGTGGACAAGTCTGGCTTGTTTTTTTTCTTTCATGAATGAACAGTATCCTACAAGTCTTAGCTTTGCTTTCCTTTTGTATTGAGATGTCTCGCAAAGAAGTTCATTTTATTGAATCTCCCAATGAAATTCATTTCAGAAGAATCCATAGTATATGTGAAGCAAGTGATTATGGTGCCTCATTTCCTGTCTGTCATTTGCGAGTACTACATACTACCATGATGAAAATTTATGGCACATCAGCATTATATCTCCCAAAGCCACCTCAATATCTGACTTTACCAATTGACATCATTCCTAAAATCTATTATTTGTCTGTTCCTTGAACCTGATTGCTGTGCATATGGTACGTCTAAATCCACTAGCTGACAAACTTTCAAACTTTAGGATCTAATCTGATCATTGTTCTATTTTCTGTTTCTTACACCCATTGTTCCTCGCCTACTGAATAAACATTTATGCCTAAAATATTGGGACTGGGCCGTGCTATTTCTTTCAGCATGATCCTGGACATGGTGTTCCACTGGCATCCCAGTTTGTTGGTGGGACGTGGTGCAACCCAGCAGCTAGATTCTTTTACCCAAGATACTGTTTGCACCAAGGCCTTTCCTCTGCTTGCTCCTCTGACAGAAGGAGAAGTGATGTAGACTGCGGTGGGTAGGAGAGAGGATTGCAGGGTAGAGGAATTGGAGGAAATCAGTTGGATAGGGGATTAGAGTTCAGGACTGACTGAAGAGGGGATTGTGAAATAAAAACAGAAACCGCTGGGAATACTTGCAGGTTGAGTAGCAGCGATAAAGAGAGATGCTGTTACTATTTTGAGTCGCTGGCTTTTCATTGTGCCTAGAAAATGTAAAAATCATACTTGAAGTTTTTAGTCACAAAAGGCAAAGAGGTGGTGAGAACGAAAGGAATGCCTGAGATAGGGTAAAGACCAGGAGAGACTAATACTGCAAGTGGTGATGGTACCGATACTGATAGAGAGGGTGGTTAATCTGAAATGATTCATCGTGAAGATATAAACAGCAGCCAAATGAAATCCCAGGAGAAAAGAGATACAAATTGGAGAAGCAAAGTGCTGCTGATGCTAGTGCTAAAATAAACTCGAAAGACTGCTGGAAACATCAAGTTAAGCAGCACCTGAGAAAAGGGAATGATTTAGGACAATAACCTTTCATCAGAGCCGGGCATCCAACATTTTTGAATAAAGCTTCCTTGACGTAAAACTGAAATTTGCCTGCCAGAACATGACTCTTTTCCTCTAATTGGTATTATGATTTGGTAGGATGGTGTAAAAAGTTTAAAAACAAGTTGCAGTGGGATGGAGAATTAAAAGAACAGATAACTGGAATTTCAGGGTTATCTTTTGTAAACTGGATGTGTTCTGCAAACTAGTCACCTGATGTGTATTTGTTTTCCCCAGTGAGTGGGTTACATTGTGAACCTTGAATGCAATACACTAAATCTGAAAAAGTAGAGGTAAAACTTTCCTTCATCTGATAGTATTGCCTTGTTCTTTGGTGGGTAGGGAAGAAATAAAAAGGCAATATCTGCATTTTCATGGGAAGTTGCAGTGAGGAGAGTAGATGTTGGTGGAGATGGAAGGATAAATTGGTTGAGTCATTTGGAAATTCTGAGGGGAGGGAGGAAAAGATGTGCCTGGTGATTAGAGATGTCCCATTCAATGTGGGTGCTAGTGGAGTTGAAGGTGTGGACAAATGGAGCCATATGGTTTCTGGGTGAGGAGTGGGATTGAAGGCAGAATGTGATTGCGAGCCCAGTCAACAGTATTGGAAGGAAAATAATGGTTGAGGAGAAAGGAAGGCAACTTGGAAGCACTATTGTAGAAGTTGGTGTCATCAGAACAGGTGTGATGGAGCTGGAGAAACTGGGGGGAATGAATTGGAATCCTTGTAGGAAGGAGGATGAGAGGAGATTTAATCAAGACAATCGAGGGACTGCGTGGTTGTAAAATGGATATTGGGCACTAACTCATCGCCTGAGATGGAGGAGAAAGGGAAGAATCAGAAATGGACTATGTAAGAGTGAGACCAAGGTTGAAAATTGGCAACAAAGATGATAAATGTTTTTACTTCTATAGAAGAGCAGAAGCAGAACCACTTAAGTCACCAATGTACCAGAAAAAGAGGGAGTGGTACTAATTAGGACTGAAACAACTGTTTCACGTATCCCATTTAGAAGCAGGCATGCTGGATCCTTTAGTTTGGTGGAAGTGAGCAAATTAAAGGAGTGATTGTTCACTGACAATGTTCAGCCAGGTGTGTGTATGTGCAGAGGAGCTGGTTGAAACGGTTCAGAGAAGTAAAGGGCCCTCCTGCCATCTTGCTGTGTAATGAAGGTGCAGGGAAGCTGGATGTCCATGGTGGAAATGCTTTTTGAAGGATTGGAGGAGATAATTGGGTAGATAAGGATGGGCATTGGTATGAGAGGCATATTGACAATAAGTGGACTTCCATTTGGATGGGAGTGAGTGCTGTGGAACTAAACAACACTAAGAAAATTACCTGAAGGAGGACCTGCCTGGAAAATAATAGATCTTGAAGTCTCTGGTTGTGGACCAGGCATGGTTAGCTCCCTGTAAACTAATGCCAAATCAGTTTCCAATTGAAGCCTTGATTTTGTGTTCAAAAATTGAACCGCCTGTGGTCCTCTGCAACATGCAAAACTCCGTAGCACTTAATTGCTTGATATTTAATATTGCTCTTGCCCTGGAGGCTCCATACATGTATGAAAATTCCCAAATTTCCGGCATTGTGTTATCCACAAAGCATCTGATTGCTTTTAGCAATTTCAGTTCTGTTTACGTTTGAATGTGTAGCACGCAAGAAACATTTCCTCATTAGGAGGCTTTAGGTGGTATGAGTCATGGGCCATGATGTGAGCTTGCTGATTTATCTATAAAGTTGATTTAAAACATAGTGAAGAGCAATAACCCTGTTAAAGAATACCCCATGCAGAATTTGTCTTTAATAATTGCTTTTTGAGAATGTAACCAATTGCTAATCCATCCTTAAACCATACCTTAAACACCACCCAATCAGACAAAGGCTTCATCTTGTTCAGTTGCCCTAAGCGTGACAGCTTTATTGAAAATTTAAATTGATCATGTCAACAACCACCATTTCTATTTCCAGATAATGAAAACGGTGAAACAGGAATTTGCATGCAGATTTCCCAAAAAACATTTCTTTTCTGATAATTACAAAAGGAAAAGTCTAATGATCTTCCAGGAAAAGTATCTGTAACTGTAGAAAGCAGGGGTTCTTGACCCAGTGAACAATTAAGTATTTGTGGGAAAAAAAAATTGGTATGGAAAGCACAACCTACTTAAGCACGTGAGGCTGAATGTCTTTGTGTAAGATTACAAATTCAAGTTAAGACTGTCTGTGTCTACTGAAACTTTAACATCAATTATTTGACTTCTATCTGAGAACATCAATCCCAGATTTGTGTCATTGAATAAATGTGATCTTGCAAAAGTACACAAGCACTTAAAGGAGAAAGGAGTTAGAAGGCTATGCTGATCAGGTTGGGTGGGGAGGGTGGGAAGCAGTTCTTGTGACATATAGTACTGCTATTAGATTTGTCAGCTTGATCGTATCAACGCTAACTATTAAGATGTGAATTATGGTTAATGGTTACTGTAATTAAAAGCTGAAACTAATTCTGACTGTCAACCAGTATCCAAATATATTGGTTAAGGAGAGGAAACACATCTCCCCAGAAGATGTATACGTTAAAAAAAATACGGTTGGGAGATGTACACAGCAAATAACTAGAAGCCAAAATGATCTTCAGTAGACATGTTAGTGGAACCATGTGAAACTGCTGATATTTATCAGACTGTGTAAGCAGAGAAGTCTTAAAACTTCCACGTAGCTGATCGATAGTTTCTCAACTGCATTTGCTGTTGAGCTTGTTGCCTAGCAACCAAGTACAAACTTTCATTTGTTTCCCAGCATGTCAGAAGGAAGCTTTTTGGCCCATTTGGTTCCATTCATCTCTCAGCAGAGCAATCCCATTTTCTGTCCCACGCCCCCCCCCCCCACCCCCACCCTTTTGGCACTCCCCATTTGATTCTTTTGTGACTTACTGACACTAAGATAATTAAAATCCAGAAAATGCTGAAAAATTCAGCAAGTTGGGCAAAATCTGTAGAAGAAGAAATAGTTGACATTTTGAGTAGAAGACATTTTATGAACGTGAAAACCAAGAAAGCATTATTAAGTTGCAGAACGAGTTGAGCAGGAATGCATAGAAGAAAGGGAACATCAGAATGCCCAGCTGATCAGGTAGTAACTGAGTTAATACAAATGGAAAAAGGAAGCCACCTGAAATTGCTGAATTTGATATTGAGAGCCAAATGTTGCCACGTGCCCAGATGGAAGATGAGGTGCTTTTCCTCACTTGTGTGTTGACGCAGTCTTTATTTGATTTCCACGGAGACAAAGATGTAAGTACCAAATGCAGTACTTTAGATTGCAAGTTGATTAGTTCTCCCTCCTGGAAGGACTGTTTGTGTCCACGGATGGTGGGAAGGGATGAGATTAAAGAGCGATCGTTGTGTACTCTGCAGTTGCATAGGAAAATGAAGAGGGGAATGGTTGATGGAGGTGGAAGAGTGGACCAGGGATTCGCAAAAAGGAACAATCCCTTTGGAATGCTGAATGGGACAGGGAAGGGAAGATGTCAGGTGGTGTCTTCAGCACTTTTTTAATTTCAGATTTCTAGCATTTGCAATTTTTCAGTTTTCAATTGCCATCATTAAGGGATAATTTACAGTAGCTAACTAATATACCAGTAATTCTTTGGAATGTGGGAAGAAACTGGAACAGCCAATCATTGGCAGAACACCTGATAGCACCTGAGGTCAGATTGAACCCAGGTGCCTAGAAATGTTAGGGAGTAGTTGTAATGGCTGTGCCAGTGTGCTGTACATTGGTGTAGATGGAAGATCAACTGGATAACAAGAAACAGTAGGCATAACCGGGTTTTCTCAAGTAAATGTGATACAATGAATGGTGTGCCACACAGATTGGAACTTTTCAATTTTATGAATAATCCAAATGAAGTCACTGAGAATATTGTTAAATTTGCCGTAGACACAATAAAAAAGGAATGCATTATCCAAATGGTAAGATGGCAGAGCTCTTAAATGCAGAGAGATCCATGTGTCCTAGTGCATGAATTGCAACAGGCTAATATAGGTGACTCCCTTATTATGAGGTAGTTGCCTTCCTAGAAAATAGCCTGCATTACAACTTCCGTAATGCAGAGCTGCATCATCTGCGCATGAATCAAAAATCACGAGTTGAGGGGGGGAATATTTATTTATTTTTTCCACATAAACTCGGAGTGAATTTTAATCCTGATCTCCAATTTTCGGGTAGTGATTTATGAATTCTGTAAAAGTGAATTTCTGTTACCCAAATGGTTATACTGCGGGTCGCCTGTGTTCTCATTCTCTAAATTGTATTAGATTCAGATGGTTAGTGTCTGTAATTTTCTTTTGATCAGATCATAAGCTTACAATAATGAGCAGGGCTGCAATAGGTAGTTTGCAGGAACAAGGTCTGTGTTAAATTGTGGCCAGTCTGTATATGATTAGCAATTTTGCTACCTGTCCATAAATCTTGTCTTTAAAAGTACAATGGTTCTCACAACAGAATGCTTTTTATTTAGTTTTGCTCCATATTCACTTGTAGAAAGTAGTGTTAAATTTCCTTCACAATATTTGAAATGGTTTCTTATCTTTATCATAGGGTGTAAATTTCTCATTGACAATTTAAGTAGAGTTGAATTCTGCATTGGTATCTGCTGAAACCTTTTTAAGGCTTGAATATGAAATAGTACATTTCTGAAGTAATAAAGGTGGAACTGTGGCCCATCAAGGACTTAGTAGAGGAGCAGTTATAATTGAGTTTAATTTCTTTTATTTTTGACATGAAGTCAGCATTTAAATTTAAGAAATGTCAAGCAATCTGTAATGTCTGGTTCATGAATGACAAATAAAGGCCCATATGTTCGTGCCTTTTTGTTGGTAGTTCTGCGTAAAACTTCTGGTGAGGTGATCTTTGTGCACTGTTTGCCTCTGATTCATGTGATCTGTATGTTCCTCTGCAGAAGTCAGGAATGAGCTGAAGGTCTGATGCTAGCACATCTAACTTTCTGCTCTTGTGTCTAGGGTAGAGCGCAGATGTGTTAAACCAAGGAACTAGATGGACTTTGTTGCAAACATAAAGATATTATTCCTGAATTAGGAGTGCTGGCAAGCAACAGTTGACACCTCTTGGTATGAGGACTAGACATTGTTGCAGCTATAAAAAGGGAATTGGATAAATATTTGAAGGTGTACTTGCAAGGCTAAAGGGAAAGAATGGGGGAAAGGAACTGATTACCAGAGTTAGCACGGACTTGTCATATGGTGGCCTTCTGTGAGGAAATGTTTCTTTAATTCTCAGAAATATTGTGGCTGCAAGAGCAAATTAAAGGTTGGTATTTTGTTGTAAGATTTGCCTCCCAACTCCTGTAATCTTTCCATCATCTACAAAGCATAAGAGTGTGATATTCAAAGTCTGGATGAGTGCAGCAACGGTAACACTGAAGCTCAGCATCATTCATGACAAAGTAGCCTATTTGATTGGAACCTATCCGCTATCGTAATGTTTGCCTCTTTTGACATTGGTATGTCAGTTGCAATCTGTAGTATCTGCAAAATACTGCAGGGACCTGCAAGAAAGTCTAGTTTCCTGCATATGGATATTCAAGTACTGGTATTTTCTTTAATTTCTATTTCCTTCATTTGATGAGATTGCCTTGCAATAATTACTACTCTGTTAATATCCATTATGCTTTCGTTCAGTACTTATGAGTTTTTTGAAGTGATGGTTCTTGTCTAGAATGTACTTCTATAGTCTAGGTATTTTTGCCATCAGATAAATCAGTCGTTAATCCAGTGACACTTGCCTAACTAATCTAGGAAAGATCAAAAGCTGATCCAATTTCAAGAAGCTCAAAAGCATCCCTATTTTAGCCGTAGTAGAGACAATGAAAAGTTTTCCTGAAGCTGTAATGATGTAATCTAAGTTGTGATTTGAGTTGGTTTTATTTTTGTACACAAATGCACAATTGGCAACTATTGTGTAATAAGACAGGAGGATAGGAATGCTTCAGGTGTTTATCACTTTTACAGTGGTTTTCATGCATTTGCACTATGCAAAGAAAATCTTAGATATCTAGTACTGATGCATTCACTACTATTTGCAATCTTATTTATTCCTATTTAAAAGGTGATTTGGGTTATAATACCTACTTCAGGGAGTTTTTATTTCATCTCAAGATTTTGGCTTTACCATCTCACTTAATTGCACAGTAATCTTTGGTTTGTTAAGATTAAACAAATCCTGTTGCCAATCCTGTTTTGTCTCCAAGGGAAGATAAGTCTCAGATAAGCTGGCAAACATTGTCCTGTGCTTTTGCACTGGGGTACCTCACTGTATTGCAATATAATAGCAGTAGTTGTAACCTTGAAATTAATAAACATTGCAACTGATGTGCCATAGAAATTTCCTGAACATAAATGAAACTCTTCAATAATATTTAATGTAATTTTGATAGTTTTTCCTTGTACAGAATAAACACGTATCTCCCAAATTCAAGAGTACATTTAAAATAATATTTCCTTGTAATTGTACAACTAACAGAAGAACTACTAGTTCCATCTGTCAGTTGATTTGGTTGAAGATGGGAACCTCTAAGCTCAGTGGAGATGCTCAGTATTTCAATATTTTGCAGTGTGATATTAGTTTACTTGTAAGCTTAATGCTATTATTTGCAGCCATGGGAAATGGTCAGTTTTGTGTATTGGTTTAACTGAATTTCCATAAACTGCTATTTAAAATAAACTTTACTGACTTATTTGTATTAAAACTTGTACTGATCTTGGGTAGTTTATTGATTGCACAGGCCAAAGTAACTGGTAGTGAATTTAATATTGCTATACTAAGGAATGGTAAACTTGATGTACATTTGAAATAAGGAGATACTTGCTAAGCAGTACTCGCATTGCTTTACAAGAAAATTTTTGGATCTGATTTGGATTTTTATCTTTTAAGTTATACATGCCCATTTGTTTTCAGAATATTGCATCAACAGCTTTTTACTAATTTTGAGAATCTACAGTTAATAATTTGGTTAGTTCACCAAAATGTAAATAGTTTAGTGAATCAGTAATCATGTAATAATAGAACCATTACAAGTAAACTCTTGGGACACATAATACAAAATTTTAAAATTTAGTGAATACTTAAAAAGGCATGGATTAACCAAAGACAATTCGCATGGATTTGTTGAGTTGTATTTAACATTCATTCATTTTATTGACGATGTAAATAGATATAAGTTTTCTCAGGTATTTAAGGCTTGCAAAGCTCCTTGGAATTAGTTGTAGTCACAGAGTAATACAGCATGAAAACAGGCCTTAGGCCCAACTGGTCCATGCCAACCACAGTATCTTCCCGGCTAGTCCCAGTTGCCTGCATTCGGTCCATAACCCTCCAAGCCCCTCCCCTCCACATACCTATCCAAATGCCACTTTTAAATGTTGCAAATATACCTGCCTCGACCACTTACTCTGGCAGCTCATTGCAGGTACTCACTACCCTCTGCAAAGAAATTGCCCCTTGAGTCTCTCTTAAATCTCTCCCCTCTTATCTTGTATCTGTGCCTTCTAGTTAGGGACTCCCTAACCCTGGGGAAAAGACTGACTGTCCACCTTGTCCATACCCCTCATGATTTTATAAACTTCTATGAGGTCACTCCTCATTCTCCTACGCTACAAAGAATAAAGATTCAGTGTGGCCAACCTCTCCCTGTAACTCAGGCCCTCTAGTCTAGGCAGCACCCTCTTAAATCTCTTCTGCACTCTATCAAGCTTGACATTGTCTTTCCTGTAACAGTGACTAAAACTGTACACAACACTCCAAGTGGGGCCTCAACAACAACCTGTATAACTGCAACATAATGTCCCTACTCCTAAACTAGAGGCCCTGACTGATGAAGACCAGCATGCTAAACACTACCTTCACCACCCTGTCTATTTGTGTGGCTGCTTTCACTTGTACTCCCAAATCCCTCTGTTCACTGCACTCGTCAGTGCCCTGCCATTCACTGTACAAGTCCTACCTTGGTTTGACTGTCTAAAATGCATCACCTCACACTTATCTAAGTTGAAATCCATTTGCTATTCCTCAGCCCATCTCCCTAACTGTTCAAGATCTCCTTGCAATTCATTGTAACCTGCTTCACTATCAACAAGACCCCCTAATTTATTACCATCAACAAACTTGCTAATTGTGCCATGTACCTTTATATCCAAATCATTTACATACATAATGAATAACAGTACTCCCAACACCAACCCCTGGAGCACCCCAGTAGTCATAGATCTCCAGTCAGAGAATCTATCATCATCATGCTCTGCTTCCTATCATCGAGCCAGTACTGAATCCACCTCACTAGCTGCCCCTGAATCCTATGCGACCTAACCTTCCAGATCAGCCTGCCATGCGGGATCTTGCGAAAGTCCATAGCGGCAATTAATTATAGCAAAAAGCCATTGTGGTCATGATCCGTTAAATAGCCATCCTCTGTGTGATAAATTGTGTTCTGTTTTGATTGAACAAATTTTGTGTTATCAGCAAATGTGCTTTTTCAGATGAGCAATCCAGTTTCTGAACTGTGTAACTTCTTGCAGGATGATTCTGGAAAAGGAAGGTCCCCGGTCTCTTTTCAGAGGGCTAGGACCAAATCTGATAGGCGTTGCCCCGTCCAGGTAAGCAGTGAGACTAGATGTTGTTTGTGGGGAAACTTTTATCATGGAATCCTCTTGGAATTTATCATGCATTCTTGGAAAGTTTCTGTAATGCTTGTTTTGTTACTTTTTGACAGAAGTTTGTAATTTGCAAGCTTTGAATTTGAAAAATAGTTGTGTCTTTGAAAATTATTTTCGGTGTTTTTTAAATGGATCACATTTTGAATGTAACTCTCTTGCAGCGAATTAAATGGTTTTCTAAGCCACTTTTAGTACCCGTGAAGCAGGTACCATGCTAAACTAATCTAAGATTTCTCTTGTTAATTTATACTCAACAGTTTTATATGCTGGATATCCATTTATAAACTTTATGTAATTATCTCCTAGGCAAATTTTGAACATGTGCCGTGGGTGTCAGTCTTGTTATAAATTGAGCGATGGGTGGGGTAGCCAAAAAAGACCAACAGAACAACCTAAAATGTCTGACAAATGAGATTAGAGATGGAATGGTTGAGAAGAACCACCAGTAACTACAAATAATTCTTGTGGGCACATATTTTGCTCATATTTTGAGGCTTAAATTATGCTTCATGATAACTAAATAGGGGGTCTTAAAACTTATACTTCCAGCAAGCTTTGGAGTAGGATTTAAGCATGGGAAATTGAGGAAACAGCTTGTTTAAGTTTTGTAAAGATGTTACCATTCTGGTTTTAGTAATAGAAGACAATTTTCTTTCAACTTGCACTAAGTAAGGCATAGTAATCTAAAGTTTCATCAATGCAGTTTAAAAATATTTCGTAAAAAAAAAACACCTTTAGTCTAGTCTTGTACCTGTAAATAACCTAATATTGAATTTTTAAAAATGCATTCAAAACCATTTCCATGTTTCGTTGGTATAGTGTTTTTTAAAAAAAAAATCATTTTCGAAGTACATCTCAGCACATGATCTTGTCTGAATCCTTCATTGAACAGGTACAGTGGGTGAAAACTTTGCATCCTCAGTATTTCATTCTTTTTGTCTGTCCAGTTCCCTAAATGGGACTAGCTTCAAGCAAAAAGACTTTTAAACCATTCAAGTTTGAAAAGTCATATCTTGTGTGCTGATTTGGCTAATTTTGTGCTCACAACTAGCATGTTATCTACCCATTTATCTTTTGTATATAAATATATCAGAACAGATTGACATATTTAGGGCACCTATTGATGCATTGCAAATGAAGATTGTAATTTGAGAGAGAAATTGGCTTCCATTAATTTAGTAGAATTAGGGTTATCTCATTTCTTTTTCCGCTGAGCATTAATTGACACCACAAAATAAGTGATTTGTTTAACTTGAGTACTATTTGCCCATAATGTTCCATTCAGTACTAAAGTAACCTGTTGCAGACTTAATATAAATGTGACTAATGATGTGTGTGCAAAATGATCATAAAACCTAACAAGCTGTACGTGGTGTGGTTGAATTTTCCTTTTGTAGCTAAAAGCTGTAATGGGTGGGTGAGTTAAGTCGCAACAATTTCAGCCTATTTGTTGAACAAGAGCATTGGTTACAGTGGACTAAAATGTCATAGATCCCTCACTTGAGAAGTAATTCATTAACGAGCATGAATACAAAACATCTGTCAATATCCAAAGTACACTTCTGAAGCTTGTTAGATGTATGTAATCAACCTGCTGTTAGGGGAATTCTAATAAAGTAATATGTTTTACTAAAGTTGACTGTAGGAGGAAAATTACCAAGATCGTAACACAAGGTCTTGTGTTTAAGAATAAAGGCAGTACATTGCCATTAGTATAACATAGACTAGGCAGGTTTTCATAGCCATTTATGAAAAGCATTAACATGTTTCTTGGTGGATATTTTTTTTTATTTTGCTGAATCAATTATTTTGCTTTTCACTTATGTTCAGTATGTTCAGAGCTGTCCCCAAATGAAATAATAACATTGATAAATATTGCAAATTACCCTAGAATAGTAAGATCTGGTTTTGTTTGAAACCTTTGCAGTCAGCTGGCCTCAGTTCAGATGATCAAACTTGTGAGTTTGCTCTTTCTACCTTTGGATAGGAAGAATTAGAACTTTGGCCATCTGACCTGGGCCCAATGGGACCAGCTGCCATGATGTGCATGTTTGGGTCAAGAGTATACTCTGATAAAGCTTTTGGACCAGGTCAGCTTCTCTGAGGCAGAATGGTTTGTGTAGTAATACCGCATTTATCCTTTGATCCGAATCGATATTTGGTGTTTCATCCTAAAACCGGTCAAAAGTGTTTAGGATTGTTATAATTGTGGCAGTGGACAGGCAGGACAGATGGGGGATAATGGTGCTCAGTTTGGGTTCACTGGCTTGGTGGTGATCTACTTTTAATTTTACACGAGCAGATGTCCAGGAAGAAGATCCCCTGAAAATGTTGAGGTTTTTGTTTGAAAGTTGAGCAACTGGAAATATCCCAGACTGTACAAATTTTATGTCCTACAAGTAATTCAAAGTAAGGACAACATTCTGCATTAGTTTGGCAAAGTGACTGCATGCCAGACATTAACTTGTTTGTTCTTTCCACAGATGCTGACTGACGTGAATATTTCCAGCATTCTGTTTTTAATAGTTATCGTTATGACAGCCATTATTGAGCAGCTGTCATCTGAACCTGTGGCCATAGTATGGCCAGCTTGATAAGGTAGCATACATCTGTCAGGGCTGGAAATCTAGCAAATGGCTTGGAAATAGGTGGCATGCACTTGGATGGATTAATGGAACTGATTCTTGATGTACTAGAAGAGTACAGAAACTGTGGAGGAAAAAATAGTGGGGGGGGTGCGGTTTGTGGGGGAAGAGTATGTTAAGAAAATTGGTATGTTCTGGATTAGGAAAACTGGTACTGGTTCTTTAACCTATTTTGCAGTAACAGCTAAAGTTACTATTACCTACATCCATAGCTTGGTGGGATGGAGTATAGGCAGACGCAGACAATATCCTCCAAATAGTTTATATACGGAAATCAACAATGCTCTCATGTTTTATGTATCTGTTTCTTGAGTGTTTGTTTAATGGAAAATAATTCTTGAACAATAATACCAAAATGCATTTTATAAATTTAAAAAAGCATGCCTCTTCTGCAAGGTAACATTACATAGAGAAGGAATAAAATTGCAGACAAAACTCTTGTCTTCCTATGTAGAAAAGAGCAGGGTTACATTTGGTGTATGTGAATCCTTTAGTTAATGGGTTTCACCTAAAACTAATTTTTCACTGGTTATGCGATCTTGCTTCTTCTTGTAGAGCTATTTACTTTGCTGCTTACTCCAGTTCTAAGGAAAAATTGAACGCCGTCCTGGAACCAGATTCAAGCCTAGTGCACATGCTCTCTGCTGGAATGGCAGGTAAGAGTGAGAAGTGCTATTGCTATCTGAAAGTTTTTGTAGCATGCTTCAGAGTATTTATAGGGAATAGTCTTAAATCTCCACAATATTTGTAAATTCTCACTGCAGTCAAGCAACTTTTTAAACACCAGTCAAATTTTGCCTATGCAACATTTATAAAGAATGACTGTTATAGTTTTATTGTAATTTGCAATTCTGTTTCAATATCAAATTTGAAAGCCAAAGTTTTATTTGGATGTGCATTATTTATCTTTGAAGTGTACATACATAATATAGAGATCACTGTGATATAAGCAGTTAAAGTAATCTCCAAGAATGTTTAAATCACCTGAAAATTTTTTATCCTTTGTATGTGAGAATAGATTACTTGCTGTTTAAAACGTATGACAGTTCTGTGTCAGAAAACATTCAAATTTATTTGAATTTGCATTATCTGTGTGTTTCAAATATAGAATCATTTGAATATTTTTGGCAAGTTGAGGGGTTGGGCAATTGACTGTTTTAATTGACATGATTGAAGTGTCTTGTCTGACTTTCTTACTATCCCATATTTTTAAAATCATTATTATTCTTTTCCTTGTCTCATTTCTGCAGTTTTCAATGATTTAAGCTATATTAAATATGTATAATCTTGTTAATGAGAAAATAAACCAATAAAGCAATCCATAATCTTTAAAAAGAGCTATAGCATTGCAAATCAGTTTCATAATTATTACATTTTAGCAACTTGATAGGGAATGGCTTTTTTTGATATGTTCATTAAACTTTAAAAAAAGACAGAAGTACCTTAATGTACAATGATGTTTCATACTTCCCTGTGTAATTGTTACCATTAATATCATTACATCATGATAGCAAATTAAAAGCAGGACACACTCAACAAAAGGGATAATTGCTGCACTGCTGGATGAATGTGAGCATTTATATCACTACAATAACATGTTATAGTTGCAGGTTTCCTTGCACTTTAATAGTGTTCAAAAGAAGAAATGATTTTGTTCAAAAATACATTCTAACACCAGACACAGGCTGAATGTTGCCATGGATGCTCAACTGCATCTTGTGTAAGTTGCAGTATTCCAAAAGCCAGAAGAAATGCTTAAAAATCTGAAATAAAAACAGAAAACACTGGAGATGCTCGGCAGGTCAGGCAGCAACATTTCAAGTTGTTGACCTTTCGTTGGATCTGGAAAAAGTGAGAAAATGGGTGTTTTCTTTTTAAGTTGCACAGAAGGAGGTTTTGGGGATGGGATGTCTATGATAAGACGGAGGTGATCTTGTGCTGCTGGTGCCACTTGAGATTGGTGAAGGCTTGTTAATCATAGCTGATTTGTCTGAAGGGTGTGTAAATGGAATGCAATAAGAGGGATGGAAAGGAATGCTGGAACTGAGATGCAGAAATGAAAGAGAACGCCTGAAATACTCAGCAAATCGGGCAGAATCTGTGGAGAGGAAAAACCAGAGTTAATAATTCAGAACTGGCCAGTTCTGACACGAGCAGGAAAAGCATTATCTGAAATTGTTGAATTTAATATTGCTTCCTGAGAGCTGCAATGTGCCTCATTAGAAGATGACATGCTTTTCCTTGAACTTGTGTTGGGCTTCATTGGAATAGCATGGGAAGCCAAAGACAGAAGTCAGAGTGGGAGAGTGATGGAGCATTAATGTGACAGGCAGCCAGAAGCTCACCTATGTGGACTGAATGGAGGTGTTCTGCAATGCATTTGTTCAATATGCTTTTTTGGTTTCTCCAATGTGGAGGAGATCACTTTGTGAACACCGAATCCAGTGCATTAAGTTGGAAAAACTGCAGCTGAATCACTGCTTCATCTGCTAAAAACTGGGTTTCTGAATGGAGTGAATGGAAGAGTTAAAAGGGAAGGTGCTGTTGAAGAGTCGAGGATGAGACGTGAGGCAACTACCCTGGGTGGAAGGGGAGAGAGTGGAGCTAAAGTATGGGAAATGGAGTGGATGTAGTTGAGAGCTCTATCAATGATGGTAAAAAGAGAGCCATGATTAAAGGAAAAGGAAGACCTCTTGGAAACACTAGTGTGGAAAGTCTTGCCACCAGCATGGAAACAACGGAGCAGAAGAAACAGAATGAAATCAAAATAAATAATAACTGGCTGTTCCCACATCCATTCAATATGAACAGTGAAAATCAAGCTGCTTGTTTTTTAAAAAAAATAGGACTGTATCACTGTTATTGGAAATGCGATCACTGGTTCATGTTAAATTGTTTGCAGGCATGGAAACCATGCAACTGCATTTGGCATTCAGAGTAAAATGTTGACACTGAAGGTCAGCTAGCATCTGGGGAGAGGAAACACTAAATCAGTGACCTTTCATCGGGAATGGAAAATTTACCTATTTCAAATTGGCAAAAGTTTAAAGATGGAGAAAATGAAGTTGGTATAGGAATAGAATAAGGCTGCTAGGTCTGTGACAAGGCATAGGAGAAATTACATGTCAAAGGGACCATTGCACAAGGCAACAGGGTGTGGTAATTGGATAAGTGAAGGAACAAAAGAAGGGTTGAAAGTAGATGTAAATAGGCATAGCAAAACCATTACTTCAAATTGCTGATCACAGTATTAAACCTGGACTACCTAGTTTAAATGTGTCAACTCAAAAGGCAAGAAGTTACTGATCAAACTTGCACTAAACTTCATTGAAATAACTTTGGAGGCCAAATGGGAGTCGGATAGAAAATTAAAGTAGCAGAACAACAGAAATTTCGTTATACTTCTAAATTGACACAGATATTCCTTAAAATGGCTACTTGACATAAGAGACTGCATTGACAGCATACTAACTTTGCCCTGTTTGTCAATGGGGACAGAGGGAGGTACGAGATAGAGGAAGAAATATGAATAGAGAATGAATACTATTTTCCTCAGTCAAAGTACCCTTCCATCATAATAGTGGCCTAAACCTTGTTTGTTCCACTTCCTGAAGAAATTCCCTCGCCCATTTTTCCCTTCTCTGGAAACATGAGAGGATCTCCTCAATCCACATTCCACCTTGCCAACTATCATTCGTTGCCATTTCTGACACCTAGCATGATGCCATTACTGGCAAGGGGCCACCAATACTGATTCTAGAATTTCGTCCAAGTCCATTGGCAGAGTAAATAAACCAGTGTGAGTGTCCTCTTCCAAGCCGATATCCTCATTGAAGCTATTTAGCCAGCTACTTTAGGATAGACCATGTCGTTCACATGCCTGACATCAAGGTCCCAAAACAGACTGCACTGAATAGATTTTGGGGGGGAAAAAGATTACCAGGAGGACCAAGGAAATGCTCTTGGGACTTTCTTAAAACCTCCTGTAAGTGTAATATCCTCAACTGGCTCATGGAAGTGTCCAGTCCATGGCTGACCAATATGGAGCAGCATCCTGGCTGGCACGGAGAACCTGAAATCTCGTAAGGAACATGCAGAAGACCAATGAGAGTAAAAGTACTGCACCATCTCCTATACACCTTTAAAGGTCTACCTACCAAGACCAAACCAGTATTTTCACTCCTTTCCACCCTGTACCCATGGCAGATACAATTTCCAAACTTTTTACTTCCTATTATTCAGCACCCTGGCACATTTTCCAGCTGCGATAACAGCCTTGTACCAGATTTAGTTACTGCATTCGTTACTGTTCCCTCTCCTGTGGGATGATTAAATACAATTCGGGAGACTATTTTGAAGGAATGGCTTTGTTCAGTTTACAAATGTAATCATCTCCTGTTGTCATAATTTTCTATTTCCGCCTATTCCCTCTATTCCTGGCCAACTAAACCTGTTCCAATAAAACCGAACACAAATGCTCAAGGAACAGCAGCTCATCATTTGAGTAGAAATGTTATAGCTTTTGAGTTTAAGGATTTCAGTCAATTGATTCTTTTTTTTATTCACTTGCTCTTCTCACACAGGCCTGCCTGCCATATTTCCTGCATCATTATTATTCACTTTTTCCTTTCACCCTCTGTTTAATCTCTCCTGTCTTTTAGTTTCCTTTTGTTCTTTCTCTCCTACAACCCTTGCCCCTTTCTCTGACCTGAAGCATGAACTTGGTTTCTCTGGCAACAGATGCTGGCTAGCCTGCTGAGTGTTTTCAGTATATTCTATTTTGGATTGCCAGCATCCACGGTATTTTCCCTTTAGCTTTTGTGTTCCTGGGTTGGGTTGAAAGAACAAACAGTTCATTTTTAATTCCCATCCAATGAATCACTCTGATAGGGGTGTCTATATAGTCAGGGGAGATGTATTTCTCATGTGCTGCACTGCATTATCCTGACCATTGTAAAACAGCAGAATAAAGCTTATTTTGTGGAAAATATGCTTTTCGCTTGGGTTAATTACCAGATAATATCTTGCATCTTGGGAAATTTCCTTCATGAGTCAGTGTCTTCAGAAAAGGACAAAACAGGCATAAGGACAAAGAATAACAGAATTATTCTGGATAGATCTCTTTATCCCTTTTTGTCAACTTGTTTTTTCAGCATATTCCATTTGTAGCATGGTGTTTATCAATCTTTATGAAATCAATAGCACTACAAAGTTTTAGCACAATTCTGAATATTATCAATTATGTTGTTTTACCAGGATTTTATGGTAAATGATTCATACTTCACTGAAATACAAAAGTGTTCTGTAAAATTAGTGCATGGAAATGGTGTTATTGTCTGTTCTCTTAGCCTAGAATTGTTTGTTAATACTTTGGAGGAATATCTTGAAATCAAAAATTGGGTTCAGACTTTCATGTTGGAGATCAGTCACAGTGGATTCCTTGTGGTACAAGGATCCGCCTTCAGGTTGGATTGCCATTGTTCTCTTTAACTTGTTGTTTAGTTGATAATTTCACATGTGCCTTGCGTTGCAACAGTTTTTAAAATTTTGTATGCAATTATAGGGAAAAAGCTGAAAAGTAATGCATATGGAAATGTTTTAATTCTTGTATGGAATAGTAGCCTAGGAATCTCTAATCAATTGTGAAAATTGTCAAGGAGGGTTTAGTTTGGTTTGGAAAACTAAACGAGGTAATAAGTTATGACGCTTAAACTCTATAGAAAATGCTAACCTTGTCATTTGTTGGGAACATAAAAAATCTTCCTTTCTATATTTACACATGGAAATAGCCATCATTTTATACACCTATAGCCTAAAGTCTCAAATTTCTGTATTGATCAGAATTTTATTTTATTTGAATGAAGCTGTGAATACTAGTTGGATTCTAATAATTACATTTGTTTAAATAAGATGGCCAGAAATTCAGAAACATTTATGCAATAGCTTTTTTAATTAGCGTGTTTGAGGAAGAATCATGGAGTCGCACAGCACGGAAATGGACCCTTCAGCCCAACTAGTCCATACCAACCAAGATGTCCGTCTAAGGTAGTCCCATTTGCCAGTGTTTGGCCCATATCACTCTAAACCTTCCTATCCATGTGCATGTCAGTGTTAATGTACCTGTCTCAACCACTTCTTCCTCTGGCAGCTCATTCTATATATGGACCACCGTCTATGTGAACAAGTTGACCCTTGGGTTCCTATTAAACCCAAAGCTGGAAATAACTTTTTTGTTGCAAGGTTTATTTTTATTTATAGTTGCTGGAGATTTATCATTGTCAACTCTAGGACATCGCTGTAGGAATTCCTCAGAAGTTTCCTGAGCACAATCATCCTTAGCTGCTGCTTCATTGATGATCTACCAGCATTGGATTGGAAGTGGGTTTATTAGCTGATTATGCAACATCTTAATTCTATCCGGATATTGAAGCATGTGCCAACATATAACACAACCAGGACAAACATAGACTTGATGGGTGAGACAAATGCCACTTGCCACTCAGGTGACAGTAATGATCTTCTAAAGGATGTCTTTAACTAGTGCTCCCAATAGTCAATGCTGTTTCTCTTGCTGAACCACCAGCACCACACCCACCTTGTGTCAACATCCAAAAGGTTGCTGTTGATTGGAAACTTAACTGGATTCTGCATTTAAATTATATATTTAAAGAGCAGATGAGAAGTGGGTATCCTGCAAGTAGTGTCTTGCTTCTAGACTCTACAAAGCCTTTTCAGCATTTACAAGGTGTAAATCAAGAGTTCTGTGGAATACTTAGTTGCCTGGAGGAAGAAGACTCCAACACTCAAATAGTTCAGCAGCATCTAGAACAAAACACTCTATCAACAGTCCGGAATATGAACTCTCAGAGCATTGTAGTTGTAGTTTGTACCTTGTACAAAGTTCACCGTAGCAACAAGCGAATTTTTTTTTTGGCAGCAACTTCCTGAACTGTGACCTTTAGCATAAAGCAGTAGGCATGTGATGATACCACCAGTTTCCTCCTATTATATACCATCCTGATTTGGAAGTGTATTACTCTTCCTTTATTAGCAATAAATCAAAATTTGAGTTCTTACCTGAAAACTTGATGAAGTACCTTCAAACAAGGGCTGTGGTTCGAGAAAGCATCTCACCATTGCCTTCTCAATTTGAATTAAGGGTACAATTACAATGTTTTTTAAAAAAACATTTGGACAGCTACATGGATAGGATGGTTTAGAGGAATATGGACCAAACACAAGCAAATGGGACTAGCTCAGGTAAGCGGTTCTGTGCTATGTAACATTATGCCTTTATTAAATGCTGGCTTTACCACAATGTGCACATCTTGGGAACTATTTTATGTTTTAAAGTGAAGACTTGATCTCATCATCTGGACTGGTTTCAGGATTGGTTTCAAGGACAAAATAAACAGTGCTAAAACAGTGACCCATTCCTCCCTTCTAGTAACTCAATACTTATGTCAGTTATTACAAAAGTAAGTTATTTTTGAATTGATTTTTATAGTTTATTTACAGGATCAAACTGAAGTTGTGCTCTGGTTTATGAATTAAAATATCATACCAGAGTCATTTTGAATTTGCAGGAAAACTAAGCTTATTTTTATGTCTTCATCAGAGTGGGTAATATCTTGAAGTTTAATTGTAAGAGTTTCTTCAGGAAATATGTACAAATCAGAGGGAGAAATGGTGGGATATTTGGAGCTGTCACCTTCCATTCTCATTTGTGAAAGTAAATCTGGAAAACGACACACTTTCTGGAGTAGAATGTTATTTAAATTGTGCTTGAATGTGCTCAGCATTTGAATTGTGGATGATGACAGACAACAGCTATTCCTGTCATAATGGTTTTATAATGACACCAGCTCACTAAAGTTAAACATTAGCATTATAAAATGAAGATAGAATTGAGTTCAGGCTGTTGGAACTATTTGTTTTGTTTCCATTTCTAGGTTGATCTGTAAAATTTATCCAGTGTACAAAAGAATTACTGTAATTCAATGAAATAGGCTTTATTTACCATCAGTTTTGGAAAATAGTCATTAATATTTTATTATACTTTAATTTATTAATGGTTTTTTTAATTTCCTGTCCTGAATATCACGCTTGCTCAGGTGTACAACCCAAGCAGCTATTGTTCATAAGAAACAACAGTGAGAGGCTGTTTGAATTCAGGTGTCACTATGAACACCAGTTTTGTTTATTGCCCATATGTATATACCAGGGGTTTACATCAACATTCAGGAAGGGGCAGCTATTGTTACGCCCCTATCCTGTGAGTTGGCTAACCAGACTCTATTGTTTGTTATTATCTTTGGGGTTTCAAACAGTATTGAATAAAAAAACTAATCATATGTTATTACTACCATTTGTAGTGCATTAGAAGCTATGATGAAATATTGTACTGCATTTAAATATTCCTATTTGATCACAGTTTTGTTTCTTTGACATCTAAATTTGATATGAAGTTATTTAAAAGTGTAGTTAAGTTGCTTCAGCAGTGAAATTTCCCATTGAACACTACCTGTCTTTTACCCTCGTGGGAAAAGTTAAGGAGCTACTGACAAAATTGTAACTTTCCTATCTGTTCCTGGATTAGGTTGTATGCTGCAGATTATATCTGATCTCTTGGTGGTTTGTTGTACTCACTAGCAAATAAAATGCTGCATTTTTGGTATGAACTATCCAACATAATTTTATTTTCACATTACTCTTTATCCCCATCCCACCTTCCCCCCCCCCCCCCCGAACCATGACCACCACCACCCTACCATCCCCACCTTGTGTTCTTTTATCCCATGTTTGTTTTATTTGCTTTCCTCTTAAAGATGCATGAATTGATGGCAGCATCAGATAAAATGCACACAATTTTGTGAATAAATAGGAATTAATTTAACTACTATATTTTTTCATCTTTTTATTTTTGTGCAAAGTAGTGGGGATGCATGATGTATTTAAATACTAAATTAACAGGTTTGAGATGAAAAGCAGATGCATAGTGGTTGGGAAGATGAGACTCTTTGAAATAGTTGGTTATACAAAGTCCTAAGAGAGTGGAACCACAAAATGGATTTGGGGAAGGAATTCCAGAGTTCGTAGCAAAGAATATTTTGGTTCTTCTGCCATTGAAATTGGAACATGAATGCAGGAAAATGCAAAGGAGATAAGGCAGGTATAAGATATCGAAGGCATTCAGCTCTGGTGATGGTCATAAGGAAAAGGGCAAGCCTTTGTAAGCTTTTTCATATTGATTTAAAATGTTTTAATGCCAGTGGGATGATCCTGTTCAAATTATGCCTTCAAGAGGAAAGAACAGATCCTCTGTATATGATCCCGAAGATGTCCATGAAGGGCAGCTGTTTTTGGGCTCCAAATTTTTTTTTCTAGACTATATCATTCCGCTAAAGGCTTGAATATTTTGTGGTAGGATAGCAGTGTTGAAAATAGGTACGAGTATCCTATTGGATACAAGGCCTAGATCTGATTGCATGTAACCAGTCATGTATTGTTATCACACACCAACTAGATTGCTCAAAGTATAAGTGGCTAAAACTTCAACAATATATTTATTCTTGTTTAAAATCGCAAAGTAGACACATGATTTTAAAAAAAACATCAAGGTGCAAGCATAAATAGCTGTTCTGTTTTGTTTTCATGTGTACTGTATTGTTAATCTACTAGAAAGTAAGGTTAATACATGGAATTTGCAATGGGTTCAGATTTCCCTAACCAAAAAAAAGCCAATACGTTGCTGTGGTAGAGGAGTAGATTGGAAAAGTTCTGCAAAAGTTTATTGACTAGAGAATAATTAATTGTGATTATAATTAGACTAGGATATTCAGTATTCTGTATTTTATTTGATTTTGATTCCAAATTCTTCCTGGCAGTAAAACTGTCTTGGGTGGAAAGAAATGCAATAATATATCTCTATTGATATTAATTGCTTTTGAATACAATCCCATATTACGTAGTAGTCCGTAACTCAAGTTGGGAAGAAAATAACACAAAATCGTAAAAAATTTGGTTGTCCATCAAGGTTCATTTGTAGAACTCCTGAAATTATGTTTTTATTAAGTCTCCTAATGTTTAAACATTTTGTCAGTGCATATTTGCTATATTCTGACAAGACAAGGTTAGCATTTTTATGCATTTCCAAAAATTATTTGCAAAACAACTAGATTTTTTACTAGTGTAATGCTTTTCACTTTGTTGTACTGATGGTTATGATTTTGCATGATTACTTTGGAGTTTAAACTTCCATGCTATGCTGCAAATAGCAAAAACTCAGTACTACAATGTTTAAGTATAAGCCTTTTTCATCATATCCTCTTGGCCCTTTCTTTAATTTACAGTTGTTCAAAGGGGGAAAAATCTCAACTTGAATGAGACTTGCATTTAATTATTTGAGTTCTACCAAAAGGTACAGTATTGCAAGTTCATCTGATAAGGTCACTTGTTGTTGTGATGCAGAAAGCCTGTGTCTATTTTAGGTATAAACTACATTTTTTTTCTCAAGAAAAGAGTGAACCTTGTCATCCCATGCTATGCATTACCAGTTTTTTTTAATCATCACCAAGCAGAAATAACAGCTTTAATTCTGAGAGTGTGGAACAGAGTACTGATGCAGCCTATACTGTATCTCTATATGCTGCAATACAGATTCTAAAAACATTTGTCATTCAAAATACACCACGTATTTTCAGTTGATATCCTGTGTGTGTCTTGTGTATTTTTTTTTAGCAACATTGCATAAGGTACTTTTCTGTGTTAAATTCTCAATGGGTGGGGTGGAGCTAGCCTCTCACTAGCTGCATTACTTTCAAGTTGCATTCAGAAGAAAGCAGTTATAGCAGTCTCGTAATAAGCCTGATTCCTCATTTAATGCTGAAAATTCCACTAGTTATGATTAACTCTTTTAGCTGTCATCTGAAGTGGCATGGTAAACCTGTATATCAAATCACAGCAAGAGATAGCATTATCGTCATCCCCCCCCCCCCCCCCCCATAGTGGAAGGGACAGTGGTGCCATTATGAAGACAGCTAGGGATGGGTGAATATCACTGGTCTTGCCAGTGGTACCCATATGGCCAAGAATGAATTTTAGAATAGGATAATTGTCCGTATTGTAAACCATTCTTTTAATTGGTTATGTTGTGTAACATTTAGGTGGAATGTGTGAGGCATGTTATTAATGAGTTTGGACTGATGTTATAGTCCTGTGAACCAGATTTTCTTGATTATACTGATATTTTCTACATACTTAGTAGAATGCCTCAAGCCAGATATTCTTGGTGTGAAGACATTCTACCTTATTTCCCTCATCATGAATATACCTTGAGCACTTTTATCATGGACACTAAAATTAATAACAGTAACATCTCAACCATGATTTGGGGAATGAAACGGGTAAATGCTTATGCTACTCTAAGTTGGGAGTTAAAACCTCACAATTGGTTGGCAGGCAGAAGTTCAGACTGACCCTAAAGTAAATTTAGAAGGTCATTTTTATTACCCTGCTTTGAGTTGTAGAATAAACACTAAAAACTCGATGGTAAGTGGCTATTTTCTTTTTGAGGTTGGATAATTGTAGATGTTTAGAATAATTAGGATAGAGCATGTCCACATAATCCTCATTAAGGTTTTTTTTTATTTCCACTCATTTGGCGTGAGTGATTAGTGGAGTATGTCGGGCACCAGCAAACAACCCCCTTTGCACTCCCACGCACACTCATACACACTCACGCTCGCACTTCTCTCCATTCCACAGGGTGTTGTCTCATGCTGGTTCCACAGATGTCAACACTCCTGGCACCTCGCCCAACTGGCTGTTCACAAGTGTGAGCCTACACAGTGAGTGTCATTAGGTTATTTGTACCATGGGTGACATTGTAGTTGAGCCTTTTTTTTTAAATCCTCGCCCAACATACATACAACTCTCGCTTTCTAACAGGATCAGTGGCAGGAGCATTGCCTAACTTATATTAACCTGGGGAAACTTAAGTCCGTTGACTGCCATTCTGGCAGGGAACAACTAGCATGACAAAATCCAAGGAGCAAACCTGGAGGCGCCTTGTTCCCAGTAGTTCAGTTGCACACAGGTTGGTGGCCTTTTATCTATTCAGATATCAGAGGAGCTTACCAACAGTTTTTTCAGTTAGATGTGAAATTAGAATATTCAAAGCTCATGTAAATGAAAATTGCCTTGGATGACCAATTTAGTTTCCATCTTAATATTTCCCAGATTCTGAAAGAACAGTCGTTCCTTTAGGTGTATTCATCAACTGTTTTTTTAAAAATGTAATGTTACAATCTGTGGCACAGGCACTTGTAAACTGAAGAAATATATTAATCAGTTATTAGAACTTTAAGTCCCTGGGAGAGTTGTCTTGATCACCATCGATAGTGGTGTCATGAAAATAATTTTTAGTTTTAATATGATGAAAGCAATTCTTCCTCTGCCAAAGCCATTTAATTTTCTTCAAAACTCTCTCTATTATGAGAATAATGGGAGACTGGTGCCACGACAGATAAAGTTTGATTAAACTGTGGACCTGCTTATGCATCCATTTCTATTTTTATAATGTCAGTTATACTCTGTATGTTATTTCAGCAAAATGAGGCATATGCCAGATTGGCAATTTGAGTTAGTAATTGTATACTTAATATATAGGTTATTTGCAGTAGATATTAAAATGTGGATTTACTTAAGCTTGAGCACATTATTAGAATTATATCATATGTTCAGTGTTCAAAGGCTTTGTTATCAGTATTGTTTCTTCTTCCCAGGCTTTACTGCTATTACAGCCACCAATCCCATCTGGCTAATAAAGACGCGCTTGCAACTGGAAGCACGGCAAGTAGATCTTGTTTAATCTATGGTATTTATGGGAGGGGAAAAAAAAGAACTTAAACTTAACAAATGAGCAAATTGTTTCTTTTTAAACAAATGTTGAAAGTTCCACAGTGATAACAAATGAGACTATTTTCTAAAATGTGAATGGCTTGCTCTTTCAATGTGTTGTGGCGACTCACCTTACTGGTATCGAACTGGCTCCCGAGATCGCGAGCGTCGTCGGAGGGCCCCCGACCCAAAGATGGCGCGGGGCCCTCCTCCTTCGTTGGGCTGGGAAAGCCCACACATGGGAAGGTCAGGTGACTCCGCGCGTGACGTCAGCGCAGGAACTGAAGCGCGGGAAGAGTTTCAGTATAAAAGGCGCGCCGCGCCCCTGTCGAGCAATCAACTTCTGACTTCAAGCAACAGATTCCGTGTCTTTATTCTATAGTAGTGTAGCTAGCCGCTACAGTATCTCTCTACTAACCACATCCACTCAACATGCACACTAAGACATTAATAATTTTAATTTTTTAAACAAAATGTTTCTAAATTGAATGCTTAAACTTTTAATTTTAAAATACTAAAGCACTTAAGATCTTTTGTAATTGAGTGTTAAATTAATTGCAAAAGTCCCTTGCAGCAATTTTTCCCCTCCATTGAGTTAATGGGGAAAGTAATCCCTACTGCAGAATTGGGTATCGCCACAGCATTGCTTCAAGAGAAACAGTGAGAAAACTGCTGACCAAATCTACGGGACTTTTGATATTTCTTTTAATAGTGAAAACCACACGTTCCCACTATCATCACTGAAACAAAATTGAAAGGAATCTATTACCTTGCAGTTTACTGTATGAATTTTAGAGGATTGAGGATATGCTTTTGGTTTGTTTGGAATGCACACACAACCTGTTGAAGAATTAGCATCTATCTGTTGCTTCAATTCATGTTCTTTTATGCATAGAATATTGAAGTTGGAACAATGTATTGAAAGTTGTACATACATTGTTCATTGAAATTGTCTTTTTTTTCTGTAGGAGCAGAGGTGAAACACGGATGAGTGCTTTTGAATGTGTGAGAAGAGTGTATCGCTCCGATGGTGTTAGAGGCTTCTACAGAGGAATGTCGGCTTCCTATGCAGGCATCTCTGAGACTGTAATTCATTTTTGTAATTTATGAAAGCATAAAGCAGAGACTGATGCAATCCAAAACATCTCCAAACATGGATCCTGAAGAAGATTCTGTGAATATGCTTCTGACTTTATAGCCTTGATGTTAGCTGCTGCAACATCTAAAACGTGTGTGCCACCAGTATAGCATATCCACATGGTGCGTATCTTCTATCCACTTATGAACAACATGCTTTTCCATGACTGTTCTAAATTTTTTAATTGTAGAAGGAGATCCTTCTGTAATTAAGCCTCAGATAGATACATATAATATATCTCGACCAGTGAACCCTTGTTCATTGATCTTTCTGTCCTCTCTGCCTCCCAGATTCTCCTTTACAGCTTGTAGTTGGATTGTTTTGATCGGAGTTTGAAACATGTTCATTCTGACCATAACATTCTGGACCTACAGCTGTACAAAGCCTATTTGCCAAAAGCTAAATAAAGCCTGGAAATCTGAAATAAAACAGAAAATATTCAGCATCTTTGGAGCAAGAAACTTAGTTAATGCTTCAAGTTGATGGCTTTTTGTTAGCAAGAAATGGGCATTATAAAATTCTATCTTTTTAAAAAAAAAATCCATATTTTTAAAAAATTGCAATAAACTCATAATCCTTAGCTTAAAAAGTTCTCAATTGCATTTAAATTTATGTACAAACATGATTTAGGAGTAGGAAAAGGCCACTTAGCTCCTCAAACCTGCTCTGTCATTTAATAAGATCCTGGTTGATTTATTTGTAACTTAAACTCCACATCTTCACTTACCCTATCCACTTATCAAGAATTTGCCTTCCCTGGCTTAAAATGTTTAAACACTCAGGACCCAGAGAGAGAAATTATTTCCTCATCTGACTTCAGTGTAGGACCATTTAATTTATAAAGCTGTGAAATGTAGAGGCCCCAGCATAAATCCACCACCAGTTGTATCTCATCAACCACAATAAGACTTACTTTATGCCAGCTGTTTCTTGGCAGCCAACCAATCTTCCATCTATATTTGTTTATCTAAATGTAAACATAGCCATCTCTGATTCCAATGGATGATGCTTAAAAGATTAGTCAATGAAAACTATTCTTTTTTTTAAATTCTCATCTTGATTTTCAGATCCCTGTAGGGCTTTGTCCTTTCCATCTGTAAATCTGCTTCAGCTTGAATAACCATTCAAGGTGCTTGTGCTCCTTAAATTCTGTCTGCCTAGTGGATCTCAGATCATTTTTTATCCCATTGGTCCACCTTTTACTGCATTTTAAGTTGCCTAATTCTAAATCAGGAATTCACTTCTAAAATCGACCAACCTCTCCTCTTTAAGATGTTCCTTTAAAATTTGTTTTTTTGAGCAATCATTTGATTATATCTCATCTCATTGTGAATTCGTCAATGAATGTTTGATGCTGTCAAAATCTCCTAAACCTTGACTTAAAATTATTACCTTTTTATTTGACAAGAATTTGTCACTGCAGATTTTTAATGGTTTTCTAAATCTCTTTTAGAATGTTGGTGTATCTAGAACTTGTGAACTGTTCTGTAAAGACACGGAAATGTAAAGGGAATCCTATTTCCAGTTTAACTTGCTGAAATGAAGATTAATGTCTGCAAAAATTCTACAGTGGCATGGAAAAGTTTGGGCACCCCAGGTCAAAATTTCTGTTACTGTGAATAGCTAAGCAAGTAAAAGATGACCTGATTTCCAAAAGGCATAAAGTTAAAGATGACACATTTCTTAATATTTTTAAACAAGATTACTTTTTTATTTCCATCTTTTTACAGTTTCAAATAACAAAAAAGGAAAAGGGCCCAAAGCAAAAGTTTGGGCACTGTGCATGGTCAGTACTTAGTAACACCCCCCTTTGGCAAGTATCACAGCTTGTAAACGCTTTCTGTAGCCAGCTAAGAGTCTTTCAATTCTTGTTTGGGGATTTTTTGCCCATTCTTCCTTGCAAAAGGCTGCTAGTTCTGAGAGATTCTTGGGCCGTCTTGCATGCACTGCTCGTTTGAGGTCTATCATCAGATTTTGATGATGTTTAGGTCGTGGGACAGTGAGGGCCATGGCAAAACCGTCAGCTTGTGCCTCTTGAGGTAGTCCATTGTGGATTTTGAGGTGTGTTTAGCATCGTTATCCTGTTGTAGAAGCCATCCTCTTTTCATCTTCAGCTTTTTTTTTACAGACGGTGTGATGTTTGCTCCCAGAATTTGCTGGTATTTAATTGAATTCATTCTTCCCTCTACCAGTGAAACGTTCCCCATGCTTAACAGTTGGAGAGGTGTTCTTTTCATGAAATTCTGCACCCCTTTTCCTCCAAACTTTCCTGCGTCCTCACCACAAAATTCAGCATCAGAAGTTTGCAAAGGAACATCTAAACAAGCCTGATGCATTTTGGAAGCAAGCCCTGTGGACTGATGAAGTTAAAATAGAACTTTTTGGCTGCAATGAGCAAAGGTATGTTTGGAGAAAAAAGGTGCAGAATTTCATGAAAAGAACACCTCTCCAACTGTTAAGCACAGGGGTGGATCGATCATGCTTTGGGCTTGTAGCCAGTGGCATGCGGAACATTTTCACTGGTAGAGGGAAGAATGAATTCAATTAAATATCAGCAAATTCTGAAAGCAAACATCACACTGTCTGTAAAAAGCTGAAGATGAAAAGAGGATGGCTTCTACAACAGGATAACAATCCTAAACACACCTCAAAATCCACAATGGACTACCTCAAGAGGCACAAGCTGAAGGTTTTGTTATGGCCCTCACAGTCCCCCGACCTAAACATCATCGAAAACCTGGGGATAGACCTCAAAAGAGCAGTGCATGCAAGACGGCCCCAAGAATCTCACAGAACTAGAAGCCTTTTTGCAAGGAAGAATGGGCGAAAATCCCCCAAACAAGAATTGAAGACTCTTAGCTGGCTTACAGAAAGTGTTTACAAGCTGTGATACTGGCCAAAGGGGGTGTTACTAAGTACTGACCATGCAGGGTGCCCAAACTTTTGCTTCGGGCCCTTTTCCTTTTTGTTATTTTGAAACTGTAAAAGATGGAAATAAAAAAGTAATCTTGTTTAAAATATTAAAAGAAATGTGTCATCTTAACTTTATGCCTTTTGGAAATCAGCGTCATCTTTTACTAGCTTAGCTATTCACAGTAACAGAAATTTTGACCAGGGATGCCCCAAACCTTTGCATGCCACTGTATGTGCAATGATACTGGGTAATATTGTAAACGTATAGTTTTTTAATCATAATTAACAAAACTGTTTTATTTTACAGAAGTCATAAGAACTAGGCTACGTGAAGAAGGAACAAAATACAGATCGTTTTTTTCAGACCATTTTCATTAGTAATATCTGAAGAAGGTTACAGATCACTTTATCGTGGTCTCATGACCCATCTGGTCAGACAGATTCCAAACACTGCTATCATGATGGCCACCTATGAGCTTGTGGTCTACCTTCTTGATGGTAAAGAAAGTGCTGATTTATTGTGCAAACCTGGAAGACCAAAGGATTTGACTGGACCAGAAACCCCAGTAAAATTTAATGCTGAGAAAGATGAATCAATTGTGAAGATTTAAGCTGCTGTTAAGACAAAGAATGTCCAGTTTGTGAAAAGAACATGCTCTGATCAAGGAGCTGTCAGTAGTCATGGCAAGACATAAAAAGATAGTCACCACTTAATGGGGAACATTTAACAAATCTAAATGTTATATTATCCTGTTATCTTCATTATATACATCAATTTTTTATCCTTGTAAGCTTTCAATTTTAATTGGCAGGAGATCCCTGTAATAAGAACTGTATTGCCTTCAGTCATTTCACTGAACTGATGATGCAAAACTTTTTAACATGGGCATTCTCCCAATTATCTGGGAAGCACTCCACTAAGCTGAAATCCTTGCCTGAATCATCTCCTCAGATCAATTTCTAGAATAAAAACTTAAAAAGGTGGTTTAAGTTCATTCATTATTGAAGTCCATTAGATATTTCATCAGAGTTGTATTTTTCAGTATTTATTTTACAATATTCTGAATAAACCAGAAATGCCTCAATTGCAATCTAGTATCCTCATGCAAGAGTTAAATCTTGGGGTGGCTGTGGGAATAGAAGAATACAGGAACACCTAAACACATTATATCTTGCACAGTAATGTTGTTGCTTTAAAAGCCAACAATGCAGAAAATTTAATTAAACTTGAATTGCACCTCTTTTGATGAATTCTAAACTTTTTAGGATTTCTTCACTTGACATCGAAGGTTTGACTAATGAATGTAAAGCAAGATAATTAAGACTGATTTGTTTACTGTTCCCCTTTTTAAAAAAATTGCATATACTTATTGTGGTATGTGTATAGGCTGTGATAATTGCTTCAAAAAAAGTATGATTACATTATGCTTATGTTTGTCCAATCAGCCTATAGATGCTTACAAAAAGAGATGCTAATGTTGGAAGAGGAAACAAAAATATGCAATACTCCACTATGTGAATTTTATGCTGTAACAAGTGGCTTTGTCTTGAACATTTTCCTCAAGCACTTTGGTGGCCTTTCTACCTTGAGTTTTACTTTTTTTTTTCCCTGATGGCTTTAGTTCTTAATTATCGAAATGGCTAATAAAATCATTCACAAAAGTCCATTCAATATAAAGTAGTTAGTTTCTGTTATTGAAGTTGTGCATTTTACAGTATCAATTGCTTCTAGATCCATAATTATGTTGTGTAATAATAATTTGGGGTACCTTAAGTCTTGTTACTATCATTGCGTATTCTTAAGTATTTGCCACCTTCAGTTTTCACATTTGTTGAATCCTGATGAACAAATTGTTATATCCAAATTGTATTTTGCCTTGTTTTTTTTCTCTCTTGTACTTGGAAAAAGTGCTGTGATCGCCCCTTATTTCCATACACTACAACCTTGTTTATCCAAATCTTTTATGCATAGACCAGATTCTGTTAAGTTCGATGGACAGACACAAACATGCCATTTTGATGGTTTAAGAAACAGAAGATGATAATCAGTCCCACTATTTAGAGATAAAAAATTAGATAATGGAGGATGTGAACACAGTTTATTTACAATTAAGACGTTTTTCAATGCAGCTGATGGAAGTGTGAGTGCAATTGGCAAGCTGTACTAGTGCAGAATAACTTCAAAAAAAAACACTGGCAAGACAGTATTAATGTGATTTTTACAGTTTAGTCATCTGCACCTATTTGTAATTGGGGGAAAAAAATAACCATCCAGAATTTCTACTACACAAAGCTCCTGTTGAGCTATAATGCCTAGCATTACTACATTTAATTTTATTATTTTGCTATATTTCTCATTACTGAGTGTGTCATAACCTGGAATAGTCTCGTCTGCACTTGGGCTGGGATTGTGCAGCTTCAACATTTTTTGTTTTAATACTGTGGCAATGCTTGTAATTGTGATCACAAAAGCTACAGTATATCTAAATATGCCACCTTAGGCTGATGCTTTGCAAAAGCTCTGCTGTTCAATTCCAGATCTAAAGTGTGCTTGATCCATTTTGCATTGTGCATCCTTGGGTGCAAGTAATGTATGTACATATTCTGTACAAAATCATTAATTAAGTCTTCATGTGCTTTGGATGCTTCTACATTGCAAAGGATTAAAAACAAATTAGAAAATGCTACTATGGTTTCATTAGTATGCATTGTATGTGGTATTCCTGCATGTCTTTTGAATACAGTATGATATCCTGTTGCAAAAGAATTTAAACAGCTAGACAAAAATGCATTCACAAGTTCACACACATGCCTCTCATCCAATTACTTTTTTCAGATCCATCAGAATGTGTACAATAAGTGTAAGGAGAAGGGCTTCAGTTTACATGATTTGGATTTAGTAACTCTAGTTTTTGATCATGCAGTACAAAGACTTCTCCCTGTGCTTGTGTTGAGTTGAATCTTAATAGGTGTCTGCATAACAATGACCAAAGTAAAAATTTCCACTGTTAAATCTTTCTCAGTTTAGTTTATTGGACATTTTTAGATTTTGTTTGTCTGAACAATTATAAACAAATGAAATTCATTTGAACAATCAGGGTATCCCAAATTAATCCTTCAGCAGGTTGGAACAGGGTTTAATATTTTTCTCAGTTGATATGTAGAAATGAAGACTGGATTTACATGAAAAAAAATTGTCAATCTACTGATGAACAGGTACAATCCATCTCAAACCTTTTTATATAGAATGTGTTGGAACAATGCTGTTACTAGTATGAGTATAAAATCAAGATGGAGGGGGATGGCTGCCCTTGTAGGTTGCTTGAGAGTTCCTTTGCTATACAACTTTTGACATGTAACATTTTTGGCTTTTCTGGATAAAGGCCAATTGCTAGACCTGAGCAGTATGCCCTCCCCATTTGTTTGAAAGAGGTGGCTCATGCTGAAATATGGTTCTAAAAATGCTTTGCACCTCTATCTTTCTAAAGTGCCCACTCTTATTCTCTGTATGTCACTGAGTTTGTGTATTGCTGGTCCATGGCATCATAACATCATAAAACAATAATCCTGTCCTCCTCCTGTGCCTGCATACCTATTTCTATAAGGGGCCAGTAATGGTCCCACCACTACCCTGGTTGAGAATTCCAATGCAAGATTTGTTTAATATAGTATCCTTAGAACCACTGCATTAAAAGATTTGAATTTGAAACTTTATATATGGGATAGTTGTTAAGATTCAGCAGAAAAATTACTGATTTATGTTATAGCTAACTGGCTATTTTTAAAAAAATAAAACTAACTGCATTTTATGTTTTGGTTCATTTGTCTGAAGTGAATGATCAGTGCTAAGTTTTATGCCCTTTACTAACTTGAACACTTGTTGATCAAGTCATGTAACTAAAATTGAGAGTTTTGTCCTCACTATTTTTTCAATATTACAATTTCACTACACTTTAGTTAATAAACCTATTTAACTATTGCATCAATGTTTTGTGTATCAGGGAATTTCTAACATGGTGAATGCTGTTAAATGTGTGTAGACTAGTGTTTCCATTGTTCACTGGAAACTTCTATCTAAGCAAACAACTCGTTTGTCTCTTCCATCTTAAAAGATTTCTATCTTACTTTCTTTAAAGAATTGTAATTAAAAAATGGTACAAGTAGGGCATAAGACATTCAGAAGTTTGTCTACATTTTTAAAACATTTACAATTGTTTGACTCTAACTTATCAAAGTATTGATGTTCAGAATTGATCTATTGTTAAATCGTACTTTTTTTAATCTACTTTTGTTCAAAATAAGCTACAATTGACTCCAGCTATTCAGTTAAGGACTAGCTAGTTCATAAATATTATTGGCATCCAAAGCCATATATTGTTCGAAGTGTGATCATGCAATTAATTTTTGAAGTGCCCTTGTCAGCAAATCAATATTTAAATCAGCCAAGCAATATTTTTCCAAGAGCAGATATCATCTTGGTTATTTAACCATCAGGCTGAATGCATGGGAAACATTGTATTGTTACAAAGCTCTGTTGCTTTGGAAGAAGAAATAGATATTCCTGTCGCATACCTGTTATTTGAATTCCAATTCTGATAATGCTTTTGAATTGCTTTTGGCTAAGCAATTGGATTGAACCTAAACTGTAGTTGAAAGTTTCGTCATTAGAGGAGTAAGGCTATTTAGGCCTTGTTTACAGAAGTGCATTTCTAGTCAGCTCATCATGGCAGAGTACTCAAAGTAATGGAACAGTGCTTGTGCTAGTTGAAAGGTTCCAACTGAAGGGGGTGAGGGGCAGGGAAAGAGTGGGTACAGCAGGTTTGAAGAGGAGGAGAATGTGTACAGTTTAACAGGATGATCGAAGGCTGTAGGTCATACACCAGCACTATCTGAGACACAAATAATGGTGCATGTAAATTAGTGCAGATATAGTTTGATTCTTTTGATTTTTTTTCCCCCCCATTTTGTGTAACAGGCTTTGGTCATTGATCTTCAATGTATAAATAGACACAAATCCATCAAATAACTTTGTGCATTCTTCTCTTTAGCAAAAATTTAAATTGGTGTTTACAGTTAATTTCCCTGGCAGCACTTTGTTAAATGCATTTCTGGATGGTTCTAGTACACTTTAAAATGTTTTGCAGTGGCAAACACCAGATGCCTGTTCAGGTGATTGTGAGCGATAAACACTTTCAGTACAATATTAAATGTCAATTTTCTGTATTACAAAAAAATCATAAGCATCAAGTATCATTGACATTTTGTGGAGCAAAAGCAGCTGTTTTAATTTTGAAGCAGGTTTACTGTATTTAATAAAACTTGTGATGTGGACCTTCACATTTCTGACAAATATTCAGTACAAATTAATGTATAAAGAAACTACATATTAGCAAACTTTACTGTGGGGGGGGAGGTGGGAAAAGAGCTTCTATTTTGTTTTTGATTTGGGGATGGAAGCTTGGTACAAATTATTAAAATGTTATTTTCTGCATAATACAATATAAACAATTGCTACAGTGAAAACATCTGGTACTGCTGCAGTAAAGGGAACATTCTCTTCATTTAAGGATGCACTTTTTGTGTTCATTTTTGTTTGCATACATAATTCTTACTCAGCAAATGAATAAGTTAAGTCAAATATCTGTGAGCCACAACCCTTGTTCTCCTCACCCCACACCACTCATTTTATATTTGCGAGATTAGAAGTTGTTTCAAATTTTACAGTCAGTGGATGGAATTTTTTTTCTCTTTGTGAACTGTCTTCATACTGTGAATTTGTACAGAATTCTAAAACATTAACACACCAAACTCTAAAGAAGCTGCTCCAAATCAAAGCAAAATTTGCCACATGGAATTTGTCTATGCTTCAACTGTGTACTTAGATTTCAAAAATCTGTTCTCATCCTAATATATTTTTTAAATTGAATCCTACAAACTGTGAATGGTCCATGTCTCAATATATGTAGTTTTTTGTATTTGTAAGATTAACCCTCAGTTCTGAATTGTATTTGATTTTGGAGTGAGAAAATATATTCCCGAGCCTGTACGTGCAAGGTTTGCAAACGTTTACCTGTCAGGCAGTTACTCATATTATGCATATCTTAACTTTGAAAAGTAAGAAACAGCTTAATGAGATTTAATGGAAGAATTTTACTAATTTGAATCCAGGATTTGGTACACTACTGAACTGATTTGCAACTAATTTTCACTTTGCCTATATAGTTTTAGCAGTTAACTATTTTTGTGTATATTTGTGAATGTTGTGAGATGTCAATAAAATTGAGAATGGATACTGGGGCTATTGTTTAATTGTGTGATTTCATTGTCCAAGGTAACAGCTTAATGTAATTCTCTATATTATGACCTTTACAATAAATACATGCAAACCACATTTACATATTAAGATGAAATATTTTGAATTACAAACTAAATGCAGATTCTACCTGGTTTATTAAGACTGGAGTATTTCTTAGATTTTAAGAATTATAATTAAAAATTAAAATTTGCTTCATAAAAGACATTTGACAGATTGTCAGTTGTGTATTTTCAAGATTCCTTGTTTCGCAGTTTTGTGAAACATCAGGTGTGACACTCAATTAGGTTACCAAAGGGATTCAAGAATAAAACTACTGTATCCTTATTATTCATCTCAGTCAAAACTCCAAGTTTGACCAAGTACTATCAACCAAAGCCAGTATTCTCCTAGGACATCCCAGCAGCATTTAACAGATAACACCAGGTCTTAAACTGTTATTCATGATTGCCAGATGCTGCTGCTTGATTTGAAATCCCTACAAAGTTTCATGGGTGAGGTACCATAGGGTGTTTTATCAGCTGTGGAATCATAGCATTCTCCAATGACCACACTGATCTTAGTTTCATTTTTAAAAAAAAGCACTGTTTGTTCTTTTATAGTATATTTCCAGTAATTTCTAGCAATTCTAAAAAGCACTGAGATTTACTATGGGGAAGTAATCTCAAAAGGGAAATATGCCATGCATACAAAAATGATTAAAAACTATACAGCTTTGTTGTGTTTAGATCATTCCTTCAGAGTTTTAAATAAAAGTGTTAAGTGCAATTGACTTTCAAAAGGTACTTATTTCTATTTAAAAATAATTGTACATGATCCTTATGAAAACAAAATCCTATTTCAAACTGACAACGCCTTAATGAGACAGGCTCAGAACAGCACTGGATCTGATGAGTCGCTCTAGACCACCAACAGCGGCAGCAATGTACACTATGATGATCTGTAACCACAAGCATAGCTCTCATTGTGCCTGATCCAAGTTCAATAAGGAGTGCAGAAGGGTGTACTGAGGGCAGAACCAGGCATCCCTAAGAATGGGATGTTAACCAACATGCAATATATGTCTCAATCTTCGCTCCGCCTTGGGTCAGATCAAAGCTCTGCAGTCTTGCCACATCTAGTTGTAAATGGTGGACAAAGCTCTTGCAATATCCTCAGCAGGACCTAACACAGACGTGCTAAAAGCAAGACTAAAACTTTTGCAAGCCAGTTTAGTGAGAACTGTGGAATGATCCAACCTGGTTTCCTTCAGAGATTTCCCACCATGCTTGTAGGCAGTCTTCACCCAATTCAATTCGCTCCATGTAATAACCAGAAAATATCTGAAAGAACCGGATCCAGCAAAGGCAGTAAACCAGGTGAATTAGCCATGCCTCTAGCCAGGCTGTTCCCATACAGATACAACACTGGTGCCATTCATCTAACAATGACAAAGATCATGCAGGTAAGTCTTTTTCACAAAATGCAAAACAAATTTAGAACATAGAACAGTACAGCACAGAACAGGGCCTTCAGCCCATAATGTTGTGCCAACATAGCTAATCCATCCTACCTGCAGAATGCCCATATCCCTCTATTTTCCTCTCATTCATGTGCCCATCCAAGCCCCTCTTAAAAGCCCCCAATGAATTTGCCTTCACCACCCAATCAGAGAACGCATTCCAGGCATCCACCACTCTCTGAGTAGAAAACGTGCCCCTCCCCCTCTCATCTTAAATGCATGCCCTCTGGTATTGGACCGATTAAATTTAAAGAGCTTAATCAGGCTAAACCATTTGCAAATCAATGGAAGGCATCTTCAACAGTTCTATAAATCAGCACTTATAAAGTAATAACCTTATCACTGATGCCTAGCGTGTTTCACCAGAACCATTCTGCACCAGTCCTAATGACAGCCTTAGCCCAAACTTGGACCAAAGAGCCGAATTCCAAAAGTGAGGTGAGAGTGACAGCCAATGTCAAGGACACACTTGACTGAGTGTAATGCCAAGGAGCCCTGCTAAAACTGAAGTCACTTGGCATTGAAGCTAAAGCATTCCAATGGTTGGAGTGATAGCTCACACAGAGGAAGATGGTTGTTGGAGCTTTATCACACTTAGAAAGCGTTGCTCAGGGCAGTGTTCTCTGCCAACCATCTCCAGCTATTTCCGTCAATGGACGTCCTTCCATCTTTGATGTCAGAACTGGGGACCTTTGCTAATTGTGCAATGTTCAATTCCATTCTCAACTCTTCAGCAAGTGAAGTAGTCCAAGACTGCAAAAAGACAACATTCAGACATAGACTTGTGGCAAATAACATTTGGTGGCATGAATGACAGTCTCCAACAAGAGAAAGTCTAATCTCATACTCAACATTCATTGCATTACCATTGCCACGTTCCCCAACATCAACATCCTAGGGGTCACCAGTTGCTGAACTGGACAGCCAAGTAAATACCATGGCTACAAAAGCAAGTCAGACATAGACTTGTGGCAAATAACATTTGGTTGCATGAATGACAGTCTCCAACAAGAGAAAGTCTAATCTCATACTCAGCATTCATTGCATTACCATTGCCACATTCCCCAACATCAACATCCTAGGGGTCACCAGTTGCTGAACTGGACCAGCCAAGTAAATACCATGGCTACAAAAGCAAGTCAGAGGCTGGGTATCCTGCAGTGAGTAACTTACCCTCCAACACCCCAAGGCCTTTCCATCATCTATAATGTACAAATCAGGAACATTATGGAATACCCTCCACTTACCTGAATTAGGGCAGGTACAACAACATTCAAGAAACTCAACACCATCCAGGATAAAGCAGCCCACCTGATTGTAACCCCATCCACCACCCTAAACATTCATTTCTTCCACTACCAGCACAGGTAGTGCCATCTACAAAATGCACTGCTGTTGCTCACACCGGCTATTCCAAAGCACGTTGCAAACCTGCAACCTATATTAGCATAAAGGGCAAGGCACCAGGCTCATGGGACCACTACAATCTGCATAGTACCCTCCGAGTCGCAGAGCACACTAACTAGAAAATACATCATTGTTCTTTGCTGCATCTAAATCCTGGACCAAAAAAAAGTGAACAAAAAAATTTCTAAAAATTGTTACCTATATTACTCTAGCCACAGGATGGCACTGTTGGGAAAGGTTGTTGTGTATAACATGAAGCTATATTGCATGTGTGCATTAAAGGTGGTTTAAGGGAGAAGAGCAGAAAGTTAACAGTCTTTTTAGTTGAAATTTCTTTAATGGCCACAAATAGCCTTGCAGTCTTTGTGATTTCTGGGGGTAAATTAGTAACCAGTGATACTAACTTCAGCTCAAACTCGTCTATCATTTTATCACTTAAGCACCTCAGCTATATACTACAGAAAATGAGTTTTCAGAAATCCATATGGGTATAGGCACCAACATTTAAACCACATACACAACCAGTATAAAATATGTCAAACCACATTTTATTTCCACTTCAATCAATTATAAAGGCCAGATCTCAACATGTTAAACACAACGGGTGTTTTGGGTACAAACAGATGTTTATTTGGCAGTTTGCCTCTGCTAATGTGCAATTTTCTTTCAACTCTAATTTCTTTCATTTCGGTCATCTCTAATTGGGGTGAGTTAACTTGGTACTCCAGAAGACCATAAAGGATAGGAGCAGAATTAGGCCATTCATCCTTTCAAGTCTACTCCGCCATTTGATCGTGCTGATTTATTTTTCCCTCTCAACCCCATTCTCCTGCCTTCTACCCGTAACCTTTGTTGATCAAGAACCTATCAATCAAACTCGGCTTTAAATATACCCAATGACTTGGCCTCCACAGCCGTCTGTGGCAATGAATTCCACAGATTCACCATCCTCTGGCTACAGGAATTCCTCCTCATCTCTGTTCTAAAGGGATGTCCTTCTATTCTGAGGCATTGCCCTCTGGTCCTGGACTCTCCCACTGCTGGAAACATCCTCTCCACGTCCACTCTGTCCAGGTCTTTCATCATTCAGTAAGTTTCAATGAGATTCCACCCCCCCCCCCCACCCCCCATCTAAACTCCAGTGAGTACAGGCCCAGAACCATCAAATGCTCCTGATTTATTAACCCTTTCATTCCTGGATCATTCTTGTAAACCTCCTCTGGAGCCTCTCCAATGCTCACATCCTTCCTTAGATATGAGCCTCTCCAATGCTCACATCCTTCCTTAGATATGGGACCCAAAACTGTTCACAATACTTCAAATATGGTCTGACCAACGCCTTATAAAGCCTCAGCATTACATCCTTTCTTTTATATTCTAGTCCTCTGGAAATGAATGCTAACATTACATCTGCCTTCTTACTACTGACTCAACCTGCAAGTTAACCTTTAGGGAATCTTGCCTCTAGGACTCCCAACTCCATTTACACCTCCAATTTCTGAATTCGCTCCTCATTTGGAAAATAGCCTACATCTTTATTCCTTCTACCAAAGTGCGTGACCATACACTTCCCTGCGCTGTATTCCATCTGCCACTTCTTTGCCCATTCTCCCAACCTGTCCAATTCCTTCTGCAGACTCCCTGCTTCCTCAACACTACCTTCCCCTCCACTTATCATTACATCATTTGCAAATTTGGCCACATAACCCTCAATTCTGTCATCCAGATGATTAACTTATAACATGAAAAATGTTAATGAGAATAACGTCAGCACTGAGTACAGTAGGCAAGTTAACAATGTCTGGTCAAAGTCCAAAGTACAAAGTAGATATCATTCAGTCCTTCATTCTGCTGTCATTAACCTTCCAACCAGGCTACAGTATCAATGCTTAACTAGGAAGAATTCTAAAATAAACCAAATCATTGTGTACTTCTGGGGAGGAAATGCGGAATCTCAATTTTAAAAAAACATAGCTATTGATATTAGCTTTAAATCTGATTCACTGATAGTTCATAAATAAAAATACTGGAAATACTTAGCAGGTCAGGGAGCACCTGTGAAGAAATGGAGTTAACATTTCATTTTTATGGTCTTTTTTCGACTTTTTCCTGAGAAAATTCCCACTGATGAAACATGAACACTTTCTCTCCCCACGGATGCTGTTTGTCCTTTTGAGTATTTCCCGCATCATCTGTTTTGTTTTCGATTTCCAGCATCTGTAGCTTTGTGTCACTGATATTTCATTTCTTTCCTCTGAGCATTATGAGTGTTGCAGATGGATGTGAATTTCACCATCATGGCCAGTGAAAGAGTAAGACCATACCAATTTTAACCATTTTAAAGTTTTCTACACTTATAGCCCCCTCTTGATGCCATCAATTGTACCTGTGATAGGAGGAACTTGTAAAAAGTTTAAAAAAGGTTGTCTTCCCAAGTCAGCACTCTAACTTACTCAAACTGAATAAGCTTGCATCATACCAACTAATTTAAGCACACACTTCCTTTGAAGTCCACCATAGTGTGGCAGAGACAAGAAGCACTGTAGAAATCACCACCCAACTCCAGCAACAGCTCCTAAACCAATTCAGGCTGGAAAGACAAAGATACCAGGTGTATGGGAACAGTTGTGCCCTTTCATTACTTCATCCTTTTTCTTTCAGTCATATTTTCTCCTCTCCTGCTCATTCAGTCATGTGCATACTTGAACCCACACTAACTGTAGCTAAGAACAAATTTAATGCTACAGATGGCTGATAAGGAAGCAATATTTCTGGGCAGTGGAACATTGAGTGAAATGGGCACCACAGGCCAAGGCAAGACCACTTATTAGTTCTACAGTAGAGGAAGATGGATGAGGATATTACGGAGCCAAACAAGGAGGAGGCTTGCTGCAGTGGATGGCCTGGAAGCTTATGGCTCAGGATTAGAATCAGAATCACAATCACAATCAGGTTTGTTATCACTGACTTACATGTTGTGAAATTTGTTGTTTTGCGGCAGCAGTACTGTGCAAAGACATAAAAATTACAACTTACAATAAAAGTTACTATAAACGATGGAGGATTCAGTCTCCAGTTTGATTTATGACTTGAAGCAGAGCTTGGAACGAATCGTCTCCGCATGGAGCACAGATCAATTCCAGTGAGTGACCTGAGGAGCCCAATTTCACTGTCAGATGAACAAGCTTTCAGCTTTCAGTGCAGTTTGACTACATTCATAGACTGACAAACTGGTTGCCACAGTCAGTGCAGATCAGTAATAACATCTCCTCCTCACTGACAACCAACACAGGCGCACACCAAGGATGCGTGCTCAGCCCACTGCTCTACTCTCTCTACACTCATGACTGTGTAGCTAAGCACAGCTCAAATGCCTTCTGTAAATTCGCCATTATTGGTAGAATCTCAGATGGTGACAAGGATGCGTACAGGAGTGAGATAGCTCAGTTGGTTGAGTGGTGTCATAACAACCTCACACTCAACATTAGCAAGACCAAGGAATTGATTGTGGACTTCAGGAAGTGGAAGTCGGGAGAACACACACCAGTCCTCTTTGAGGGGTCAGCAGTGGAAAGGGTGAGCAGCTTCAAGTTCCTGGGCATCAACATCTCGGAGGATCTATCCTGGGCCCAACACAGTGATGTAATCACGAAGAAGGCACCCCAGCGGCTCTACTTTGTTAGGAGTTTGAGGAGATTTGGTATGTTACTAAAGACTCCTGCAAATTTCTACAGATGTACGGTGGAGAGCAATCTAACTGGTTGCATCACTGCCTGGTATGGAGGCTCCAAAGCACAGGATCAAAGGAGACTGCAGAGGGTTGTCGACTCAGCCCGCTACATCATGGGCACAACCCTCCCCACCGCTGAGGACATCTTCAAGAGGCAGTGCCTCAAGAAGGCAGCATCTATCATTAAGGACCTTCACCATCTGGGACGTGCCCTCTTCACATTTGTACCATCGGGGAGGAGGTACAGGAGCCTGAAATCCCACACTCACTGATACAGAAACAGCTTCTTCTCCTTTGCCATCAGATTTCCCCTCTGCCATGAACCCATGAACACTACCTCGTTATTCCTTTTTTTAAATATCATTTATTTATTTTTATAGTAATCTATTTATTATTTTTATAGTAATTTTATGTCTTTGCACTGTACTGCTGCCACAAAACAACAAATCTCACGTCACCTAAGTCAGTGATAATAAATCTGATTCTGATTCTAAATTGTTGCAGCAGAAGTCCACAAATCTCCTACTGCACTACGATCACCTACCATGGAGTGGAGAAGTAATACAGTGGAATCTCAAGAAGATGCCAAAGAGACTCAGATTCTTCAGTTATAGCATCTCAACTGCACCGTAATCAGTTGTCCATTGGATCACAATGCTGGCTGACCAGCTGCCTCATGAAAACCGTAGAACAACAACCTACTCTCCTCAATGGTCCTGCTCCCCCTCTTGGTACCCCACCATTGTCCTTGCAGTTTCCTGTCAGACTATTCAAGCCCCAAGATGGTTCAACCTGAAGCTGTACCATCATGGTTAATAGTCTCTCTAAAGAATCCAAAAGGACATTGGAATTGGAATTGGTTTATTCTCACTTGTATCGAGGTACAGTAAAAAACTTATCTTGCATATCATTTATACAGATCAATTCATTACACTGTGCATTGAGGTAGTACAAGGTAAAACAGCACAGAATGCAAAGTAATGTGTCACAGCTACAAAGAAAGTACAGTGCAGGTAGACAATAAGGTGCAAGGTGATAACGAGGTAGACTATGAAGCCAAGAGTCCATCTTATCGTACTAGGGAACCAACCAACAGTCTTAGCAACCCTTACCTCATGTGTGGCAACCACTTAGATTATACTTCCTAGGTACACCAAAATAGATAAGCACACAGTGACACCCTGAAGGTAACTAGTAGAATGAATGGTCTTTTGACAGACATATGTTTACATCATTTTCATTCTATGTAAGGAGTGATTACAGCAATGGCTCGATTGATGATTCTTTTCTGTGTGTCCTTCATAGCAAAATGGGTTTAAAGCAGATGGTGGACCTTGATGGATTGTTATTTCTGCTAAGTAAGGTGGCAACTGTTGTGACTGCTGAAATGAGTCACATGGAGACTAGCTGGTAGATACAATAGGTCTTTATTCAACACTGCAGATCTTCTGGAGAATCTGCTTCACTCCCCACACTCAACAATACAGTGATGATTTATACTTTTTAAACACAAAGACAATAATAAACAATTAACTACAGTTTCAATGCCTATAATTACCTACTTAACTTTAACATTTTGAATATAGACAGGTAAATTTTGCAGAATTACATATTTACAAAGGGAGCACATCCCAACTGGTAGAACCCCTTTGAAAATTCATATACTGGTGGCTGGGCTGAGAAGTTCTGAGCACAAACTCCAGACACCTGAAATATACATGTTTTGTTATGGTATTGAGGGATGGCTTTCTGAATATACAAACAGCCTGAATATTAAGTGACAAAACACATGTCCTGAACTGTGCATTTAAGTAGCAGGGATACACTTTTAACAATGTATTAATACAGGAGGTGACCATTTAATGGATTCCCTGATCTCATCATAAAGATTTCAAGGAGTACCAATTAACATGAACATACATCTATTATCTTTCCCCTGCATAGTTACAGTGATACAGAATCAGAATGTCCCACACCCAATGATTGGTTTTGATGGCCTTAAAGTATCAGTGGAAGTTGAATTGTAAACAGGTTTTATTTCTGAAGACTGGTTCTCTCTTCAATTAATTCCTGCTATTTCCATATAATTCCATAACTCCAACAGCAACATGGCTCCAAAGTCTGATAGAGAGCATCTCTGAAAACTGGTCTACGAATGCATTTACTGCACTCATTACATCGAGATTTGTGTTCTTGAATTTTTTATATAATTCTTTATAGGATTTTGTATGGATTTTGAAAGGTCAAACAGTTTTATATATCTCCTATTTCTTGCTGCTTGATTAAAAATCAAAAAGTAAAAGGATCTGACATCTTAAATGACCCTTCTCTCAAGAATTCAACATAAAGGATAAAACAGCAGGAGTATTACACCATGTGACACACAATGTAACACTATCAGAATTACTGACGTAAGGTGACAGAAGAAGTGAAGATGCTATTTATTACAGTGTATTCTAAGATTTTCAACAGTGTTTGGGGATTGAGTTCCCTGATTCTGTCAGTTTTTCACAGAAAGTAACAAATCATTGGTCTTGATTATTATATATTCATTTTCCCTTTGCACCCAATTTCCCTTTTACTTTTTATTAGAAGCAAATTGCATCAGGATAGAGTTGAGTGCCCAGTGATTACTAATCAGGAAGAAGTTCTTACTTCTAGCGAATCAGGGTAGTTTCCTCGAATTTAACAGAACATTGAGAGATCATGAAAACTGACATAGGACACTGAGGCTTTGACAACTCTGACGTGGTGGTGGGTTTTCAAACACGAAGGTTGGTAGTCTCAGAATTTGGTAGATATATTGGGGAGTAGGGGTAGTAATGGGTGAGGGAATCTAGGCTTTTAGCAATACGGAACTGATCCACGTTTAAAAGATATTTGGCAAGTACATGGATAGGAATGGTTAAGATGGATATGGGCCAGATGCAGGCAAATAGGACTAGCTGAGGTAGGCAACTTGGTCATCATGAACATGTTGGGCCGAGGGACCTGTTTCTGTGCTGTTTAGTTCTACAAATTTGTAAAGGTATGAATATTTAACCCTCAACCAACATCACCGGAATCAGATCCCGATGCAGGGTTTTGACCTGAAATGTCAACAATTTCTTTCCCTCCACAGATGCTGCTCGGCCCACTGAGTTCCTCCAGCAGATTGTTTGTATCGTCAGAATCAGATTAACTGAACATTATTCCAATGTTATTTGTAAATGTTGTCCATAAGTGCTACGTTCTTCACATTGCAACAGTATCTTACCCACTCCAAAGTGCTTTAAGGCTTCCTAAGATTGCTAAAGGCACTACATAAATGCAAATCATTTTCCTTAAAATTAATCCAGCTAGGAGCCAGCCAAGGCATATAGGGCTAAGGCCTTTCTCTGAGCAGTGCTGAAAGCTTCACAGTGATAATTGGTGTTTTTGGAATCTTGCTGAGTACATTTCTGCAAGAATATTGTGGCCCCAGTTGTCTTTGTCACACTGCTCCACCCACTGAGTTTCTGCTGTCATGGGGAGGTGTGTTATGGTCTCCAGAAGGGCAGTAAAATCTTGGTCAGTGTCTCCTGGGCTACCCTCCACTCCCCAACAGTGGCCTTTGAGGGCATTCATCGTTTCAATTGGACATTACAATTGAAAATCCAAGAAGCAAAAATAATATCCAACTGCTTGACTAAAAAGAGTATGTAAGATACAGGCTGGTTGTTGGCAGGTGTTGCTTGCTGATAGCACTTGGATAGATTACAGAGGAGCTCTGCAGGATCCCAAAAGTAGCAGTTCAGGCTATCAGTGCTCAGATGCTTTGTTGATCTCCCAGGCCTCTGAAATATTTTATTAACTTGTCTCTTGGTCCCTTGTTTCTATGTAGATAGTATCCAATTGTTGGAACAAGAGGCTGAGTATCAATTTTGAATTGTGCTCACTTGCATTTCCTCTTTTTCTTGGACATCATTTGCTCTCACCCACCTCTGTCCTGAGAGAGAATGGAGAAAGAGTTCTGTTGGTCCTCACCTTTCACCCCACTAGCTTCCACATCCAGCATGTTATCCTTTGGCATTTTCATCAGCTGCAATAGGATCCCACCACCACTCTCCCGTGACTCCCCAGTCTGCTCATCCTTTCCCCATCCCCTGCACTTTCCCCGATAACCATGGGCAGTGTAACACTTGTCCCTACACCGCCTCCCTCAACACCATCCAGGGCCCTAAAAAACCTTCCTGGTGAGGAAAGATTCACACGTGCCTCCCCCAACCTCATCTCTTGCATTCAGTGCTCTCAATCTGCCTCCTCTACATTGGCAAGACCAAGCACAGATTAGGAAATCATTTCGCAGAGCACCTGCACTCAGTCCAAAATGGCCATCTTGAGCTTCTAGTTGCAGGCTATTTCAACTTCTCTTTCCATCCCCATACCATGATGCCGAATGCTAACTGGAAGAACAACACCTCATATTCCGCTTGGGTAGCCTCCAACCCAATGGCGTGAACATTGGATTTTCCAATTTTACAAGCCCCTCTCCCCCTGTTCCTTTCCCACCCCTACTGGTCCATTAGGTCCTCTCTCCTTTTGTTCACCCTTTCCATTTCCATCTGCTCATCACTAAGTTTCTTCTTCCTTGGCCTACCCTTCCTATCCCCTCCCCTATCTGGGGCAATCTTCACATCATTCCTCCCTTATCACCCTCCAGTCTCACTCTGCTCCCCCCACCTGACTCCATCTTCCCATTTTTCTTTCCTTATCTGTTTCCACCTATCATCCACCAGCCTCTATCTTCAAACTCCCCCCTCCCCTCCCCCTACCTGTTCGTCGTCTCCCACCTCAGCTGGTTCCGCTTGCCCCTATCTCACCCCTCCCTCTGATTTGCTATCTTCCCCTTACGCTCTCAGTCCTGATGCAGAGTCTCGACCTGAAATGTTGACCATTACTTTGCCTCCACAGATGCTGCTTGACCTGCTGAGTTCCTCTAGTAGTTTGAGTTTTGTTGCATTGCGCAAAGTTGCGTTGTGTTCCTGATATTCCTAAGATGTTGGAGGTAGGTGGATGAGAAAGTGGCAGAGACATTGGGTGGATTCTGTGTGGGTCGGGGAAGATTAAGAGGGAATCTAAGAGTTACAGTGCACCAGAGATCTCTAGAGGTTGAGTCTGCCTTCGAGTTGCTAATTCTCATGTTGCTAATTTTCATTCACCTCAGCAAATTCCCTCTTCTAGTAAAAGCCTCTATCAATTACAAGGTTGTGTAGGACTCAGCCGTCTGTGCTGCTCCTCATTAGGTGGAGACCGGAGTCATATCGTGAGCAGCAGATATATGTCATTAAGGTTACCCATCAGTCTGCCCCTTGTCCTTCAAACTAGGATGGAATACAGATTACCTGAGGATGAAGACATTATGTAACTTCATGGGAATCTTGCTTTCAGTTGCATTTGCACTGGTGATTTTGTACTAGCTGGATATTGATCGAGCTCTACCCTTTTCGATTGATGTAAGAGGCACTCTACACCTGCCAACAGTTCTTCCCTTGGCTCCTTCCCAAGATCTGCACTGTCACAGAAGCCAGTCTTCAGCCAATTTAATTCATTGCACCCACTCATGACAAATAGCTGAGAGCACTGGGCACACAAAGGGAATGGGACCAGACTACATCCCAGCTGTAATCCTGAGCAGACAAGTCCACCTATGCAGTAACCTATCTTGGAAATACATCACCACTCCTTCATTGTCACTGTCTCTAAATCCTGGAACACCATTCCCAACAACACCAGAAGGACGGCAGCAGTTCAAGGAGGTGGCTCACCACCTTATCAAGGACAATTTGGTATAGGATAGGTAGTAAGTGCTGACCTTGCCAGCGATGACCAGATCCTAATAAAAAAGAATAAGCCTCAGCAAATCCCAGAAATTATGTCCTGCAATTATCACATTTTAACTAGTAAATAGAAGCTATAACATCCTTTATGTTTCTTGGCACCCACAGAAAAGATGAATTAATTTCACTGACAAGAAAATGATCCACCACTTGTTGAACACATTGAAGCAGAGCAGACTGGTGTAAGCCATTGGTATACTAACCCCCGAAACACTCCATTGGACAAGTACTGGGCTTATTTTCACCACACTGTACGACTGTTTTGAGGCTAGGGTTTTAAGTCTTACCCCAGTAGCTCAAACCCACTGGAAGTAGACTGCAAGAACAGCACCATCATACAGCTTTTAAAATGATCATTAACACAATAACAGCTTACACTTATGTAGCACCTTTAGCACAGTAAAATATCTCCACGCACTGCAGAGACGTGTAATCGAACTAAATCTGGCACTGGAGTTTGTTGGCGTCAACAACATCTATGCAGAAGATCCACATTCAGACAGATAGCCATGGATCAATGCTTTCTGTATCATCTGCAAATGATGAGCTGGCTGAAAGAAGCCATTCATTGACCATACACAAGAGGGAGCTAGCAGTCAGACAGTGAGTAAATAAAGAACAGAAAGGTAATGGGCTAAAATTTTCCACAGCATATCTCATTAGTTTAATTTATCCTTACAGGTTTATGCTCCTGCTGAGCAGCGAACTGGTAGAAGTGAGAATAGAGAAGATGCAGCAGAGACCAGAGGGAAGTGGGAAAATAAGTTTGGCGTGCAATTTTACGGGTGCTGTGCTGCCAACGCAAGGCAATTGGCCTACACATATGTTGATCAACGTACTGCTAGAAAACTAAATAGCAAATTAGGTAAGGCTTTTTGGATAAGAAAACATCTAAGTCTAGGGTTAGGATCTGGGGCAGGTATGTGGGTGAGGGAGGGCCAAGAGAAGGGCGGAAGGCTTCTCCTGGGACGGAGCTGCACTTGCGCCTTTACCCGGGGCAAGCCCATCACTAAGATTCAATTAAGGATCAGACTATTCTCTGACTGCCTTGCCTTCCTGTCTTTTTCCAAAAGGGTCCATGTCCCAGTCCATCCCCAGCAGCTGCGTGACAGAGGATTCTCTGATCTATGGGCTGTTCCCAGGGACACACACCAAGACAGACATCAAGTGCTGCTGGAAGGTCATCAGTTCTGTGAAGGACGCCCTGTGGTCTGCCCGAAACTTGTTGGTCTTTCAGCACGGCGAGATGTCTGTCAGGAAATGCTGCCGACGGGCACAGTCCAGGCTGCAGGAGTACGTGCTGAGGGATGCACTGAAGCTTGGTGCAGCCAATGCAAAGGCTCTGTGGGGAAGGACCACAGTCTCGGCTCCTTCCGCTACTGCACATGGAGGGGTAGATTTGGGTAGGGAAATCCCTCGAACAATGAAAGGGGTATCACCTCAGGGAGCCACGTGAGTGGCAATGGTACTATGTTTGTGTGTTTTTTTTCTCTTTAAGTTTTACACTACTGAATGTAACAATCAAGAATGTTAAGCTTTTGTATTTCACACTGTTTTCTTCCTTTGTATATATTTTTATTATGAATAAAATTTATTTTTGAAATAAAATTAATCAATGTGACCTGTTTGGTCCTTTGCAAACTGAAAGGCTACTGGAGGGTTGGATAAAGAAATTTGGGAAGCGATAATTATTTAGATTATTCTTCTCTCCTCTCACATCAACACATCCCCCATCCTACCACCAACTCCACACCTGCTGATCAGGATCATTGAAGGTGATTGAGACTTTCTGAATACTGTCATCAGCCAAAGAACCCCGGTATAGAAAGCCCAACTCTGTCATCACTCACTGCCCACATGTCCACTTAAACTTCCTACTCCTTCTGCTAGCTCTAAGCATGAGTATCACTGGGTTGTGTTAGTGAGGAGAGACAGGAAATCCCAGTGCTCCTGGGTTTGGAAGAAGCAGCACATGACAAGTGTTACCCAGAAATGGATTGAGGGTTGTGTGTTGGGGTATAAGGGGACAGAAGGAACACCCTCCTGCCTTCAGGAAGAATTAATTGAGAAAAGTCATGAGTTTTGGCAACCTATTTAACAATGGAAAACAGTTGGCCTCCATGCCTGTCTTCATGGATATTCTCACATTGTACCAAACAAGCACATCCCAGAAGTTCTATCTATCCAATGGCATAGGAAGAACCTCTGCCTAACTCAAGCACTGAGGCTAAGTGCAGCAATCACACTGTTCCTCTCTCTCACCTCCCTAGTATTAGCAAAATCAGCACGTACTAGAAGTCATTCGGTTAGATTGAGCAGGACTCAAGGGAAAGGAGAACCATTTCTTATTTGTCAGTATTTATATGACTTTAATTGTGTTCCGGTTCCATAAACACACTCTGAAAATATGACTAATGACTTCCCTGAAAAACATACAGAAAATGAAGCTCCAGCATTCACACACATATACTAATACACCACAGAATTCAATGGTAAAGTCATTCATTTCTTCAATAAGGCAAGTGCAAGATTTCACAGAAGAGATCTTTTAAATAACTTACTGGCCTCAGAAGATACCAATTCAGTGACAGAACAAATTCCACTAATGCACTGTTTTAAAGCTAGGATTGAGATCCCAATACTTTTATTTTTTAATATACAGTCATGTATTGTATTCAATAAACTGCTATCATAATGCAGAAATCATAGTTATCTACTGGGCTGTATTAATCACCGCTGAGTAGTGTATGTACTGTGTTGCTGTCTCAGAGCCTTAGAGAAAATATATTTTGAAATCCTGAGAACCTTACTTAGTTGCAAAATCTCTTGATTATATGATAGAAAATAGCCTCATGTAAATTATGCTATTATGGATTAGGTGAGTAAAGAGAAACTTTTTACTTAATTGTACTTTAGGAATAAACGGCAGTTAGGTCAAAAATAAACTTCTACTTTGTGCAAAAATAAAGAAAAAGAATCTTTAACAATTTGATCCACTTTTAATGAAAGATTTAATTATTGGCCATGGCATGATAGAGACCCATGGATTCCTTGGAGACTCTCACCTGAATCATGAAGTTAGGATTATATCCTGGGATCCTGGGCAACAAAATATCTAGTGCAGTGCTGAGGGAGTGCCATGTTGTTGGAGATGCTTCTTTTGGACAGCTGTAAAGAATCTGCTGTCAAGTGGACATAAACATCCAACATCACTACTTCAAAGAACAGGGTGTTTATCCCCAGAGTTCTGGCTACCAATATCTATTCCTTAATCAACACCTAAAAACAGATCATCTGGCTTTATTAACACATGACTGCCTGAGAGACTTTGCTCTGCACAAATTGACTGCCACATTTCCCACACCACAACAGTGACCAAACTTTGAAATTAATTCATTGACTTTGGAACATCCTGAGGTCAGGAAAGACACTATAAGAATGTCAATCTTTTGTTAGTCACAAAGGTGGAAATGTTGCAATCTCCCAAAAAGCCTTTAATAATTTTTTTGTACATAGAACAGAGAGGAACACTTCCCTTATGAAGGTTTAAAAATAAAATGTCTTCCACTCTAAGACCTTGAGTTGTGTCTTTTAAAACAGTCCCAATTCTGTCATTCATCTGGGGACAGAGCTGTAACCTTTTGTGTGTTACAACCTTAATATATGAGCTTCAATTCTGATAGAAAGGTGAATTGAAAGTGAAAGATGCACTTAGAGCAAAACACTGCAAGCTGTACCAGCTCTGCTTGAAGTGCCCGGTGATTGGATCCTTCACTTTAGCTCTGAATCTTTAATGTGGATAACTTAAAGCTTCAAGCTGAAAAGTATGATGAATAGCATCCAATCTGTTGGGTAGTATAGACAGAATGCTGACTTCATCCTCTATAGAGAGAGAAAAACAGCTATCCTCACTGCTTGTGGTGCCTGCCTGCCTGCCTGCCCCCACTAGTGTTATCCATTGAAGAAGGGCTGACTAAGCTGACCCTCCATATCCAAGAATCCACCAGGTTCTGGATCTTGAGGCACAATCCCAGCAATCCATGATGGCCTTTGGCCAGTTCTCTGTTCCCTGATAATCAGAGATGTTCAAAAACAGTCAAGTAGATTTCAATAATTTGAAATAACTAGACTTTGGAGTACTAGAAATTAATTGAAAACATTAAGGATAAAAGAAATAAACTCCTTACCTGCACTTCCTTCCACTCAGGATCGGTGACACACTCAGGAGACTGGGGCTGCACTAGTCACCCCAGCTGTGGTTAGTCTAAAGCTGAGAGTTCAGATGTGAAGTGCGTTTCAGTGGTTCACCACCAGACAACTGTAAATTAATTAAAAGAAAATATATAGGTGCAAATACAGGAAACACTTTGCTAAACTTACCTTATTAATGTCGATTGATGACTCCATTCGAAAGAACAGGTCCAAATTTGATATTAGTGATGTAAAGCTGAACACAAATCTCACCCCTAACTCTGATCAGCACCAAGGCCGCTGAGTCCAGCAGCAAGTGTAGGACAGATTTGCTGGCGTTTGACCTCCAGCTCATCTCTGGCTTCAGTGTTTCAATGCGCAGACATGAAGTCAGGGACAGGCTGACCTAAGGAGCACATGGTTGACATTTTCTGTTGAGCAGAGGTGAGGATGATTCAGCTCAATGTTTGAGGTTGATGAAGGACTGTTAACCTGAAATATTGAGCCATGTCATGATGGATCTGACTTGTGCCTCACGGCCCCCATTGATCTCGTAGCCTTGTCAGCTCAGTTGTTCCATCATGCAAGTTATTCTGATGATCACAGACATTTTGAAACTTTTGAAGAACATTTAAAAAACTTTGCAAAACATAAAATAAAGTTGTAGCATTATTTAAAAACACAAACAACAATTAATTAAATGAAAATAGACATATGCAGTGTAACTTTCTCCTCTCATCATTCTAATATTCTCCTGGACTCAGCAATAAGTCCGGGGCAGGGTGTGATGACCTCCAGAGTGATGTATATTTGCATGGTATTGGTATAGGTTTATTATTGTCACTTGTACCAAGGTACAGTGAAAAACTTATCTTGCATACTATTCGTACTGATCAATTCATTACCCAGTGCATTGAGGTAGTACAGGGTAAAAACAATAACAGAATACAGAGTAAGGTGTCATAGCTACAGAGAAAGTGCAGTGCAGGTGGACAATAAGGTGCAAGGTCATAACAAGGTAGATTGTGAGGTCAGGGGTCCATCTCGTTGTATAAGGGGACCGTTCAGTAGTCTTATCACAGTGGGATAGAAGCTGTCCTTGAGCCTGGTGGTATGTGCCGTCAGGCTCCTGTATCTTCTGCCTGATGGGAGAAGTGAGATTAGAGAATGTCCCAGGTGGTCATATGCTGGCTGCTTCACCAAGGCAACAAGAGGTATAGACAGAGTCCGTTGAGGGGAGGCTGGTTTCCGTGATGTGCTGGGCTGTGTCAACAACTCTTGTTTCTTGCAGTGCGTCGATAAAAGTTGGTGACTGTCAAAGGGAACATGCCAAATTTCTTTAGCATCCTGAGGAAATAGAGGCACTGGTGAGCTTTCTTGGACATAGGCAGTGTAACACTTGTCCCTATGTGGTTGGGCCAGGACAGGCTATTAGTGATGTTCACTCGTGGGAACTTGAAGCTTTCAACCCTCGCAACTTCAGCACTATTGATGTAGACAGGTGCATGTACACCTCCCCCTTTCCTGAAGTAAGTTACCAGCTCTTTTGTTTTGTTGACATTGAGGGAAAGGTTATTGTCATGACACCATGTCACTAAGCTCTCTATCGCCTTCCTATACTCCGACTCATCATTATTTGAGATACGGCCTACTACGGTGGTATCATCTGCAAACTTGTAGATGGAGTTAGAGCAGAATCTGGCCATGCAGTCATGAGTGTATAGAGAGTAGAGTAGGGAACTGAGGATGCAGCATTGTGGGGCACCCGTGTTGAGAATAATTGTGCTGGAGGTGTTGCTGCCTATCCTCACTGATTGTGGTCTGTTGGTCAGAAAGTCAAGGATCCAGTTACAGAGTGAGGTGTTGAATCCCAGGTCTTGGAGTTTGGTGATGAGTTTGCTTGGAATTATAGTATTGAAGGTGGAGCTGTAGTCAATAAACAATAATCTAATGTAGGTGTCTTTACTGTCCAGGTGCTCCAGAGATGAGTGTAGGGCCAGGGAGATGGTGTCCACTGTAGACCTGTTTCAGAGGTAGACAAATTGCAGTGGGTCAAGGTTTTCCGGGAGGTTGGTGTCAATGCATGCCATGACCAACCTCTCAAAGCACTTCATGATGGTGGATGTCAGAGCCACTCATAGGTAGTCATTAAGGCATGTTACCTTGTTTTTCTTAGGTACCGGCATGATAGTGGGCTTCTTAAAACAGATGGGAACATCAGAATGAAGCAGGGAGAGGTTAAATATGTTTGCAAATACCCCTGCCAGCTGATCGGCACAATATCTGAGGACACAGCCAGGGACATCATCTGGGCCAGATGCTTTCCTTGGGTTCACTCTCCGGAAGACTGATCTTACGTCCTCAATTCTGACCACAGGTTCAGGTGCATTAGAGGCTTTTAGGGTGGGCGTGACAAACCAACCCCCTTCTGTTCAAAACGTGCATAGAATGTGTTAAGCTCATCAGGATGGGATGTGCTGTTGTTTGCAATGCTGCCTGTTATAGCATGTAAGCCCTGCCACAACTGATGGCTGGTCTGGGACTCAATTTTGGACTGGTATTGTCTCTTGGCAGCTCTGATAGCTTCACAGTGGTTGTAACTCGATTCCTTGTAAAGGTCAGGGTCACCTGATTGGAATGCAGCATTCCTCGACTTCGGTAAGGAGTGGACCTCCCAGTTCATCCATGTTTTCCAGCTTGGGAACACTGGATTGTTCTCTTTGGTACACAGTGCTCAACACGCTTGCTGATAAAGTCTATGACGGTGGTGAATACTCATCAAGGCTGGCAGCTGAGTCTTTGAACATGGACCAGTCCACTGACTCAAGGCAGTCGCGTAGAAGCTTACCTATTTCCTCAGACTGGCACTGCACAACTCTCTGTACTGGATTCTCCCATTTCAGTTTCTGTTTGTATGCAGGGAGAAGGTGCACAGCCTGGTGGTCTGATTTACCAAAGTGAGGGCTGGGTGTTGCTCGGAAGGCATCTTTGATGGTTGTACAGCAATGGTGAAAGGTGTTAGGGCCCCTGGTGGGACAGGAGATGTGCTGGTAGTACTTTGGTAACACAGTCTGGAGGTTGGCCTGGTTGAAGTCACCTGCAATAATGAAGAGGGCCTCAGGGTATCCTGTTTCAAGGCTGTTGACCACAGAGTATAGTCCATTGAGTGCAGGCTTCACATCCATCTGGGGTGGGATGTAGGCTGCCATCAGGATAGCTGAAGTGAACTCCCGTGGCAGGTAGTATGGTCGACACTTCACCGTTAAATATTCCAGGCTGGGTGAGCAGGAGCTCGCCAGGACCGTCACATTCAAGCACCACGAGTTATTGATTAAGAAGCAGATCCCTCTGCCTCTAACTTTGCACGAGGACGCTGTGCAGTCCGTTCAGTGGATTGAGAAGCCCTCAGGTTGTATGGAACAGTCAGGTGAAGCAGGTGTAAGCCACGTTTCAGTTAGACAGAGCACACAGCAGTCCCTCAGTTCTCTTTGGTAGGTCAGTCTTGCCCTTAGTTCATCAATTTTGTTCTCAATGGCCTGGACGTTAGCTAGTAGTATGCTGGGGAGTGGGGTCTTGTATCCACGCTGTTTCAGCATCACCTGCAGCCCAGTCCTCTTACCATGCTTCCGAGGTAAGTGGCTGCGACTTGTCGGTCCTGGAAGTCCTGGAGTGGAGCTACCTGGTAAGTGATTGCTTAAGGACAGATCTGGAAGACCTGGAGCGGATTCACCTGGATAGGAAGATAAGTGATTTCCTCTGAGTAGACCTTGAAGACCTGGAGTGGATTCACCTGGACTGGAAGGTAAGTGACAGCTTGCGAACAGACTTGGAAGACCTAGAATGGATTCAGCTGGCCTGTGAGGTAAGTTGTTGTTCCTAAACAGGTCTGCATGAGGCAGCGTGCAGGATTGGAAATCTAGAATTATCTGACAAGCAGCTTGAAGCAACTCCAGCCAGCTCTCAGCTCATTCCGGCCCAGTTATTTTGCTTCTCAGATACTGTTGAGTATTTGCAGCATCATCTGTTTTTGTTTCAGACTTCCAACACCTGCAGTATTTTGCTTTTGTGTAATTGTTCATTCCGCTGGAATTCATTATGCTTCTATCTCCATCTTCTATGTTCACACTCAACCAATCAAGTAGGAGTAAATATTTTTTCTATTTATCTGTCATCAGGAAGAAATGTCTCTAAACACTAAAAATAATATATTACTTTGAAATGTAGTGACTGGGCAAAACACGAGTCTAGAGCAATCATACTGCAGATATTTGCACAGAGATGCAATGGCTGATTGTTAATCTCCAAGATTCTGAGTCATCCTACTCCAGTCAGTGAAACTCAATGCCAGTGAGTCAGTGAGTGTGTGAGCGAGGAAGGACGGGAAGAATGAGCTCACCCTTCCCATTCGTATCATGTCACCAATGTACAATACCTCACAGCTTTTCCCTCAATCAGGTACAAAATTGACAGAGATGCTCCCCATATCATACCTTTTTGATTCCAGTTGCTTCTATGCAGAGAATATTAATTAGCAAAATTTATTTAGGTCATTAAGAACAGATTTGTGTGCCATTAACAAAATCTGCCCTGCAGCAATTTAGAATTGCATCAGAGCACTCAATGATTGTGTAAGCATTTTGAATGCTGCCACACTGAAACAAAATTACATTTACAAATGATCATTTATAGCATGCATCCTGTGCTCATTTATTTTAAGGGAGGCCTATGCTATACAGCCTTATCACGGCAATTTTCACAGATACTGAAAATTATCTATCTATATGTGGATGTGGCAGCTGATTCACTTTCTCTGTCAACATGCCTCGGCCATTTTGGGCATTGAACCCATCAAGGGATCTATCTGTTTCAAAGAGAAAAACAGTTGTTCAATGCAACTCCCATAAAAGGAACTGTCTTCTGGTCTTTTCTGCCTTCAGTTGTGCACTGAACTATTATAATTTCCCCCTTTATTCAATGTAGCTCAAAATGTAGCTTCAAAAGCAAATTGAAGCTCATTTTAATAGTATTAGCAAATCAGCAGATCCTGTGTGATACCTAAATGGATCCGTCAAACCTGTTATGAAATTAAAATAGCATTCTCTTAATCTCCCTTTCGCTACTATAGGCACTCAATGTATGAAGAACAAAGGGCTTGCACATGGAGTTTGAGCATGTAGGTGAAAAACCAGTGTTCAGATTTTCAAGACAGGAGGAGAGAAGGGACCTTGAAAGGTGGATGCCAAGCAAGAACTGGGGAGTCATTGACATGGTAAAAAACAGATCTAGGGAGATCTTTGAAGGCTTTGAGAAGCACAGGAAATCATTTAGCACAGTGGAATCCCAGTTAAGGGCAGCGTTATGAAATGTGACTGTCCTGAAGTGAACAACAAGTTATTCCTCAGAATAATGTAGTATAATTTCTTTCACAATGCTACAAATAGATTGTTGCACAGGGAGTGGCTTCAGATAAAGTTCTTTTGATGCAGAAATTGCATGAGAAGAGTAAGCTTGACTCATGCCAGATTGTATCGAGTTGTATTTCCAGTGTAATGCAAATGATCTGTAATGTTCATTACTAAATTCCAGTCTGTCCAAAGTGCATTTTCAATCCCATAGTTCTGAAATGAACAGTGCTGTGCAATCAAATTTCCAGGCTATAATTATGTGTTCCAAATGCATGTTGTAAGTCTGTATTGATGCTGGATCATGTAGCTGGTACAAATTATTGCTTTAACTTGCTGTTATTCAGTACAGTAGAACATGGGCCCAAACCAAAAGGCTTCTCAGAGGTTGAGTTTATAATTTCAACTGTGCTGAGAAGGAGCATTTACTCACCAGGAGAATAAAGATTTGACAAAATGCTATTAGTAAGTCTAAATTTTGTTAACTCTGTAATTTAACTTCAAAGATGTTAGAGAATGATAACGTCACAGTGGGAGACTATTTGGCTGATCAGGATTGTCCCACTCAGCCTCTTGCCCAAGTTCCTAGCAACTTATTTCCCTTCAGATCCTTATACAGCTCTCTTTTGAGCTTTGCAATAATTATTCTCTGCTGCAAAATGTTTTTCACATGTTGCTTCTAGCACTTTTGCCAATCAACTTCAACCTGTGCCCTCTGGATCTTAGCTCTGATATTACTGGGAATAGTTTCTCTCTATCTATATCTTTACTCTTCAAGAGTTTTAATTTCTTCACAAGCATCTTGTTTCCAAGGAGAAAACCACGAAGTTCTCCAGTCTAACTACTCACATAGAGTCATAGAGCTATACAGCACGGAAAGCAGGTCCTTTGGCCCAACTTGTCCATGCCCACCGAGTTGCCTCACTGAACAAATCCCATTTGCCTGCATTTGGCCCATATTCCTCTAAATATTTCCTATGCATGTAGCTGTTCAAATATCTTTTAAATGTTGTAATTTTACCCACCTCTACCACTTCCTCTGGCAGCTCATTGCATTTATGCACTACCCTCTGTATGAAAAAGTTGACACTCATGTCTCTTTTAAATCTTTCCTTCTCAATTTAAACCTATGCCCTCTAGTTTTGTATTCCCCTACCCTGGGGGAAAGACTGTGGCCATTCACCTTACCTATGCCACTCATATTTTATAAACCTCTATAAGGTCACCCCTTCAGCCTCTTACAATCCAGGGGAAAAAGTCCTAGCCTTTCCAGCCTCTCCTTATAATTTAAATCCTTCAGTCCTGGTATCATCCTCAGAAACCTTGTTTGTGCTCTTTCCGGTTTAATGACATCCTTTCCAAAAGCAGGACGACCAGAACTGTATACAGTACTCCCAATGTGGCTTTACCAATGTCTTGTACACCTACAACATGAAGTCTCAACTCCTGTACTCAATGTCCTGACCAATGAAGGCAAGCATGCCAAATGCCTTCTTCACCACCCTGTCTATCTGTGTGCCCCTAGATCTGTTCTACAACACTCCCCACGGCTCTGTATAAGTCCTGCCCTGGTTTGTTCAAGTAAAAGGCATCACCTAGCATTTATCTGAATTAATCTCCATCTGCCATTCCTCAGCCCACTGGCCCAGTTGATCAAGATCCCGCTGTAATCTTAGATAACCTTCTTCACTCTCCACTATACCACCAATGCCTCATTCCTCAAATGATGTCAGTAAATCTCTTCTGCACCCTCTCTAAAGCCTTGACTTCTTTTCTAAAGTGTCATCTAGAAATAGACAATACTCCAGTTATGACTGATCCACTGTTTTACAAAGATCCTTTGTGACTTTCTTCTCTTTAGCCTATTTACAAGGCCCAAGACTCTGTCTGCTTTTTTTTAAACCTGCTTCCTTACTTTGCACTCCACTTTCAACAAAATTATGTACACCCAGATCTCTTTTTTCCCCCTACATCCCTTGGGCCCTTCAGTTTATATTGCCTCTTTTCATACTTGTTCTGAAAATGTCACACTTGGTACTACTCAGCATTAGTTTTCATTTACCCATTCTATTGGCTGGCCTGTCGGTACTTATTATTATCTTCCTCACAGCTCACTATGCCTCCAAGTTTTGTGTCAACTGAAAATTTGGAAACTGTACCTTTTACACCCAAATGTCAGTCATTAATATTAAGAATTGCAGTGGTCCTCTAGAATGCTCTCTGGTCCAAAAAATAATCATTCATTATTACTCTCACTTCCTGTAATTTGGCCAATTCTCTGTGCATGCTGCTACATTCCCTTTAATTCAATGGGTTTTAGTCTTGATAATAAGGCATTTTTGATATGGCATTTTTGAAGTCCACATATACATCAACTATATTTCCCTTTCTGCTAATTCATGAACTCTACCAAGTCATTCAGACATGACTTGCCTGTAACAATTCCATGATGGCTTTCTCCAATTGACCCACTTTTGCCAAGTGACTTTTAATTCCGTCCCTGATTAACATCCTGAATGCGGTTATGTGACTCCCTAATTGTTATCTGCTCATGGCTAATCATGCTGATAGAAAGCAGTAAACTTTTTAAAAATTCATCTTTTTTTTATTCCAAAATAAACTTTATTCATCATAAAAAACAAACTATATACAACAATAAAACAGTACAAACCTTTACATTCGTGTATGGATCAGTCTTTAGTTTTACCTTTTTAAAAAAACCACAGCACTGATGACACTCGTGTGGCTCCCTGGGATGATACCCCAATCCCGTATTTACAGTATGATGGATTGATTCATTAGTAATCTCATTCAATGCAGGCCTCAAGCAGAATCCAGATATTTCTCAACATTGAGAGAAAAATGTAGCATTGAATGCCATAGGAGATTCTAAATCGACTGATATAGATTGTGCAGCTAAATGGAAATCTTAAGATTTTCATGTGAGTGTTTTCAATAACCAGGAAAATATTTCAGGGTTTCACATGGAAATGCATAATAAATGCGTTGAAACCACACTAGATATAACAATCAATGGAAACCCTGAAGCTATGCTTCTAAGAGGAAATCCCACCACTGGGGATTAAATTAGGCAAAGTTTAATTATTACCAGAAAGTTTTACAGAAGTTACATATTGTAGTTTGTCCATTGAAATTGTCTCAGACAGAATCATCTCACCAACTCTCACCATCTCTCACCAATGCACCATAGAAAGCATCCTATCTGGATGTATCACGGCTTGGTACGGCAACTGTTCTGCCCAGGACCACAAGAAACTGCAGAGTTGTGGACACAGCCCAGCGCATCACGGACACCAGCCTCCCCTCCTTGGACTCTGTCTTTACATCTCGTTGTCTTGGTTAGGAGCCAGCATAATCAAAGACCCACCCAGGACATTCTCTCTTCTCTCCTCTTCCATCAGGTAGAAGATACAGGAGCCTGAGGGCACGTACCACCAGACTTAAGGACAGCTTCTACCCCACTGTGATAAGACTATTGAACGGTTCCCTTATACAGTGAGATGGACCATGACCTCACAATCTACCTTGTTGTGACCTTGCACCTTATTGCACTGCACTTTCTCTGTAGCTCCGACACTTTGTACTGTTACTGTTTTTACCTGTACTACATCAATGCACTTTGTACTAACTCAATGTAACTGCACTGTGTAATGAATTGACCTGCACAATCGGTTTGTAAGACAAGCTTTTCACTGTACCTCGGTTCAAGTGACAATAATAAACCAATACCAATACCATTGGAGAAAATGCCTAAAAAAGTGTTTCCCTTCCAGCATGACTTCTGATTTAAATGTTGGCAAATTATACAAAAGAAAAGGAATTAAGTATTTCTGTGCGAAGTCACAATGCAGTGACTGAACATAAACAGATTTCATATTACAAAGCATCTTAGGATTCAAATTTTGAAAACAAACTCGATTTTGAATAAAAGGAAGATATAAATTTCTAGGTTAGTGTTTGTTTACAGCTTCTTTATAGTAACAGAAATAAAATTGCTTAAGAGCTTTATTACAAGAACCACATCAAAGTTACCTCAAACCAAACTATTAACCAGTTAAAAAGCAATTCCACCTAAAATCAATGGAATTATAAGCTTATTCCTGCATGTACTTCCTGTCCCATTTTAAAATTTAAATTTAACTTTCTCTAACCTGTTCAAGCCTTTTCTTTTATTCATTAAAGTTCAAAAGAATCTGGTGATGATCCAGAATTTGCGAGATCATGACATTAATGAAGATTAACCTGCTGCTGGAATTTTGCGGATGTGTAAATAAACTGCCTGTGTTTTATATACTTTGGTAACAGTTAAACGTAATGGATAATTATAATGATCAAACTGGAGCACTGGCTTAGCAATAAAACAAGATGTGCACGTTTTTTTCTTGATAGAGTGTGGCTGTGCATCTCACTTTTATTGATTCTACTATAGCCACTGGAACTATTTTATGCAAAAAAACAATCTGCTGCAGGAACTTGGCGAGTTGAGGAGCATCTGTGGGGGGAAAGGAATTGTCAATGTTTCGGGTTGAGACCCTGCATTAGAACTGAGAGTGGAGGGGGGACATAGCCAGGATAAATTAGAGAGAGGGAGTGGTGAGACAGAAGCCAGAGGTAATTAGTAGATTGGGGAGTGGGGATGGTGGGGGGTGTTAGGGAGTGGAGAAATGGTTGGATGGGAAGATTGAACAGATAGGGGAGGGAGAGGGGTGAAATTGGGAGACAACAGGTGGAGGGAGACAAAAAAGGAGAAAAATGGAGGTGTGGGGGGGGGGAGAGGGTACAGGTGGAGACAGCTGCTGGATAACTATATTTTATGTTTGTTGTGTGAAAAGGTGCTTTTGGAATCTTAAAGATGGAAGACTCTAGACACAGGCTTTGGTTTCTAAAAGTAGTTTAATCACAAAGGCAAACGCGGGGACAGAATGAATAGGAACAGATGCAAACTCACACACACGCAGGAGACCGTGGATGTGAGGGGGGCTCACAACGAGGATGAGATACACACACGCACTAAACAAGGTACAGCTTATCAAGAGATAAACATTTCAATGCCTGAATACCTTGACTCAAACAAGCATTGGGCCTAACACTCCCTGGTATCTGACTAAGACACTCCCAAACCACATGGTGATGCCCATTCTTACCAGTGGTCTCTGCAGCGTTGTCTCACTACTCCTGGGGCAGTCGAAAGAGAGAGACCAGGGGATTGCAACACTCTTTATAGTTCTAGGAGGCTGGGTGGAGCCTAGCCAGGTGATTTAGACAGGTCAATGGTCTGGAGGTCAAGGACAAAGGTGCCTGCCACAGCCAGTGGTCAGGCAGGTTCAGGGACAAAGGTGCCTCTCCAAAGCCAATCCCTATGCCCACACCTGATGGGTGGGGTGGAGTCACACCTTGATTGACAGTGGTGTCACTTCCGATCCAAAGAGCAATGCTGTCCTCCGACCAGTGGGGTCAGTGTTGTTATGGTCACGTGACAGCCATGTGCTCTCATACTACAATGTTATTCTGTGTCCTTGAGTTTCTCAAGTGAAATGAACATATTGGGAAGAGGAAAGGTGATATCAATGGATTCCTCTGAAAACTGTCAAATTATTATATGTCATTTTAATGAGTCATTCAAGTGGTTTAAAAATATTTAACTTGATAAGTTTCTTACCTCTTTTCAAAACTCCTGAATGTGTTAGCCCCCTTGTCAAGTTAATGTTCCATGATTGCCATGATTTCCCATAAGTGATTATTAATTATTACATGATCACTCAAGGTTTGTCAGCTATCTTATCACGGGATATCATCATGACCAAACATATTACCACCCTCACTTGAAATCCGTGCAAATATTGTTCTAGGAGGCCACAGAGTCATAATAAGGATGGGCAATGGCGCCTGATTTCCCTTCTCCCTAACCCAAGGATATCCAAGGATACTGAAAAGGATGTGCTTGAAGTTTCATGGAAGAAATGCAACATTTTCACTGACTTTTGGGAATCCCTGGCCCATGACTACGCAAAGTAAGGAAGAAACATACAAGATGGTACTGAGAAGTTTGATCCATATATCAGGAACACAGAAGAAGGCCTGCATAGGTGGTGGAAGAAGAACAAATATCTCCCAAACTAACCACCCACTCCCCTCTTGTCCCATTTTGGAAGTGTTTGCACCTCCCACAAACCAACAAAACTGAAGCAGAAGCATGTCTTTCTTGATCAACATAATAATCTGGAAATATTGATCCTGATAGCCTGTCATTCTCTATCCCAAAATATAAAGGTATCTAGTCAGTTTTTTTTGGATGAAATGTTTCATAAAATTGAATTGTTCATTTCACTGTCTTTTCTAATATGTGAAGTAGAATTCACCAAGGATCAGCTTGTTCACCCACTAACAGGGAAAATGAGCTGGGCTTAGACCATTATGAGACAGGTTAGTTTTAACCCTACTGATGATTTGATGTTGCAATAGTAATCCTGCCCAGTACGAGAAGAACCGTAGGTTTGAACATTTGGTGGATGTGCTTGGCTGAGGAGCCAATGGTGTGAAGCTAACATCAGCGGGATTATGTCTGAAGGCCTCTAAACCAGAATCAAGCCTATCTTTGTGTTCTATCCCTGGTTTCACCATATTCGTCCAGGAATGCAAGATTTTTCATCGGCACAAAGGAGAAGTGGGAAATGAAAGTGAATGACAGACTAAGTGAATGAGAGATGAAGGCAGAGACAAGAACAGAATGAAAATCTGGGAGATCAGGAAAGAGAAAGCAAGATCAGCTATTGACTACTCACAATTCTTTTGATACAAAGGTTCAAAATCTTGATAAATCTGTTCAGTAGGTAATAGATATTGGTCATGATCAGAACACTTGATGTGCTGCTGGGCAAAAAGATCAAAACCAAGCAAAGGATATTTTTAATCAGGTTTGTGGAGCAAGAATGATAAGGTCCAGGGTTTTGATTTTCTTGAGCAAAATTGTCACAAATCAATCTTGGATCAGGAAATGCAGGAAAAAAGTAGTTGAAAAGAGGAAGTTACAGCACAAAAGAGCAGGATGTTGGGATGAACTGGATAGGATTTTCAAAGGAACACCTTGGCTTTACTGGTCATGTTCACTTATAATGTACATCATGGGTGGTCTTTGGCTATTCTAGTCCTTCACTAAAGCACCAAGAACTATTCAGAGGTCCGGATGGGAGTTTGGAATCCTTATCAATTTGCATAATTATTCTAAAATCAGAGTTCCACAGATGCTGGAAATCTGAAAATAAACAGAAAATGCTAGAAATGTTGGAAAATCAGGCAACACTTGAAGAGAGGGAGACAGTTTCAGTGGGCATTGAAAGGTTGCTCTCCATGGATGCCTGACCTGCTGAGTGTATTTTGGTTTTACTACATAATTATTCACTTTGTAATGTAGTGCAAAGTGGAGCTGATCCAGTTGAGCTTAAAAATTCTGGAGCAAATCTTCTTTTAGTTCAAAGGAATATTTATTATGTTTTTCGTGGTTCTCTTCAATTCTAAACCATGTCAGGTACTATGTTGTAACTGATTCCTTTATTTGAGTTATGAAATGTTTCCATTTATTAAAAATAAAGGCTGCAAAGCACTTCTTAAAAATAAAATTAACAATTATCATTATGTCAGATTCTCTATGGTGCAATCCAATCATTCTATAACTAAAAGAAAAGGAGAATGTCTTTTTTCATAATTAAAACCATTACAAGATCAGAAATCATACATTTCAAAACCATATTTTTTATTCTCCCATTTTGCTTTGAAAGGAATTTCATCCTCAACCATATCTGCTAGTTAAACCAAGGTTTTCAGATCAGTCCTTACCTACAACACAAAATCAGCAATCCAAATTGAAACTAAGTTCATCAATTTCCTTCTCGTTTGTTGAAAATTGTCTCCTCAAAAACCCTATGCTGGAGCCTCAATCACTATCAGCACAGGCAAAGACACTTTGCTTGGGAATTAATACGTACCAGTTACTTATTGTGGATCATGGAGATATTGCTTTCTGCACCTCACATGGTTATTTACTGCAAATGAATAATACTAAATCATCCAATAGAAGGTAACGTATTTTGTAAGTTATGCAAATAGTATCAGCACACAAGTCTCTGCACTAATGATCACCTTCACCACAATTTCTCTGGCACTATCTCCCATACTCTATCCTGATGCTGCTATTTAGTACAACACCTAGATGTCTATTTATTTGATCTTAAAATAATAAGCTGCAGGCAAGTTAATGTGAAGGCATGTGGAGGAAGAAGGGTCTATCTCAAGTTGAGCCTGAACCTAAGCTAACTGATAGCCACAAGCACATTTCAGATAAAGCCTGGCTGATTTCTGAGTTCTGGGACTCAAACAGTACTATAAAATAAAGCTTGTATTTTTCACTATTTAATTTTGAAACCACATAATTGGTCAAATTTTCTTTTTGAAAGGTCTTGATAATACTCAGAGTAATGGACTTGTCAGCGTTGAGTATGGTGTCAAGTTATTTTGTGTGACAACATGAGAAACACACAATTTTCGTCTGGGGTATACCCCATAGCCAATGTAGCTATTTCTTATGCAGTCCACTTTTTGGGCTCTGAGGTAGCCAATATGATAACCACAAACTCTTCCAGAGATGGGGCAAGTGGTGACTTTTGTGGCAGGCAGGTAGGTAGTGAGGTGGTCCACACCTTCTACCACTTACGCAGGGCCCCAATGTGTTCCTGAAGAATGGCCTCAAGGTTCTCAATCCTTCTCCACTTTGAGTGGACATGAGCCAGAGATTCCCAGGAGTCAGTTGCATTTCTTCAAGAGTCTTTGAGCTCCTCCTTTGAATCTTTGCATCTGTCCAGCTGATATGACAAAGCGTAAAAAATGGAATATCTATTTTGGGAGCCTGGTACTGGGCATGTGAAAGATGTGCCCTCCCCAACATAGCCAACTGAAGCAGAGTGGTTTGTTGGAGGAATCACAGAACTTAAGGCCCTGGCAGTTGAGGAGATAGGAATTAATGGTGAAGTAATTTTAAAATCAGGAATGTGCAGAAGGCCTGAATTGGAGGAGCAGAGATATCTCAGAGGGTTGTAGGGCTGGAGGAGGTTATAGAGAAAATTATTAAAGAGAGAGGGATAGACTGTGGAGGAACATGTAACTACGGCCGAGAATTTTATTCTTCCAGTTTGTATACTCTGGCCTGCTGACCACAGTCTCATAGAATCGCTATCAACAACACATTACACAGACAAAGAGGCATAACATGATTATATCTCCTACTCTGTTTCCATCAACCCATTGGACTCATCCAATTAGAGGTAGTCTTTTTGTTCTATCCATTTCTCCCCTACAAGTTTCTGCTACCTATACTAATTTGTTTTTCTCTACTTCCCGGTTTTGATGAAGGGGCCCAGGTCAAAAATGTTGATTGTTTCTCTTTTCACAGATGCTGCCTAACCTGAAGAGTATTTCCAGCATTTTCTGTTTTATGAGAATTTTAACACTGAGGCATTGATCAAATGTCAATGAACTCAGGCGTGCTTAATGAAAAGAATTTGAGATAAATTAGAACGCAGGCAACATGGTTTTAGATGAGGATGGTCCCATACTTCCTAAGAGCTGCAGCCATTCTTACTGGTCACCGTCCCCACTGAACCTGTTCTTACCTTGAGTGGATCCTTTGATCACATGAGATCCTGGCTCCCTAACACAAGTCCAATGGGATTTAACTGCATGAATCAGGTTTGGTCAAGTTGGGGATGGCAAAACATTGTAAGCCCTCAGGCTCAGGTCAGGTTGGTTCAGTTCTTCACTGCACTAAAATGCAAAAATCATGCTTTAGGAAGTGTTATTTTTCACATATATGGGGTCCTGCCTGCAATGCTGGATTGAGTGGGGTGATAGTGCCTGCCTAGGACAGGATTCTCTGGACAACAGCATTTACAGTGATGTGATATTCAGGTCATGTTGGATCAGATGTGGAAGAAATTATGTCTTCATCAGTCTTGGGTTAATTTTGGATTGATTCAGATCAAGTTTCAATGTTATACTCACGTAAGTCACCAGATCAAGTTTCCTCTTCAATCCATTCCTGACCTGATGAGTGTGCTTTGTAGAGAATAGTGCCTTCTGCCTGAGTCCCACACTGAAATGTTTTGATAGTTTTTAAACTGCCCTCATTCCACCACGCAGACCCAGGCTGAATTTAAGATAAGCTAAGATATCTTTATTAGTTACATGTACATCGAAACACACAGTGAAATGCATCTTTGTGTGGAATGTGCTGGGGGCAGCCCACAGGTGTCGCCAAGCTTCCGGCGCCTACATAGCATGCCCACAACTTCCTAACCCTTCTTTGGAATGTGGGAGGAAACCAGAGCACCCAGAGGAAACCCACACAGTCACGGGGAGAACATACAAACTCCTTACAGACAGCGGCCGGAATTGAACCTGGGTCACTGGCACTGTAATAGTGTTACTCTAAGAGCTACACTACCATGCCTGCCCTCTACACATGTTTGTGCAAGTCTTCATTTTCAAAGATTATTAAAAATTAAACATAGCATTTTATTTTTAATTAATACAACAATTATGTGACCTGCTTTAACATATAAATAGATCTCATTCATATGATTTAGGATGGGGTTACAGTTTGGACTGGTTAACCGATGATTAGAATGCATTTATTTTAACTCAAATCAAAAAGATGTAAATTATCTTATACACATCGTTCTTCCTCATCAGCATTCCTCTCCATTCAAATGATTTGAGTTTCTGAACATGCACTAGGCCTAACCTAGTGCCTGCTCCATGGATGGAGTTCACATATTAACTGCTGGGGAACTGCAGAAGCTCACACACAGCCATTAGACTCTGAGTAGTGTGGTTCCAGTACACAACCTCCTGTTGGTGTCAATCAGCTGTGTGGATCTTTGGGACTTGCACGTTCATGCATGCTAAGCCTAGGAGTCCTGAACTTACTTATAGTTTCATGCAGAGCTGCTGAATATTCGGCAGACTATTTGGGCCTAAGTAATAGAGAGCAGAGGTTATCCTGAAATGTGTGGAAATAGGGAAGAATAGAGGTAGCAAAAGCATGAATGAAGATTTCTGCACCAGGTAACTAAGTAAGCGGAGCATCTGGTAATGGTATGGAAGTAGAATACAGTCTTAGTGATAGTGCAGGTATGTGATCAGAAACTCATTTCAGGATTAAATATAACACCATATAACAACACCATGGTTGCAAACTCTCTTGTTCAGTCTTAGGCAGTTACCAAGATCAGGAATGGAGTCGATAGGAAGGGAACAGAGTTTGCAGCTGGAGGCAAAAGAATAGCTCCATCCTCCCAAAATTAAATTTGACAAAACTTCTGCTCATCCAGCACTAACTAATGAACAAGATATTGGATAACTTTTTGCTCCTCTCTCATCTTCATCTCTGAAAGGAGAAAATTATGCTTAAGTTCCACTATTTGTCTGAGCAAGAAATCATCAACACCAATTATGAAATGTAAAAATTGACATTAAGAGCTTTGTTTAAGTGCGTAAGAAGAGAAGTAGAGGTTAGAGAAAACATAGCTCCCTTAGAGAATGAAGTTAAGGAAATAGTTATGGAGAAAAAGGAAACAGCAGAGGAGTTAAACAAATATTCTTCATCAGTGTTTACTGTAAAGATACCATCAACATCCAACTAATACTAAAAAATGAAAAGGAGCTAAATACCATCACCATCACAAGAAAATTAGTATTAGGAAAGCCAATAGGAATAAAGGTCGATGTCCCCAGGACTTGAAGGTTTGCATTCTCGGATCCAAAAAGACGTGGCTGCAGAGATAAATTGATGCAGTGGTTGTAATCTTCTAAAAATCTTTAGATTCTGGATCCTGGATCTGGATCCTAAATACCAGGAGAATGGAAGGCTGCCAATGTGATACCCTTATTCAAAAAACGTGTGAGGGAAAAAGTGGATAACTACAGGCTAGGAAGGCTAATGGCTGTTATAGGAAAAATGTTAGAATCAATTATTAGGCAGTTAATAGCAGGACATTTAGAAAGTCGTAATCTGATCAAGCAGAGCCTCCTCCTGGCTTCATGGAGGAGAAATCATACCTGACAAAGTTATTGGAATTCTTTGAAGAAGTAGTAGTCAGGATAGACAGAAGAAAACCAGGAGATGTAATATATTTGGACTTCCAAAAAGCATTTGATGAGGTGCCACACAAAATGTTACTTTGCAAGGTAAGAGTTCATGGAGGCAATATATTAGCACATACAGAGGAATGGCTAACTGGCTGGAAACTTGGAATAGTGATAAGTGTTCATTTTCATGTTGGCGATCTGTAACTAGTGGGGTGCCATGGGATTAGTGCTGAGACTGCAGCTGTCTGCAATACATATTTATGATTTATAGGAGGGAAGCAAATGTACCATAGCCTGATTTGTGGATGATACAAAAGTAGTGGGAAGGCAAGGATGAGAACAGTTTACAGATGAAGTGAGTGGGCAAGAGGATGGCAAATGGAGTATAATGAAGGAAAATGTGAAGTTGTTCACTTTGGAAGGAAGAATGATAAAATGTGATTATTATTTAAATGGGCAAAATTACAGTTGAAAGGGATTTGGAGATCCTCTAACATGAAACACACAAAGCTGGCATATAAGAGCCTCAGGTGGTTGAGAAGGCTAATTCAATGTTGACTTTTATTTCAGGGTGTTTGGAGTATAAAGGCAGGGAATTCTAACTATAAGTGTACAAGACACTAGTGTGTAAACAGTTTTGGTCTCCTTATTTAAGAAAATGCATATTATTATCAGAAACAGTTCAGAGAAAGTTCACTGGAAAGATCGCTGGTATGGAAGGATTGTCATGAGGTGTTCAAGAGGGCAGCTCACCACCATCTTCTTAAGGACAATTATGGATGGACAATAAATGCTGGCTTGCTAATGATGCCCAGATCATAAAGAAATTTTTAAAAAACTAAGAAAAATCTGGAGTTTCTGTTTTGTGTTTATATCCCCTAACTAGGTGAAGCCTACTGTCTTTGAGGGAAATGGATAAATTAACTAGCTCTGGTCAACAAAAGACATCTGCATTGCATGTGCACCACAGGTTGTGAGATTCTGAGACAGGCATTTGTGAAATGGCCTCCTTGGGGAATTGTAGTTTCTGCATTTATTTCATTGGTCATGTCCAGGTCTCACTGTCTGACCACATGCATGGATGTGGTTTGATCCTAACTGGTCTCCCAAAGTACTTGTCTAGCATGCTTCCTCTCTACAGCAACCTGAAAACACAAAAAGACACCCAGAGATTAACAGCAACAATAAAAGAAATGGGCAGAACCAGTGGACGTCCAGTTTTTGGAAGCTCTCAGTAACATCATAAAAGCAGCAGGATAAATTGAAATAAATTAATAAATTATGTCCAAATGAACACAGCATCTACAGGCATCAAGTGAATATGCTTTAACAAAAAGGTCCTAACATATGGGAAGAATTTCCCATTTAGCACCTGTTTGAAACAGGTGCTGAGCATCTAAAGCACTATTTAGTCAATCAAAGCATATTATTGAACTATTTCCTAATTTAAATAAAATTCAGGCTCACAATAAGCTAAGGCACAACAGATGTTCTGGCTGTCAACGTCACAAGCACTTCACTGCATCATTGCTTAACAGGCTTCAGTGCCCTATAATGCAGTTTACTTATTGCTCAAGAGCTCTGGTTCTGAAGCCTTGACACTTTTTATTTTATAGGAGATGATTAAAGAGCAAAGACTAATTAAAAATATTGTCATCTAATCTCAGAATATTATATTACTCTATTTATTTCACTGAGTTCAATAGCCTCAGGAGGGGACAAAACTCCAGAAAATATATTTACATAGTATTATCTCAAAAATATTTTACTTCATACAAGTTGAATACGTGATAAATTCACTGGCAACCTGTTTATCTGAGGAAATTATCAGAGCTGGCACCTAACAATCACACATCGCCTGGCATGTACTGCTTGTGGATTGAACAGAGATAATGAACAAAGCAAACATCCAATTGTATTCAGTCTTCCTAACAGAGTGGTGATATTGTGAACTGTGACTATTGAATGCTAAATTTAATGGGTACAAGTAAACCTGGTTTCATCTGGAAAGAGCATTTGGAGCCCTGGAGTGTGGAAAGGGAGGAGGAAATAGAACAGGAAGGTAGCATGGGAAGGTAGCATAGTCTGGGCTGAATGGATTAAAATTACAATAGTATTTGCACCTAAATACAGAATCACAACATGGTAGAAACTTACTTATATTCAGCTACATGTAGAATAACCATTACTTGTAAGATATTCTTATGGGAAACGAAATCATCAGTTATATGTAATCACAAAGAACTGGATGTAAAGTAATTCCAATGTTTGAAAATATAAATATAGTTTGAAAATTCTATTTCAGAACAAAGGTTGGTACCATCAATGGTTCAATGACTAGATAGATGGTGATCCACAAATACCAAAAATGCCAAGCTTTAACCCTTGTCTATTTTAAATTAGTTAAATCAATTTTCAAGAGAACTGAATTGGGCTCAACACCCTTGGAGAAATGGATGGAGAAACATGTCCATGTTTCTTGCTCTTAGTTATTACCTGGCATCCTTTGATGAAAGTGTATTACTGGATATTGGATAAGGTCATGAAATCCAACCTTGTGCTTAAATAACCCATGGATATTCATTTTTAAGGGTTAATATGAGCAATAACTATCAAGTTAATGAAAAATTCTCACATCCCAACAAAGAGTTTATGTTATTAGTACTGAAAAAGAAGCAAATGTAAAATATTGTTTATCATAGGCCCATCACTAAACCTATCACTTATTAAATTATCCTGTGTATGTAAACATACTGTTTAGGTTCTTTGTTTGACTGTGAGGTGAGGTGCTGAACAAATTCCCCCAAGTTTTGTATGTCTGTGCCTATCCTGTTATTGCTGCAAGCAGCAACCCCAGTGGTTACAGCGTGATTGGTGGAAGACTGTTGACTTACGGTGGTGGAGACCACAGATGGCCACGGAGGACTGCTTAAGCAGCAGTGTGCTTAAAAGGTCTAGCTGCAGAATACGTCTCAGCACATTGAGAACTGGCTAGCTGACAGACAACAGCAAAGATGTTAGCAGAGCGGCAATGGTGAAAGCACAATTGCTGTCATCCAAGGGGGGACAGCAGATTAGTAATCCATGCAGCCACAATACTCTCCTGGTGTGGTGCTTCAACAATCCCAAGAATCCTTTAGAGATCAGGTTGCTGGATAACTGTAAGATGCTGGAAGCTCCTTTGAACACTTTTTTTGTGTTGCACTGAATCTAAGTAGTTCTTCCCATTGATTATTTTTTTGCTTAAATGTCAAATAGTTTATTCTCATCCTCCACTGTGAATAATATCATTGGTTATTAAATCTTAACACGAAGCACTTTCATTCAGCAAAGTTCCTTCAGATGGAAAAGAACAAAATAAGCCAAGGCTTTTGATTGCAAGTACATAAAAAGTACATATGTTAAACATATAACCATTTATATTTTACTGGAAAATTCCTGCTCAGATACATAAATAAAGAATGGCCACTTGAACAAGGTATTGGAAGCCAGCTTGTGACATTTAACTATACCACAGGATGATTGACTGGATTCCGAAGTGGAAAACAACACAACAAATAAAATTGAAACAAAATGTTGATTTCTCAGACAGCTCTGGGAATATTTAACAGGCAAAATGACTTGAACTAACAGAACACTGAAAATAATTGAGATTATATATTGTTTATGTTAATGCTAAATACAATAACTGTCAAAGTCTCTATTTTCATTAAAGGGGTTCTGGTATAAAATTAAATACAAAACAACAGAAGCAGTCTTTGTATTGCCTGGCATTGAACCGTAAGGCTTCTGGGCTTAACTCTAAAAGAACAATAGTGTAAAGACTGGCTGGGCAAACTGAACTATTATATCAGTAAACGATGAAGGGGAATAACATTACATGTTGTAAAGAATCGTAGTAGTTAAAAGGGATCCTGATTCTGAAAACTGGTCCATTTCTCTGAAGAAACATCAGGGAGATGATGCAAGCAAATTCTGCAGGAAGTTGATGACAATTAGGCCAATGCTTCAGTGCAGAGAAAGGGATAAATGGGACATACTCTATATGCCTCCACAAGAGAATCCCATCTATTTAGGTCTCCCAGCAAATTTTAGTACAATGGGGCTTTCCATGTTGAGGAAAATAACTTTGTGCATTAGAATGTAAACATGGACAAAAGACTTCTAATTGCATTGGATTTTGATCTGTTGAATGTGATTGGATCTTATCTTGGAAACAAATGAGAGTAGAATTGATCCATGTTATCACTGCAGTGATGTATTTATGGTGGAGCACAATTGGATCTGTCTGAAGCGCTTGACACAACTCTCCACCTTTGTTTACTGAACTCCTCTCCTGATGTACTCTTCTTCAAAAAACTGAGGGACAATTGCCCCTTGTTTCACTTTATGGCTAAGTCAAAAGTCTGTTCAACCCTCTTATAAAAAACAATTGGAATTCTTATCCTCTTCATCCTCTCTGTGGGAGATCTAAATGGATGGGATTCTCTTGTGGAACTATATACACGTCCTCCTCAGGGTTACAATAGGGTTCTATTCCTGTGAACTGTTCGTAACCCAGACAGTTCACAAGTCGGCATGCAGCTATGAACTGAGATCCCAGATGGCAGGAGATGCCAGTGGCCCTGTGGCAGCAAGAAAATCCATCCGCTAGTCTCTCAAGTGCTCATTCATTAGATACAGGTTGTACACGTTGTGGTGTTGGTAACCTGGGGAACACCTGTAAGTGGTACATGTCATCATTGTAGGAAGGAACAAGAGATGTAGCTTCAACAAAATCTACCTTTTCTTTACACTTAATTTTGGCTATTTAATCTCAAGAATTAATTCCCTTATAAGGAATCCCTGTGATATGATGAGCAAGTACTTGTACTGCAGAACATCATAATAAATATCAGTTTCTTCTAAATCCAATATGAAGCAATCAAGGAACATAAAATGGTTAAGAAAATCAATGTTTGTGATTTCTTACTGTATTTCCGCCCTCCTAGCATTGAATCCATATTCTTAATTGTTGCTTAAAACAACAGAAATTGCAAGCTTTAGCATCCGGAGTGCAGTGGTCCATTCCCCAGCTCCAGCATCCCTAACTCTTACAACATTTGCAGGAACACTGCCCAGCTGGTTTCCATTACAGAGGCAATCTTGCCTTATTGCAGTTAATGTTGATGGGGACTTTGCAGCTGAATGAATGGATAATGTAGCTGCTGTTGCACCATAAATAGCACAAATTCAAAAAAGGCAAATACAAAATGGTTGTGTTCCTGAAAGATAAAGGCCACAGACGTGCCTTTCAAATTTTGAAAGCATCTTGTGCATTAAGCAATGACAACAAACAACAGTGATTGATCTGCAATAAAAACAGAAAGTGTTTGAAACACCCAGGAGGAGGTCAATAGACATCTGTGGAGAAAGTCAGGTTATGACCTATTGGGTGTGTTTGCAGGTCATTTAAGATATTCAGGCTCTGTGAAAAGTGTTGCTGGTTCTCTTGCAATTTGAAAACCATTTTGTCAAAGAAGCCCAGTTTTCCCTCTGCAAATTTCAATCTTAAATAATTGTCCTTATTTGATGCTTTCATGCAGTCTAATTCCCCTCAAAGACTGCTTTCCTGACATGTAATTTTTCCATATTTATCTGTTACATCCTCAATTAAAGTTGACAGCTTTATGACCACTCAACCCAAATGTTACTTACATTAATTTTTATAACTTCTTCCACTTGAGTTGAAACAAATAGAAAACTAGTTTACTCCTTGTGTCTGCCTATACCTGCTACACAGGAAAATGATTTTAGAGGTAACACATTAAACTGCCCGACACATATATATTGTCACTACTACAAGTTACAGATATTAATCTTTTGTTTACCCTGTCATGGCTGTGTATCTATCTCTTTGTAATATTCTGTTACGGCCTGTACTTTCCCATAGCACCTCATCTCTCAGCCCCATCCTACATATATCTATCTTCCAGAACCACTCAAAGGCATTGCAATCATATCAAATTTTACAAGCAATATGCAATTCACATTTGATTATGTCCTGCACAATGCCATATTCAACTGAAGGCAATTCTTTCCCCTTCTTTACCAATTCTCAGTTCTTTCCTTTGAGCAAGATATTAACCTTTCCTGTTAAACAGTGTTATCCTATTTTTCTCCATATTATTCCTGAAGTGCAACACCTAAAGACGGTACAATGGTAAAATAGGTAGTGCTGCTGCCTCACAGTTCCAGACACCCAGGTTCAATCCTGACCTCTCATGTTGTCTGAGAGGAGTTTGCACATCTTCCTTGTAACTGTGTGGGTGCTCCAATTTCCTCCCACACTGCAAAGATTTGGTAGCTTGTAAGTTAATTGATCACTATAATTAACTCCTAGTATAGACAGGAAGTAGGAGAATCAGGGTGAAGTTGATGGACACATGAAACAGAATGGAGCATAGAACATAGAACAGTACAGCACAGGAACAGGCCCTTCAGCCCACAATGTCTGTGCTGACCATGATGCCAATTTAAACTAATCCCATCTGCCTACACATGGTCCATATCCCTCCATTCCCTGGCTGTTCATGTGTTTGTTTAAATGCTTCTTAAGTGTTGCTATCATCTCTGCAGTATGTTGCAGTCACCTACCACTTTATGTATAAAAAACTTGTCTTGTAAATCTCCTTTAAACTTTCCCCCTCTCACCTTAAATCTATGCCCTCAAGTATTTGACACTTCCACTCGGGAAAAAAACTCTACTCAATCTATGCCTCTCATAATTTTATTTACTTCTATCAGGTTTCCCCTCAGGTTATAGAGAAATAAGTATGGGGATGTGTTTGATGAGATTGCCCTGTGAGGCAGTGTACACTTAATGGGCTGAAAGGCTCCCTTCTAAGTTGTAAGGGGATATGAGAAACAAGAACTGTTTAAACCTTTCCCTATCATTTTATCCTATCAGCCATGCTGAAGGAGGTCTCAGAATTAATAGTGATACAGTCTTGCCTTTCTTCAGAAGTGATGCCAGTGCACAAAAAGTTCAATATCCCCTCTTGTACGGTTATGTCCCAAACTGCTCTGTCTAACCAATGGGTCTTGTGAACAGCGTCAAAATCAATCATATGGTTAATGGGAGTGGGGAGTGCTAATTACATTGTTCAGTTTCTGATAGACACTTTTATGTGATCCATATTCTAAAGCATATGCTGATTTCATTCGGAACCATAACCACTGGTTCCTTCCTTTTTCAGCAAGTTCTTACCCATCTACTCACTCAAGTCCCAAACTCTATCACACAGGACATAATATTTGTTTCAGAATTCCTGCTCATAGTTGTACAAGAATGCATCAAACATTTTATCAAAGGGGTTCCATCTTGAATTCCCAAATGCAAGCCATTTTAACTTCCCTCTCCATTCCCACACTGACCTGTCTATCCTTGGCCTCCTCCACTGCCAAGGTGAGGCTAAACACAAACTAGAGGAACAGCACCTCATATTCTGCCTGGGTAGTCTCCAACCCAATGGCATGAATGTTGAATTCTCCAATTTCAGGTAACCCACACCCTCTCTGTTTTTCTCTCTCTCTCTCTCCTTCTGATTCACCCAGGTCCTCTCACCCATCCCATTCTTTCCAACCCCACCTTCCCCAGCCCCCTGTTACCCTGTTTCTTTCCCCTCCCCCACCAGGTTCTGTCTGCCTCTCACCCACACACTCAACCCACTGGATCCTCCTCTACTGTTCCCATCTGCCCACAATTCCTCCTTTATCTGGTTCCACTCATCACCTTCCTTCCTTATCAGATTCCTTAATCTGCAGCCCTCTGTTGTCTCCGCTATTCACCTCCCAGCCTCTATCGCTGCCTCCACCCTTGCCTCCCCCACCTGGCTCCATCAATCCCTCCTCACTTGGATCCACCTATCACTTTTGACCTAACATGCGAAAGTGAAGTCTGTAGAAGAAAAGCCTTATGGAGAGAGGCCCAGGTGGGAGCAATGTGGAGAACTGTCAGTTCATCCACTGTGTGTTAGCTCAATATATTTAGGGTTGGACAACCATCATAGGGTTGATGGGGTCAGGGGTGGGAGGTGTGACAAGTCATGATCAACTGCTAGTGCACCGGATTCATGACCAGAGAGTTCTGGAGAACCTATGGCAGAGCTGCTGCAAGAGGCAAGTGTAGTGTTTGGGTTCTTTGTGTAAACCTCCTGGGTTAGGAACTGAACAGACACACAAACTCAGGTAGTCCAGTAACAGTAGGACTCTTTATTCCCAGGGCCTCCCAGATTGGTTTGCAAAGCCTTTAAGGACAATTGCTACAGCCTAGAGAGCAGCTGAACATATGACACTATACTTAACCAGGGGAACAGCCCTAATGCCAAGGTCACCTTTTAACAGCGGACACCAAATACACAGCTCGGAGGCATCCACCTGCAGTTGATTCTCAGCACCACTATGTGAAGCTGGGACTTGCTCAGGTAGGTCGCCTTTAACTATCATAGAAGAAGGCTTCACATTCAATGTTTGGCATAGCCCATGTTCGCACAAACAAATTTTGTACAAGTTGTCTTATCTGCGCAAGACTGGGCATCTCCGTGTGTTAACATGTCTCATGTCCATAGAGAACCTGAAAGCAAAATAATGAACATTGTTATCAACACTCAAAGTCCTGGATACTAGTTAGGGATCAATTTTCCAATTGTAGTCTACCATGTAGTACAAACATATGTTGTCCTACATGATTTGTAGGCCTTAGCCTTTAGAGTAACTAGTTTATCTTTTCACCAAATCTGTTGTATTCCATGCAACATACTCCCTCTGCATGCTTTATAAAAGTTACACAGACCCTAAACTCATTGACCACAATATTTATTCCAATTAATATTTTTTATTTATAGAATGTACCTTTACAGACATTTTCTCCCAATCTTATTTCCAACTTATAAATTAAAAAAACTGTATCAATTTGCAAATGTTCCCTCTTCTGTAGTGCTTATTTTTAATGCCAGGTTAGTTCCTTAAGTTAACTTCAATAGAAAAATTGTCTGACGCACTGCTTTTCATACGAGAAATTAAAGCCCTGACTCTATCTCCTTGCACACTGCAGTTACTCACCAAGGCTACTCCAAGAGCACCTCGCAAATCCGAAGCTCCATCATTAAGACAGGCAAGGGTGGGTCATACATCAGAGTGTCATCACCTGCAGATTCCACTGCAAGCCACACACCATCCTGACTTGGAAATAAGTTGTTGTTTTCATCATCACTTTTGTCTACATCTTAGAACACCCCACCCAACAAGACTGGTAGCACTTTCACCAGCCAGATTTCAGTGGTTCCAGAGGGTGGCTCACCATGACCTTCTCAAGGGGAATCATGAATGCACAACAGATGCTGGCCTTGCCAGCAACTCCCATAGCCCATGAATTAATTTATAAAAAGTCAACTGAGAATATGCTTAAAACAGAACCACCAGGTTACAGAAACAATTACAGATTGTGAAATTCAGACAGCAGTACTTGATAAAATATCCTGGTTTTCCTGGTGTTCTGCACAAAAGCATCATATATGTTTAAAAAAATCTTGTTCTTATGGTAAGGGTATCAAAAACAAAAGGGTATAAGTTTAGGCAGAGATGAAGGAATTTTCAAGGGTACTGAGGGGAAAGTTTGTTTATACTGAGAGTGGTTGATATCTGAAACTCACTGCCAGAGAAGGTGGTAGCATCAGTTATAATCATTCTGCTTAAAAAGTATTTCAACAGGCAGCTGAATAGGCAAGGCACAGAAGGATACAGACCAAATGCGGCAAATGGGACTAGTGTAGATGGGCAAAAAGGTTGGCACAAACGTGGTGGGCTGAAGGAACCACTTCTGTACTGTAGGACTCCATGACTCTAAAATCTGCCATTCATTCATCATCTTTTTATGAACTCTATGCGCACATTTCCCTGTGTAATGGTGACCAAATTCAATAAGATCCATTGGCTGTGATGAACCTTGGGACATGGCAAAGACTTGATGATTGCAATGTATGTCTATTTTGTATAATCAAACCCTCAGACTCATTGCTATTCCTGGCAATGTTATGAGCTTCTTTTTTTTAACCTAATACTATCTTTTTAGTTAACCACTGGATGCAAACGAGTTATTATTTCTCAATGAAATGCAAATTGAGAATTATGAAATATTTCTTCAACTGTTTGCCATGTCTTCTCACATCCATGTAATTGTCCAAACTTACATTCAAGACTCTAATTTCCAACTGAATTTTGTTTCTCACAAACATCTGTAAGACACGAGTAATTGCTACACAATACTCGCCTTCTTCAACAATAAACAAGTATCTAAAAATAAGAGCATAATTGTGCATGAAGTGTAATGTGAGTTATTGAACCATTCTGATGACTTCTAATTCAAAATAGGCAGTTTTCTGCCTCAGATCAAATGAATATCTTTGATGCTTCATTCAAATTTAATTACTTCGCGTATTTAATAGATATTGATTATAACCACCTTGCTTTCAAGCCAATATGCTTAAGCCCAATTGTGTGTGTTCCCTTAAAATTTAAATTTGGATAATAAAATAATATATTTCCGTTCCATCACAGAAAATGAAGAGTATTAGAATCATTGAAACTTGTTATAAAATTAGATATTTATAAGATGAAAGACAGAGACCAATTCAAGCATAGGATTTTCTTATAGTTGAACCTGATCATAACCCAATGTGCACATCCCAGTAGAAGTAATTGGATAGATATCAGCCGTTGAAACCCAATCTCAAAGACTTCTGGTCTATTACATTGGCTCTGAGGCTAAATGAAGTGATCATATGACTATACCATCTAAAATCAGAGTGTGAAAGGCCCAAAGGGGATGTAATTTTTAAAGTGCATCCAGGGGAGCTTTTTGAGCGAATGTGTAGAGAGTCCAGCTAGAAAAGAGGCAGTACTGGACCTAAACTTAGGAATGAAGCTGGGCCAGTAGTTGAAGTGTCTGTGTGTGTCCATTTTTGGAGTAGTGACCATAACTATGTAAAAGGGTGGTATGGAAATTAAGGTCTTGAACTGGGGGGCAAGGCTGATTTCAAAATCATAAGATGGGACTTGTCAAGGTAGACTTGGAGCAGCTACTTGTGGATAAATCTTACTTCTGTCAAGAGTCTTTTAAAAGTGGAATAGTGAGAACCCAACATGTTCCTGTAAGGGTGAAAGGTAAGGAAGGCAAGTTCAGAGAATGCTGGATGTCAGGGGATATTGAGCATTTGAGTAAAAAGAGGATATGTGGGATATTGAAAACTCCTTCAGGAGTTTAGACTGGAGGATGTACTTTAAATAAAAGAAATTTGAAGGGCAAAGAGGGGCCACAAAATATGAATGGCAGACAAGATTAAGAAAAATTTCAGGGCAATTTATAAGTATATCAAAGTCAAAGTCGAGTTTATTGTCATATGCACAGGTACATGTATGCACAGGCGCAATGAAAAACTTACTTCCAGCAGCATCACAGGCACATAGCATCATATAAGCAGCATTCATAAGAAAAACATTATGTAAACAAATTATACACAATTTTTACAAGAAAGAACACAGTTAGAACAAACAAAAAGTCCCTTTTAGTGCAAATTGATGAAAGTGGTCATAGTGTTGCTATACTGTAGGGATTAGAACAATATTTAGAACAAGAGAGTAACCAGGAAAAGATTAGGGCCTGATGCAGGGTTTCGACCTGAAACATCGACAATTCCTTTCCTCCCACAGATGCTGCTCACCTGCTGATTTTACAGATTGTTCGTTGCTAAAGATTAGGGTTTATTAGGGACAAAGGCTTAATCTGTGCATGAAGGCAAGGGTGTTCATGAGGTCTCAAATGAATACTTCTCATCTGTATTCACTGAGAAGAAAGAGTTCAGGGAGGGGGAACAGGGATATCCTTATGCATGTTAATATTAAAAAGGAGGATATATTAAACATCTTAGTGGGCAGGTGCATAAATCCCCAGTGTCTGATTAAATCTATCCCAGGCTGCTATGGGAGAAAGGGAAGAGATTGCTAGGGCCCTGACAGAGATTCTTAAACCCTTGCTGGCCACAAGTAAGGTGCCAGATGACTAAATTACAGTGAAGTGTGGTCCTTTTTTTGAAGAAGATCAGCAGGGTTAAGCCACGTAATTACAGGCCAGAGTCTAACATCAGTGGTCGGGAAGTTATTGGGAGAAAAATCTGTGGGGCAGGATTAATCTACACTTGGAAAGACAGGGTTTGATCAGGGACGGTCAGCATGTCTTTCTTGGTGGGAGATCCTGTCTGACTAATTTGATTGAGCTTTTTGAAGAAGAAACAAAATATAGTGCTGAGGGCAGTGTGGTTGATGTAGTCCACACAGATTTCCGTAAGGCCTTTACAAGGTCCCACATGGAAGACATGGGATCCAAAGCAAGTTGGCAAATTGGATCTAAATTTGGCTGGATAGTAGGGGACACAGGATGTTGGTGGAGCGTTGCTTTGTGATTGGAAGACCATGTCAGTGGTGTAGCACAGGGATCAGTGCTGGAATCCTTATTGTTTTTTCATACATATTGGCAATTTACATAAAACATAGAAAAATACAGCACAGGAACAGGCCCTTCAGCCCACAATGTCTTTGCTGAGCATGATGCCAATCTAAACTAATCCCATCTGCCTGCACATGGTCTAGAACCCTCAGTTCCCTGCCTGTTCATGTGCCTGTCTGTATGCCTCTTAAAGGTTGATTCTCTCTATGTAAAAATACTTGCCTTGTAAACCTCCTTTCACCTTTCCCAGTCTCACCATAAAGTTATGCCCTCTTGTATTTGGACCTGGAAAAAATGTTCTGATTACCTACCCTATCTATGCCTCTCATAATTTTATAAACTACCATCAGGTCACCCCTCAGCCTCCGATGCTTCAGAGAAAACAGTCCAAGTTTATCCAATCTCTCTTTATAGCCAATTCTCTCTAATCCAAGCAGCATCCTGGTGAACCTCTTCTGCATCCTCTCTAAAGCCTCCCCACCCTTCCTGTAATGTGGTGACCAGAACTGCACACAATACTGTGGCTTGACCAAAGTTTTACACAGCTGCAACATGACTCCCTGACTTTTATGCTTAAAACCCTGACCGATGAAGGCAAGTATACCCAATGCCTTCTCTACGACCCTACCTACTTGCGATGTCAGTTTCTATTGCCAGCCAATTTTGAATGCAATCCACCAAGTCTCCATGAATCTCATGTGCCTTAATCTTCTGGATCAGCCGATGATGAGGAACCTTGTCGAATATTTGATTTCGTCACCTTCTCAAAAAACTCAATCAAGTTCGTAAGACATGACCTCCCCCGCACAAGGCCCTTCTATCCCTAATACGTCAAAGCTTTTAAGATGCAAGTAGATTCTATCCCTATGAATCTTCTCCAATAATTTCTCTACCAATGGTGTAAGGCTCACATGCCTGTAATTTCCTGGTTTGTCTCTATTGCCCTTCTTAAACAGAGGAATAATATTGACTGTTCTCTATTGCCCTTCCTAAACAGAGGAACAATATTGACTGTTCCCTGTGACCTGTGGCTAATGAGGATACAAAGATCTCTGTGCAAGGTCCCAGCAATTTCCTCTCTTGCCTCTCTCAAGGGATAGATCTTTCACCTGAGATAGATCCCATCAGGACCTGAGGCCGGGCTGGAACGTTTCAGTTATGAGATGAGACTGGATAGGCTGAGTTTGTTTCCTTTGGAGCAGAAAAAGCTGAGGGGGGGAACCAGAGAGAGGGATACAAAATAATGAAAGACATGGATAGGGTGGGTAGTGAGAAACTTTTCCCTAAAATGGAGACTTTTCCTCATAATAATGTGCATAGGTTTAAGGTGAGGAGTAGAAAGGTTAGAGGGAATCGAAGGAAGAATTCTTTCCAACCCATGGGTGGTTGCAGTCTGGAACACAGTGCCTGAAAAGGTGGCATGGACAGGTAATCTTACAATATTTAAAAAGTATCAAGACAAACACTTGAGTTGCCAAAGCATGGATCATGGATGGCTACAGATCAAAAGCTGATAAATGGGTTTAGTATGGATGAGTACATGATGGCTGGCATGGACATGGTGGGCCAAGTGGCCTGTTTCTCTGCTGTATGACTCTAGGACTGAATTCTTCTAATTCAGTACAGACCAGGGATTGAACTTGGCATCTGTAATTCACAGTTTCACTTTCATTTTAGAGTGCAAACTCTACAAATTCAATTATTAATCCTTGAAGCCAGAAAAATAAAGCTGAAACATAATACCCATAATTAAAATTCTTATCTTGCCCCATATCACATATAGTAATGTCATGACCTACTGGTAGATTCCCTAGTCAAGAAAAGTGCATTTTAAATGTACCATTAGGTCTACACTTAATAGAATATGACCATTCGGATGTAATCAAATGTTACTTCTTTTCATAACATAATTAATGTAGCAATATCTCTACATATTATTTCTTACGGAACTATTGAACATTCTATGTGGTGGCAGAATAACCCAATTATGAATTGTACCTCCCTCACAATTCTCTGTGAATGAGTTAGTAGATCTTTGTACTCGATTGCCAAAGGAGAATATTAAATCAACAAAATTGTAAAAATATGCACATTTCTGCACTGTCAGGTCCCCAGTGTTCAATTAGCCATTAACATGAATGTTAGCTATAGAATGATCTTCATAATTCAAAAATGACTCCAATTTTTATCTTTAGATCTCCAGGGTTTCCTGCTGGCACAACTGACTGCTATGTTCAAATCAATATTATGTAATTTATTTCTATGAAATCTTATTTTTAAGCCTAGTATTTTACTAAAGTCTACCTGTTGGGTTAGTTCACAGGATTGGTGTTGCTTTTCTTTCATTGTAGTAGTATTGAAACTCCAGACACACAAAATTGTTTTCTGTTAAAAATGGCACATTTATTCTTGAATAAAACATGCATAAATAAAATTTACCTTGAAGAACTGTGCTCTGATCTTTGCACTATTCAGTATTCCATTGCTTTCACATTTTTTTTAAGTGATAGAATTACTCATAACATCAAATATACTTGGTTTGTCTCAACACTGTAATGCCATCCCTTGGAGGACTGTTTGTGTTTGTTGATTAGTTTCAGTACCACAGATTACTGTATTGATTTGGTGATTCTGACATTGTCATGACAACGTTTCTTCTTTTGCAGGTAATTGTCTGTCATGCATGGATTGTTCTGGAAAAGCTGTTAGACAATCAATCTGTTGCATGGCCATCTAAAGAAAGTAATAAGTATTTGTGAAAATTCTATTTTTTGATTTTAACTTATTAACCCAAGAGCAATCAAGTCCACTCAATGGTATGGGTAAGGTTAAAATCCTTTATTTATAGAATAATAATAGGGATAAATTAATCACGTATTTCTCCACATCACAACAAATTACCAGAAAATTGTATTATTAATGCTTTAGCTGAAAGGAAGAATACTGAGCTGAACAGAGAATTAACTTCTGAAAATAATTGCACTGGAGGAACCTGGTAATGAATAAAACAATTCCCAAAATGTGATGGTCAACTGTGTGATGAATATTAGCTACATCAGAATTTAAAGTGTGTTTGTGTGGCAACAGTCAGGGTGTACATTATTTTGTAATATTTTCTGAACCACATTACACAGAATGTTGGAACATTGGAAAGAAAGGAGACCCAGAAATTCTTCAGCACAGGGAAAGGTGCTTTAAACAGGTGACGCAAGGCGAACCAACATAGGGTCTTGTGTGTGGGCCCATTGTTGCAAAGTTCTATTGCCCACAAGACCAGTGGCAGGGTACAATAGAACTTGCATGGTTGATATGCTCAGGGGCCATTCCTCCACTAAGACCTTGTCGAATCAATCTAGAAAGGCAAGTGATTCAAGGCTTGCCAGGGGAAGTGGCGATATGAAATCTTTGAGGGAAGGGTTGCTGCATCGGTTGAGGTGGGGGGTGGGGGTGGGGGAAGGGATTTGAACTTTAAAGGCTCGGTTGGGAGGCTTTTGTTTATCTGCTGTGGTGACGTGGAGCCAGTGTCAGGTCACAATGTCAGAGTAGGGGGCCCTGAGTGAGTTTTTAATTTTTTAATTCATTCTTGGGATGTGGATGCTGGCATTTATTGTCCATCCTTAATTGCTCCCAAACTGGAGAGGCACTTGAGAGTCAAACGGCAATGATGAGTCTAAAAGCCAGATCAGGTACGGACGACCGATTTCAACCCCTGAAGGATATTAGTGAACCAGTTGGGTTGGAAACCAGCCTGAAGCCAGTCCTCAGTGTAGATTAAATTGGGTGGGAGCTTAACTTTCACTGAAGCAGAATACACACGAGTAGCTCATACTATTCACCTTCACAAGTGAAGATATGCATTTGACACCACAACATGTGCATGGCATTTCCATGCATTAGTGCTCCCTAAACACAGATGATCTGGAAGCAAGTTTATGCCTTATAAGATCAACATGGAGCATCTCAGACTTCTTGTAGGAATTGTTTTTTGGAAGGAATTCTACTATGCAATGCACAAAAGTGTGGTTCTGCAAAATAGTGTTTTTAGGGCGGGAACTCACATAAAGATTTATGATTTTTATCTTACTGCTGTGCACTAATGGACTTTAAGGTTGGATAAGCATACTCTGCCCAAGTCCAGTGTGGCACTGAGCTAGAAGATCTGTTGTTTTTATTTGCCGAGTCTTCCTGAGTGAACTTTTGGGGCACTGCAATTGCTTCAGTGTCCTGGGCTCCTCCTGAAAAATTTCCAGCTGGAAAGTATGCATAGGCAGATTTTGGTCAGAGATAGAAAAAATATGTGTAAAAATGTCAGAGTTAATATTTCAGGTCAATGTAATTTCATCAGAAGGGTTCTATTGCAAGGTCATTGATCTAAGATCTCCATAGATGGTGCATGACCTGCTGAATATTTCCACCATACTTTGTTTTTATTTCAGATTTCCATCATCCATAGTAGTTTCCTATTGCCTCCATAAACAAAAAGCTACTGACACTCATTACCTGAGATGGCACAAGTGATACATGGAGAAAGGCCACTTTCTTGTCGAAGAGTCCATAAAAATTACAACCGGTCAGTGGCCTGTATTTTGAGGGAAAAAAAAGTTCACAAAAAAGTTTAAATTACTGATTTTTTGTTTTGCTGTCAATTTTTTTTGTTTGTTTTTCATCTCTTGTTCATGTGAACCTATTAAGTGCAGAGCCAAATTTGAGAACTCTCAATACTTGTGTCAGATTTTTCTCCAAATGTGTCACCACATAATAAGTTTACACAAGGGGATATCTGTGGCTGGATCTGGTTACAAGATCAGTTTCCTCAGTGTCCATCTGAACTATTCATAGTCACCCTGGCAGTAGTCCTCACAGACCATGTTGAACACTTATCCTGATAGTGAGCAAATATTTTATTATACTTTGGATTTGAAAAACTAGATTTCAAAATAAGTCAGAAACCAGGGGCAGAGAAAACTCTACTTGCAAAGGTGGTCAGCTTCCACATGCAAGACATTTTTGAGGCCAACCCAGTAGTCTGGGCAGCTAAGAGTTTCCTGCAATTTAATTAATTGCATGTTTGGAGCAAGTACAAACAATCTTTTCCACAATTTGTATATCATTGGTAAATTGAATCTTATATATCTATTTGGTGATTTTTTTTATGTTGTTCCCAGTTAAGAGAATAGGAGTGCTGGGAAATATAAAATTCTCCTATTTTGAGCACCAATATAGACATCAAAATGCACATACATATTGGCACTATTTTAATTTTGCATTCCTTGAGACTTATGTATGTAAGCTCCTTTCCAGCTTTTCCATTATTACAGCTCTCAGAAGTTTAGCTTGCTTAGCAATTTTATATGTCTAAATTTTTGTTAACATACTGCGGGTTAAGATTGTTGATACTTAAATGTCCATTCAACAATAAGTGTCTATTGTCAGCTGCCATTTTTTATTATGATTGTCTACTGCACCAGAACAAGGATATCCATGAAGTTTTTCTGAATGCTTATTGTAAGAGAAACTATGGTGAACAATAACAAGCACTATAAAATCTAAATTTACTTGAAGTAATTATCAAAGTTTTAATTATAGTGCATGAATCGTGTCAGTTAAGCAACAACAGGACTCTAGTTGCCTTTGTCTAAGAGGCAGAGTGATCTAAGTCTTGAAAATTTACATACAGTAAATAATTACTAATAAATTTCACATGGCAATGGTTCAACCACGCTTAGAGTACTATGTACAGTTCTGGGTGATCATTCAACCCATTGCAAAGTATTATAAATTCACCAAGAGGGTAGCAGGTGTAAGTAAGTAGCTTGTGAGAAAAATTGAAATGGGTGGTTTTCACAAAGGCAAAAGGCTTTTCTTTAATAAGATTTTCTTGAATTATAAAGGCTTTTGTTAGGAAAACATGGAGAAAATGGTTTTCAGTCTGGTGGGGCTAAGCCTCGATCAATTATCAATTTTAAAATTGTGGTTACAAGAACAAAAAAAAATATTGTCAGAATTGTATTGTGCAGAAAATTGTTTGATCATGGAATGTATTGTCACAAAAAATGGTTCAGGCAGAGACCATTGAGCAAATGCTGTAAGAATTGGAGATAATGCAAAACACTCTTGAAGGGAATAAAGCAAACTGTTTAATTTCAGATTGGTTTTACAAGGTCAGCAGAATCATAATGAACCTAATAGCTCCATTCTTTACAGTAAGCTTCTCTTTTTCTACTTCAGAGCTGATTTTTGTTTTCCCTTTCTGGAAGACCTCACTTTGAGGAAGTGCAGTTTTAAAATGTCAGCATCCTATTGCTCTTCCAAGTGGCAATTTGTCACATATGACAATAACCAATGAATAAGAATTGCTAAACTATGTGGGGTATGACACATGAACTCAATGTACTTTCTAGTTGGTGCCAATGAAAGTCAATCAGAAACAATAGATAATGCCTGTTTTCCTTCTTCATAGCTCAAGGGCATCATCTTGCTGCATGAAATAAGCATGAAACAGCTTCTTCTCATATTCTCTCATGGTTATCACTGGATTTCTCCCAAGGTTCAATCCTTGGACCCTTCTGTTTCTTACCTACATTCTGCCTCAGCTTAACATTTACTAATATCTTGCCTATCTCTGCATAAGAGTCTGTGGATCCCACATTGGTCTCACCACTCACCAGTCACCTCAGAACCCATAGAGCTGTAGTGGAAACAAGTAATCCTCAATCCCAAGGGGGGGGGGGGGGGGGGGGGGGTGAGGAGGAAGAAGGAGAGAAGGAAGAGGAAGAATCCATTTTTTTATTTACTGTAAATTTCCTGACATTTACCCAGCTCACTTCCCACACTGGCTTCCATAACTTGAGAAGCTCTGTTGCCAAGATCCTAGCAGACCAAGTCTTGTTCACTCAGTCTGACTTTTATCAATTCCTTGCCTAGAAAAGCTTCAGTTTTAAGATTCTCATCCTTTATTTTCCAATCCTTCAATGGCTTCATCCCTTACTATCTCTGTAATCTTCTCCAGTCCAATTGTATTCACTGAAACATCATTGGAATTTTTTGTGTTGTTGCTTTCTTCACTGCCGTGCTAAAAAACTAGGTGTGAGCTTGTGAAATGGTTCTGATTTATATGCCTCAGCACTACAAGAAGCTATGTACTTACACAAAAAAATCAACAGTGCTTCTAATGATACAATACTTCTCTGGGTGTAAATAGATTTGACATGACAGGGAAACTACTGGTCAAATTCCTATTGTTTATTATAGGTATAAATATAGCCATGGTTGTCACATTAAACATTAAAGAGAATACAATCCCTACTCCTGTTACCTTAAATATTTTTATTATTATTCTGCTTAATATTTGCACAGATTTTCATGTTAAGCATATCATAATGTCTAATTTAGTGTAATAATAGCTGTATTCTTTTATTGTTTATATTTTATTTAATCATATTTTGAGATCAGGGCATGGCTGGCAATGTCAGCATTTATTGTCTATCCTTAATTCCCCCTGAGAAGGTGACAGTGGCAATCATTTCAGAGGGCTTTTTTAAAGAGTCAACTGCATTGCTGTGGGTTTGGAGTCACATATCAGCCAGGCTGGGTAAAGATGGCAAATTTCCTTTCTACCTAGTTGGGTTTTTACAACACTCCGGTAATCTTTGCAGTCATCATTACTAGGAGCAGTTGTTAATGCTTTTCTGAATTACAAATTAAGAAAGTGATCCCCATTTGCCACGAAGAGATTTGAATATGTGTCCCCAGATTGTTAGCCCAGGCCTCTGGATTACCAGTCTGGTAATTTGACTGCTGCACAACCATCATCATCCCCTCATACAGTCTTAGCCATGAATTATATTACGAGTGTTCTCTTGACTTGACCTCCTACAAATCCTTCAAACTGCAAACTTTGTCACCTCTAGCACTGATATTGAAAAGCATCTTGCAGTACTTCATAAATGTTGTTAAGGGCTGTGTGTGTGTGTGTGTGTGTGTGTGTGTGTGAGAGAGAGAGAGAGAGAGAAAGAGAGAGGGAGAGGGAGAGGGGGGAGATATCTTGAAAAAGAGGAAGGTGTAGTTTGAGGAGACAAATCAAATTTTGCCAAGGGATTGAATCCAGCCCAATGTATTTCCTGTCTTGTATCTTAGATGAAGCCTTACTTATATTTTTAGATGTTTGCATGATTGTGGTTGTAACAGAACTAGAAGGGTAACTTGGAAGGATTATCGAGTCCAATGATGATATAAAATTGCTTTTCCATATAAGGCATGCTTGAATAAGGGAACATATAATAGGTGAAATGAACAAATGCATCATTTTTTTAAAGTTATGAGGAGGTCTAGAAAAAAATCATAGGCAAGTAGATAAACAGACCAAGCAGGGAGTTAAAACAAAAACAACCAAATGATTCATTCAACAACTTCACAATTTCTAAAAATAGTTTTTATTGATGGGCATTTGACCAGAAATTGCTGCCTGACCTGCTGAGTTCCTCCAGCATTTTGTGTGTGTTGCTCCAGATTCCAGCATCTGCAGAATCTCTTGTGTTTCCAAGTTAACATTGGAAATGTGAAACACATCGACAGCAGTGTTTTGGCTTCTGACAATGGCCTTCATATATCCAGTTTGCAATAATGTAATGGAAACCTGTTGTATTGATACATCTCGGATACTACTTGCTTCTATGTAAGCAAAATGTCCAAAGAACAAAAACATAACAATTGAAAACACTAGAACTTGAAGCTGAAACAGAAATGGAGGAAACAATAAGTCAGGCAGTACTTATGGAGATAGAACGACTTAATATTTCGGGTCCATATCCTTTTTATCAGAACAGGACGTTAGAGATCGAATCAATAAACTGGTTCTCTTTCTACAGGTGCTGCCTGACCTGTTGAGTGTTTCCGACATTTCCCGTTTTGTTTTATTAGTTAGAGATGTTGCCTGACCTGGATACGAGGTTTTAATCTCGCTTTCCCAGCACCTGCATTTTCCTGCTTCTTAAAGTTAGAGATTTAACTGTTTTTAATCGCGTACAGAGACGGGGAGAAAAATCTATACAGTCTAAATTACTTTCAATGTTGAGAAGGCTGCAGAGCGCTCAAAGCACGCAATCGACAGATGATGTGGTCTTCCTAGAACTTGACTCATGCTTCATGACTTTTTAGAGAATTCTCGTCCAAGTAATATTCAAACGATCTATTGGAAATTACGTCCATCTCCGCTTTCCTCTAGGGGTCACAGTCTTCGCACCGTTAGCAATGACTGCTGCAACTTAACCTGCTTCGGGACACGGAGGCCTCCCCGGTCAGGTTACAATTAACATTAATCCCCAGATTGCAACGTCCGATCGGGTTTTGCCTGGGCAACGGATGAACGGCTGGGTTCATGCAGGAGCGGCTCGGCAACGGAGCAGCTGGTTTGCAAGAGAAAGGACACAAAGCCTGTCCAGTGCAGGTTAGGGAGAGGGAGCGCGCGCGCGCGCCGGGTCCGCCTGTCAATCTCGGTGCGGGCGAGGGGCTTTGTCCCCAGAAGTAGGGAGCAGTAGTAGCTACCAGCGGGGCACCGCGCACCAAAGTTCCCCTCGAAAGCAGCATTAAAGAGACACAGAAGATTAATTTTCTTAAAACAAGCAAACACTTCTCCTCTGACTCCTGCCCGGTGAGTAGCACGCTGAAAGTGGATTTTTTTTAAAGAAGTGTTAATTTTATTTTGCATTGCTTTATTACTAGAAATATGTTCTTTGCTTTTACAAGAACATGGCTCGTGTATTTTTATACCCAAACACGGCTTGCTCGGAAGATTCTGGTACCTTTCCATCAATTTTTTTTTGGTACATTCCTGGCATGTTTAAGTAAATCCCTGTTTAAATGTATTATTTGAGGTATCATAAGGCAGTAAGGAGTTTTGCCTCAGCTTGGCTTGCCCTTTCTAGATTCTCTGGATCGTGCAGCTGAAGGGCAGGATGCAGTCATTGGAGTGAGCTGGTTGTATCTTCCGAGGAGCCGGACTGGGTTGGAGTCCCCGGGGAGCCGCTGAGTGCGGGGGTTCAGCTGGCGTTTGGGTCATCTGGGGACGTGGCCGGGCACCAGCGGTCGCTGCGGGGTGAGAAATCCCCCAGGCACGTAGATTTAAATTTAGACGTTTACATTCAAATTAATCGATCTCGTTATCTGGATCCCTGCAGGCTTTTAATGGTAAGATTTCCTTCCTTTCCACCCCCTACCTCGCTACTGTGTCAATGTTTCCACCTCGCTATTGCGAATAAGGTATTAAAATAAGAATTTCTTGGAATATGTCTTTCAATTTAAAACAAAAACAACATTCTGTGAGCGGGTCGTATGTTCTTTACTATTAGATGTTACGTTACTTTAGTAGTTTTATACTATCTCTACAAACATTTAGGCATGGTTATGTATTTTACATTACAACTTGCTACATTTAAGATGTTAACCGTATTCCAATAAGGAAATAAAAATTAGATTGTGTTTTGCTTTTCGGCAGAACTAATTTATCAACTGAAAAAAGGTTTGCGTTTGTATAGCGCTTTTCACATGCTGTTTTAAAGGTCCAAAAGTAATTTACATCCAATGAAATATTTCTGTCGCTCAGCCATTAGTAATGTAGGAAATGCAAGCTCCCATAAACAGCCACGTGATAATGATCAGATAATCTTGTTTTGAAAGAAATACAAGGATATGTATTGGCCAGGGCACTTGTTTGAAACAGGGCCACGGATGATTTTGCTTTCACCTGAGGCAGGGTCGTGATGTCTCATCTGAAAGCTTGTACTTCTGGCTCCCACACTACTGGACTGAAATGTCAGCCTAGAGTTTTATGTTCAGGTCTCTGCAGTGGGACTTAAAACCATAAACTTTTGACTCAGATGATAATGTTACTACTGGGTCAGGGCTGACACTGACAATTCTAAACTGGTAGATCAAAGGTTAAACAAATAATAGATTCACCTTGATTCTATAATTAAGTGTTGTGGGTACCTGCTCCTAAAAAGAATATAATTTATTTATGATTGTTGACCACAACACATTGGTGGTCTGGAACGAAGACTATGCCTGTGATAATAGTTGAATGAAGATTTGTGTTTTGATTCAGAAACAGAAAAGCTGGAAAACCGAAGCAGGTCAGCAGCATCTGTGGAAAGAAGAAGTCAATGTTTCAGGTTTGTGACCCAAACCCCTCGCTCATCCAATGAAGGGTTGCAGACTCAAAATATTGACTGTAGCTCTTTCCAGAGCTGCCTGATCTGCTGAGATTTCACAGAATTCTCTGTTTTTGTTTCAGGGTTTCAGCATCTGCAGGAATTTTTTTATTTGTCATTTTCTGTTTAGATTTTGCCTTTCACTGTGGTGATGATGATTGGGGCTGGGGCAGGAGTGAAAGAAAGAAAGAGACAATGTCAACCGGAAAAGGTTAATCAGACTTTGATACAAACTTCTGACAGGCATAGAAAGCAGTTTGTCATAACTAAGACACTTTTATAGATTAACTACCCTAACTGTTACTCTTTCTCGCTTCCTGTCTGCCAAACAAATCCTCTTCCAAAACCAAAGAAGGTAGTGACCAGTGCTGGACAAAATTTGATGTACAGTGGCAGCGCTGCCCAGTCATGTTTAATTGACCATTCTTTATGAACGGATATTATGACAGCAGTGGCTTCTTGGCATCATGTCTCTACCAGTGGCAGTTGCGGTCAGTTGAAAAAATATGACTCTTTCTTTTGAATGAAGCCCTTCACCCATAACTAACTAAAATCGAGGCCAATATTTACACTGTCGCCTTAGGTGAGTTGACTCTCCACCTGCTTGGCTTTGGTTGTGGGATCTAGTCTGTATTGTTCAGTGTCATTATTCACTGAACCATCATTTGACCTGTTAAGAAAAAGCTATTTTCTCCTTGGGGCGCAAATCAGGAACAGTGTTTTGCATTACTTTGCTCCTTCCTTATCTTGAATCTAACACGCAATGAATTATCAGCATGATTTCAGGCTGAGGATTTTAAATCTCGTCTGTAAACTTGCATCAGTGATAGATTATTTCAAATCACTTCAGTTTTGTGTTTGAAGTTTTAGGCTGTGGATATTTGTACCTGTCACATAGAAATGCACTGTCAACTCCAGATAGGGCCACTGGAAATTGTTAGGCATTTTGCAATTTGAAAACTGATTTATTTTCAGGTCTTTATTATGCTTTATATAACTTGGGAGAAATTCTGTCTATTTTACCAATTCTGGAAAGCGCAAAGAACCCTTTTCCTCACCCACATCTTCTCAAGAAACACAACCACATCCCCTCTGTCCATGGACAGTATTCTTCCATCTCCAACATGCCCACTCTTCACCAACTCCTGGAAAGTATTATCATCTCCAAGGTTCATGTCCATCTTCAAGAAAATGCATTTTGAATTAAATTCTATCCCTACAACTTGACCTGTCTCCCTCTCTCTGCAAATTTTATTGTGATCAGTGCCTCATGTTCTTCCAGTGCCTCTGTTGTTCAGCTAGGGAGGACTGCCTCATTTGGTATTGCCCTTGCCTCTCAAGCTGCTGCCAGAGTTCAGTTACTAATTGCTCATCGTTTGTATCATGCCATTCCTTTCCTTTCATGTTTCACCATCTCTGGCTTCTCATGCATTCCCCAGTTCCTGGATCTACACAATTTCACATCTGTCTCGACTAACACTGATTGCTGTATTTTCACTGGTTTGGAACCTAAGCTCTAGAATTCTCTTCTCACATGTCTTTATCTCTACATATTCCTCTCTGTCTTTAAAATCTTCCTTAAACCTTACCTCTGGGACCAAATGCGTGACATTTTCACAGGCACCCTTCCAGAAGGAAACGGGGCCCTGGTATCACAATCTGCTCCAACTTACCTGATTCCACTAATGGGAAGTATGTTATATGGTATAAGTATCCTGTATGCCAATGTATAGGCTTTTCTCTGCCTTATCTAGTGATGGCACCGTGACAACATTATCCAAAGCCATGTCTTCAGGTTTCACATTGTTTCCTGAAGGCACCTTGATCAGCACTCAGTTTACAACTAAATGCCTCTGCGTTGTTTCTTGGCTTGCCTACCATCTAGTTTTAGATGAGTGGCAATTTCCTCCAAGAGTTCACCAGAAAGATTAAAGTCACTATTCTTACCCTGCACCATCTATTCCATTTATCCTCAACAGTTACTAAAATTAATATCTTTCCAATGACAGGTATCCAATTAGCAATTTAATCTCTCTGATAATAACCCAAATGTGGTGAACTTGTTTTGTAAAGCTTGCACACCTATTTTCCATACATGTACATATGAAAGAATTGAAAGGCACAGCTTGTTTATGGAAAGAAGGCCTCATTGTTGTAAAGAATATAATATACATATCTTCATTCTAACAAATAGTGATTGCAAAAGGCAATCTTTAAAGCAGAAGAGGGATAATGTTTGTTTGGCAGTAGATCAACTGGTAATTCAACTAGAAGTACACGTTAGAAATACATGTGGTTTGGGACCATTGCTGACTATGGAAGACGAGGAGAGTCTGTTAATGTTTAAAATCTGAGTAGAGCTCTGTTGCCAGGGAGATAGGAAAATGACTCCAGACAACAGCAGAATGCCCTTGAAATATGAAGTGAAGTTAGTAGCTTGTTGAATAAAGTGAGCTTCTGATGGAAAACCCCATGGGAAGGAAATCTATCATCCTTGCTTGGATTGGTCTGATTGTGACTCCAGACCCACCAATGTAGTTCACTCTTAACTGCATCATCAGTTCAGCAGAAATTAAGGATGGAAAATATATGCCAGCATTGATGGAACTGAGCATGTGTCAAGAACAAATAAAAAAAACATATTCACAGTTTAAACTAATAACTGGAAGCTTCCTAATTGGTCAGCAGGATTACATACCTACTAGTATGACCTGGAATGGATGCTCAAAGGACACTGTGCTCAACAGGGATGATGGTGGAGCAGTGTAATTGGGCTCTGTACTCTTTTGAGGGTTGGGGTGGAAGATATCTTGGCTCTCTGTTGAACTCCTGAGCAAATGTATTCTTGCTTTTAGACAAGCAAAATGACGCAGATGCTAGAAATCTGAATTAAAGATAGAAAATTCTGGAAACATACAGCAGGTCAGATCACATCTTTTAATAGACATGTTTGTTATTTCAGATTGCTTTTTATCAGAACTGGGAAAAATTAAGAGCTAGGTAGGTTTCAAGATCTAAAGTATGGGGTAAGGGCAGGAGAATATGATGACAAAAGGGGGTGATTGTATAACGGTATGGTATGGGACAGCAATCATAATATTCTTCTGGAAGAGGTATAAAGAAGGGATTATTTATGGCTTTCATTTTCTCAAAATACCTTTTCCTGAAGTATACCACTATGCTTATTGACAATTTTCCAACTTTTATTTTTCTCATGGTTTAAAAATTAACATCTTTATGAAAGCAAGGCTCTTTCTTTATTTGGCTGGGAAGAACATTGCCTTGTCATAGTCACAGAATCCTAGTCACAGGGTCCTTGAACAGCTTTGCGGTTCTTGTTGATATTTAAAATTTGAAACATTTGGGTCTAAGTCTTTACATGTCATGTGAGTAGCACCACTCATGCACCATAAAATTAATTGCTAATATGTTAATCTGGGACTAAATCAAGTTATATGGAGTAAATGTCGAAATTTATGGAATAACAGGCCAGAGCACACATGTTGAGTAAACTTGGTATAGCTGGAACTTGATGGTATCAATAGTGGAATTAACTGTGGAGAACATTGGCACAGTGACACGTAACAGCTGCAGGAACCAGGGTTCAATCGTGATGTCGGGTGCCGTCTGTGTGGATTTTACACATTCTCCCCATGACACTGTGGGTTTCCATCAGATGCTATGGTTTCCTGCCAAATCCCGAAGACGTGCTTGGTAGGTTAATTGGCTATTGTAAGTTACCCCTTAGTGAAATAAGTGGCATTAAAAATAAATAAAAGTGAAATTGATGGTCGAAAGATAGAATGAGTTGCAGGCCAAAGGGACATAAGGAAGTGGGAATGAAATCGCTCTGTCAGGAGCTGGCATGGACTCAATGGCCCAAATGGTGCAATAAGAAATAAAGAAAGTAGCTATAGGCAAGGCAGTATATAAAGTGATCTGCCAATTATTCAACTGTTTACACAAAAGAAACATTGTAAACTGAGAAATAATTATTTGATAGATTAAAGGGCCCAGTCTGCTTAAAATCTGTACATCGGACAAACCTCCAGTCTGGGTAAACATTCATTACACTCCTACTGTAGCAAATATAGCCTTATCTGTGGAGGGAGAGCACGTCTGCATACAATGTTCCAGGGTGCTTTATAATTTCAGAATGATATCTTTACACTTCTAATCAAATCCTCTTGCAACAGTATTTGTTTTCCAAGCTGTACCTGCATGTTAACTTCCAGTGATCCCCATGCAAGGATACAATAGTTCATCTGAAATGTAACACTTTACAATCTAGTGCCATTTTAAAAAAAACTCTGGATTTCTATTTATTTCTCGTGCAATGGATGATCTCATTTTTTTCCACATTATATTCCATCTGCCATGGCCTTGAACATTCCTTTAACATGTCCATATCCAGCTGAAAGCTCTCTGCATCCTCCTCACAAACCACACCAGCAGAAGCTTTGTATCCAGTTCCCTTTTGAATGTCATGATTGAATCTGCTCACATTACTCCCCAGACAATCTATTCCAGATTCTGACCACTTGCTGTGCTTTTAAAAAAAAAATCCTCAGGGCACTATGGTTCTTTTGTCAATCATCTTCCATCTATGTCTTATGCTTCTTGACCCTTTCTCATGTTGGACCAGTTTCTACTCATCTAAGTCCAGACAGCTCATGATCTTAAAAACCTTTTTCTCAACCTCCTTTGTTCCAAGGAGAACACTCCCAGTTTTCCTACTCTGTCCATGTAACCAATATCCCTCATCCCTAAAATCTTCAATAAATCTTCTGAGACACAAGAGATTCTGCAGATGCTGAAACCTGGAGTAACACACACAAAATGAAAGGCAAAGTTGATAAAATTGATGAGCTCGGCATGGGTGCAGGAAGCAGCCCCAATGCAGTTGTCAATGTAGTGGACAAAGAAAGGCAAAGTTGATGAAATTGATGAAGGGTCTCGATCCGAAACGTCGACATTCCTGGTGAAGGGTCTCGACCCAAAATGTCAACTGTTTATTTCCCTTCATAGATACTGCCTAACCTGCTGAGTTCCTCTAGCATTTTGTGTGTGTTGCTCAATAAATCTCTTGCAAGGCCTTTGCATCTTTTCTAAATTATGGTGCCAAAGTAGGACATAATTCTCCAGTTCCGATCAAACCCATGTTTATGACCTCATGATTTCCTCGCTGTTGTACTCTGTGCCATTATTTGTAAAACCTAGAATCTCATATGTTTCTTTAATTGCTATCTCAACCTGCCCTGCCACTTCCAATGGTTTATGCACATAAAGCCTAATATCTCTCATCCTACTCCTCTTACAGTTGTCCCATCTAGTTTACAATGCCTCTCCTTGTTTTTATTCCTGAAGTGTAACAGATTTCAATTTTCTACATTAAATTTCATCTGCCACAAGCCTGCCCATTTTCCCTATCCATATTTAAGATGTATTCGTATTATGCTCATGGTTCACTATGCTTCTAAGTTTTGTGTTAACTGCAAATTTAAAGTTTTACATTAAACATCCAAATAATTAATATTTCTTTTTTTATTAAAAAGGATTGGTTCTAGTATTGATCTTTGCGGAGTTCCTCTACACTACCTTCTAATCTGAAAAAAACAACTATTCCAGTCACTTAGCCACTTTTCTATTGATGTTACTTCTGCCCTTTTATGCTGAGTTTCAGTCTTGATGACACCTATAATGCGGTGCTTTATCAAATGTCATTTAAAAATCTACATATACCGCATCAATTGTATTTCCTTCATAGTATTCCCCTTGTTACCTCATTCAAAAACACAGTCAAGTTAATTAAACATGATTGGCCTTTAATATATCCATGCTGACTTTCCTTCATCAATCCACATGCTTCCAAGTGATTGCTAGTTGTGTCCTGATTGTTTCAGTTTCCCTACCAGCAAGGTTAAACTAAAACAAAGATTGCTGGAAGTGCTCAGCAGGTCAAGCAGCCACAATGGGGAGATAAACAGAATCAACATTTTAGGTCGGGGACCCTTCATCAGGACCAAGGTTAATTTGCCTGTCTGGGAGCTATTGGGTATATTTCCATTTACCATCGATTTGTAACCCTATTGGAGATTCTTAGGATTCCCCTTTCCCACCAGTCTAATACTTTTCTCTTTGCCTTTTTTATTTCATTTTTACTTGCCCCCTGAACTTTCTACAATTAGTCTTGTTGTCACTCACATTGTCAACCTAATATCTGTCGTATACTTTTTTATTGTGTTTTATTTTACACTATCTCTTTGTCATTCAATGTTCTCTGGTTTTGACTTGCTTTCCCTCTTGTGCAAATATACCTGGAGCATAACTGAGTCATCTCCTTAAAGGCCTATTTTAACAAAATGTCCATAGGTAAAGACAGGCAGTAAATGTACTAAAATCTGTGTAGTCTGTAATGGCTGTATATTGATGCTTCAATTTAATAAATAAATTCTCTGATGATTCTTTCATGTTTGCTTTTGCATTTATCTTCTCATTTAAAAGTTGCCTAGATTTAAAATGGACTGCTTATAAACATCACAAACTCTTTGCTACCTTACATTACCAGCCCTCTGTTCTAATTGCTCTGTTATGTGGTGGATGCATAAAAGATATAAAATGCATTTTTTTTTCAAAAAAGATGCGAGTTGTAAACTTAAAGCATTGAGGCTTGAACCTCTTTGTAATGCATGCAATTTATAGATTTTTTTGTCAGTTGGGTTTGCTGTGTGCTATTGGGAATCTTTTGCAATAAATACCATAGAACCATAGAACAATACAGGCTCTTCAGCCCACCATGTTGTGCCGACCTTTAAACCTCGCTTAAGACTATCCAACCTCTTCCTCCCACACATCCCCCCATTTTAAATTCCTCCATATGCTTATCTAACAATCTCTTGAACTTGACCAGTGTACCTGCCTCCACCACTACCCCAGGCAGCGCATTCCATGCATCAACGACTCTCTGGGTGAAAAACCTCCATCTGATATCTCCCTTGAACCTCCCACCCATTACTTTAAAGCCATGCCCTCTTGTATTGAGCATTGGTCCTTCTCTCCAAAGAGTAAAGCCCTAGCTCCCTTAGTCTCTCCTCATAATTGTTACTCTCCAAACCAGGCAGCATCCTGGTAAATCTCCTCTGCACCCTTTCCAACGCTTCCACATCCTTCCTATAATGAGGCGACCAGAATTGGACACAGTACTCTAAGTGTGGTCTAACCAGAGTTTTGTAGAGCTGCATCATTACGTCGCGGCTCTTAAACTTGATCCCCCGACTTATGAAAGCTAACATTCTATAAGCTTTCTTAACTACCCTATCCACCTGCAAGGCAACTTTCAGTGATCTGTGGATACGAACCCCTAGATCCCTCTGCTCCTCCACACTGCCCAGAATCCTGGCATTAACCTTGTACTCCGCCTTGGAGTTCGTCCTTCCAAAGTGTACCACCTCGCACTTCTCCGGATTGAACTCCATCTGCCACTTCTGTGCCCAGCTCTGCATCCTATCAATATCCCTCTGCAATCTCCTACACTATCCACATCACCACTGACCTTTGTGTCATCTGCAAACTTGCTAACCCACCCTTCTATCCTCTCATCCACGTCATTAATAAATATCACGAAAAGTAGAGGTCCCAGAACCGACCCTTGTGGGACACCACTAGTCACAGCCCTCCAATCTGAATGCACCCCCTTCACCACAACCCTCTGCTTTCTATAGACAAGCCAATTCTGAATCCACTCGCCCAAGCGTCCCTGGATCCCATGCCCTCTGACCTTCTGAAGAAGCCTACCATGTGGAACCTTGTCAAACGCCTTACTAAAATCCATGTAGACCACATCTACTGCACTACCCTCATCAATCTTCCTGGTCACCTCCTCAAAGAATCCTATCAGGCTTGTGAGACATGATCTTCCCTTCACAAATCCATGCTGGCTGTCCCTAATCAGTCCATGATTCTCTAAATGCTCATAGATCCTATCTCTAAGAATCCTTTCCAACAGTTTGCCCATCACAGACGTAAGGCTCACTGGTCTGTAATTCCCTGGACTATCCCTACTACCTTTTTTTGAATAAGGGGACAACATTTGCCACCCTCCAATCCTCCGGTACCATTCCCGTGGACAACGAGGACTCAAGGATCCTAGCCATATATAATTGCATGTTCCTGAGTTGAACTTTGACATACTTGGCATTATTTTTTGTAGCAAATTTTGTTAAATTTTAGATCTGTAAATCAGAGCCAAATGAAACTTGGAAGAGGCATAACGTGTGTTTACCTGCACTGTTGCACACTGATTTTCTTTTCAAAATCATATCGTAGTAAATCAGAACTTAGTAACTAATAAAGAGGAGGGAAATCCTCCAAAGAATGAAATATAAATTCACCCAGTTACTCAAAGCTCTCTTTTTAGAAGTTTGTTTTTATCTGCCTTGCTGTGCTGAGGATCATCCTAAGATTCTGGAGTTTCTACAGGATGCCTTCCACAAATCCAGTGGAAATCTGCAAACTTCACCACTGTTTCCACTCATTCTCACATCCTTGGGTCTCAGAAGGCCAGCCTTTGGGTCTTCCCCATCTTAAAGGCAAGTTGGTGGTAGAACCTTCAATGACCTTTACCCCCTTTTCTGCTGCTCACTCCCTAAAACTTTGTCTCTCTCTTTCCTCTTTCCAACCTTCCCTTCCCCCCCAACCCCCACCCCACTCCTCAATATGAAATGTTTCCAAATGAAATTTTACCACCTTTCTCTATGGTTCTGTTATGTGGATTTTTCAATTGTGATGTATTTTGGGAAGTTTTTTCTGCATGCAGTTTTTATTGCTTTTTATTTGTCATTATGTGTTACACCGATATTTGTTTTCTTTTAAAGCCTTCTTGATTTAGTAAATCTAAAAGTGTTGTCAGGTGGCAGGTAACGTTGTACCCACAAACATATTCACGCTGTTCTCAACAGTGCAACCTGCTTGCAAAACTATGTAACTTGTAAAAATAATGCACTAATAATATTTCAATATAAAAGTTGTACAGTGCCACCTGTTTAGATACATGGATTAAAACAATGTGACTCTCTGTTATACCAAATTTCTACCAATATCCTTCCACTCCTGATTTTTGGAAAGCTAATCTTTGATGAAATATTCCCACTCCCCATGCTGAACATGTAAAATAATACATGTTAATACAAGAATGCCAGTTACCCATCAGTATATCAACCATGGGGCCCTTTGTTCCATTGGAGCGTTGGAGCTGTCATGTCATATTGGCTGACAATGTTAAGTTGGAAGGAGGAAACTGGACGAGGAGTGTGGGGCTTTGCAACAAAATGAAATTCTCATCTGAGCAGAGATCTCACCAGACGTGGTTGAGATCATAAGCTAGATCTTGAAGTTTTATTCAAGACAAAACATACAAAGATTCTCTTTTAATCATCAGATACCAAGACCAGTTATTGCGCCACAACTGAATTTGGACAGTCTGGCAGATATTTGCTTTGATCTGGTATTATATATCTCTGCTAATCAATAAACTCATTAAATTATATATTTTTTCTTGACCTTTTCAAAAGAAAACTTCCCTTTGCTTATATTAAGATTGAATGAACTTTTCTGCTGTCTCTATGTAGTAAATTGTGTACAACCCTGTGTTATTTGGACTTGCATCAGCATTATGAAGATACTTAATGCTCAGAAATATCTAGAATAAATATATAACAATTATAGATCAATAACATTAGAAGGGACGATATTGTGGTTTTACAGTATGTAAAACCATAAATTTATGTTCACAGTTGTGATGTTTATGTCAAAAGTGTTTTAATGGAGATGTAATGTCTTCTGCTCCATGTAAAATTTTCAAGGAGGTGATTTTAATTTTTCTGTTTCATTAACTTTAGAATGTGTGCTGTTGGTGACGTTCTGGCGTCATTTGAACTCTTGTGTTCAAGTCAAGTGAAATAATTGGTCTGAATCCAAGTGAAATAATTGGTGCCAATCCAATGAAGTAACAAATCATTTTATACAATGCCTACTTTTGTAGGCTGACCAATGTGGTACAGGTTTCATATGTGAAATTTTCCCCAACTATTAAATTTAAGTATGGCACTATCTAAATATTTAAATTAAATGCAGATGGGGTTGAAGGTTCAGTACAAGGAACCCCTTGAGCACTTCTTAAGTCTAGCATGACAGTGCACTGGAGTTGTACTGCAAATGATGTCAAAACCAAATGGTGTGAGACTGTGCCCTCCAGGGGATCTCTGTCTGCTTCTGTCTGAAATTAGGTCGGACCCAGACTCTGAATTTATACTACAGTTTTAGCATTGCTGCAAAGTGGAATACAACTAGTGAAGACTAAATATGTGCTCAAACAGGGCCAAATAACATCAAAAGATTAGTCTTCATTATGAAATAGCATAAGAAGATAGCGTCTGCAGTTGAAATACGTTGAATTTTGGCTGTAGCACAGAGTCCAATTCAAGCAGTATAAAGATGTGGTTTCTCTTTATAAGCTAGCCACCATGTCAGTTTTACAAAATAATTATGAAATTTTCAAATGATCTGTGAAGAAGTTGGTCATTTACTTGGTTTGGAAAGAATAATGTAATTGGGTCACTATCATTTGCTGGTCAATAGCTGATGTGTGTTAAAGTAATTGGAATGGCCTAATTATTGAGTGAAATAATTGCAAAGGCATTGATTTTAAAATCTTTATGTAAGACAAGATAGCTGGTACATATTTCGGCACAAAACCTTAGCATATTATTTCAACAGGGTACGGCAGTTTACTGAGGTGTAGCATTGTTTTGGAAAGGTTTAGAAACAATGAACCATTTTAAGAACCATAGGCCCGACTTCTGAGTTTCACATACTTCTTGGTATTGGTTTATTATTGTCACTTGTACTGAAGTACAGTGAAAAACTTGTCTTGCATACCGATTGTACAGGTCAATTCATTACACAGTGCAGTTAAATTGAGTTAGTACAGAGTGCATTGAGGTAGTACAGGTAAAAACAATAACAGTACAGAGCAAAGTGTCACAGCTACAGAGGAAGTGCAGTGCAGGTAGACAATAAGGTGCAAGGTCACAACAAGGTAGTTTGTGAGATCAGAGTCTATCTCATCATATAAGGGAACCATTCAATAGTCATCACAGTGGGATAGAAGCTGTCTTTGAGCCTGGTGGTATGTGCCCTCAGGGTCCTGTATCTTCTGCCTGATGGGAAAGGAGAGAAGAGAGAATGACCCAGGTGGGTGGGGTCTTTGATTATGCTGGCTGCTTCACCAAGGCAGCGAGAGGTATAGACAGAGTGCAAGGAGAGGAGGTTGGTTTCCATGGCGCGCTGGGCTGTGTCCACAACTCTCTGCAGTTTCTTGCAGTCCTGGGCAGAGCAATTGTCATACCAAGCTTTGATGCATCCAGATAGGATGCTTTCTATGGTGCATCGATAAAAGTTGGTGAGTGTCAAAGGGGACTGTCAAGATTATCATTCTCTCTTGCTTAAAAAAAACAAAACTAAGTTGCATTATGTGTTTTTCCTTTAAGAACTATTATTTATGGCACAGTGGATTGGACATGGTGCAAAATGGAGAGAATGGCACTTAATGATTAATCCTTCAGTGAATGCTATCATGTAGGTTGTTTTGTTGGAGAAAGGGTGCTTGCCTAGAATTTACTTGTAAGTACCTAGTTCATCTCCCTCTGGCATGTGACCTTTAAATCTCGTCTGCTCATCCTTCGCAATACCGATCTTTGAGATGATGCTGTGGGTTGTAAGGTGCAATGACATACTGTGTCCATTATCTCTTTCTCCTCCTCATTTTCCTTCCATTTCCTTCCGCCCCTCTGTTGCTCCTCCTGTGCCCTCTTCTTCTGGGGAAGGGGAATTAGTTAACCTATCCTAACACAGAACAGGATGACACGGTGGCACAGCAGTTAGTGCTGCTGCCACAGAACTCCATCCATGCAGATTTGATCCTGATCTTGGGTGCTGTTGGTGCAGAGCTTGCACATTCTCCCTGTGGGTTTCCTCAGTGTACTCTGATTCCCTCCCCAATCCCAAAGATATGGTGGTATGTTAATTGGCAATTGTAGATAGTGTAGGTGGGTGGCAGGAACATTGAAGGGGTGGGGGGGGGTGTTGATGGGCCTGCAAGAGAGGGTAGTTTATTGGGAAATAAGTGGGAGAATGGGGCTGAAGGGAAAGCTCTGAGAGCTCTCATTGATTCAATGAGCTGAATGTCCTTCTATGCCATAAGAAAATATGAGGAGATTCTTGCATTTCTAAACCTGGGGCAAAGCAATTCTTATGGTTATGTAGTGCCACAGATGATAGTGAGGGTGTATACTCTTCATTGAGTCAAAGTGGATGTAATAATCACAATGAAAGATTGTTATTGAGCATACCTTGCAGGCTGTAGATTGCATTTGCCCTTGAGGTAGTCGCATTATCCATTATTGGTAGGATGACCTTGTCTCTTAAAGACAGGGATTGCAATCACATGCCTCCCCCCTTCCCCACCCATGTTATGACCTTCCTACTATTCCTTGTCATCTTTGTCTAAATGGAAGTGATGAGGGACATTGAGTAACCTTTTTATGTAGGCACAGAGATTTTGGACCAGGACCTCTTGTGTCTCTCAAAGTGAATCAGGACAGACTCCTCACTCTCCCCAAAAGCCATACTCCTCCTTGTTAGTTTCACTGTGTGTTGCCAGAGTCTGGTTACCATGGCAAGTTTAAGGGTGAATGCCCTTCAGACATTGGTATGCATCAAATTGTAGGTAGGTGTGGCAAACTGTTATCATAACAAAAACTGCATGAGTCTCGTTTTAATTCATGTATTTGAATGTAAGCTCACCTAAAGTTCAAACATCTCTTTGCTCAATTTCACTATTTATTTATGCAGGACTTGGGAGGGAGCAATGAAAAGCAATGATGGTTTATGCAGCAAATTGCTGAAATCCAATTTCTAGGCTATTACTCTAAAAGATTTGTTGCCTGATTGCTGATATAATAGGTGTAAAGTCCAACAATCAAACCTGCTGTTTTGGTGGTAAAATACAATGTTTGCATTCACACTCCTTGTACATTAAGTGAATATTAACTCCTGTTTCATGTTATCTTGAATCTTTTGTAATTTTATTTAAATTTGGACAACATTTTATATATTTCAGGTATCAAGGTGTTCTTTTAAAAATAAATGTTGTTATACATTTTGGTATGGGATGGAGATGTTTTGCATTTTTAATGGCAAACTTAAAATGTCTGTCAAATTGTGGTGGTGTCATCTGACCTTTAAAGACAAGAAAGGTAATGAAGGTTGTCAGCACCAAAGGGTATACCGAGAGATTCAGTTATGCAAGTTACTGTAGATGATGCACATTGATGAAGATGAAATACTTTTTATCACTTTACTCATGATTACATTAATAAGATAGGACATAATGCAAAGTTTAACAGAAAGAGCACACAGTTTCCCTTGGGCAATGGTGTTTGGCTCAGAAGGACAATCTTCTAACTTGAATCTAGTGATAAATTTAAATTTATCCTGCAACCAAAAGAGGATTTCGCAACAACCAAAATCTTTCACTATAATGGGTTTGAGCAAAATATCTCGAGGGTGACAGAAGCCTTTAGAATGTATGCTCCTGATGCCATTTGTTACTTTGATCAATAGTTTTGCTCATCTTTGGAACTGCAGTGCTTGAGACTGGTTGATTTAATAAAAGGATTAAATATTGGATGTCATTTCTGATCAAGCTTGGATTTGCATTTGTTTTGTCTCAGTTCTTAACCATTCTGCTCCTATAATTTAATACTAGAATATGGTTTTGGTTCTGCCACCAACTCATCAGTGCAAATCTCAAAAGGTGAATTCCTATATGTGTACCATGAACATGGATGGGCTGTTTGGTAGATCATATCCAAACCTACCTTGCCATTGTGCTTTGTTAAGGTTTGCACAATAGATCCTTGTAGATTTTCTTTGCTTAGCTAGTTACTTCCATTTTTTACTCACCATCTCCCCAAGCTTGGCAGGCGTAGCCAATTGTAGGAGCCTGTTGCTGCCCATCATGACATCAGTTAGGTCATCGGACATCTGAAATGAAGCTAAAACTCAAATTCACTTGGACTATATCTGACACCTCTCTCTCCTTCCTCGATCTTTCCATCTCCATCTCAGGAGATTTCTTAACACTTGCATGGACCCCAGCTATGCCTGCCTCTTCGGTGGCAGTTTATGTTTCAAGCCTACTCCAGCCCCATTCCTCAACTCTTCCTTCACTATATTGATGACTGCATTGGTGCCACCTCTTGTATCCGTGCAGAACTCGACAGTTTCATAAACTTTGCCACAAATTTTCACCCTGCTCTCCAATTCACTTGGACTATATCTGACACCTCTCTCCCCTTCCTCGATCTTTCCATCCATCTCAGGAGATTCCTTATCCAACAACATCTTCCACAAACCCACCGATGCCCACAGCTACCTCGATTACAGCTCCTCCCACCCGGTGAGACCAAACGCAGACTAGGTGACCATTTCGCAGAACACCTGTGCTCCATCCGTAACCGCAATCTGTATCTCCCCATTGCCAGTCATTTCAACTCCCCTTCCCACTTTATCACAGATATGTCAGTCCTCGGCCTTCTCCACTGCCAGGAAAATTCCAAGCACAAACTGGAGGAACAGCACCTCATTGTCCATCGTGGAACCTTACAGCCTAATAGTATGAACATTGAATTCTCCCACTTTAAGTCCCCACCGACACCCACCCCCAACCATTCTTCTTCTTTTCTTCCCTTTCCTAGCCTATCTCTTTTTTCTCTACCCCTTTTTTTCCTCTCCTTACCTTTGACCCATCCCCCGGTGGATCTGCTTTCCCCTCCTCCCCTGCACCTGCTTACCTGCATCTACCTATCACCACCTTGTGCCCACCTTGCCTTCCCTCTTCTGTCCACCTATCACTGATCTGCTTTTCCCTTCCATATATTGGGCTTCTCCTTTTCCTATCTTCAGTCGTCAGGAAGGGTCCTGACCCGAAACATTGACCGTCTGCTTTTCTCCACGGATGCTGCCTGGCCTGCTGAGTTCCTCCAGCATCACAGTGTTTTTCATCTCAAATGAAACCAATGCTGACCATCTGGCTGGAGTGTTCAAGGATATCTTCAACCTCTCACTGCTGCAGTCGGAGGTTCCCACCTACTTCAAAAGGGCAGCAATCATACTGGTGCCCAAGAACAGCAGAATGAGCTGTGTCAATGACTATCACCTGATAGCATTCACATCTACTGTGATGAAGTGCTTCAAGAGGTTGGTTGTTGCTAGAATTAACTCCTGCCTGAGCAAGGATCTGGACCCGCTGCAATTTGCCTACCGCCACAACAGGTCTGCAGTGGATGCAATCTCACTGGCTCTCCACTCTGCTTTGGAGCACCTAGACAACAGCAAAACATACGTCAGGCTGCTGCTTATCAATTACAGCTCAGCATTCAACACCAACATCCCCTCAATATTAATCAACAAGCTTCAAAACCTGGGCCTCTGTACCCCCCCTTTGCAACTGGATCATCAACTTCCTTATCGGGAGACCACAGTCAGTGTGGATCGGTAATAACATCTCCTCCTCACTGACAATCAACACAGGCGCACCCTAAGGATGCTTGCTTAGCCCACTGCTCTACTCTCTACGCACTCATGACTATGTGGCTAGGCACAGCTTAAACACCATCTATAAATTTGCTGATGACACCACTGTTGTTGGCAGAATCACAGATGGCGATGAGGAGGCATACAGGAGTGAGATAGGTCAGCTGGTTGAGTGGTGTTGTAACAACAACCTTGCACTCAATGTCAGCAAGACCAAGGAATTGATTGTGGACTTCAGGAATGAGTGGTCGGGAGAACACGCACCAGTCCTTATTGAGGGGTCAGCAGTGGAAGGGGTGAGCAGCTTCAAGTTCCTGGGCATTAACATCTTGGAGGATCTATCCTGGGCCCAACACATTGATGCAATCACAAAGAAGGCACGTCTGTGGTTCTACTTCATTAGGAATTTGAGGAGATTTGGTATATCACCAAACTCCTGCAAATTTCTGTAGATGTATGGTGGAGAGCATTCTGACTAGTTGCATCACAGCCTGGTATTGGTATTGGTATTGGTTTATTATTGTCATTTGTACCGAGGTACAGTGAAAAGCTTGTCTTACAAACCGATCGTACAGGTCAATTCATTACACAGTGCAGTTACATTGAGTTAGTACAGAGTGCATTGAGGTAGTACAGGTAAAAACAATAACAGTACAGAGTAAAATGTCACAGCTACAGAGAGAGTGCAATGCAATAAGGTGCAAGGTCACAACAAGGTGGATTGTGAGGTCATAGTCCATCTCATTGTATAAGGGAACCATTCAATAGTCTTATCACAGTGGGGTAGAAGCTGTCCTTAGGTCTGGTGGTACGTGCCCTCAGGGTCCTGTATCTTCTACCCGATGGAAGAGGAGAGAAGAGAGAATGTCCCGGGTGGGTGGGGTCTTTGATTATGCTGGCTGCTTCACCAAGACAACGAGAGGTGAAGATAGAGTCCAAGGATGGGAGGCTGGTGTCCGTGATGCACTGGGCTGTGACCACAACTCTCTGCAGTTTATTGCTGTCCTGGTCTGAGCAGTTGCCATACCAAGCCGTGATACATTCTGATAGGATGCTTTCTATGGTGCATCGGTAAAAGTTGGTGAGAGTCAAAGGGGACAAAACAAATTTCTTTAGCCTCCTGAGGAAGTAGAGGTGCTGGTGAGCTTTCTTGGCCGTGGCTTTGACCAGGACAGGCTGTTCGTGATGTTCACTCCCAGGAACTTGAAGCTCTCAACCCTCTCGACCTCAGCACCATTGATGTAGACAGGTGCATGTACACCAGCCCCCTTTCCTGAAGTCAATGACCAGCTCTTTTGTTTTGTTGACATTGAGGGAAAGGTTGTTGTCATGACACCATTCCACTAAGTTCTCTATCTCCTTCCTGTACTCTGACTCATCGCTGTTTGAGATACGGCCTACAACGGTGGTATCATCTGCAAACTTGTAGATGGACTTGGAGCAGAATCTGGCCACACAGTCATGAGTGTATAGGGAGTAGAGTAGAGGGCTGAGGACACAGCCTTGTGGGGCACCAGTGTTGAGAATAATCACGCCAGAGGTATTGCTGCCTATCCTCACTGATTGTGGTCTGTTTGTTAGAAAGTCAAGGATCCAGTTTCAGAAGGAGGTGTTGAGTCCTAGGTCTCGGAGTTTGGTGACAAGCTTACTTGGGATTATTGTATTGAAGGCAGAGCTGTAGTCAATAAACAATAGTCTAACATAGGTGTCTTTACTGTCCAGATGCTCCAGAGCTGAGTGTGGGGCCAGGGAGATGGCACCTGCTGTAGACCTGTTTCAGCAATAGGCAAATTGCAATGGGTCCAGGTTGTCTGCCATGACCAACCTCTCAAAGCACTTCATGATGGTGGATGTCAGAGCCACTATATGGAGGCTCCAATGCACAGGATCACAAGAGGCTGCAGAGGGTTGTAGACTTAGCCAGCTCCATCGTGGGCACAACTCTCCCCACCATCGAGGACTCCTTCAAGGGGTGGTTCCTCAAGAAGGTGGCATCCCATCACTGAGGACCCTCACCATCCGAGACATTCCCTCTTCCCGTTACTACCATAGGGGAGAAAGTACAGGAGCTTGAAGACCCAAATTCAATGGTTTAGGAACAGCTTCTTCCCCTCTGCCATCAGATTTCTGAATGGTCCATGAACCCATGAATACTACTTTGTTATTCCTTTTCTTGCACTATTTATTTTGTAATTTTTAGTAATTTTATGTCTTTGCACAGTATTGCTGTCGCAAAACAACAAATGTCACAAAATACAAGTCAATGATAATAAACCTGATTCTGATCCTTGATTCTGAAAATCTTTCATCTGTATAACTTTTCCATCAGTTTAAAAAAGACTGACATACTCTGTATGTACAGTACATTCCCAAATAACTAGTATAATTTCTAAAGTAATAGTATCCCTTGCTTTCTTACAATCAGGCTCTTATTGTCAGTCATTGGGTGTTTTTTGACTTGTGGTTATAAAGGGTTGAATTGCTAAATTTAGATTTAAAAAGCTGTCAAACACTCGCTTTGCCTGCCATCAAAGTGGCACAGTGAGACTCAAGATTGAGGAGAGGTGCTGGGAATGCAACATCACGATATAACCGTTTAGTCTCTACACATCCCTCTACGTCTCTGTGACATAGTTCACTGTGGCTTGCTAGCATGATGGTGAAGCTTGATATTAAAAGGCTATCTGCAACAGAGACTTTATAAAGAAACATTGTTGTCTGAATCAATGTTTAGCAAATATCTATTATCTATAAACGGATCAAATTGTTAAGTGTGACTTGGACTTGCCAACTCAACTTAGTGATTAGGATACTTGATGTTGAATGCTGGAAGTAACTACATTAAATGGAATGTGACTGAATTCATTTCCTCTTTATAGGATGTATTCACTAACTTTAAAGATCTATTACTTCGTGGTGGGTGTTGCATCTTATGCTCACAAGGGAATATAATATAGTTGATGTGTTAGTTTTCTTGACCCTACAGAGTACTGCTTCAACTTCAATTGTGTAATTCAATAGAGATCACAATCTAACCTTGTCTGAATGGCATTTGTGTGATAAGTGAAGAGAATGTTATAGGATTTGAAAATAGCAGCCAGAAAGCCAAAAGCCTTGGATAAATCCATGTTAATATTCTATCTCCAGCCCTGCAGTAGATGCTGGTTCCCCGTCTAGGTTCTGGCATTTGGTTTCATCCGAGTTTTTTTTAAACTCCAAATCACATCCATAAGGAAGACTGCTCCTATTGCAGAACTACTTCCCTCCACCCTTCCTTCAATCCGTCTGCACCATGCTCACCATGTCTTGCCTGCCCATCCCATTTTTGTTGACTCTGCCAGGTCTCAGTCCAAAGCAGATTTTGCGCTAGAAGGGAGAGATGAAATTGGAAAGAACATGGACATCTGGTGTAAAGCCATCCTGTGCAGTGGGCCTGTGTCATTTTGTTTCAGGGCCGCAGGAGAGGAGTTTATTTAGCTTGCACATTATGCAAAGAATTGAGTAAATCTCAGGTCTATGCACAGTAACCACACATTTCAACAGTTGTGTGGGAAAACCAAGTTTCCTGTGCGGTCTCCAGCAGTGCAGTGAAGGTGAAATTTGCTGATCTAACCAAGAGAGGGAGAACAGACATGAGTATGCATACAGCTTCTCTGGATGATCTGATTTCATGATGTTGTAGGTGGGCACCCATAGGAGCATTGGAGTGATGACACCGACCACCACCACCCACCCCCACGCGCGCGCGCGTGCGCGCACACACACACACACACACACACACACACACACACACACACACACACACACACACACACACACACACACACAGGAATACAGAAATCTTAGAAATACAGGCATGAACATTGAATTCTCTCACTTTAGGTAATCCCCACCCCCCTTCCTCACAACCCCCACCACCCCTTCTTCTCTTCTTCCCTTTCCTAGCCCTTTTTTTCCCTCTCTTCTTACCTTTGACTCATCCCCTGGGGGATCTGCCTTTCACTATCTCTTACCTGTATCTACCTATCACCTCCCTGTGCCCAACCCACCTCCCCTCTTTTGTCCACCTATCACTGCTCTGCTTTTCCTTCCTATTTATTGGGCTTTCCCCTTTTCCTATCTTCAGTCCTGAAGAAGGGTCCTGACCCGAAACGTTGACCACCTGCTTTTCTCCACGGATGCTGCCTGGCCTGCTGAGTTCCTCCAGCATCATCGTGTTTTTCATCTAGATTCCAGCATCTACAGTCCTTTGTTTCTCTAATACAGAAATCTTACCTGGAATGTGGAGACACCTAGTCCAATGGAGAAGGTTCCAAAGTCTCCTTTAGCTATGGACTCCCTTGTTAACTCAGGCCTGTAGGCCTTCTGTTTCCATTGTTAAGGTCAGCTTTTCAAGTTGAAGCTCATTTCGATTCTTCAGCTCCCTCGCAGTTCCAGTGACCCTGGTTCAATCCTGACCTCTGGTGCTCCCTGTGTAGAGTTTGCACATTCTGCCTGAAACTGTGTGGGTTTCCCCCCGGATGCTCCAATTTCCTCCACTTCCCAGAGTTGGTAGATTAACTGGCCACTGCACATGGCTTCAAGTGAGCAGGTGGTTGGTTGAATCTGGAATGAATAAATGAGGCGAATAGGGGTATTAACCAAACTGCCAACAAGATTAAACTTGCTTTAGATCAAAATCTAAATGCATTTAAGTATTTTGTTTTTTCTCTTTTTCATAAATTAATTCAAAGAAATGTGAATTACCTGAAATGTAGCCTTATCCATCCCAAGGTGTTTCTCTCTGTGGAAATGAATGGTCTGACTTGGCACAGACTCATTGGGCAGATCTCCCAGCATCAGTGCTGAGAAACTGATAGAAGTTGGTGCTCCCAAGAGGACTGTAAGGTGTGCGATGCTGGAGGCCTGTCAGAATGGCATTGATGAGGACCTCTCAGTGAGATAGGGGCTTGCTTGTTCACGTGAGTGGTCCTCAAATATTTTGGATTGTCAGTCTGGCCTAACCAGCTAAAATGTTGAATTGCCATTGCCAAATGTGATTGAACTTCCAGGATAAAACGTTTACAACCACTAAGATCCCACCTTTCAGACTTTTTTTTAATGTCCTTTCTATCATTGGTAGAGTTAAGGCAAGAACATCGCTGTGTTTTCCTTGTCCTATTCTTTGAAACTCTGTACCTAAATCTACTTCCTAAATTTACTTATCAACGCTTTAAAAGCTAGTAATAAAAAAGCACTTCTTTGTCTATACTTTAATTCATTTGTAATTCCAGTGACATTAGATTCTTTGCATTTATTGATTAAAACTGAAAGCTTTCTTCAGTCAAAATGCTTTAAAAGTGGAACAATGTCTTACTTGAGACTTCAGAACATAATCTGGGCTGACGTTTCAATGCATTTCTGAGGGAGTAGTGTACTGTCAGGGGTGACGTCTTTCGGGTGAGAGGTTATGTGGAAATGCTGAAATGGGATGCCTGTCCTCTTGGGTAAATGTAGCAAATCTCCTGACACGGTTCAAAGAGGAGCATGGGGGTTCTACTGGCATCTCGCCCACTTGCTACTAGGACAGGTTATCTGACCATGTATTTCAATGCTATTTGTGGGACCTTCTACTTAAATATAAGCCCTTCTCTTTCTCTTAATCCAGTGGTAAATGGATGGCATGTTTTTACCTATGAGAAATAATTTTTGAGCCATTTTTCACCTAAAATAATATCTGAATTCTCCCTTCTCCACCCTACCCCACCTTATCCTACCCTACCCCACATACTCTACCCTACCCTATCTTATCCTATCCTGTCCTATCTATTATTGGATATACTGTAGTGTAGCTGTTAGCGTAACACTATTACATCACCAGCGATCCAGGTTCAATTCTGACTGCTATCTGTAAGGAGTTTGTACGTTCTCCTCATGTCTGCATGTGTTTCTTCCGGGTGCTCCGGTTTCCTCCCTCATTCCAAAGACGTATGAGGTAGGAAGTTGTGGGCATGCTACATTGGCACCGGAAGCGTGGCGACACTTGCAGGCTGCCCCCAGAACACTCTACACAAAAGATGCCCCCAGAACACTCTACACTTTGTGTTTTGATGTACATGTGACTAATAAAGCTATCGTATCTTATATAAGCTGCTGGAATCATTGAACCTTCAAAACTGTATTTGTATTTTGATCTCCAGGGCAAGAGTTTCAGCTTGATTTTTTTTGCAGTCTAAAACATAATTAATTGCTTAGTTTTGATGCACAGTGCAAATTGAATTTTTGTTGCTTTTTCCACCAATTTAAAATACAGTGAGTAAGAAGTAGGTCCCACTCATAAACTGGCCACATATTCACAATGAGTTAATCACTTTTGGTTGTTTGTACCAACTACACCAGTGTGGAAGCCCTTCAGCAGACTTTTAAAATTTCTCTTATTTCTTATGGATGAGATGTTTTAAAATCTTTGAACCAATTTATAATTTACAAATAACTTGTCAAAATATACATAAATATTATTTGACAATAAGTATAAAAGTTGGGAGGTCATGATGTGGTTGTACAGGATGCTGGTCAGGCTGCACTTGGAGTATTGTGTTCAGTTTTGGTTGCCCTGCTATAGGAAAGATGTTGTTAAACTGGAAAGAATGTGGAAAAGATTTACAAGGATGTTGACAGGACTTCAGGGACTGAGTTATAGGGAGAGGTTGAACAGGCTAGGACTTTACTCCTTAGAGTGTAGGAGATTGAGGTGATCTTATAGAGATGTATAAAATCATGAGGAACATAGATAGGGTCTCGATCTTTTTCCCAGGGTTGGGTATCAAGAACTAGAGGGCATAGGTTTAAGGTGAGAGGGGAAAGGTTTAACATGATCTTGAGGGGGCAACTTTTCTACATGAAGGGTGGCATCTATGTTGAATGAGCTACCCAAGGAAGTGGTTGAGGCAGGTACAATAATAACTTTTAAAAGACAGTTGGACAGGCACATGTCTTGGAATAGTTTAGAAGGTTATGGGCCAAACACTGGCAAATGGGACTAGCGTGGATGGGGCATCTTGGTCAGCATGGACATATTGGGCCAAAGGGCTGGTTTCCATGATGTATAACTCTGTGACTCTACAATTGGCAAATAGTCGTGTATAGCAGTCTTCTTTTATTTAATGTTGGATTATTCAAGTGGACCTCACTTGTCAAAAGAGCTCGTAAACCCACTTTCAACTAAGTTAATAAAAATACACCAATTCCAATCTTAAATCACAAATTTAATAAAAATTGTGAATGATTATAGGGGTTAACACTAGTTTTTAGGTTTGGCAATTGTGTAAAAGAATTTAAACAGGAATTTCAGGGGAAGGAAAAAGTTTGCAGGATGAGTGTAATATGTTTACAGCCCTTTGAATGTAGCCAAAGCTGCAGTCCTGACCCAGTCGTTGAGAGTCAGCTGATTCCAACTATTGTCATGATGGAGTTGCTCAACTGAGCACTGTATACATTCATGGCCACTTATCATCAGCTGACCAACACGGCAGTTCTCAACAGCTTATTTCAAACAGAGGGGCCCAAGACAGCCTGATTTCATCCAAAATCCATACATTATACCTCATTGGCAGGGTCAGAGAATAACTATTAAAAGCAAAAACATAAGCCAATTTTTCTGCTCCACTTGGGCTGATGAAATCATACTTGCCCGGGCCCCCTCTGTTAGAAATAACTTGTGAAGTACTGTGTGGGCTGGCTGCTGAAAAATGGCCATGCATGGATTAGGCACCAGACCTGCTGGCTCATGTGGAACTATCCCAGCAGGATCACGGCTGTGGAAAGTAGGGATGGGGTTGAAACTTGCTCTTTAAGACTGAACAATTGCAATTCCAAGCTTAACTCCCTTTGTTTGTCTTACTTTTGCAATAAACCTTTTGGTTTTCTACAATATACTGAGAATTCTATTTAACTTATTTTTTTAATAAAATGGAATATCAGATATATTGAAGTAAGCATTTTTATATTGAAAGAACATGACTTTAATTTAAAAAAAATCACGTGGCATTTTTCAGAAAAGATCCGCTGATATTTATCCTTTAAACAGAATCGTGAAAAAGAAAAATCAGTTATTTATCTCGTTGCTTGTGGGACTTTGCTGTGTATAAATTGTACATGGAACAGTAGAGTACAAGAATAGGCCTTTTGGCTGACCATGGCTATGCTGACCATGATGCCAATCTAAACTAATCCCATCTGTGTGTACATGGTACATATCCATCTATTCCTTGCCTGTTCATGTCTGGCTAAATGCCTCTTAAACATTGCTATCATATCAGCTTCTACCACCTCACCTGGCAGCGCGTTCCAGGCACCTACCACTCGCTACGTATTTAAAAAAAAACTTGTCTCATAAATCTCCTTTAAACTTTCCCCCTCTCAGCTTAAACCTATGCCCTTTAGTATTTGACATTTCCACCCTGGAAAAATCTGTATTTTTCTATATCTCAGCAAAGATTGCACTTCAGAAGTATTTCTTCAGCTGGAAAGCTCTTTAAGGAGTCCTGGTGTCATGTTTGATACATAAAGTTAGCTTCTTTTCTTTAATTCTCTTTGCTTTTTTGTTAGCACAGTACCAATGTGTTCATAATAGCTATTATAGGAACATACAAATGGGGAGCAAGAATAGGAATTTAAGCCTGCTCTACCTACTTAATGAGACCATGGGTGATCAGACTGTAACCTCATCTCCATGTTCCCACCTAGTCCCAATAACTAGTCAACCCCTTGCTTGTCAAGAATCTATGTCCCTTGGCCTTTAGACATTCAAAGACTTTACTTCCACCACACTTTGAGGAAGAGAGTTCCAAAGAGTCATGACCTCTGAGATAAAAAAATCATTTCTTAAACAATGACTCCTAATTCTAGATTCTCCCATAACAGAAAACATTCTCTCCACATCCAGCCTGTCAAGACCCTTCAGGATCTTGTATTTCAATCAAGTTGCCTCTCATTCCCTAAATTCTTGCAGATATATTCCTAGCCTGTTCAACCTTTCCTCATAGGACAACCTGCCCATTGCAGAAACTGGTGTCGTAAACCTCTGAACTGCTTCCAGTGCATCCTTTCTTAAATGAGGAGATCAGTGTTGCACATGGTGCTCCAGATGTGGCCCGTGAGTGGGTCTGTGCTGTATATAATTAACACCAGACTCCCTAAACAGACTCTGTTCTAAACTCTGTTTTGGTAGGAGGTTTCCAGGTCAACAAAGAAAAAGGCTTAAGGATGTGTTCAAAATTTCAGCGCGTTGAGATCATGCTTTGGGAGCACAGAAAAGCCCTACATAAGTGGCAGAAAGAGTGCACCACCTCAAAGACTGCCCTCTCTATGGGCCACTACCTGCCCTAACTGTGGATGAGATTGTGGTTCCCACATTGGCCTCATTAACTCCTGGCAAATCCACATACCTGGAATGGAAGCGAGTCATCCTTGGTGCTGAGGGACTGCCTGAGAAGTAATAGTACAACTGAAGTATACTCTTCATTCTTTTGTATTCAGTGCCAGTAGCTTTCCCAAATACTTGCTGTACTTGTATACTAGACTTGCAAATCATGCGCTAGGACACCCAGATCCTACCATACCTCAGGGCTTTGCATTCCCTCACCATTTAGGTAATGTTTTGTTTTTTATTTTTCTGACAAAATGGACGATCATTTTTCCACATCATTATTCATTTACCAGACTTTTGCCCACTCACTTAACCTACTTGTATCCTTTTGTTTCCTTCCTCTGCCCTCTTCACAACTTATTTTCCAACCTGTCTTTGCTTATCAGTGGAATTAGCAACCATACCTTGAAATGCCTTCATCCAAGTCAATTATATAAATTGTAAAAAGTTGAGGTCCCAGCACTGATCCCTGTAGCACACCACTTGTACATCTTGCCAACCAGAAAAAGAAGTCTTCTGTCTGTTGTTTGCCAGCCAATCTTCTATTCATGCCAATATGTTACCTCAGTAAATTTGAATTATTTATTTGGAGTTAGAGTGCTTTCATATAATGTATATTTATCAGTCTGTGCCTGTACTTTGAATATTAAACCAGGCTTACTTCAGTGTGGTGATTACAAAAAGGGCTTGGTACAAAATTTAAAAGTTGGTTGTTAATTTAAATTAACAGATTGAATAGTTCTGCCAAAAACAGAATACCTTGCACTTTATTAGTGACGATATTAATGCATCAAACATGCCTATTCTTTGTTATTGTTCTCCAGGTAATTAATTTGTATTCTAAGTACCATGTCTCAAAATACAGCAGCAAGGGAATTTATAAAACAATATTCTACTTAAGAATGAGATGACAGATATGTAGGCAGATATATAATTTGGTTGGGTTCGTTTTATTTGAGTTGATTGTTCATGGATTGCAATGTTTCTTTTCCCTTAACACTTACCACCTCCTAAAATATATTTGAATGCACTTGAAAGATTAAGATTTTGTTGAAAGATGAGGTCTTTATTAATTACTGCAAGTCTGAAATAAAATATTAGATATTACCCACAGCTGGAGAGTATTTTCAATTTTGCTTGAACCAAAGTTTATTCAGTAGTAGAGCAGGGAAGGACCAAGGACTAGGTATGTCTGTGATCAAACCCAGATAGATTACAAATTAATTATTGGGAACCAGAGACTAATTTAGTTTCCATTGCTCTCCCTCTTCCCTCATGTTCTAAATGGTAAGGTTAATAGATATGTAAATTTTTGTCAGAATTCTTTGAAGTATATTCAGTGTGCAACTGGGCAGAATATCAAACAATACTACAAAAATGACCTTGCTAAATTGAAGGTGTTAAATAGTTGTTGATTCGTCATCTGATGCTACCAACATACATTCTTCTTGGATATCCTTAAAGCAATTTGTGTTGACAAGCTGCAATCAGTGAATAGTCAATAAGTGGCGAATGAGCATATTTCCTTTGCCAGATGAATGACAGGTCTGTTCTGAACACATTAATTTTGTTTGCTGTTTCATTGATTGACATATCAATTGACTTCAGCTGATCTAACTGGTTATTGTCAGCAAACTGGTGTCCCCTTCACTCCATTGTTCAGAATGCAAACAGCATGGATTCCAAAGCAGCCCCCATTGAGATCCACTTTTTACTGAAGCCGTCTGTCATTTTCATGACTTAATTAACTTAAAATGTCACAATAAATTTGACTCTGGTCAGGTACCTTTAAATCCATGCATGATAAAAGCTTTGGATACAGAACCTCACCAAATGCTTTTCAAAAAGGTTGAGTCCTAAATGTTCACTGGACACTTCTTAGCAGCTACTTTTGATATTTACGATCTTTGTCTCGCATCGTGTGAGTATGGTGCTAACACAGAGCATTTGTTTACCAGCAGGTTCAATCACCCTACAGATGGCAGTTTCCCAATTAATGTGTAAATTCAGGTGTTGTCATTCTCCTGAAGTAGCAGCAACTGAGTTATTGCTGTACTTGGTAAAATCCATTGAATCATCTTCCTTTTTCGTAGCTTTTCCAGCTTGGGTTGGATTCCCATCTCCTTAATTTCCAAGAATATGGCTGCAAAAACAGAATGAATGGAAATGTATAGGATCCAATCTTCTGCTCATACCTTGTGCTTTCTCAAGCTCAATATTCCCATCCTACACTGGTTCTGAGTCACCTGCACTGGGATTTAAAATTCCAGTACTAGTGTTTGAAACCTTTTCATGGTCCTGTTGCTTCTGATCTCTGTAGCTAAGAGAGGGTGTACAACCCCAGTTACTTTTGCAAATCTCATCCCTCTAAACTCAGGTCTTCTGCTTCTCTTTAGCACTTGCAATGGCAATCAGGCTTGCAGCTACCTGTTCTCAATCTCTGGAGTTCCCTCCTTAACCCTTCTGCTTTACTATTTCATCTCTCCCTTTAGGATCTTTTTGTTTAATGCCGATCTTTTTTTAAAAAGATCCACTTCCCAATCATGCTTTCCTTGGTCGGATTATTGGAACACTGTCACTCTACATGGTGCCGACAGCAAGAGGGAATGTGCAGCATCAGTTAATCCAGTCACCACATACAATGTGGCACCCTGATTGGATAAAGGCAGCATTGCTCCCCTTCATAACTTAAAGGTTTATTTGCTGTTGAACCTTGATAGTATATAGAATTGCAGTGAGTAATTCTAACACCAAAAGTGAATTGTCTGCTCCAATTTGATATTGAAGCCAGAAACTGTTTCTTTGATTTGCTAGTTTTTCATTTTGTAAAAAATGTATTATCAAGCCTAGGAAAACTAAACTGTAAGAATAAAAATCTGTTTGGTTGAATTTACAACTCTTCTATGATCATGCAGGTGATGCAAATCATTTATGCTCCTAGCATTCAGAAAGAGGCATTGAGTGCAAACACAGGAAGTGTATTGAACCCTGAGAATACTGGTTAAACCACACTGTAGTAAGGATATTTTTTTTAAATCCCATTTGATTCCAGAAATGTGGATTTTCAACAGAAGTGTTATTCTGGTGAAATTGGTCATTTTCAAGCAAAATGATGGAGGTATATGTGATCACCTAAAGGTTTAGATACTATAAATGTAAAGAAGCGGTTTTCATTGCGGAAGGATTCAAGGATCAGGGGACATGGTTTTAAATTGAAGTCCTAAAGATACAGAGGGGTTGTGAAGAAATCTTTTTGTACACAACGTGTTTAAGATTTGGAACTCAATGCCTGAAAGAGAGATGAAAACTGAGTCAATTAGCGCTTTCGAAAGGGAATTGCATAGGCACAGAGGGAAAATAACTTACAGGGATAGAGTGGGGTAATGGAACTGATTGTGTGCCTCTGCACAGGACTGGCATGGCAGCTGTAGGCTTCCTACATTATAAGGATTCTAAGATTCACAAGCTATAATTAATTTCACACTGAAATCAATGGAACCAAATGTGAAGAAGCTGAATACAGCTGGTTGATAAAACTCTTGTAGGCATTTAATGTAGGTGACTGAGAACTGTTTTCTTCCAGGCTGTATTTAAAATTGAAGGGAAGAAGGTTCACACTGATCATTCAATCATTTTAGTTCTTGGATTTGAAAAGAACTGTTGGTTACCCTTGGCCAAAATAAGGACATTCTTTCATTTCCAGTTCAAAATTTGCAAGGAGGGAGACTAATTCCAGGAAAGGATGAGTTTGCACACTTACAAGCAGAGCAGCTCATCCAGCAGGAGAATTTTAAATGTTTTGATTGTATAGGCAACAGTGTCCCCATTGTTAAAGCATTAAAATTTATCGTAGGCCCAATTAAGGCAGACAAGCAAGTTCAAAATTCTTACTGGGCATTTTATACATTCTGTTTAACGTACTGGCTTTTACACTATGGGGTGTGAGAGTGACTCCACATTCCAGACTTACTGGAAAGCTTCAGTCTCATTCTGAGGGTCAAGTAGTTGTAATAGTGTCCTTTTAATAGTTTTGATCTTAATTGGGATGTGCTGAAATTAATTGCTTTTATCATGACATGAAGGGGCTGGATTTAGTGAGTATTTGTCCAGTTGTTTCTTCCATCATTACTTTTTTATGGTATTTTCTCAGATACATCCTCATGTGGTAGACATAGAATGAATTATGTACATGTAGGGGAAAACAGCAATCATTATCTAGCAAAGCAAGATCCCATATTATTGGAGGTACAGTGTTGGCAGAGTTTTTATAACTATTGTGAAGCTACTGTCGCCAGAAAGGCAAACTTGGTAAATGAGCAAAGTCAGCAAAATAAGATTATATAGTTTTTCATTTTTAAATAATTGTTACTTAACTGAACAACTGAAAACTTGAGTCAAAACAGTTAAATATAATTTTCTGTGGTCTATTACATGGTGGTGTTAAAAATTGATTGCTTGGCATTTAATGCCACTGACGCAGTCTAGTTCTGTTAATTCAAGCATGCTTAATTTGTGTTACTGGATATTTTCATTCCCTGTGCTAAACAGTTACCTTCTGCACAAACATGGTTTGAAAGACCAGGAGGAGACAGCAGTGGGTAAAGCTGGGTGTGCTCTTTTTTATTATTAAATATATACTCTGCTTATTAATTATTTTCACCTCTGTCATCCCAACCTTGTATGTAGAACGACAAGCTATGTTACAGTTTTTGAACAACTTCAGTTCCACATGCACGGACTTTGATCAGTTGCTGGTAGCTCTGTGATGCACAAGTCTCTCAGCACTTTGTTTTATTGCCCTCCTGATGATTATCTTTTGTTTTCACCAGCTTTTGTGTTGCAGCAAATGAGGAACCTTTTCATTTTGTATCCTTTTTGAACTGGAGCCTTTTTGTCCAGAGAACCAGAGCTCTTGTATCAAGTGTCAGTGTCATTGCTCGTGCATCGTGGTGTTACAATATCCAGAGCTTTCAAACTGACTCAAAATTGGAACTAGAAATGAGTTTTTGGAGACCGTGGTGTAAATCAGTTCTCCCTACCTAGAAGGAGGACCAGCGAAAGTGAAGTCAAGGGGACTTGTTGGTTTAAAAAAATTAATGGCTTATCTTGTCCCTCAGAAATCAGAAAAATCCAAGCTGCCGTTTAAAATTCTTGAAGTGTCTCCAAACTAAGCAGTGGTGGAGTTCATATGGGAAGAGATTCGTGCTTGCCAAATATGGAGCAGACATGGATGCTTCATTTCAGGGACATCACTTTGCCAAGTTAGTAGAATCAATGTTAGGGACTTGCAAGAATATTAAGAGTTATTAGTGGACCAACTATTGGTATTGATTTATTATTGTCACTTGTACCGAGGTACAGTGAAAAACTTGTCTTACAAACCGATCTTACAGGTCAATTCATTACACAGTGCAGTTACATCAAGTTAGTACAGAGTGCATTGATGTAGTACAGGTAAAAAAAAATAACAGTACAGAGTAAAGTGTCACAGCTACAGAGAAAGTACAGTGCAATAAGGTGCAAGGTCACAACAAGGTAGATCGTGAGGTCATAGGTCATAGTCCATCTCATTGTATAAGGGAACTGTTGATCTCATCACATTGGGGTAGAAGCTGTCCTTAAGTCTGGTGGTACGTGCCCTCAGGCACTTGTATCTTCTACCCGATGGAAGAGGAGAGAAGAGAGAATGTCCCGGGTGGGTGGGGTCTTTGATTATGCTAGCTGCTTCACCAAGACAATGAGAGGTAAAGACAGAGTCCAAGGAGGGGAGACTGGTGTCCATGATGCGCTGGGCTGTGTCCACAACTCTCTGCAGCTTCTTGCGGTCTTGAACAGAGCAGTTGCCATACCAAGCTGTGATACATCCTGATAGGTGCATCGGTAAAAGTTGGTGAGACTAAAAGTTGGTTAGAAACTAATGTGTCACATCCAACATGCACTGAGTACCAGTCTGCTCCAAGGACTAGCGACTACAGAACTCTCTGAAGATAAGTCAATTCCCAACGTCAGATAGCCTAGTTCATTGAGCATAGTTGTCTGGAGTATTGAGCATTGACCTATCCTCGGATATTAAATTACTGAATCTACTGAAAACAATTGAATTGATGCCATACCTGCAACATCAGGCTTGTAATCTTGCCTCCACACTAGTAGACCCTTCACTCTCAAACCTTCCTTCTCTTTTCAGCCCCACTTCTCTCTTCCTCCTGCCCCTCCCCCATCACCATCTCACCTCAAACAATAGGGGTAGATAGTTCCTCATTATCCAGTCACCACTTGAGAAGATCAAGGATGTATGGTATCATCATTACAGTGTGGGTTCAGTCATCCAATGCAGTTAGTACAATGCCCTAGATTTTCAATTAGTTATTCTGCACTGTGAAAAGACTGCAGGTCCAGACAGAACAGTCCTGAATAGAATTGTGCAACCTGCACATGCATGAATTAAAAATGAGAGTAACAAAGCCTTAATTTGCTCTTCTTTAGACTTAAGAAAAGTGTTTTATTTCCCTTTTAATTCATCTTTAGTTGGTTTGTGTTCATGTTAACTTTTTATTTTCAATTTTTGCATTAATATTAACAGAGCAGATATAGAAAAATCACAGCATAGCAGGCCATATAGCTACTTTATGCCAGCTCTGTGAAAGAACTTTTTAGTTAGTCGCTTAGTTCTGCTCTTTCCCCATGCCTGACAAATTTCTTCTTTTCTCCTCTTGACTTTTAGTTACTATTGAGTCCAGTTACTTCAGCTTTTCAGGTAGTATCCCCTGTGTTTATACTTTCTGAATAAAAACAATTCTCTCTTGTCACTTATCTTCGGCTGATACATTTTCTACAGCAAATCTGGAGACAAACCCTTCAAAGTAGCCAGGGCATAAAAGGTTGGAATTGGTTTATTATTGTCAATGTACAGTGAAAAACTTGTCTTGCAAACCGTTCATACAGATCAATTCATTACACAGTGCACTGAGGTAGTACAAGGTAAAACAATAACAGAATGCAGAATAAAATGTAACAGCTACAGAGGAAGTGTGGTGCAGGTAGACAATAAGGTGCAAGGTCATAACGAGGTAGATTGTGAGGTCAAGAGTCCATTTTATCATACTAGGGAACCGTTCAATAGCCTTATGACAGTGGGATAGAAGCTGTCCTTGAGCCCAGTGGTACGTGCTTTCAGGCTTTTGAATCTTCTGTCCAATGAGAGAGGGGAGAAGAGAGAATGTCCAGGGTGGGTGGGGTTTTTGATTATGCTGGCTGCTTTACCAAGGCAGCGAGAAATATAGACAGAGTCCATGGAGGGGAGTCTGGTTTCTATGATGTACTGAGCTATGTCCACAACTCTCTGCGGTTTCTTGCGGTCATGGGCAGAGCAGTCGCCATACTAAGCTGTGATGCATCCAGATAGGATGCTTTCTATGGTGCATTGATAAAAATTGGAAACGTTGATAGGAACATGCCACATTTCTTTAGCCTCCTGAGGAAGTAGAAGCACTGGTGAGCTTTCTTTGCCATGGCGTCTATGTGGTCGGACCAGGACAGGCAATTGGTGATATTCACTCCTAGGAACTTGAAGCTCTCAACCCTTTTGACCTCAGCACTGTTTATGTAGACAGGAGCACGTGCACCGCCCTCCTTCCTGAAGTCAATCACCTGCTCTTTTGTTTTACTGACATTGAGGGAAAGATTGTTGTCATGACACCATGCCACTAAGCTCCCTATCTCCTTCCTAAACTCTGACATATTGTTATTTGAGATACAGCCAACTACTGTGGTATCATCCGCAAACCTGTAGATGGAGTTAGAGCAGAATGTGGCCACAGGGAATAGAGTAGAGGGCTGAAGGCACAGCCTTGTGGGGCACCAGTGTTGAGAATAATTGTGCTGGAGGTGTTGCTGCCTATCATCACTGATTGCGGTCTGTTAGTCAGAAAGTCAAGAATCCAGTTGCAGAGCGAGGTGTTGAGTCCCAGGTCTCGGATTTTGGTGATGAGTTTGCTTGGAATTATAGTATTGAAGGCAGAGCTGTAGTCAATAAACAATAGTCTAATGTAGGTGTCTTTACTTACCAGATGCTTCAGAGATGAGTGTAGGGCCAGGGAGATGGCGTCCACTGTAGACCTGTTTCGGTGGTAGGTGAATTGCAGTGGGTCGAGGTTGTCTGGGAGGCTGGAGTTAATGTGCGCCATCACCAGCCTCCTGAAGCATTTCATGATGGTGGATGTCAGAGTCACCGGGCGCTCGTCATTAAGACACGTTGCCTTGTTTTTTTTTAGGTTGTTTGCGCTATGTTAGGAAAAGATTTTTGAGGCTTACCTTTTAGTATTGCTACATGTACCACTCAAACGCAAATGAGATATATGTGTAATTACTGAAGAAATGGCATCACACAATTGGATGGCCATTAGAGACAATTTAAAAATAAACTTATCATTTCAGACCCTGCATCACCACTGTCATCGGTGTGCTGTGCTCTGGCTACTGGTGTGGTGGATGCTGAACAATCAGTGTGAGTCCAGTTTGGTTTTGTCACCTTCAGTCCTCTTTTACTTATTATCCCTGGCACCCACTGATCTTCTGTCCTCTTCCCCTCCACCCTCCTCCATCTTTGTTCTCTTAGCAGGCAGCAAGTAGCAAAAACATCCAGTAACTAGGAGGAATCATGCTTCGGGTCACAGCTAGCATGGGGGTGGGGATTGTGTAATGCAGGACAATGTCCTGATGACTCAGGCATGTATGCATGTGCAGAAGTACTCATACAGTTTTGTGTCAGCTGCCACTCTGAACACAAACAACTCACCAGTAAATCTACTCAGCTGCCTGGGCTGAATTTTGTGTACTGGAGTTATTGTTTGCCTGGGGACAGAGTTCCTCAAATGGTGATTGTCCCTGGAAATTGGGGACACATTGCTGCTTTAAGTGGTCATAAATTAGTATCATCTGGTTACTGACTCTTCTGCCAGTGGAACCAATGCCTTCCTATATAGGGGGGACAATTGAGATGCATAAAATTTTATGGGACCAAGATAGAGTAAATAGGGAAGAGCTATTTCCCTTAGCAAAGGGGTCAGATTTAAAGTAATTGATCAAAGGATTCGAGGGGAAATGAGGAGAAACATTTTCTGAAACCTGCTGCTTGCAGGGCTGGTGGAGACAGAAACTCTCATCACATTTAAAAAGTATTCGTTTACTGGAACTAAGAGCTGGAGAGCTAGTGCTGGAAGTTTGTATTAGTCAGGGTAGCTCTTGATGGGCCGAATGGCCTTGTGTGGTAAATTTTCTGATTCTATGATTCTGTTTTGCCAAGTGAGTTTGGATAAAGATCCTTGTAGGTTGCAATTGATGCAACCTTAAGACCTCGTGCACACCCCCATCCATATCCACTCCTATTGGGCAAGCAGGTAACGTAAAATTAGTTGAACTAAAGTAATGCTTACCTGTGCAAAGGTAGAAAAGGAAAGATGGCAAGCCGGTAGAACATGGCATGGGAAGCTAGGGCTAACCGGTCTTGGGGTAGTTAGCTGTACAGCTGGCCCCTTTCCTTGCCTCTACCAACAGACAGTTGCAGATGTGCTGTAATACTTTCACTGGACAATCAGATGGGAACATTTATGTTGGTTCTTTTGCCTTGGCCAAATGAAGGGATATTTAGTGAAACAGAGAGGGAACCATCAGCCAAGGGAAAATAGTGGATCAGTAGTTATGAAGGGAGATGGAATAAAGTCGATCTGTAGCAGCTTTATTAGTAACAGAGCACTATTGGTAAATCTGGGGTGGGATTGTTTGCAATGGATTTGTGCCCCACCAGTATTTTTAATAAGCAGCTGCCACTGAGTGGTGATGTCTTTGAGGAAGTACTTGCACTTGTCTTCTAAACTGTTTGTCTCTAATCTCACACCAACATGGTTGATTCTTAACTACCATTCTGGAGTCCTGTAAGTAATTACATCAAACTGCTATGAAGGACTTAAAAAAACACTTTACCTAACAATATTGTGGGAACAATTGCAGTAGTTCCACAAAGGCATTGACTCTGATCATTTTTTGCAATTGTGGCGGGGTCGGTGTTCGCCAGTGGGACATGCCAAAATGAAACTATAACAAAAAGTGATTGAATGACATGCAGATTACCAAATACAAACTAAAATTTCATCTTTGATAAAGTATTTTATTGGAAGGCATCATGTTATATGTATATCAGTATGAGAGTCAAAAGCCAAGATGTGGAAGAGGCTCACAAACAAAGGGTGAGATATTGAGAGGAAAAATGCAAATTCTCCGAGTCTGTAATGAAACTGGAAAATGCTGGCAGTATGTAATGGGTCAGGAAATCCAGACAAAGGAAAAAGATTAATTGCACAGTTCTTTTTATACCCTATATTATATATTACCAGGAATGTCAGTTTAAAAAAATAATAAATGCAGAGTTTATCTGTAGCCAATATTTAAACCACAGTTCCCTGGAGTGTCCTGAGAAAAGAAATGATGTGGTTTCCAAGAGCTGCTTAGAAAAGTGTAGGCAGTTAGACATGGTGAAGTTGGAGTGGAGAGGGTTTGACATTGAACTGAGCAGGGTTATGCACAGCTTGAAGATATTTGACAAAGTGCTGACCTAATCTGGATGTACAGGAGACTGATAGAGGCAGCAGGAACAGTAAAAGTATGCCTTAATTACTGTACTGGATGGAAGGAGATTTCTGGACAAAAATGAGGAGGTGAATGTTTTTGTGTGTGATTCCCTGTAGTTGAACAAATTGGTTCTGGAGAATGTAGCTGGAAGATAAATTGATAGAAGAATATCCTTGTCAATTCCAGGAAAGGTGAAGGTAGGGAGGTGAGGGGGCAGGCTTGTTTGGCAGCATAGATCATGGTTGCTAGTAGATGAGCTGGCCAATGGGAGGTTGAGAAAAGAACAGGATGATGATTGAGATTTTCTTGTGATGGAAACATACAAAATGAAAATAAGCCAGACGAAGTTGAGGTTAATATTTCTCAGCATGATGGAGGGGCATTGAATGGTGAAAAAGGACAAGCTTTCAAAAACTCTCATGTGGAAAATACAGCTCATTGGAGTAAGTGTGTTTTTGATGGGGACACGATGTAAGAGAGACTAGGCCATGTCAGGTAGTGGGCTGAGAAGCATTGTACAGACATTTGTGAGATCACTGACTTTTAATAGATTATGATTGGTCATCCCTTTCAGGGAGGGACCCAAGTAGGATATGAATGAAGTGTTTGTTCCCTGTGAGCTCTTATAACAACACCTTTTATTTTAAAGAAACTGAGTTCTGAGATTTTGAATTCTGGTTTTAAAGTCGACCTCTAAATAATGCTTTTTGCCAATTTACTGTAACAGTTATCAAAAAAAAATACATTTTCCATGTCCTTGTATTGCAGACCATGCAGGAGCATTAGATTGTGCTCTTGAGTACAGAGTTGTAGAATACTTTTTCAAAAATTAACTGCCCTGTGAAGGGTTTGGAATTATCACTCTCTGAAGTTCCAGGGTGAATCTGCAGCATGTAAACTTTATCAATTTCTACTGTACGGACTCACAAGCTTGACTTCTCTGAGTGTGGGGAGACATATTGCATTTTAAAGATCTGTAAAAATTTTTATGCAGAGCTTCATAAAAGCAGTTGGAAGGCACACTTCCCATTCAAGTATACCAATCTGTTCTGAGACTTAAACTTGAAAAAGATGACGATACAATTGATTTTCTCTCTGCTGTTTGTATTATCCATTGTACAGATTTTTGTCTAGTGAGAGTACAATCAATAACACACAGCTGTCCAGCAGGGACTTCATTTGTTCTTTCTTGAGCCCTTTCTTTTGCATTAGCAACCTCTCTGCATGTAAACTGTAGAAATAATTTTGAAAGGGAGCACATCATATTCCAGATAAACTTGCACAAAATGGCTCTGCGCTCTTTACAGTGATGTAAGGTATTGCCTCATTCAGATATCCATATGGTTCAACTGTAATTCATCAGAAATTGGCATTGAGTAATCTAGTCATAATCATTTAGTAGGAGTGAGGTGAGCTTCATGCGATACTGAAATGATTTTAAACTTTAAGACTATTGAATCATCCTTCCTGTTTTCTCTCTGTTAGACCCTTTTATGACCATTTCATTTACTGACCTATTTTTAAAAAATATGTGCTGATAGTTAGAGATTTGTCAGTAGTCTTCTCCTTACAAACTTCTTCATTTTTAATTTTTTTCGTGATTCCAGAAATCAGACTATCTAGAAAAAGATCCATTGAAACTTGGGAGCTTGCAAACCATGAAGAAGGTTCTATCAGCCAAGATCCTTAATTACCTTTGCTGATTATCTTGGATGTTGGGGTGAAGGAAAAGCACTTAACTTATTGTTCATTGTATGGTGTCATAGTGCTTTCAAGTTGAAAAGCAATTAGGTAGTTGCTTACGCTGCAGATGCTCCACTATATGTTGCATATTAAGGATATTCTACAGGGCATTCTTTGTGTTCTAATAAGATTATTTTTGTAAGCACAAAACTTCTTGTCAGGGTATATTGTCAGAGCAAGTACCTAGCACATTAACATGCTAAGTGATTAACTTACTTTAGATATTTCAGCCTGAGGTAAAACTATTAATGTGTGAACTTTAATTCCAAAGTTCCAACTAACAAAATAAAAAGTCTTTCTCCAGAGATGAATGCTATTTGGTATCTATTTATAGAATCTAACTGGAATATGACAGTATCTCATTCTTAGGCTGTTCTCCTTAAGGCACTTCATACATTAGTGACTGAAGTGCTGTACACAGTTTTCCATATTCTACAATCTTGAATTTTAAATTGTTGTTTGTGATAACTTGGGACTCTAATCACAAATATGTTGAAATTATTTAATGGAGATGTTAACATTTTTTAGTGGTTAACATCTACATGGTTAAAAATATTTATCAACTACATCAATATTTTAGGGATACTGATCTGTGCTGCCCTCATGGGCATTAATATGGTAATGTTTGCTAGATTAAAGGCACTTTACAAATGTAAATTGCTGTAAATTTTTTACACTTGCATGATTAATTTAAACATTTACCTTTCTAATCCCCTCGACTGCTGCAGTTTTTGGCATATCCATGGCATCCTAATGTGCCAAACTGACAAGACAATAAGATATACAATTGCCACCAGCTTTGATTTTTTTTGCCAGCGTATGGATGTTAAATTTGGTGGCAAAGTTAATTGTAGCTGCATCTGTTCACTTACTGTAAAAAAATTATGTTTGGTTCTGAGATTTTTGAACATTTCTTCATAGAATTTACTTGATGTATTAGTGATTTTAATGTTTTGTGAGCAAAACCCTTAAATCTTGTGTTTTGAGTATCCCCATTCTAATTCTTGTTCTCCAATCAGATGAATATTAATTTATGCCAAGATGAGAATTGGGTATTTCCAGACTCCAAATAATCAGTATAGTCAAATCATCCAGAGAAACATCTGGCACTGAACAGTCCATGAACCCATGAACACTTACTTGTTTGCACTATTTATTTATTTTTGTAACTTATCATGATTTTTATGTCTTTATGGCTTGCAATGTACTGCTGCCACAAAAATAATGATTTTCATGACATATGTCAGTGATAATAAACCTGATTCTGATTCATCACTCTATTGATCTCTGTGTGGAGATGTAATGAGCCAGGACAGATCCCAAAGCCTCCTGGGAAAAAAATGCAGCATCCCTATTGACTCCTGGGAATTTGGTCCTATTGACATCCCTATTGACTCCCGGGCTGGAGGAGCTTCGGCTCAGAATTGATGAGCTGGAGTTGCAGCTTCAAACACTGCGGAGCATCAGGGAGGGAGAGAGTTATGTAGATGCTGTACATCAGGAGAGAGTCACCACCCCTTAGAGCAGGTACTTCTGGGGTCCAGGAAGTAGATAGAAGGGTGACTGTCGGGAGAGAAAAGGAAAAAGAAAATGAACAAACAGATAGTGCAGAGGACCCCGGAGGCTGTTCCCCTCAATAACAGGTTTTCCGCTTTGGAGCCTGTTGAGCGGGATGACTTGCAGGAATCAAGCAGCAGTAGCCAAGTCCCTGGCACTGGGACCGGTCCTGCAGCTCAGAAGGGAAGGGAGGAGAAGAGGAAGTTAGTAGTGATGGGGGACTCGATAGTCAAGGAAACAGATAGGAGGTTCTGTGGCAGTGAGCATGAATCCCGGATGGTATGTTGCCTCCCAGGTGCCAGGGTCCGGGATGTCACTGATCGGATCCACAGGATTCTTGAGTGGGAGGGAAAACAGCCAGAAGTCGTGGTTCATATCAGTACCAATGACATAGGTAGGAAGAGGGATGAGGTCCTGAAAAGTGAGTTTAGGGAGCTAAGCAGAAGGCTGAAGAACAGGACCTCAAGGGTAGCAATCTCGGGATTGCTGCCAGTGCCACGCGGTAGTGAAGGTAGGAATAGGAGGGGATGGCAAATAAATGCGTGGCTGAGAAGTTGGTGCAGGAGGGAAGGTTTTAGATTTTTGGATCATTGGGATCTCTTCTGGGGAAGGTGGGACCTGTACAGAGAGGATGGGTTACACCTGAACATGAGGGGCCAATATCCTTAATATGCTAGGATGGTTTGGGAGGGTTTAAACTAGTTTGCGAAGGGGATGGGAACCAGAGGAGTAGGTCAGAGGAAGAAGGGGATGGGGAAAAGTCAGATCTAACAGGTAGGCTTTGAGGAAGGAGAAGCAGAGTACAGGCTATACAAGTAGTAATGTGGATAGGCTAAAGTGCATTTACTTAAATGCAAGAAGCATCAGGAATAAGGGAGATGAACTGAGAGCTTGGATAAGTACATGGGACTACAATATTGTGGCTATTACAGAGACATGACTGACATCAGGGCAGGAATGGATATTGAATATTCCTGGTTTTCAGTGTTTTAAAAGGGATGGGGGAGGGAGAAGAGGAGGAGGGGTGGCGATACTGGTCAGGAAAGGGTGGAAAATATAGAAGGATCTTCTCTAGAGTCAATATGGGTGGAAGTTAGGAACAAGAAAGGAGCAGTTACTCTACTGGGAGTATTCTATTGCCGCCCCCCCGGTAGCAGTAGGGATACTGAGGAGCGGATTGGGAGGCAGATTTGGAAAGATGCAAAAATAACAGGGTTATTATCGTGGGAGACTTCAACTTCCCAAATATTGATTGCCACCTGCTTAATGCCAAAGGTTTAGATGGGGCAGAGTTTGTTAAGTGTGTCCAGGACGGATTCCTGTCACAGTATGTTGACAGGCCGACTAGAGGGGATGCCATACTAGATCTAGTTTTAGGTAATGAACCGGGTCAGGTGATAGATCTATCGGTGGGTGAGCATCTGGGGGACAGCGACCACTGCTCAATAACCTTTAGCATTGTCATGGACAGGGATAGGAGCAAAGAGGACGGGAAGATATTTAATTGGGGAAAGGTGAATTATGAGGCCATAAGGCGAGAACTTGAGAGTGTAAATTGGGATGACATTTTTGAAGGGAAATGTACTGTGGAGATGTGGTCATTGTTCAGAGATCTCTTGCAGGATGTTAGGGATAAATTTGTCCCGGTGAGGCAGAGAAGGAATGGCAGGGTGTAGGATCCATGGCTGACAAGAGAGGTGGAACAACTAGTTAGGAGGAAGAAGGCAGCATACATAAGGTGTAAGCAGCAAGGATCAGATAGGGCTCATGAGGAATATAGAGTAGCAAGGAAGGAACTTAAGAAGGGGATGAGGAGAGCGAGAAGGGGACATGAAAAGGCTTTGGCAAGTAGGGTTAAGGAGAATTCCAAGGCTTTTTACTTGTACGTGAAGAGCAGAAGGATGGCTAGAGTAAAAGTAGGTCCAATTAAAGACAAAGGTGGGAAGATGTGCCTGAAAGCTGTGGAAGTGGGTGAGGTTCTCAATGAATACTTCAGAATTCACCAAGGAGAGGGGTCTTGATGACGCTGAGGACAATGTTGGTAAGGGTAATGTTCTAGAGTATGTAGATATCAAGAGAGAGAATGTGTTGGAGCTGTTAGAAAATATTAGGACAGATAAGTCCCCGGGGCCTGACAGAATATTCCCCAGGCTGCTTCGTGAGGTGAGGGAGGAGATTGCTGAACCGTTGGCTAGGATCTTTGAGTCCTCGTTGTCCACAGGGATGGTACCAGAGGATTGGAGGGTGGCGAGTGTTGTCCCCTTATTCAAAAAAGGTAGTAGGGATAGTGCAGGGAATTACAGACCAGTGAGCCTTACGTCTGTGGTGGGTAAGCTGCTAGAAAGGATTCTAAGAGAAAGGATCTATGATCATTTAGAAAATCATGGACTGATTAGGGACAGCCAGCATGGATTTGTGAAGGGAAGATCTTGTCTCACTAGCCTGGTAGGGTTCTTTGAGGAGGTGACCAGGAAGATTGATGAGGGTAGTGCAGTAGATGTGGTCTATGTGGATTTTAGTAAGGTGTTTGACAAGGTTCCGCATGGTAGGCTTCTTCAGAAGGTCAGAGGCCAAGGGATCCAGGGAGGCTTGGCCGTGTGGATTCAGAATTGGCTTGCCTGTAGAAAGCAGAAGGTTGTGGTGGAGGGAATGCATTGGGATTGGAGGGCTGTGACTAGTGGTGTCCCACAGGGATCGGCTCTAGGAATTCTACTTTTTGTGATATTTATTAATGACTTAGATGAGGGGGTGGAAGGGTGGGGTTAGGCAAGTTTGCAGATGACACAAAGATCGGTGGTGTTGTGGATAGTGTGGAGGGCTGTTGAAGCTTACAGAGGGATATTGATAGGATGCAGAGCTGGGCTGAGAAGTGGCAGATGGAGTTCAATTCGGAGAAGTGTGAGGTGGTACACTTTGGAAGGACGAACTTCAAGGCCGAGTACAAGGCAGGATTCTGGGCAGTGTAGAGGAGCAGATGGATCAGGGGTTATATTCACAGATCACTGAAAGTTGCCACACAGGTGGATAGGGTAGTTAAGAAAGCTTATAGATGTGTAGCTTCATAAGTTGTGGGATAGAGTTTAAGAGCCGTGAAGTAATGATGCAAAACTCTGGTTAGACCACGCTTAGAGTACTGTGTCCAGTTCTGGTCGCCTCATTATAGGAAGGATGTGGAGGCGTTGGAAAGGGTGCAGAGGAGATTTACAAGGATGCTGCCTGGATTAGAGAGTATGGATTATGAGGAGAGACTAAAGGAGCTAGGGCTTTAATCATTGGAGAGAAGGATGAGGGGAGGCATGATAGAGGTATACAAAATATTAAGAGGAATAGATAGTGTGGACAGCCAGCACCTCTCTTCCAGGGCACCGATGCTCAATACAAGAGGGCATGGCTTTAAGGTAATAGGTGGGCAGTTCAAAGGAGACGTCAGAGGGAGGTTTTTCACCCAGAGTGTGGTTGGTGCATGGAATGCGCTGCCTGGGGTAGTGGTGGAGGCTGATACGTTGGTCAAGTTCATGAGATTGTTAGATAAGCATATGGAAGAATTTAAGATAGAGGGATATGTGGGAGGAAGGGGTTAGATAGTCTTAGGAGTGGTTTGAAGGTCAGCACAACATGGTGGGCTGAAGGGCCTGTATTGTGCTGTATTGTTCTATGGTTCTATGAATTCATGCGACCTGGTTGCTCCAAGTGGGGAAGGAACAGTTGGCATGGCATTGACACCTGACAGCCATGCATCTGGAGCACACACAAGTAGTGTGTAATTGGCAGAAGGAGAGTGCCACCTTGTAAACAACCCAGTCCCACCACCTGCCTTATCTTTGGGAAAAGTCTGTGATTCCCGCATTGACCTCATCATTTACCTCAGAACTCTTAAAACCAGACTGGAAGCAAGTAATCCTTGATCTTGAGGGACTGCTTAAAAAAAAAACCAATGAATTAAGTAGCAACTAGTTCCAAAAAGAAACTCCTCTTTTTGCTGAAGGAGTGGTGCTTGTCTGTTAAGTAATGGCCCATACTAATGATAGTCATTGAGAGATACAGCATAGAAACAGGCCTTCAGCCCACTGAGGCCATGTCGACCATCAAGCACTTTTTGTTACACTAATCCTGCCCAAATCCATTTTATTCTCCCCATATTCCCATCAATACCTGCCAGATTCTACCACTCCTCTACACATTACAGTAGCCAATTAACCTACCAACCTGTACATTTTTGGGATATGGGAGGAAACGTGAACATCCAGAGGAACTCCGTGCAGTCACAGGGAGAACATGCAATCTCCACACAGACAGCAACCGGAGGTCACGATTGAACCCACATTGCAAGAGCTGTGAGATGGCAGCTCTATTAGCTGCACCACTCTGCCACTCGTGGTGTAAGCATGTGTTTTGTTGCAGTCTGTGATTGGAAGTTTCACTGCTTTGAGTCAAATTCTCCTCAGTCCTTTTTGCTGTCCTATATTTTCTGCCTCCTCTGGGGTAGAGCAATTTCTGCAATGAACTAAAAGTTGGCTCACCTTTTGGACAGCCTGAACATAATATGTAAGAAACAGGAGTGGGAATAAACCAGGACTGCTTAAGATGCCCTACTGCTCTGTAAGATTGTTAGCTGACCTAATCTTGGACTTCAGTTCCACTTTCCATCCTCTTCTCCCCGTAATCCAAAAGTTGAACTCGGCCTTGAATACACCCAGTGATTCAGTTTCCACAGCCCACTGGGGTAAAGAATTCAAAGGTTGACAATCCCTGAGAAGAGGTCCTTCTCCTCATTCTTACATGAGTGACTCACGCTGGGACACTACCTCCTTCCGGACTCACTGGGGGAAACATTCTCCCATCATCTAACCTGACAAGCCCCTCAGTCTTGTGGCTTAATGAGATCCCCTCTCATTCTTCTGAACTCCAGAGAATATAGGCTTAAGCTTCTTAAGACTGAGCTACACCTGTGTAAGACATGCGATCAAATCCAGAAAAGTGTTTTACTGTTTAGCATTACCAGCTGGCTACAAAATTGATGCTTGACCAGAATATATTAGGAAGTAATCTGTACTTCTGAACCTGAGTGTGCAAGACCAAAATCTGTAACACTTGCTAAACAGGGTTTCTGAAAATGCAGAATTAGAATATGATGCCCTGTAGGTGTTGTTATTCATTCATTTGGCTTCTGTTTGGTATAATAAAATTGGTTTAAGAATAGAATTGGATTGGGTCGGACTCAAGTAAACCATGGCAGATAAGGTGAAGCTGGGATTTGTTCTGACAGATTTTGAAATAATCTTGTAGAAGAGAATATATCTGTAATGGAGCTCAAATTGCTTTTGGAACGTTAGCACTTTCTGCTTTTACTGCTGTCAGGCAAGTGGAAAGATTTTGAGAGTGGTTAATTCCAATATCAATTGCTAACCTGCTGTTAGAGATCTCGGAGAATGCCATCAACAGAGATAAAGCATGTTAGGAAGCCTGACAGTTGAGCATTTTATCTCCCAGCCAGATGGAAGTTGATTAATATTTGAGGCTTCAATTCTCCTTTATAAATCTGTTAATTTGGAAGAGTATATAAAAACGGATAGTAGGTAAAAATGTATCAGCAGAGAGAGAAATGGCTAATGTTTTAAGTTGATGACCTTTCATCAGAGGTGACATGCTGAATGTTTCTCATTTATTTCTGTTCTTATTCCTTATTCCCAGCATTTGTTATTTTTTTGTTTTGGTATTCTTTTATTTGTAGTACAAGGGCAAGGAAGACATTGGCCCATGAACATCGATTGGTCCTTCTAGATGATCACTTAAGTCATACATAAAGCTACATCTGTTCCAGTCTTTGGTTAGGGAAAGCAGACCTCAATGTGACAGTGACATGTTTTTTTAAACAAATGCTAATGATGCAGCTGTAAGAAGTCCAGTGGATTGCTTGGGGAGTTAACTGTTTTACAAAGTTTAGGTTCTCGTGGATGCACTTAACAAGAAGCAAAGTTTGTGTGAGATTGCCTTTGTGTGGTTTTGCACAGTTTCTGTTCAACGCAATCTTGCTGCAGTTTCTGCAACAAATTTTCCATTTTCATGGCTGAGCAACAGCCTGCTATATTAGTGTCCCATGATTTGATGGCTGTGCTTACGCTGAATAGATGTGGTAATTATCCGTTAATCCATGACAAGTTTTGTCTTATTACAACGAAGTTCCTAAATAATGTCAGCTTGAATAATATTACAAAATGTCGTTGCACTTGGAATAACAAATGCTCCTATTTGAGTCTGAGTGTTTGATTCTAGTATAGGATGCCAAAACTTTTGATGTTGAAAATTAAACCTCAGTGTGGCTTTCACTTACTGCATATAAATGTGCACAACTGCATTGGATTCAATCCCGATTTGCTCGAGGGCCGCCCTGCATCAGAACATTGACGTGAAATGGTTTTGTTTCCATAGGCACAGTGGTGATGTTGGAGTAGTCATTGATCCAAAACTGGTGGTATTGCATTATTATGCTGTCCATCAGAGATTTGGTTCTTTTTGACTTCAGTAGAGCAGAATATTGGGTGAGGAAGATGGACATATCTGCGTTATGTCCCTGCCCATGGAAGCCAACATCATATGATTGTAATGGCATAATCTTTTTTTGGGCAAACTAGCTGAACTAATTTCATAATCTTACTTTGGCTAATATCAGGTACTTTTGTTCCCCTGAAAACCGCAATCAAACTGGGTGATATATTCATGGTTCCTTTCAAAGCTAGTTTGAAAAATATTTAATTGATTGTTTGCTCTTATAAATGTGTAAACTACCTCAGGACCAGCAATAGCAGGCTGGGGTTAATGATTTCATGGATTTCTGTCCCTTGTCAGGAAGTGAGAACGTTTGTACAAGGCAGTTCCTCATGGACTTTTAAATGCTCAGTTCTGGGGCAATTAGGGATGGACAATAAATGCCAGCATTACCTGTGGTGTCCACATCCTGTGTGTGAATAAATAAACAAAACAGTAGGTCTGAGTTAGGTTGTTATTAGCCTCGAGGATATGGATCACAAAGAGCTTGAGTCTCTGCTGGAAAAGTTGTGGATTAACTGTATGACCATCCTTTACGAGAATAGCTAAAACTCACTGTCAAGGTTGGCATATAACTTGTGCTGGGCAGTGTGGTACCAGTGGGATCATTTCCTGATGTGTGTTACTCCTTTGAAGAGGCATAGCATGACAAAACCCAAATTAAAAATGTTGGATGTTTTATATTGTTTGAATTTTAGAACTAGTACTCATTTGTACTTGATGAGGGTTCGTTTTACAACGTTGGTACCTGATGTAAGTTGAAGTATCTTCTCTCTTTGCAACTGTGCAAAATAATTTATAAACTGAAAGGCATTCTTGCCAATAGGAAAATCATTGAACTGGAAAATGAGAACTAGATTAAGTTTGTCCATGGCTAATCTTGAGGATAGAATTCCAGCGTACAGAGCTATTTAATTTACCTTCTATTACATTAGTTCTTAACTGAGGATAACGTTCAATTCAGGGTCTTGATCCAAGTATAAATTGTTGAATTATTTTGTGCTCTTGCTCAATATTCTATTTTATACCAGTACATTTAATCTGTAAGCATGTCTTGGAAATTGGGAACATTCTGTTTAGGTAAAGGCCATTGGCCCATCAAGGTTTTTTTCCTCATTGATTTAAGCTCGACTATCTTTCTTCTCACCATAGTCTTCAATTACTTCTTTGTAGGAAAACCTCTGGTTCCTTCATGAGCTCAGTTAATGCTATCTAAAATGAATGCATTATTTTACAAATCCATTATATGAAAGATGAAACAACCTGATGAATATTGTAAAAAGAATGTCAGAAGCACCTTGGTAAGTCTCTGTAGTTGATATTTTAGGTGGGTCCTTCTGCCAAAATTGATTTTTTCCCCTCACTATCAGCAATAACAGAGGAGCAAAATAAGTGATCTTAAGATATTTGCAAAACAAAATGTTTTGATAGCCGGTCATAAAATTTAGTTCACTAATTCTTTCTTCAACAGCCCCTCTAATCTCCCATCATCATCATCAATGTAAATGATCCCCTCCAAGTTGCATTTCTTTTTTATTGTTGTTGAAGTTTTAGCTGGTCTCACTATTGCCCAAAGTGCTGTAGTGGTTCACAGAGAAGTTGGCATGGCCACCAGCTTCTTCGTCTTTGATTTAGATAGGGATGGACATCTTTGAATGGAATAAAGGGAAGGAGGTGGGCAGGTCGTGAGGGCAGGGGAGGGGAAAGAGAAGGGATGAAAGGGCCACAGGAAACAAGAAAACAAAAGCGGAGAGGAAAACAGAGGGGAGTGGTTACTTTGATCAGGTTTGCTGAGTAGCATGTGCATCTGAAACTCCCAGTGATAAAGCAATGATTTGAATGTTCCCAGTCAGGATGTGACAAGAATGTAATTTTTTTCAGCTGAAATAATACAACTGGTCCTAAGTTTCAATACTGACGTAGTCTCTCAAAATAATTATTGGTTTTGACTGTACTAAATTGCATTCATGTGCTGCCATTGATAACAGTTTTTAATGTACTTTTCTATGTTTCTGTGTGAAAGACAACCCAAAGCACTTTACAGAAGCATTATCATACAGGTTGACGCCCAGTTCTTCCCTGCAAGGGAGGACTTGAAATGGATCAATACACACGAAATGCTGGAGGAACTCAGCAGGTCAGGCAGCATCTATGGAGGGAAATGAGCAGTCATCGTTTCGGGTCGAGACCCTTCATCGGGATTGGAAAGGAAGAGGGAAGAAGCCAGAATAAAAGGGTAGAGGGAGGGGGAGGAGCTGACAGGTGAGTCAAGGTGAGAGGGGGGAAGGTAGGTAGGTGGGGGAGGGGGGTTAAAAGGGAATGATGTGAGAAGCTGGGAGGTGATAGGTGACAGGAAATTCCGGTAACCACTCCCCTCTGTCTTCCTCCCCCGGTTTTCCCTTTTCCTGTGGCCCCTTCATCCCTTCTCTTTCCCCTCCCCTGCCCTCACAACCCGCCCACCTCCTTCCCTTTATTCCATGGTCTATTGTCCTCTCCTATCAGATTCCTTCTTCAGCCCTTTGCCTCTTCCACCTGTCACCTCCCAGCTTCTCACATCATTTCCTTTTACCCCCCTCCTCCAGCTACCCACCCACCTACCTTCCCCCTCTCACCTGGACTCACTTATTACCTGCCAGCTCATGCTCCTCCCCCTCCCCCTACCCTTTTATTCTGGCTTCTGCCCTCTTTCTTTCCAGTCCTGATAAAAGGTCTTGGTCTGAACCGTCAACTGTTCATTTCCCTCCATAGATGCTGCCTGACCTGCTGAGTTTCTCCAGCATTTCAATTTCCAGCATCTGCAGTCTCTCTTCTGTCGCTGACTTGAAATGGATGCAGCCTGTGAATGGCTGATGAGAGTGTTGGTGGCGGTGGCGGCTGAAAACCAAGAGCCGATCACTTGTTTGGTCTCGTGGGACCAATACTGTGGAAAAAGAAGAAAGCTAGCCATGTGTCGTTTTTTAATGTTGACATTAAATTGAGCATCAGTATTCAAGCTGTGGTTTCTTTGAAAGCTGTGTTGGTAAAGGCCCCGAAGGGGGCACAGTTATTACCAGCATTGTTTTCTTTCATCTAAAATGTTCTTTGATATTTTTCTCGAATGCTGCTGTGTATTTTGTTGCAAGTGGCAAACTGTTTTCTGAAGATTCTTTCAAACATTTTCGTTTACACATTCTGAAGAATTGTTTCTTCTAGAAAATGTTTGTATGCTTTTGAATAAGACTTCCCACTCGTCCCTTTGGCATCCAGATACTCGTGACGATGTATTCTTTGTATGAAAATATCTTTTTCTTAATCTTAGTTTTTTTCCCCCTGAGTCGATTTATTTTTCAAAATGATTGTCTAAAGACTATTTAGATAAAGCTATTGGTTTTGAAGTATAGTCGGTCACTGTGTCCGGTGCATAATGAAGATGGAGATGAGTGTTGGGTATTGTATCTGCACATTCTGATCTCTGCATATGTGGATGAATAGCTGAAAATTGCATGGAATAGGATGGCAGTACATGATATGTACAATAAATTACTCCTCGGAACTCATCTCTGTAAATTTTATCCATTTGCCTCTTGCTTTCCCTGATCAGGAAGACCCTAACAAAAAAAGATTCTAAGACTGTGACCGTGAGTGATTTTCTTGCAAAGAAAATAAACTGAAACTTGTAACGAACTGATATTTTGCATTTATAGGTTTAAAGATACTGGAGATGAATAACCTTTATATGCTAAATACTTATGTTTGCATTAGATTTTACTCCTTGCTTTGATATGTTCTTCCTAATGCTTTGGTATCTGAGATTACATCTCAGAAAAGCATTTCTTAAGTATCAAAATACAAATCATTTTGTACTTCCTATGTCAAACAGTTGTGATTGTAATGCAATTTTAGCATTTGTTATGTCTTTGCCCCTTCATACTTGGCATACTAAACTATCCACAGTTATCAAGCTGACTTTTTTTTAAATTATGCAATGTAGTCTTGGTCACCTCAGTTTTAATTGTTAATTCTACTCGGCTTTTTGAAATTAGTGTTAATTTTACAATTTCCGTTTATGTAATTCTAAAACAATTTTTTTAGATTGGTGTGCCTCTGTTCAACTCCTGGGCCCTTTACTACCCCTGTTTCTAGTTGCTTTCCATTTTTATTGGGCTTCTGCTGTTACTTTAGCTATGGCCTAATAACAGAGGATTTGGCCATTATCACTCTGCTGTTTATGGGATACTGCTGTGCAGAAATTAGCTGCTCCATCTCCTTCTCTGGAACAACGGTGATAACGCAAGAGAAGTATTTAGTTGACTGTAAAGTGTTTTCAGATACTGGAGGTTGTGAAAGAAGCAAAGTTCAAGTCTTTATTTGTACCTTCTTTTGCAATGTGCAATTTATTACACTGCATCCTTCCCTGTGGCTCATGATGAAATTCTGCTGGTTTCAGGTGGATTTTTTTAACATGGAATGCTATTGCGTTCTTGTATTTGCTGATTACATTACCTGGAAAACACTTTACTCACAAGCAGGTGGGAAGAAAACTTAGAGCCAGCAGTGCTCAAGGGGAAAAGTACCTGAAGGCTTAGGATCAGGGGCTTTTCAGAGAAGGCTAGTGTGAATAGGAAGGTAGCAGTCACTGTTGGGTCAGAGAATGATCACTGACAGAATATGTTGGGCTTGCGGTGATGATGCAGTGTGCCTGGACAAGCTGGCATGGAAAAAGTCAAGAGCTAGGTGGAGATAACAGATTAATAACATGAGAGAAATTGGGGGGAAGATACTAAGTTTCACTGAGGGAGCACACTCCAAAGCACTTCGTGCATCCACCCTGTGACCCACAACCCACTGGCCAACATCCAGACCTGGGCGAGCTGTCTCTGAGCCACCCTACATTCTCACCCACAATATAACATGTTCATTTTTAGCTCAGGGAAATTTGGAAATGAAAAATAAAAGGAGCCAGGCGACGGAGATGTTAGATTTTGAAAAGAATTGCCTGCAGTACTTCAATTTATGAATATTGCTTGAAACCTTATTGAGCAATCAGGTGAATTATAACTTAATTACAGAGTAACTGAAATCTAGATAACAGATTACCAGATGAGATAAACAGAGAGCTAGCAAATGTCCTTCCTTCTCTCTTCTGATTGGGCAGTGTCAGAACATTGGGTTTCATGGATCAGTTCTGTAGGGTCGAAGGTTCCTCAGACAGTTTTATAGAATGGCATCATAGAATTGTTGCAGCAGAGATGGAGGCCACATCAGGTCTGTGTAAGAGAAATCCAGCTAGTTTCACTCCCCTGCCTTCTCCTCACTGTCCTGCAAATCCTTTCCTTTCAGATACTTATCCAGCTCCCTTTTGAATGCAGGTATTAAATCTGCCTCCCTAGCAGTACATTCCTGACCCTAACCACTTGCTGCGTAAAATGTTTTTCCTTCTGTCATTTTTGGTTCTTTTGCAAATCACCGTCATTCTGTGTCCCCAGTTCTTAACCCTTTCCCGAATGGGAACGGTTTCTCCTCATATATTCTGTCTGTACCCTTCATGATTTTAATGCTTCTATCAGATCTCTTTGCAACCTTCTCTGTTCCAAGAACACCACTCCGGCTTCTTCGATTTATCTATATAGCTAAAGTTCCTCATCCTTGAAATTATTTCAGTAAAATATCCCAGCATTCTCCTTGAAGTGTTTTCATCTTTCCTCAGGTGTGATGACCAGAACAGGACACAATAGTTCAGTTGTAGCGGAACCTGTACTTTAGAAGGGTTCCCCATGACTTCCCTACTCTTGTTCACTATGCCTCTTATTTATAAAGCACAAGATCCTGCATGCTTTCTCAGTCTGCCCTGTCATTTTCAATTAATTATGCACACAGACACCTGGATCTCTGTTCTTTTACCTTTTTTAGAATAGTGCCCTGCAGTTCATACTGCAGTTTCTCATTTCTCCTTCCAAAATATAATACTTTACTCTTCTCACATTAAATTTCATCTGCCACCTACCTGCTCATTAGACAGCAAAACTGTCAATTTTATACTTCAATTATTTCCCCACAGTCTAAGGCATAAGTGGGCTGAGAAGAAAGTAATTGGTTTGCCTTAACAGCATGCTCTGTTTCAAAAAAAAATCTGTTGGTTTCAGCAACTTTACCTCATTCGCAAATTTACCTCAAGGCTGACCGTGACTCTTCTGACCTATCATTTCTTGTTGCTGGGAGGAATCGGCATTGACGATGTGGTTGCAGTTAACTCTCAAAAGTAAAAACCATAATTCCTTCAACCAGTCATGAAAGGTGGTCATTACATGCACTGGCCCAGTTCATGATGTACAACAGTCTGTACCTATACTGCAGTCAAAGTGAGTCTTGAGCTGGGTATTTCTGTGCTTCATCCAATGGTATGTGCCTTCTCTGTCTACTGACACTTTTCGCACATTGCAATTGCATCCAAATGCAGATCTTCTGCTGAGAACAGGGTTTTTGTCTGCAAGACTGGATTCTTTAGTTTACTTCTCAACTACTTAACCATAAATGAATGAATATATTATGAATAATGTTTCTGGTTATAATTGTGTTGTTTCATTTTATCATCTAAATGCTCAGCAGGTTAAAATGCAGCTTGGGTCGTAGGCTAATCAATGTTTCTAAATTTTAGCAGATTATACAGTAGCTATTTTAGCAAGTTTAAATGGTAGCCTGGAATTCTAACTTTGTGACAAGAGCATATCCTGCCATCATCAGTGATCAGCCAAATTGAGTGACTGTCCCAGCAAACTTAATGACCAACAGAACTAAATATCATGGGTTTGTTGTAAAGAAGGTAATAATAAATTGCTGAATCTTTGATGGCTGAGACATTTGGGAGGTCTCCTGTTTTTTTAAGGCTGTGAGCTTGAAAATTGTTTCTTTTTCACCCAGAGTCGAATGTGGTCATATTTTTGTGTTGAATTATGAGACTTTTGAAATATGATGGGGTGCTTTTGGTCCCAATTCATCCTCTGTGTCTGTAATTTCTGCCTCAGTTATGCAGAGAATGCAGAGGTATTTAGAGAATTGCAGGGGAAATAGGAACAAGTTATCCTGGGAATGGTGGCAGTTAGGCACTCCCAGAAAAAACAGATCTTCACAGCCCAGTCTGGAAAGGGACCTCGCTAGGTTAAATCTGACACTTGATTTATCCATCAGGCCCTCCGAGACCTTGGTCTCTGATCACTTTCCTCAGCCGTAATGGGTGAGGCTCAAAATGGAGGACTGATCTCCACCACCAACACTTCCTGGCCCTAATTTTGCTCATCAATAATGACCAGCTCACTCCACCCTGACCCAACCTCCTGACTTAAAGACTCAATCTTGCACACTGACCTGACCTTGGGTCCCATTTGGGCCAATGGCTACCAACCGACTCTTCCATACACATTCCATCACGTTAATCCTGGGCAGTACATGCTTTGTTATTATGCAAAGTCCAACAACCATTAAATAATATCTGAACAGTTGGCTCTTGGGAGCCACTGATGACAAGCTGCTCCTATTGTATCTGTAATACCCTTTGATAGACCAATTTCTAGGCCAATTGTTTTTTGTTAATGATGGTACATATATTCTTTATAACTACACGTTTGTTGTTTATTTGTATACATTAAAACTGATCTCCCTGTCATTATCATAAATGTTAAGTATTTTCCAAAATCTTTACATTTCACTTTTATCAAATTTGAATTTTAAAGCAGTATTAAACTAGATGGATAGGGTTTGAATTTCATACCAATGATTTAGTCATCTTTAATGACAATAAGCAGGATATCCCATGAAAATCTTAAAAACCTGCAAATTCTGGAAATCTGAAATAAAAACAGAAAATGCTGGAAAAACTCAGCAGGTCAGGCATCATCTATGGAAAAGGAAGCAGTTAACAGTTAAACAGAAGTCATAGAGTCATAATGCATGAAAGCAGGGCCTTCAGCCCATTAAGTATGACCATCAACCACCCACTTACATTGATCCTATAATAATCTCATCAACTCTCCATGGATCCTCCCACTCCCCTACACACCCAGAGCAATTTACAGTGGACAATTAACCTTCTAACCTGCATGTCTTTGAGATGTAGGATGAAACTGAAGCACCCCAGAGGAAACTCACATGGTCACAGGGAGATTGTGCAAACTCCATGTAGACAGCACCTGAGGTCAGGATTGAACCCTGGTCTCTACTAGCTGCACCATTGCTGCTTTGATGCTGCCTGACCTACAGAGTGATCTATGTTCTATGCCACTTAAGTTTCTTGATACCATAGTATATAATTTACATATGGAAGAAAATCAGCATCTTTTGCATTTTTATTCCAACAGAAATGCTAAGGTGTTTCATCTGATGAAAAGATGGGACAATATTTTTCTAGATTTGCTGTTTCTTGTAGGTTTGATTCAATGATTGAAATGCTGAGGCAAAATCTGGCGTGCTGTTGCATTGAACTAATCAGCACAAATGGTCAGATAAGTGAAATAATCTTGACATCATATTTCATTGTCAATGACACAAAATCTATCATGTAGGAGTTGCCTTCTAGTGATGTTTATACCATTTTATTGATTATTCATGGATTATTATAATGTATATTATAAAATCCGATGCAGAATTTATAATTGTACCCGGGGTTAGAAACGTTCTTCTTTTATTTGCCTCTAACTGTGTACCTGTCTGAGTCCAACTTTCTGCATATTTTACCTCAAATAAACTGTGACAATTTTATCCTGTTCAATAGTGGGAAGCCTGAAACCATAATTTTGGTCTGTGTTATAAACCTTGATTTTCCAGCCATTGATTCCATAAACATTACTGCTACAGGCTGTGTCTTGCCATTTGCAACTGCAATGTCCTGTTTATCCCAGAGCAAATCAAAGCTCCCAATTTTAAACCCCTTGCTATACCAAGAGCGCATAATTTCACTTCAACACTCTTGATTAGCTCATATACTTCCTTGCCCCCACAGCTTCTGAAGTCAGTATCCAAATCTTTATCTCTTTCAGACATGATAGGCTAAGAAGTTTGTTCACACAACTTCAAAAAAAAAAGTTCTGCGTTGTTGGGAATCTCCTTAAGTAGGATAGGGTGATTTTTGTGCAGACTTCTGGGTGCGTTAGCACCTGTCGGGAAATTCATCTTTCTGGATTTTATTTTTTGGCAGGATTTTCATTCTTGCACTTCATAAGTATTGGTATTGGTTTATCGTTGTCGCTTGTACAGTGAAAAACTTGTCTTGCATACCGTTCGTACAGGTCAATTCATTGAGTTAGTACAGTGTGCATTAAGGTAGTACAGGTAAAAACAATAACAGTACAGAGTGATGAGAACAGCAGAGCAACCTGCAAAATTTGACAGCAATGACATTTTTCATCTTGGTGGTCTGCTTCTGTAATTTATTCACAGCACAAACAGGTTGTACAAACCTTTGAGCTCTTTAGGAGCACTTTCCCAAACCCCTCCCATAACTGCAGTATCCATTTGTTCAAAAGCAACTCCCCCCTAGTTGGAAACCTGTTGCTTGAATTGTGGTTTGTCTTTTTAAGTGTTAAATGCACAGCTCACAATTGCAACATATCGATAGGAGACACTGTGCTGAAAATATTAACGTCAGACAATGATGTTCTGTGAATCTTACCATTAAAACTCTTGCTTTTGAAGCACTTTTCATAAACAGGGTCAAATTGAGCACAAAATTTTAATGCCATGAAATGGCATGGAACAATTTCTAGACCTACTTCTCCAACAACCTCCTGAGAAGCCCCTTCCCTTCACCATCCACTTTATCCAAACGCTACTGCGTGGGATCCCATCTTCCTCTCATAACCTTCTATTCTCCAGTTCCAGTTTTCTGTCCATCCCCTCTACCCCCGGCATCCTTTGTGGTAGAACTTTCTTCTTCAGGACAACTTTGTTGCTCCCTCTACTTTTGTAAGCACCTATCTTTCTTACATAAAAACAGCCCAATTAATACACATCTTTTTAATTAAGCTTTCACTTGGCTTTTCTTTTGCCATTATTTTTCATTTGCTTTCTTCATTTACCATGTTTTCTCTGAACACTTATGTTTTAAGGGCTTGATAGAGATAAAATTTGTTTTTTTTCCCCCATAACGTTCTCATAGCTAAGCATTTTTAATTAATGACATCCCTTCGAAGGAAAACTACTGAAAGCCATGTTTTAAATTGGTGCTTCAGCAGGTTATTTTGGAGACCAGTTTATTCCCACCTCCCCCACCCCCCGCCCCCCAAACTGACAATTCTCCGTTAGACAGATTAAACTCTGACTTCTCATTAAAGTGCACTAATCTCCCTCAATGGTTTTAATGAAGGACTGGGTATCTAGGTATGAACTCGTACCTTTTCTTTTCCTCTGTTCTCACTAATTGACCAGTATGTTGTTTGCCAGAGATTATCATGTGTTTTGTTTAACTTTCATGAAATTCTGGCTCCAGTTGAGAGAGTTTAGAGTAGAGAATTAAATGTTTTCCATTTTCAGACACTGGTACCTTTATCAAGCTTATTGAGGTTTCAATCTGGAGGGCAAAGTATCTTGTATTCAAGCTAAAGGACACACTTTTTGCACACTGGCTCTTGTGTAACTTTTAAAGAGAGCCAATTATGTTGACTTAGATGTTAAGTAACACATTGTTGAGACTGTCTCTTTTTGTATAAGAACCTAGCCAATATCTAATCAGTTTGGATAAATATGAACCTGGATCAAAAAAACTAAAGGCTATTGTGAAAACGACTACGGACTGGTCTTTTGTCAAAATGTGATTGTGTGAAAATAACTGCTATTCTGTTGCATACAAAAAAAACTATTTAATAGCAAGTTGTAAAATAATGTTATTCCATTTATTCCATATTTTCACGAGTTGTTGGTCAAATATGACTGTGTGGCAGATTGAATAAATATGAGATGCAGGAAAAAATGAATGCTGCTCTTTTTTTTGTCAGTGGCCTGTCATCAATCAGCAAAGTATTGAGCTGGGGTTACCATATCTTCTGCAGGAATTCTTGCTTCCATCTTCCATGATACCATATCTTTTTTCATTCAGTTGCCTCCTGAAGTGCCTTTTGTTACCTCCAGATGTAAATAAGCTTCCATCTTCCTCCCTGTATAAACTTGGGGTTTTCCAAAGCTCTGTTTGACACCTAACAGGCAACAAGTACTGTTCACCCATTAGTCCTGAGGTCACTGATTTACATTGCCTTCTGGTTAATTCTCATTTCTCTTTTTCGATCCCTTTTGGACCCCATCCCTCTGCACTCTGCAACCTTCTCAAACATAACATTCCTGCATTCTCTGTGCAGAACATCCTTCTGAGTTTTAATATCTGTCCTAAGATCTTATGGTGAGCCTTGGTTTAAAAAAATTCCCATTAACATTTCTGTTCAATGGCCAGGGGCATATTTCTCCCTTAAAAGCATTTTATGAATGTAGGTTGTTTTGGCCACTTAGGAGGTATATCCCTCTAATGGTTGAAAAAGCTAATGGGTGTGGGGAGAATTTGTTATTGGCATTTTAATCTGAACCAAGATGAGAAGTTTCCAAGAGTAAGTATAAAATAACCAGCACAACTATTTCAGAGTGATCTCAGAAAAAGGTTGTATCCTCCAGAGTACTTAATTGCATTTAAGAATCGTGTCAGTAGTTGTGAGGGATTCTGCATCTGGAGTGCACTTTTAATAGTTCAGGAATAGGTGAGTTCTGCTACTGACAGTCTTGTGAATCAGTGCTTTAAAATTGCTCTTGCTGTTCCCAATGTGTAACAGCGAAAATTGCAGCATTTGAAGTAGCAATGAATGCCTGGGTTGCTTTTATATAAAGGAAGAATTCAGACATGTTTGTTTCCATGGTGGACATATTTAAAAGATTGTTTGGTAGCTAAATTCATAATGCAATTTGATAATGTAGCTGAGTTCTGACCTTTGATCATCTACCACACATTAATGCTTGCTTTATAGAGTTGCTAGTGTTGATGGATACAGTAGAGATTGCCAGGGTGACCCCATTGATGGCTTTAAGGATCCTGCATTGCATTTGATTTCAAGAAAATTACATCACTTGAAAGCAGCCCAGTAAGGTACGGAGGACTGAAACACAACTGAGCCTGTACATTCTCAGTTTTGGAGCAAGGATGTTACACTACAGTTTGAAGCAGTTCTGTAACGTGAACACAACATCGACATCAAATACCGCACGGGACCAAAGATGTTTCAAATTTGAAAGAGCTAGATCAGATACCTAAATCTTGCATATATAAACTGTTTCCGAAGAGGATAAATGGGTACTTGATGGTTGGCATGGACAGGGTGGGCTGAAGGGCAGGCATCTCTGCTATATGACTCTGAGATTCCGTACAACAAGGTTCAAATCAGTTCAAATTGTCAATTGTATAATCTGGAATTTAAAACAAAAAAGGACTGGTGATGAAACTGTTGGATTGCCATAAACACTCTCATCGGTCACTGATGTTCTTTAGGGAAGGAAGTCTCTCTTTGCCCTCTATGTGACTTCAGACCCATAGCAATGTGTTGCTTCTGATATTTCATATTTCTCATGGCACAGAAAGAAGTTAATTGGCCCATCGAGTCTACACTGGCTCTCTGAGCAGTCCTACCAATCCCATTCCCCCATTGGTTGAAGGCAGTTCACCACCACCACACTCAAGGCCAGTTAGAGATGGGCATAAAACACTGATCAGCCTGCATTTGACCAGTGTTCCCCAGTTTAGTTTCAAATACGTTGGAGGATTTTTCTCAATTTCCATTTTCCACCATCTGTTTCCTACAGAGGATCATGTAAGGAGGTTGATTTTAATAACAATTTGCCTTTTTTTTTGTGTTTCATTGGCTCAGTTGGAATGTTAACTGAACTGTTTCTAAGTAGCCTTGTTTGTTGAGACTGTGCTTACCTCAGTGTCTGAATTTATCCTGCAGTTAGAGACTGGAATTGTTCCCCTGTTACTGGTGAAGGTTAGGGGAGATTTAATGGAAGATTTCACAATAATGAAAGGACAAAGCCAGTGGAAGTTCAGTAATCAGGCAACAAAATGAAAAGCATCAGAAATGAAATGAGTATTGTTTTTATGTGACCGCTCTCAACCTCTGTCTCTATTTTCAACATTTGGACTCTCCTTAAAGCCTACTGTTTAATCAAGCTTGTGTTCATTTGGAGCATAAAACTAGCTGCTGGTGGAACTCAGCAGGTCAGGCACATCTGTGGAGGCTGATGCAAGGTCTCAACCTGAAACATCGACTATCCCTTTGCCTCCAAAGATGCTGCCTGGCCCGCTGAGTTCCTCCAGCAGCTTGTTTTCTTGTTCCAGATCCCAGCATCCGCAGTGTCTTGTGTTTTGTTTACCCTGATATTTCCCTATGTGACCTGGTGAGAAATTATGTTTGGGATGCTCCAGTATTACTTGAAAACACTCTCCTAAAGTGGTTATAAAACTGCAAGTTGCACAACTTTAGTGTGTCTTTAGTGTATTTAGAGCTATCATGTATTCCAGTGAAAGCCATGTAAATAAATAAAAAGGCTGTTAAGCAGAGCTCAGTGATGCAAATTACCTGGTATGAGTCATGAATGTGATAATTTGGCTTTTCTCCTCCTTTCCCTTCCCCCAACATTCCACAAAGAATCACAGGTTTTCTCCTTCTGTTTTGATAGTTGTCTAATGAAAGGCAAACAGCTGTGCTTGTATGAATCAAAGCACATATTTAACTCCTGCAGTTTTGAGGTTTTACACTTTCTATTGTGGCATAGGCCTGCTTTTAATATAGATTTCCCGAGGCCACTGCATATTATTTAGCTGGGGCTTAACATTAACTTTCTGCAGTCAACAAATAAAACATTGTTGACTTGGTGAGCTGGAGGGGGGGAAAACAAACCCACTTCCAGTAGAAATGCAGACTAGCATTTAAAAAAAAATTGTGCATTTTAAATAAATAAGCATTAATTGTTAACTGCATGGATCTGTGGCTACACCCTTCAAAGATTACATCTAATCAACTCTATTTTCACACCTATCTCCATATTCCTTTATTGCCTGCTGTCCAACAACCTGTTGATTTGTACAGTGGGCTATTGGTAAACTTAAAAAAAAACAGAAAATGTTTGAAACATTCAACAGGTCAGGCAGCATCTGTGGAAAGAGCGACAATTAACAATCGATAACAATTAAACAACAATTAACATTGATGGGGTGAATGCACTCAGTTTTTTTTCAAGGGTTGCGGAATCAAGAACTAGAGGGCATAGGTTTAAGGTGAGAGGGGAAAGATTTCATTGGAATTTGAGGGGCAACTTTTTTTTACACAACGAGTGACATCTATGTGGAATAAGCGGCCAGAGGAAGTGGTTAAGGCAGGTACAATAATAACTTGTAAAAGACAGTTGGACAGGTACATGTATTGGAAAGATTTAGAAGGTTATGGGCCAAATACTGGCAAACGGAATTAGCTCGGATGGGGCATTTTGGTCAGTATGGACCAGTTGGGCTGAAGGGCCTGTTTCTGTGCTATTTGACTCTATGAGTTGTCAGATGAAGGGGCTCCGACCTGAAATGTTTCTCTTTCCAAGGGTGCTGCCTAACCTGCTGAGTGATTCCAGCATTTTCTGTTTTTATTTCAGATTTCCAGCATCTGATGTTTTTTGATTTCCATTTATTGGTAAATTCATGTTGGCTTGATAGGTTGGATGCTGTAAGCCCCCTCTGCTGGGGAGTGTAGAGTTAGGGGTCATAGCTGACTAATTCCCCCTATCCTCACACTATTTAAATTTGTTCATTTGGTGTGTTGTGAGTCTTTGTAATTCCCCTCCCAAGGGGACTGTAGATGATCAGTCATTGTATCTATTCAGGGTGGAGGCCAGTTGATTTTATGGACATGGGGTTGTTGGGAGGAGGCAGAAAACTGGAAATGTATAAAGCCACAATCTTACAGGTGAAGCAGACTGGAGATGCCGTATGCCTATGCTGGTTGCTATTTCATATATTCTGGATATTAAACTGATGCTTCTCATAGAGCACTGTTGCATGATGGTCCTGGAAAGTGGCCATGCTTTCCACTATGCAGCTCACCAAGTTGCTAGCCCATTAAAAAAGTTTGAGACACAGATGGCCTCCCTAGAACTAGAGACTGCAATCCTGAAATCTGAATGCCACACTGGAGAGTGGAATAAATCATAGAACAATACAGCACAGTAACAGGCCCTTTGGCCCACAATGTCTGTGCTGACCATGATGCCAATTTAATATGTTAAATAATTGGAGTCAGAGTGGACACAGGCCCTTCAGCACAACTGGTCCATGCTGACCAAGATTCCCATCTAAGCTAGTCTCATGTGCCCATATCCCTCTAACCCCTTTCTATCCATGTACCTGTCCAAGTGCTTTCTAAATGTTGTTAATGTACCTGCCTCAAACACTTCCTCTGGCAGCTCATTCCATATGCTGACCACCCTCTGGGTGAAAAGGTTGCCTCTCCAGTTCCTATTAAATCTCTCCCCTCTCACTCCAAACCTATGTCTTCTCATGCTTGATTTCCCCAACGCTGGGAAAAAGACTGCACTCATTCACCTATTTGTGTCCCTCATGATTTTATACACCTCTATAGTATCACCCCTCATTCTCCTACACTCAAATGAATAAAGTCCCAACCTACTCAATGTCTCTCCATAACCCAGTCCCTTAAGTCCCAGAAACATCCTCATAAATCTTCTCTGAACACTTTCCAGTTTAATGGCATTTTTCCTATAGCAGGGTGACCAGAGCTGAACACAGTATTCTAAATGCGGCCTCACCAGTTCTTGTACAACTGATGAATGAATCTCAAAGAATTTTGCGTGCTTTCCAGATTCCGTTCACCGCCTGGATGAAAAATCCTCAGATTTTCTCTAAACCCCCAATGCCCTTCAGTTTTAGACACTTCTACTGTGGGGGGAAATGTTATCCACTACTATCTGCTGTGTTATGCCTCTCATAATTCTTTATATCTCTGCCAAGTGCCCCTTTGGTCTCCTCCACTGCCAGGAAAAGGCTGGTGGGAAGGGTGTGTGGAGGAGGAACTCTCAAACCTTTTAGCTAGACAAACACTTGATCGCCAAGGCACCGAAGGTTGCAGATGCTGATAAATAGGATTAGTATGGATGGATACTTGATGATTGATATGGACATAAGGGAGGTGGCAGAGCCTATTTTGTGCTTTAAGACTTTACGACCACCTCCAGCCCACAACCACCACCGAATGTTTGGAAAAACTAGTCAACTATGGCGTGCCACTGAGGAAGCGGTGAAAGTGAGTAAACTTCCTGTCGGTCAAATTCCGTTTAGCGTGGATGCATTCGGGAATTGACCCATTAGGGGGCGATGCAGATGCAGAATTGAAAATAAATTTCAAATGCCACCTATTTAAAATGCTCCTGTTAAGTTTAATACATTAAATATATTTTGTTAGCAAGAAACATAACGGCAGAAGCTCCGAAATTGCTCCACTTATATCTGAAATTCTACTTTACCATGACCAAGGTTTGCAAAGTGTGCCTTTTTCTCTCAGTCCAGTCTTTGGGACTTCAGAGAGACAGAAATGGAGTGGTTTTGGTACATTTTCAGGACTTTACTTGTACAGATGGATTTAATTTTCTTTAGGAGTGTAGCTAATGTGCATTTGGTTTGGCATTGAAACCTCTTGACTTTAGAATTAAAAAAAAACTTGAGAACGTAAGCATTAGTATCGTCGATTTGTAGAAGAGGTGATAAATGCTTGTTCATGTGTCGCACACACTGATTGGGATGATCTGCAGACCACCTGGTGACCCACCATTTGCAATGGATTTCGTATCTAACCTTTGATCCATGGAAATAATGACTTTGTCCTATCCTTGCAGGTGCTTTGGCCTCGTTCCAAAGATTAGCTGCACATGGCAGTGAGTTTAACTGATTTGTGATGCACCATATGTGCTGTCTAATCTGTCCGTCCCTGCTCCTTCCTCCTCCTGAAATTGAATTTGATTAAGTAGCCAGACAGAAAATACATTGTCAAAGAAATGTCTATTAATTGTATGCTATTAACAGCTAAAATACAATATATTCATATGCTTAAAAACAAAGTTTATAACAAAATATTATTCTTCCCGGAGTAGCCTGGTTTGGATACTGCATTGGTTATTTTCCTTGTTTAAGATAACCGCATAGTATCTGTCCGAGACTCAGCCGGCTTTATTCAATCTTTAATAAATAATTAAAGCAAACAAAGTTTGCATCCTCTTTCTAGTTTTTCCCCCGAGGTCTTGTTTCTTCTCCTCGAACCGACTAATACAATTCGCATTTAAAACCTTTTTAAAAAAGTCACTTGGTTTAGCTTTTAAAAGGCCAACTTGCAACTTTAGGAAGAGATTTTTTTAAAAAAAGAGTTGAAATTTAGTGCAAGATTTTTATTTTGCAAGCGGCTGGTTTATTTTGACTGCCGGCTTGCATTCATTCTTAAACATATGTTTACAAAATTAATTGGAATTTTTTTTTTGTTTCCGAACATAATATATTGCTACTTGGAAATCATCCTGGACGTTGTGCTTTCATTGTATTGTTTGCCATCTGTCCTGACGTCTGCCAGCTGAGAGCTCTCGCTTAATGTGCACTTGTGTAATCAGATGCCTGTAGCTCCCCTCCAAGTAGGAACAATGGGTGGCTTTTGTCCTGCACATCAACGTGGCCTCAAGGTGCCAATTCATACCTATGCCAATCTGCCGGGGTGCAAACGGCCCCAGATGGCTTCCTGCATTGGGTCTTCAGTGTCGCAAGATCTTTGTCCCAGCTCTAAGAACACCATTTGGTCTCCGTTTTCGTAATCGGTGTTGGTGCACGTGTAGACTTGTGTGAGCATATTGGTTTCCAGGGTGTACATGACATAAAGAAAAATGTTCTGCCACCAATTTAATTTGAAGCCTGGTTGTGGACCCGGGCGGTAAGCCTGTGTGCGGTGGTTGGAGGAAAGGGCGTCACCATCTGTTCCTCATTCCCAGATCAGTGAATTAGTAGCCCGATGTGATGAGATCAGCTGGATCAGCTTTCACGGCAGGGCATTGCACTCGTTTCATCTGGAGACTTCTCCATCTGGGCTGCCGGTCTCTCTTTTTCTCTCTCTCTCAGTCACTGAAAGCAAGGTCTTTTAACACTACCCTGTGATGGAACGGTACATGCTTTACCAGAAGTGATTACTGTCTTTAGCCTGCATGTTTTGCTTTAACTGCTTTGTCTGCCTGTCTGACTTCACACGGAGTCGGGAACCCCTTTTGGTGCTGACTACGACGCTGATAAGTGTTTCCCACAGCTTCTGCAATGCAAGTTGAATTGGTCCAGGATTCTGGCTTTCTCCCTCTTTCTTTTATTTGTTTTCTCTAAGCTGCTTTTCCTCACCTGAAAGTGCATCTGAGCTTGTATACAGCTAGTGGAATTTCTGCAAAAGTTTCATGGACAACACAGCATGTTTTTGAGTTAGGTCTATCCTGGACCTTCTAATTCTGCTCCAAAATACTGGCAGGTTTTATGGTGAGTGTTTCTTAACATGACTCCCTCAAAGGATACTGATTGTTGTGTATGTGGATTTGGATTAAAAATATAATTCAGTTTGAGCAGTTATTCATTATAAATTGTAACCACCACCTTTTACAACAAAAGTACTACTGAGAATGTAGGGTTGAATCAGCGATAGTCCAACTCGGTTCTGCAGGACACAATTGCCAAAGGATCGTGAATCAAGCATAATATTTATCTTTCTTATAATGAATTTGGCAAGATTCATTTTGTATCCGTTGCTCCTGAAGGTTACTCAGATTACAAGGATTTGATATTACAGTTGTGGCAGCAGTGTACTTGTGCAGAAGGGAAGACCTGTTTCTGTCTCCACTCTCTGATCTGCACTGATCTTTAGGGTACCAATGAATGCTTAAGGTTTTCGGAGCTTAACTTAATGCAAGCATTTACAGTGAAATTGAAATAAACAATACACCACTAGTTCTTAAGGGCATTTTGTGACAGACACAAAAGTTGGATCTTTCAAAGATGATCTGTGTGTTCTAAATTACAGAAGAGTTAGCTATCTTTAAGCACAGTTAAAATTACCTGAAGCCAAACTCTTCTGATATCTCGAGCTGAGTTGACCTATACTGATAGGAAGGTTGTGAGTGTGGACTTCAGTTTGTGCTTGTTTTGCTTTTTATTATCTGAGATAGTGATGTTAATTATCCTTTTTGGGGTTGGGAGGGGAAAATCTGCGACATGCCCTCTTTTTGATTGGCATTGAAAGAAAACATCAATTTTTTTTTGTTTTCATGGGTGCATGGCAAGGTACTTATGTCAAATTTAAACCCTTGTCCATGTTAGTGGTCACACTTTACGTTCCTGGACCCATCAGGCCCTGATTATCGTGTAGGATTATACACCAGTGGTGCCAAGAAAAGTCCATTCAATCCCTCCGGATCTATATTCAAAAGGTGCAAATAAGTGGATAAGAATAATAATGCAAGTAGACTTTCCTTGGTTCTGTGATTGGGCTCATGGATCATATTTTTGTACAGTACAAGTCTATGTTAAACTTCATTAAATACCTGTTAGCACATACATTTAAAGGTAGGCATCTAAATAATGACCATGTAGTTGATAAATCATGGGTGAATGATGCCCAAGAAGTGAGCTGACTAAGAATCAGTCCCATCAGGAGAAATGGGGAGACCACTGTTGAGAAATGGAGGAATGAAAAACTGGATTTTATTTTACTACTTTCAGAACCCAAAGATTCCCTTGTTTTATGCACATCCTCATCAAGTGGACTTGGCCTTGCAGTTGCAAGCATGGTCTAAGCCCATATGCAGTTGACTTGCACTTCCAGCTCTGAGTTTGATTGCAGTAAAATTCTGTGGATGTGTTTTATTAATTATTTACTATTGATCTTCAAAGCTACTGATAAAATTTTAATTGCGCTGCATTTAATGTCTCTAATTTCAGAACCTATCAGAAAATGCGTTCAGTGTAGTGATCGAAAATACTTTCTTTGCAACTACTTTTGGAGAAATCCTAATCAAATTTATTCTTTTTTTCTGTGTGAGATTTGTTATGAGATGTCAGAAACTTTCTCTTTTATGTGCAAAAGGATTAGGGCAATAACACTAGGGGATTTCATTTAACTAAACATCAGACAAGATGGTTAGTGTGAAAGGTGTAAGAGGATTAAGAATTCCTAAATTCAGGTGAACTTCTCAAGTCAGTATGCAGAAAGCCCAGTGAGAAGGTTAGGGGTGGAATTGGTAGAAATTTTGGATAGAGTCAAGAAGATGAAGTTGGGCTGGTGAGAGAGCACTTTCATAGTGGTGATCATAATTGTCTGATTTAGCATAGTTATGGAAAATGACACCAATAAAATAGGATTAAAGGTTCTTAATTGGAGAAGGTCAATTTTAGACTGAAAAGAGATTTAGCAAAAGTGGACTTAAAAGCAGCTACTTGAGGGTAAATCAGTTTCAGAAAAATGGGAGACATCTGAGAAGGAAATTCAATGGGTTTGGAGTAAATTTATTCCTACAAAGTAAAAGGATGGGGCTGTCAGTTCTAGAGACCAATCAAGGATGAAAAGGGGCATAGAGAGGAGGACAAGACTAAAAGGGAAACTTGTATCAGATGCTGTGAGTTTAATACAGCACAAAGCTTGGAAGAGTATAGAATGTATAGGAGTGACATCAATGGAAGTTGGAAGAGGAAGGAGAATGCATGAAAAATATTGGCAAGTAAAAATCAACATTGGCAAGTACATAACTAGCAACAAGATAAGAAAGGACTTAATGGGGGCCTGTTAAGGGAGCTTGGAGAGCATGAGCAAGACTGCTAATGAACATTTTGCAACCGTCTTCAGGAGAATGATGCCAAGATTGTAGTTAAGGCACATGAGTGTGAAGCAATAAATGGGATAAACAGCAAAAGCAATATTGAGAGATTGGATAAATCACCTTGGCCTGCATTAAATATACCCCAGGTTGTAAAAAGAAGCAAGGGAGATTGTGCAACACTAGTTGGGCTGCAGCTTGAGTGCTATGTATGCTTCTGGTCATATTACACGAAGGATGTAATTCCAGGAGAGAGGATGCAGAGAAAACCCATGAAAAGTTCACTTTGCACTAAAATGGACTTTGTTTTGTTCTAATTCTGTTGTAAAAAAAAATTGTGCATAATTTATTTTATGTTTTTCTTATGATTGCTTATATGATGCCATGTGCCTGTGATGCTGCTGCAAGTAAGTTTTTCATTGCACCTGTGCATACATGTATTTGTGCATATGATAATAACCTTGACTTTGAAGATGTTGCCAGGCATGGAAAATTGTAGCTATAAGGAAAGATAGGATAAGTTTCTGATTTTATTTTTAGGAACTAGGGAGACTAAGTGGAGACATGAGTGTATAAGATTGAGAGGCCTAATCAGAGTAAGTAGGTAGGATCTGTTTATGTTTGTAGTGTGTACAAAAACCGAGGGGCAACAACTTAACAAAATTGCTAGATACATTAGGGAATATGAGGGAAAATGCTTTCACCAAGTGGGTGGTAAGAGTTGTGAATTAACTGCCTGAAAGGGTGGTAGAGGCAGAAACTCTCGTCACATTTAAACAGTGCTTGAAAAGCAGTGACCTGCAAGGGTACAGACCTAGTGCTGGAAGGTGGGATTAGGCTGCATAGCTCATTTTTGACAGGCACAGACGCAAAGAACAGAATGCCTTCTGTGTTTATAAATTTGCTATGATTCTACATTCCCTTCGCTTATTAACTTCCTTAGGGTGATGTTGAGTTATTTTCGAATTTTCAGTTAATTAGCCTGATAGCTGATTAAATTCAGGGAAAATAGGGGAAAAATTGTGAATTGCTAGATTAGCACAGTCAATGAACAAATCTGTTTGTAATTGGAATAGAGCCAAAGGAGCTACCCGATGCGTGTGTGGGTAGTGTAAATGATGAGGGGGATTTAAAGAAAACTCTGCAGATTTCTGCCAGAGACCTGAAGATAAGCAGCACTTATCTTAGTCCTGTAGGCATTTAAAAGAGCATTTTGTGACACCACTGTTCCTGACCAAAATAGGAGATTAACTTCCATATCAATCAGAACTCAAGGCTCCATGGCTATAAGTGATTAGGATTGATTTAATGGCCATGATTTGTTGGTCAGATACCTGCCACCTTGCTTCCAACCATTGGCTGATGTAATGGCATCAGCTGACTCTCTGAAGTTTTACAGAATTGAACTTAAATCATTCTGTTCAGATTCTGATATATTTAATTTTTCATCCCTGTAGTTAAACAGTTAGAAAATGAGCAATTCATTTTTTCATTTAAAAAAAATGCACAATTTTTTTTAGAGCAGGGACAGCCTGGCATTTCAATTAACTGTTGGTCATCTAATTTTCACTGCATTCATATGAGCCAAGGGTACTGTATGTCCTGAGAAGCTGGTGACAATGCAACTTATCCCTTGATATAATGTCATTTAAAGGAATCATTTGTTTTTGTGCCAATTTTGGGTGACTGCAGATTTCACTGGGCACACCTAAAATATTGCTCATACTTTGTATTGCGGTTATGTGTAACTCAGTCGTAAACCTCAGTATTGTTTGGCTTATTTGTGTGGATGTGAATCTAGTGGTAATTCTAGGCCTCCTGTTACATCAATTACAGCAAGTAATTCAAAATCACGATAATTGAACTCATGGAATAGAGATGGATATAGAAATCAAGGATCAGCAATCACTCAGTGCATGAGTTGAGGGTGATAGCTTAATGAGATGCTCCAAGTCCTGTGAAGGGCAGGCTGAAAAAAATAAGGATTGTAACAAGTGGATGAGAAAACAGAATAAGATGCTTGTAGTGGAGGGAAGGCAGTGAAATTGAGGTGACTGACAAATCTTTATTCAAATTAACAAAAAATGGAAACTTGTATTGGTAAACCTACTTGGTCTCAGAGCTGTTACCCACAGTTTTTTAGAAATAGGAATTTTGGTTCATGGCCTAATCCAAAGTGGATGAAACGTAGGATATTATGATATCACATGTCATTTTTCAATATGGATATTATCAATAAAGCTAGACTCTAGTTTTGTAACCAAGTACTCATTAACTGGACTTTACATTAAACACAGAGTGTTAGAACAGTTATAGACCATTTGTAAAAGGTTAACTAAATAAACCAGGTGAAGCATTGTCTTGAGTCTTGAAGAGGAAAAAATGTCATCTTGTGTCTCTGAAAATCAAATGTGTTTTATAAGATTATGTCAGTGCTACTGATGGAGCTGAGTTTAACACTAATTGAAGAATGGATGACTACTTTGAACTTGTGGAATAACCTGAGGTGATTGTTTACACAATACAGTTGACATTTGCAATCAGCATCAGTCTTTTGTACAGGGATTGAGGAGTAGGGGGAAAGGTGGTGTAAAGATATTTAGGCTCAAGTCAAAAGATCCTTTTTTTAAAATCAATTCACACTTAGTTTTAAGCACCTCTTAATGTAAATTTACTGTTATAGATTTCTGATTAAAGGTGAGCAGACTTTATTCCATTACAGGTGATGCTAACATATCACTTTCATTTTGATGCACTGACTGGCTATTGCTTTTAAAATTATGGTTAGAATGGTAACTAGACTATCATTATGACATAACTCTCTTCTACGTGTATTTTTGTCTAAACAGTTCATTATCATTGAGCTGAGCTTTCTAATGGCCCAAGGTCTTATTTTTTCATTTTCACTATTCACAGAAAGGAAATGAATTGAGCTATGTATTAATTGCATGTTCAGCACTTTTACTTTGAATTAAACTTCATGCATCACTGCTCCAATTTGTTCAATACTTTCTGCAGTTCCCTTCTCTGATTTCATTATGATGTGCAGCAGAATCCATTCTGAATGATGTGCTTGTGCAGCATGATGATGTCATTCATGCATTGGACATGCATATGCTGATACAGTGGCATCGGTAGGGGAAGAGGGTAAGCTTAAAATCTGTTATTAGGTTTCTGATACTGTTGCTGCACTTTTGTGTGCTTATGATCATCCTGTGGCCAGGTATTAATGCGCAAAAGTATCACCACTCCTGCTGCTGATCTGAAAATTCAGATATTTAACTTTGTTTTTGGGACTGGTTGCAAGAGGTCTGAGCTTAGTATATGATAAATGAAGATCACTATGTTTTTTAAAAACAAAAACATTCTGGTTCACTGGCATCTATGAATTTCTTTTGGCTTTTAATTTTTAATCCATCTGAGAATCTGCACAGACCTTGAGCTGATCCCTGCAGCATGTTGCAAGATTCACCCTTCAGTTATTTCTTGTTCTCTGCCTGTACATGGATCTCCTCCATCAAATGTTTTTTGATTTTGACTCTGCTTTAAATTTAAATAGCCTTTCATGTACATCTCTGTCAAATACCTTTCAGTAATCTCAATACACCACACCTTTAATCTTCCTCTGGTTAATCTAAGAGGTCCTATTCATGAAACACTGAAGGTTAGCTCACTCTGGAAATTAGAAATCACCGAAATAGACCTTTCAGCCCATCTATTCCCTACCAACCTGATCTTCTGCCTAGTCCCATCTACCTGCATCTGGAGCATATCCCTCCAAACACCTCCCATCCATGTACCTATTCAAACCTCTCTTAAATGTTACAAGTGAACTTGCATCTACCACTTCCCCTGGCAAAATCTTACCACTTTAAATTTTGATACGTGGCTTCAAATGGGGAATTGCTGTATTCTTGGACAAAACTTTTTTTTTCTTTAAATATAGGAGTGGTAAAATGTGAAGATTATAAGAGAACTTTTCCCACCCACCCCAGATGTTCCCTCTTCTCTCACCTCCGATCAAGCAGAAGATACAAAAGCCTAAAAGTACATACCACAAGGCTTAAGGACAGCTTCTGTTCCACTGTTATAGGACTATTGAATGGTCCCCTAGTATGATGAGATGGACTCCTGACCTCACGATCTATCTCATCGTGGCCTTGCACTTTGTTGTTTGCCTACACTACTGTCTCTGTAACTGTAACATTTTATTCTGCATTCTGTTAGTGATTTTTTTTCCTTGTACTACCTTGATGTACTGATGTGATGAAATGATCTGCATAGACGGCATGCAAAACAATGTTTTTCACTGTACCTCGGTACATGTGACAATAATAAACCAATTTACCAATGCTTATGCAGCACAATGCTCAAAGAATACTGAGCATTAACAGGGCAAATGGCTCCTGGCTAGAGAGAGATCTCGAGGAGCATCTTAATGAAGGTAAGAAGTGGAAAAGGGTAAAAGGGGATTCCAGAACTTGAGGCCTTTCCAGCTGAAGGCATGGTGGAATAATTAGATTTGTATCCTCTGTGTGCTTCAGTTTCCTCCCACATCCTAAAAATGTGTGGTTGGTAGGTTAATTGGCCACTGTAAATTGCCCATAGTGTGTAGAATGAATGGTAGAATCTGGGGGGATTTTGAGGAGAGTGTGAGGCCTGTTTTTTATGCTGTATTTTCCTGACTCTAATCAGTGGAGCTGGTGGATGTCAGCTTGCACATCTAAGCCAATGCCTTGTCTTTACATGATGTTGTTGAGCAGCAGTGTACAGATTAGAAATATGAGAGAGCTAAGAATAGTTCCTTCGGAAAAGTCAGAGATCATAGTGTGGAGAGAAGCCATTGCAGATCATTCCCGTCTCTGACTGAATGGATAAGATCGGAACCTGCTGAGTGTTAGCTGGATGGCATTGGATTGGCATAGGAGATCAATAGTGTTATTTATGACTTGGGCAGTACTTTGATACTGTGACATGGTTGGAAAGGTGGTTGCAGCCTTCCAAGTTTATGTTCACATATACTGGAATTCCAGCATGGAATCAGAATGGTTACTGCATGAAAGGAGCTCATTCAGCCCATTGAGTCCATATCAGCTCAATGGAAGAGCAATCCAGCTTGTTCCACTACTTGGAGACGAGACTGCAGATGCTGGTATCAGGAGAAACAAATGATCTGCTGGAGGAACTCAACGGGTTGAGTAGTATCTGTGGCGGGAGAAGGAATTGTTAACGTTTCAGGCTGAAACCTTGCATCAGGACTTGTTTGGATATAGTTTCAATTGCTGCTGCTGCTTCTCTCTGGCTAAATGTATCTTTTTCTATATTATTTATCTTGGAATCTGGGACATTGGTAGCAAGAACAGTATTTATTATTCCTTATTGCTCTTGAGAATGTGGTAACTCAGTTCTTCTGGTGATGTACCCCCACAGTTCTTTTGGGTATGGAGTTCTAGAATTTAGACCCAGTGATGATGAAGGACCAACATCACGTGTCCAAATCAGGGCAGTGTATGACTTGGAGTGGAACTTGCAGCCGGAGGTATTCCCATGAATGTGATGGCCTTGCCTATCTTGGTGGGAGATGTTCTCTGAGTAGCCTTTGTAAGTAACTACAGCTACTGTGCACTGGTGGTGGAGGGAATGAATGTTCAGGGTGGTTGATCTGCCAATCAATGGGGTATTTTGTCGTGGATGGTGCTGAGCTTCAAAAGTTGGAGCTGAACTCATCTAGGCAAGGGGAGGGTATTCCATCACACACCTGACTTATCCGTTGGAGATGGTGGAAAGGCCTTGAGCTGTCAGAAGGTGAGTCATTTGCCACAAAATGCACAGCATCTAAACTGTTCTTATAGATAAGGTATTTATTTGACTGGTCCAGTTGAGTTTCTAGTGAGTGGTAATCACTATAATAACGTAATGCCATTGAAGTCAAATTTAAATGATTAGATTCTGTTTTTGGAGGTGGCAATGCCTGGCACAAATGTTATCTTCCACTTGTGTTGTTTGGGTATTGCTGCATGCAGGCATGAGTTGTTTCATTTGCCAAGGAGATGTGCATGGTTTTGAACATTGTGCAATCATTAGTGAACATCCTGACTTCTGACCTTACGATGGAAGCAAAAGTCTTTGACGCAGCTGAAAATGCTGACCTGAGGAACTCCTGCCATGATATTGTGGGGCAGGGTTGACTGACCTCCAATGACCATGACCATCTTTTGTGTGAGATGTTGCCTATCAACTTTAGTTTTATCAGGACGTCTTGATGCCATGCCTGGTCAAGGGATGCCTGAATTTTAAGGACAATTATTTTCACTTCTCCTCTAGAATTCAACTCTTTGCTCCATTTTTGGACCAAGGTTGTGATGAGGTCCGGAGCATGAAATTTTAACTGCTACCTATCTGCCCCTTTCCATACATTTGTCCATATCTCCTTGTAGTCTCTTACCATCCTCCTAGCTCCTTGTGTCTTCAAGTTTTGTATCATCCACAAATTTGGAAAGTGTTTGCTATGACCCAAGTCCACCTCATTACCTATAAAGAAAAGCAATTGTCCTAGTACTGGCTACTGTATGATCCCCTCCAAGTCAAAATTGAAGCTTTCACTCTCCTCTCCATTTCCTCTTAGCCAATTTCCTCTGTGCTTTTGCAGCCTGTTTCATTCCATAGGCTTCATTCCTGATTCAATTATGTGGAACTTTATCAAACAGCTTTTGAAGGTAGTACATCAGCCACACTTCTCTTTATCAGTCTTTTTGTTGCTTCATCAAAAATCACTAACAAGTTAGTATGATATGACTTGCCTTCAACAAATCCAGCCTGGTTTTCTCTAATCAATATACACTTGTCAAAGTGATGCTGTCCCTGATTATTGTTTCTCAGTATTTCAAGGAGGTTCGAGATGAAGCAGTAGTTTGCAATGATGGGAGGTGTTGGCAGCTCAATAGATGCCTGTCGGTAATTATGCTTCGCACAAGCTTTCCTTAAGTGTTCTTTTTTTGCAATCTCACCCTTGTAACATTTCCTTTTTTTTCTTTTCTCTTTCATGTCTGTCTAGCATCGCCTCAGATTTCATCAATGCTGATTGCCTCTACCACCCCATTTTGAGTTCCACAATGTCAGTGGTCCTGAACTCCCAATTTCTTTCTGGATTTATTCAGGACCCCCCTTTATTTACAATATCCAGTTTTGAGTAATCCCACAAGAGAAACCTCTTTTCTACCTCAAACATATTGAAATGCCTTGTAACTTTGAAAAGTCTAGATGTCAACTTTGGTTTCTTTTATATAGAAAAGAAATTCCAGCTTGTTTAGTCTTTCCTGACAATTTTACTAGTGAGCATATTGCCTAAATTTGGTGTGTTTATTTATATGTCTGTTATGGCTAAGCGTAGTAAGTTTTAGTGCGTAGTAAAAATGTATGGACCTTTTAAGTTATCTTACTTACCACTGGGAATGGTAATTTCCAACATAGCAAAGTTTATTTTTATTATTTACATTATAAATTGAAGCTTAAGTATGTGGAATTTTCCCTAAAACGCAATTCAGTGTAGGAGGATCTGGGAATATACAATGCAGGTTTTGTTGGACACAGGAAACTGTATTTCATACGGTATGAATGGAAATTTAAACTAAGATGTCTGGCAAGAAATTTTACAAAGTGTTCTCTATACGGTGACTCATCACTGCCCGTATAAAGTGGAGCAGACTTAAAGAAGTGGGATAGGCAAACGTCTGCATCACATGATGAATCAGAGGAAGTTTTGTCTGAACTTGTATTAATGTGGGAAAAATTGTATCCTGCTTCAGTTCTTTTACTGGTTCCAGCCTAGAAGGAGCTGTGTAATATAGCTAAGGTTGTTCAGTCTGTACCACACCATTCCCTAAAACAAGTATGCATAAAATGTTAATGAAGAAAAATATATGTATGAAAATCTTTCTCTTTCTTTTTTTTAGATCTACTTGAAGGAACTTGTTCTCTGACTGCGAATAGGAGAAGTAAATCAGTCTGCTTGTCACACTGTTGGATGACTGAAGAGCTTACATGAGGTAACAGCAGGACAAGACAACCATCTCAGTGGTTTTTAAGCCAAGAAATGGGCCAGAAAATCTCAGGGAATATAAAGTCTGTGGATGTGAGGGAACCAGCCTACAGGCCTGTTAAGCGAGAATTGCGAGGTCCTGACTTTTGCAAACCAACTCGACTTGATATGCTGCTGGACATGCCGTCAGCTTCTCGAGAAGTTCAGCTCAAACATGCTTGGAATAATGAAGACCGTTCTCTGAACATTTTTGTAAAAGAAGATGACAAGGTAACCTTTCACAGACATCCAGTAGCCCAGAGCACAGACTGTATCCGAGGTAAAGTTGGGTATACTCGAGGCCTTCATGTCTGGCAGATCCACTGGCCTACAAGGCAAAGAGGAACGCATGCAGTTGTTGGAGTGGCAACATCAGAAGCTCCATTGCATTCTGTGGGATACACCTCGTTAGTTGGCAGCAATAATGAATCGTGGGGCTGGGACTTGGGTCGCAACAAACTATATCACAACAGTAAAAATCAGCCAGGATCAACTTACCCAGTGTTTTTGGAGCTAGATGAATCTTTTGTTTTGCCAGATAGTTTCTTAGTCATTTTGGACATGGATGAAGGAACGCTGAGTTTCATAGTGGATGGACAGTATCTAGGTGTGGCCTTCAGAGGACTAAAAGGGAAAAAATTGTACCCAATAGTCAGTGCGGTCTGGGGGCACTGCGAAATAACAATGAGGTACATCAATGGACTAGACCGTAAGTCAATTTTCAAAATCCTTTGTATTTTGTTAAATCTATAAAAGTAAATGCAATTTCCATTGTTTAAAGAAGATGGTTATTTATATTTTGTCACAATCACTGTCAGTGCCATATGTGGGATCAAGTTGTCTACATCTGGGAAGAGAGAACACAGGGATGGCTGATCATCTGGCTTTTCATAGGTAGTCAATAAAATGTTGCCATCTATAATGAAGGATGTGATATGAAGATGCGGAAAATAATATAATTGAGCAGAATTAATGTTGACTTATGAAAGGGAAATTATGTTTGATTAATCTATGGAACTTCTCTAAAATTGTTTCTTGTAGAGCAGGTGGGGGGGGGGTGATCGGTTTATTGGATTTTCAGAAGTTCTTCAGTAAAGTACACAAAATTGGTGCACAAGATTTAGAGCACATTGAGTTGCTAGTAATGGATTGAGAGTTGGTTATTAGATGGAAAACAGAATGGAATAAATGGGTCCTCCTTTGGTTGGCAGGCTGCAACTTGAGATACCACAAGGATCAGTACTTGGGCTGCAGCTATTTGCAATCTAGTTCAATGACTTGGCCAAGGGGATCAAGCACAATATCTCCAAGTTTGCTGATGATCCTGAACTAAGTGGGAATATGAGTTGCGATGACAATGCAGAGAGACGTCAAGCTGATATAGATGAGCTGAGTGAGTAAGCGAGCAGCGTAGTGGCAGATAAAGGCGAAATGTGAGGTTATACACTTTGGTAGAAGAAGACACGTTGAGTATTTTGTTATTGGTAAGTGATTGGGAAATGTTGATGCTCAAAGGGACTTCAACATCAACATGCAGGTGCAGTAGGCAGTTAGGAAGGCACATGGTACGTTGGCTTTTATTGCAAGAGGATTTGAGAACAGGAGCAAGGATGTTTTGTTGCAATTGTATAACACCTGAAATATTGTTTAATTTTGGTTTCCTTACAAAAAATAATGCCTGCTGTAAAGTGCAATGAAGATTTACCAGGCTGGTTTCTGGGATAGCAAGTAAGAAGCACTTGGATAGGTACATGGAGGGGTGAGGCTTTGAGGGATATGGGCCGAATGCAGGAAATTGAGACTAGCTAGGTGGGCACCATGATCGGCATGGACTGGTTGGGCTGAAGGGCATGTATCCATGCTCTATTGCAGGTCTGTCACATGAGGGGAAACTGAGCAGACTAGACCTCTATTCTGCTGAGCTTAGAAGAATAAGAAGTGACTTTGTTGAGACTTGCAAGATACTTGGAGGGATTGACAGGGAAGGAGGAGGGTGGTTCCTATGGCTAAGGAATCAAGACTTGGGCTCACTGTCTCAAAGTAAGGGACAGGACGTTTAGAACTGAGATGAGGAGAAAATTCTTCACTCAGCAAGTTGTGAATCCTTGGACAGCCATTGAGACTCGATCATTGTCTATATTCAGAACTGAGATCGGTAAATTTCTGGATATGAGAGGAATGGGGATATAGAGGGAGGGGCAGGAAAGCAGCATTTGAGGTTCCCAACAGGTTTGATTGGCCACATGGTCTTCTCCTCCTGTGTCATGTTATTAATCTGAAATATCCTGTTGAAGAAAATATAAGCCCCAGTTCAGTTTGCCATTATAATAATGTATGGCTTTGAAACATTTTAGGAGGAAATTTATCTTAGCAGCATCTATTGACATACGTTCTGTTTTGGGCACTATAGCCATGTGCATTCTGTTGCTTCTCATACATCGTTCCATGCAGGAGAAAGATTCCTGGCCCAACCCCCACTACCTATTCACACCCTCACCTGTGTGGTGCTGTGACCAATCGGTACCTATTCTCATACTGACTAATGTCAACTTGTCCAGTGCAGTCTGGAGACTGCAACCAAGACTTGAAGGCTTGTACATTTAGCCAATTATTGGGTGAACTTGAGCTCTGCATAGTGTTGAACTGGATGCTTAATATTGTCTGATTAATCAGAAAACTGGGTCACATAATTTATCATTTTTGGTTCATATTTTGTTAAAATACCCTGTTTTAAATGTACATTACTCCTTTATTCAGATAATTAGGCTAGAAATTCTATTACATAGCACAGATCTTGTTTGATGTGTGTTATGATTTTAAAATTTTTAGAAAAAGCGGGCCATAACCAAAATAGAGTTTGTTGCATGGATTATGAAGTCTGCAATTTTCCTCCCAGGTCCCTACAAAGCCATGTGTGTAAAGGCATTGGGACATTAGCAACAGCATCCAGCAGCATGTCACTTCCATCATTTTCGTAGAGAAGTGTGTGTGAATTGCTGGAGCACTTATTTGGAAGTAGGCCTTTGTAAGGTGAGCAAGCCTGCTTTGCGATAAGCAAAGGGAGCCCAGCCGCGATCACTGCTAACCAATTTCTCTAATCCAGTGTTCGTTCCTCCTCTCCCCAACTCTGCCCCATTGCATTCTTTCAGGTCCCATCTCCCTCATACTCAACAGTAAGTGCTAGTGTTTCTCACATCTCGCCAACCTAACTGCCCCAAGCTTTACTCTCCACCCACATCAATTGATTCTGCCTTCCACAGCCTGCTTATATTTTTGCTGCTGTACATTTAACTTTAATAGAGGCTAGATGTAGATTAAAGGAACAGCACCTTGTATTCCCCTTGGTGGTCTCCAACCTGATGGTATGAACATCAGTTTCTCTAACTTCTGGTAACCACTCCCCTCTGTCCTTTTTTTGTTTCCTTATCTCAGCAGCCCCTATCACAGTATCTCTTTACCCTCCCCTGCCTTCTTCATCTGCCCATCACCTACACATTCCTCCCTCTGGTTCCCCCCTTCACCCCCTTCCCTTTATTCCATGGTCCACTGTCCTCTACAATCAGATTCCACCTTCTTCAGCCCTTTGTCATTTCCACCTATCCCCTCCCACTCTCTCCCTCCCCCACCACTCTCTCCCTCCCCCACCTGTCTATCACCCCCTTCACCTGGATCCACCAATCACCCACCAGCTCTCCCCTCCCCTCCCCATGAAGGGTCTTGACCCGAAATGTCAACTGTCCATTTTCCTCCATAGATGCTGCTTGACCCACTGAGTTTCTCCAGTTTTGTGTGTGTTGCTGTACAATTAACATCATCCTTTATTTCATTTTGGTGCTGCAGACATTATTTGATGCTGTTTCTTGCTCTCAATTTTTACCTGCCTGCATATTTAATGTTTATAAATTGAGGCCTTTTGGAAACTTGGCAAATCTTATTAATGGAACATTTTTCTCACTACCTGTGTGATTGTGACTCTAGTTGTCACTGTGTGGTTTTTCCAGCTTTTGGCTACAATACTCTTTTAGTCTATTATTACACATAACAGCTCACTACTGGCAGAGCCATAAGCTTTTCTCCCCTTTTAGTCATTAAAGAGAAATTAGAAACAACAAAAAGTGATCTACAACAGACTTTACAAAATGGGGGGAAAATAAAGCTGAGCCAATAATTTAAAAAGTACTAATCAATATATAATTGGATCTCATTTTCATGTGAAGAGCAAGATGACCATGCATCTCACCTCTGTACCTCCTTTAGATGAAGAGGCAAAACAATGTAGATGTTTTGAGGCAGGTAATTTGCAGGTAATGCACATGAATCAGTGTCCACAATTCAATCATTGAATTTGGAGAAAGGCAGACTTGTATTTTCCAGATCTTTCCTAATATTTCCAAGGTACTTTATTACTCATTAGCTGCAATGTATTGATATATGTTGTAGGAAATATGGCAGCCAGTTTGAGTCAATTATGTCTTTATAATGTCAGTTGAGGGAGGTGGGTAGATATTGGCATGGTACAATGGTGAACTCCTAACTAGTCTGAAATAGAGTTGCGAGATCTTTTGCATCCAACTTGGAGAACAGGGTGAACAGGGTGGGTGCAGAAGGGTAGACAGCAGGTTTCAATTTTGTCTCTTTTGGTAAGTGGTGCCTCTAACAGGACAGCATTCAGTCATCAGTCCACTGAATATTAGCCTGGAGATTTTGTGTTCAAGTTGAAAGCAGCAACATCTGACTCTAAGGCCTAAGTGCCACCATCCGATCCTCGGCTGACAAGAGCTGAAATCCCTACCCTTTAAATGAATAGATTGCAAGGACAAAGTCATGACTTATAATTGTCACTCAGTTTGATGAATGGGTGTACATTTGTTTTTGGTCTTGTTCTCTCCCTGTCTGTCCTCATTGGATGTTTAATTTTTTTTCTGTTTTTGATTAGTTTTTTTTAAGTACTGGCTGATGATCATCGGTCTTGGCATCAGTTGGCAGAAACACTGAAAGTTCTCAGATGTGTGATAAATTCACACTGATTTATGATTGTTTCCTGATGAAGTCTGGAATTGATTTCTAGGAAGTGCATGCTGTAGATGCCATAAATCCCTGGAGAAGCATGTGCTATAGTGTGACTGAACCTGCAAAAACTGGTAGTAAATTTATCTCCTGAACACTTAAATGGAGTGGAAGTTGGTTAAAGTACTATTAGTCAAGGATATCTGTTTTACTTGAATTTGATGATGGTTTTGAGATAACTAATTCAAGTCTCATGAGCGATTTATAGCAATTTCTCTTCCTCCTTCACCAGACTTAGTTGCTTCATTTCCCTTTCTTGAAGGTGTCTATTCCTTGCATAATTTTTGAAGATCACATCATCAGGAAAGTTTTTAATGCATTAATATTAGTTGAATAGCATTGTAATCAGACACTATGTGACGTCCATTGCATGTGAATGCATTTCTTGATGTAGGTCATGGGGTTGGAATTGATAGCTCTGGAGAATTTTGGCCAATTGCAGCGCCTCAACTGTGAGCAATGTCAGCTGCCAAAGGTTTAATTTTAGTAGTCTTTTGCCTGCATTGAATTTTAGTATTTTTGAGTTAGTCTTAAAGATCTGTTTTCATTATCACTGACCATTATAAGTGCTTACATAAATTTAAATTCAGCCTTATTTTAAATTGCCATTTGGTCCACTTTGATTAATGACTTAAGAGGAAGACCATACTATTTCACATCTAATAATTATCTATTTGATATTGAATGACTTGAGTGAAATTTTTGTATTTCCTTTGCTTGATATTCAACGCAGCAAATTGGTTGCATCATTTAGAAAGACTTTAATCAATGTGTGTGTGTTGTTTTATAAAAGAAAAACACTAGAATGTATATATTTGCATTCCATTCTAATAACTTGCTCTTTGGAGGGAAGTGCCTGTCATTGCTAAGACAAAAACAGTAGGTCTTCTTCTCCCCTGGAGATGTTTCAGCAACAGAAATGGATAGCATGCATATAATTTATTTAAGCTCCTAGCTTGGCACAAAAGTTTAATTCCCCCAAAAAATAGTTGCATTCATGTGCAATATGTACAGAATAAAACCAAAACTTCAGCCAAAAATCATTCTGCAGTGAGCAGGAACTGTGCATATTTGGTAAGTCGAGTGGCATTTATTATTACGTGCACAAGTAGGTGAGGTACAGGTGCAATGAAAAACTTGCAGCAGCATCACAGGCATGTGGGTACAGACAACAACACAATAGAAATTAAACAAAAGATTTTGCACTAAGGTCTTGCTTTTGCACAAAAAAAAAGCAAAGGCACAATCAATGACAAGTCCATGATCGTGCAAGAGATGAGCTGTAGTGTTCCATTGCTGAGGTAGGGTTGTGCAGGTAGTTTTGAGAACCTGATAGTTGTAAGAAAATAGCTGTTCCTGAACTTGGTGGTGTGGGACTTCAGGCTTCTGTACCTCTTGCTTCACCATGACACTGAGAAGAGAGCATGACCCAGATGGTGGGGATCCTTAATGATAGATGCCATCACCTTGAGGCAGCACCTCCTGTAGATGCTATCAATGGGGAGGAGGGCTGTGCCCATGATGGACCGGGCTACATCCACTACTCTCTACAGCCCCTTGCGTTCCTGTGCATTGGAATTGCCATACCAGGCTGTGATGCAACCATTCAGGATACTACTGTAATGTAATTTATAATAATTTATATAGATAAACATTGAAAATTCATTGTCTTTAACAGTTTTGATCTACATTTACAGAAGTAAAAATGTTGATTTTTAGGATGTACTTAGACGAGTCCTTAGTGATTTGTGATTTACAGTAAATACATTCAAACTTTGGGCAGAATAAGTATACTTTCGTGTTACAGTTTTCAAAATGTAACTTCTGAAATTCAATATTCAGTGTTATCTTCAAGAATTATCATTCAGTGGTAAAATAAAAAGCTCGTTTTACATAGCTTTTTGAAAGGATTATCTTTTGTGAATCATTGTTTATTGATGTAGTGATTCTGAATAACTTGTGGTTAAGTGTATATATAAATCACAATTTTATTTTTGATTTATCACCACTTTTTGCTTTATTGTGAAATATTTCTTATTCAGAGCTAAACACTAAACCCCGAGAAAGTTCTGGACTCCAAGGATCCTTTTTTGACATTAAATAATGTTTGTGCTAAGTCCAATGTCAAAGAAAAATTCCTTTGTTATATTTGACTTACTGGGCACTCCTGAGGCTCTCAGCCTTGCACTTGAGAAAGCAGTGGACTCAAAGTCTCAAGTCATGTTGGTTTTCCACATGGTGAGGTGATCAGCATAAATGCTATGTAACAAGTTAATTAAGAGTCAATAATTAACAGTGGTAGGCAAAACATTACACCCACAGTTCTGTCAGAATGTTACCTATGTCTTAGTTGGAAATATGGCTAGCGTTGCGACTCTTAATTAGCGTTGCGACTCTTAATTAGCGTTTGCGACTCTTAATTAGCTCTCTCAGCAATACAGACCATTGACCAGGTCCACAACATAAGTATTATCTGTGGTTTCAGTGGACCCGAAGACCGCTCTGTTGCTACTTGTGGTTTTAAATATTGTCTGAAATATATATATTGCATCCTCTCATCGATTTGGTTAGAAATTAAGGGAATTAAATTTGTATATCTAACTTGCAGTAGCATGTTAAATATCTGCAGGTTTAATAGCATAGTGGATACTTTTTGGCCAGTGGTGCACTCTTGTACACTTTGATTCAACTTTAAAGCCTGCTCTCTGTAGCAATTAATTTCTAATTGCTTTGTAATCTGAATGAATTTTCATTACAAGTAATGTCTTTTGAAGTTATTCTTTTTAGATGCCACATAGTAATATGTGCTGTTGAAGCCTGGGGGAAACCCAGCAATCATCACTGTCAAAAATTAAAGTGACAATGCATGTGTTTGAAGATGGACATTAACAAATAGATTTGTTTCATTCTGTGACTGAGCGTCTATTTGTCACAAGGATTCATACATTACATAGAATTTATTCTCAAGTTCTTTTAAAGCTTAAAGTAGTGCTTCTGATTTCTAAAGCAATTTTAAGAAATTGATTTTATTTGAAGACTTGAATAATTTCACAAAGCAAAACAAAATTCCAGGGCCCCATTTGAAACTGTTTCAGCAGAGATGCCATTACATCACTGGTAGTGAAAATCCAATTAGTTCTGCTTGGGGGTGCGGGTGGGGGGCATCTGCATTACAATCTATAAAAAATGTTTAAGTGCTGCAAATCTGGTTAATGTTAGTTTTAATAAAGTAGTCCAAGTAATGTACATGGGAACCTCAAGCATCCATCATAATTGTACAGCTGATTTGAGTGACGAACAGTAGAAATAGTTAGGTAATAATGTACCTCACAATGTTAGTTTCACGTGGCTGGTTTAGCAATCCACTGGATAACAAAATAAATACAAGTAACTGACATTCAATTTAATCATCGTTGACTGTGAAGTTGTCTTGTGCCAGAGCAGAAGAGATTGGTGTTCATTTGCCATAAAAATGAGAAATATTTCACAAGGCCTTGCCAAACTTCAATTGTATAACAGGATGGCAAATAATTAGAAGTCTGTATCATGGAAATTGGCTTCAGCTTCACTAACACAAGATGCAGTGATCAGATCAGCCGAGGTATTGAGTGGCAGAGTGGACTCAGAGCTCCATGGCTTACTCCTACTCTTATTTCTTGTGTTCTGACTGCTATGTATCATATTAACAGAAGAATTGGGCTTGGATGGGATGTTCACTGTTGTCAGCCTGCAAACACATGTTTATTTGTGATACATGAACCCTGACAAGGGACCTGACGATGACTGTCAGTTGTGTAGCTGCACCTCAGCTAGAATGTCTGTCTTCAAATGATGAGTAAGGGGAATTAAGAAAGACAATATCATTTGTTTTCTCGTGTATTTAATGTCTAATAATGTAAAAAGGGATATCTTTCCATTGATTAAAATCACCAAATTTAGATGGTCCATTGATGCTTTTCCAAAGTAACTTTGTTCCTCGTGGTTTAGTGATCATAAAAGAAAATTCTTTTTAATAAATCATCTTAAGTGGCATGGATTCTAGAATGATTTCCACAGATCAGAAGGTACAAAATGTAACCCCAGTATTTAAGAAAGGAGTAGGAGACAAAACTGAGAGCCAGTTATCCTGACATCAGTTGTAGAGAAATTACCAGAAATGGGGTGCTTCATAAATAATAGGATGGGGCAGAGTTAACTTGATTTGTGAAAGTGTTATATAGTTTACAAATGTATTGGTGATTTTTGAGGCGATAACCAGCAGAATTAACAAGACTAACCAATGGATGTGGTGTGTTGAGACTTGTGGGATGACTTTAGGGTTGCATGCAAAGTTATTAATCACATTTAGAACTCATGGGATTGCATGTAATGGGGTGAAAACAGTGGGTGGTAATAGCAGGGGTGGAGAATTATCTTTTACGGGGAGATTCTTGTCTGAAATTTTCTAGAGAATTCACTGAAAATTCCTCGGGGCTTGATAGTGTAAGTGCAGATGTGTGGCTTTCCTTCTGGGGTTGCTATAACTTGGGGTCACAAATTAAGGGCTGAGATGAGAAGAAATGTGTTCACCCAAAGGGTACCTGAATCTTTGAAATCTTTCAAGTGCTGTGGATACTCTGTTGCTAAGTATATTCAAGACTGAAATTGATAGACTTTTGGAATTGAGGGTCATGGGATAGTGAAGGAAAGTGGCACAAAAGTAAAAGCTCAGTCATGATCTTATTGAATGCTGAAGATGTTTGGGGGGGGGGGCCAAATAGCCCATTCCTGTTTCTTGTGTTCTCAAATTATGAATTATAATAGATTATTTTGGTGCATTAATGTTCTGTTTAAGCTCATGTTTTGCACAGATAGCAAATAGCAATTGGTAACCATTTTTTAAATGTGAGTTGGAAATAGCTTTTGCTTATTTTGGGGCCTTGGGTGCACAATTTCAGTATAACTCTTTAGGAATGTAAATATAGAAGAAAAACGTATGGCAGATTACTGTACTTCATAAAATCTGTCACTGGAGAAGATGTGATTTTAAAGGAATTGTTGGCACTGTGATTGCAAACAGGCAGGTGGAATAGTTTGGGGAATTGAAATGGAAAACCCCATTGGATGGCTGGGGTTAATTTGATTCCAGATGAAAGTATTGTACTGTGGACTGAATAATGGTTTTTTTTCAATGTGATTGAAAGTAACGGCAAAAAGTAATCTCAGCTGTTAATAAATCAGTATGAATTATGTTGGAGCAAACTTCACTCCCTGTAGGATTGGTACTGTCTGGAATGATCAGAATAATGTAATTGCTGAGTACAGCTCATGTATTTCTCAAATGAAGATGTTGTGGTGTTTATATTCACAAAGCTGCTGTTCTTTTTTGTCAGACAAGGGAATTACCCTGGGTTATTGGTAGTAATGTCTGAGCTAAGCCACTTTTATTCTTGCTGAAAGGATTCTGGGCTGCTTCTAACAAATTCAATTTATTTAACCTGGTGGCAGGCTCAGTTACCTACAGAAATGTATGCTTGACAATTTGTCACTAAATTTGGGTGGTTGGACTGGTATAAACTTAGTAGCTGGCTCAGTGACCTCAGTGTCCCAGGATCTGACCTCAACGTGGTTTTAAAAGGAGCTTTAATGAAGTAACTTGGGCCCTGTCTAATAATTGGTTATTGTGGTAATTGCATTACTAATCACAATCACAACATTATAGAATAAGTAACTTGCACTTGTTTAGCACACTTCATGACTTCCAGTTGTCCAAAAATATCTAATAATCAACAAAGCACTTTGAAGTACATTTACTGTTAGCATAAAGATTGGACTTAACTACACATCAGATTGTACATATTTGCATACTGTATACAGGAAATTATCCCAACTAATCTTTGTGTGGAGCACATCAGTTCCTTTTTTTCAACCCTATCAGCAACATTTATTTTCTTGTGCACTGATCTAGTTTCTTGTTTGCCTCAGCTACTCTTTACAGTTGAAAATTTCACATTCTAAGCACTCCCTGGGAGATGGTGTTTTTTTTCTAGACTTCCCTCTTTAATATGATGTGCTCTGGTTGCTGGGTATCTACCATGACAGCAAAAAGAAATTGCAATGAAACAGTCGCATAAAATGTGGCAAGATGTTGCAAAAGGTTTTTTTTCTCAGTTGAGGTTTCAGATGAGTTCCAAACTTGTAGCATGATGGGATTTGGGAACTTTTTGGTATTGCTCCTGTCTCCACGTTCTGCCTTCAGTAAAAAAAAATCAAAAACAAAATTAAGTAAATTAATGCATTCATTTCATTGTTGTTTATGGAAATGTGTAAATTGGCTGGCAAGTTTATCACTGTACTTGAGAAATGAGAATACACTATATGAAAACGATTAAGTTCTTCAGCAGTCTGGCACAAATATGTTCATTTTCTGTAATTCAAATTCTCAATTCATATTATATGGTTACCCCACTTCCCCGCCAGGTTTGTGTCTGGCTCGGTTTTGAGAATGCTTTCATCATTGAATTTTGAACAAAAGTAATTGTCAGATTTTGTTTCAGTCATTTTTATCTGATCATGGATGTGAAGATGTTATCATAGTCACACCATAATCTCTATATTTTGTGAAGTTATTTTGCAGGCCTGACCATTACAATGGTTGACTGCAGTTAGAGTTCTGATGAGGCTAAATGTAGGTATGCTGACGAATCTTGTTTTTCAGTGAATAATTTCAGCTTGGTTTACCGCTGACATCACATCACATGATTAAGCCAGGATTTAATTATAAAAAGAACTAAACACCACTTTGACTTCCAGTGACACAGATGTGTACTTATGCCAATAGTGTCTAGCAACCACTTGAGTATGTAGTAAGCATCTAAGTGGAAGAATGCTTTCATGATAATCTATCCTGTTTTCCTTCATTTCATGCCAGCTTGGCCACCAACGCTCACGTACTTAAATTTATGTTGTAGTGCTTTTGGAGATTTTACAGCTTATTCCCTCTTTTTGTCGGTCTGATGATATGTATAGAAATTTCATTTGTTTGGCATTCTCAAACTTTCTGTCCATTTTATTGAGTATTGTTGGTCCAAATATTTGTGTGCTTGGTGTCTAAATTTAAATATTAAATACCACAATTTTGAAAAGATTTGTATGCTATTTTGCAATGACTACTGGAATAGTATTCAAAAGCTATCTTACCATACCATTCAACCTGGCAGTATGCTTTTTATTTTCATTTACTGTCATTATGATGCTCATCCAAGAACAAAATTAAACTTTGCAGTTCTCTTCAGCCTTCATCATGGTCATCTTAGTAAAGCAATCCCTCTACTACCATTACTCTATTCTGACCACCATTAAGACTGATCTTTGCCTGGTGGCTATCCCATGACTCTGTGCTTGGTACCAATTATAAACCTTGTCTTGTGATGTCCTTTCAAACTTCCTTGTTCCACCTTTTGAAATGTTTTGTTCAGGTTTACTGTAACGTTAGGAAGAGCGAGCATAGTTTTGCATTATTCTGTTACCTGACAGATAGTTATGTTCTGCCCTTTGCACCAAGACTTCCTAAACACAATGAAATTACATTTAATTCTCATTGCCCTGAAAGTTTTGGCCAAGTTCATGGTTTTCACTGGAGCTCCAACTGTTCACTGATGCCTTTACTGCCTGTGCATTCTTCATTTAAATGCTACTTCCAGTTCTTTGATTTTCCACATTTCTCAGTAATGTACCTAAAGGCCATCATTATTGCCTTTTTATCTCCTCTATTAATCTATCTTCATAGGGCTGTATTTCTGATTTTATTAGTCCAACCACAAGTGGAACGTCTCTGTGTCTTGCCAAAGTTGTCTCCAAGAAATTTGTATTAGGTTTCATAAGTTCACTATTTTCCTTCCTTAACAACATTTATAAATCCAAAAACTACCCAAAATTTTACTTTTATCTGAAGAAGCTTCTTTTAATGGCATTCCTGAACTGTTTATACAAAAAAAACATGCTGGCTATTGGTCTCGTTTCCTCTTGGTCTGAGTTTGTTTTCTAGTTGATCAACTCCTTTCCCTATATTCCCAACAGACATGTTGTGTAAACTGCTATTCATGCTAAAATATCCCTTTTGACTGTCATCAGAGAATTTCATCCATCCCTATCTTTATTTGCTTAGCTTACCAACTCTTATTCTCTCAATCATCCTCCAGTGTATTATGGCATTGGATACTCACTTCAATTTTTTTTTTACTTTTGTTCCAAAATAAAATTTAATCTTGAAACCAAGTAACAACTTTCAGTCATTACTAACTGAGGGACAAACCAAAAAAAGGTAGAAAATCTTAGAAGGGATTCTTTTAAATGTTCTTTTCCTGCAGTATCCGACTATCCCATGAAAAACGTAAGACATTGAGATGTTTGCCCTCTGATCTTTGCAATCTGCTTTCTGTGGCTGCATTCAGAAATTAACACAACGAATATAGGCATACATTACTTGGGGTTTTCTGCTAAGGATGAGGATGCATTAATAATTACAGCATTAATTTCATAGTCATACAGCATAAGAACAGACTCTTTGACCCACTGAGAATCTGTTAACCTTCAAGCACATATTTACAATAATCTATGCTAAAAATACTTTCTTCTCTGTACATTCACATCAACTCTCCCCAGATTCTGTGACACACCCTCACACAGGGTGGGGGGGGGGGAGCAATTTCCAATGGCCAGTTAACCTACCAACCTGCATATCTATGGAATGTGGGAGGAAGTTGGAGCTCCCTGGAGAAACCCATGTGGCCACGGGGAGAATTGGCAAACTGCACACGGACAGCACTGGAGGTCAAGATGGCACCAGGGACACTGAGGCTTTGTGGCTGCAGGTCTTCAAGCTGTACCACTCTGCTGTTGTACATTGCAGTTTCAAGTCACTGTAAATCATTCTCTCTCTGTCATCTGGTTCATTTCCTGATTTACCTTAAGTTTTTGTCTTCTACAGGTGAATACAGTGTCTCCCCTTCTCTGAAAGAGTAAATAAAGAGCTAGCTTTTGAAAATAATCATCATTTAGGATACTTCAGGTTTCCCATCATCTTTCCCTCTTTTGAGGAGAATAATCCCATTTTTTTTTTCTTGTCTCTAAGTCCATTACTTAAGGCATCTTGCTTAAAAACCTTTTGAAGATCTTAACATCCTTCCTAAAATACAATGGGGAGAATTGAATATAATTCGAGACCCAACCAGTAATTTAGATTGGGTTTAGCATGTTCTTCCTAGTTTTTCTATTCTAATCCTTAGAAAATTAACAAACCTATGTGCTTTTTTTTTTGTTACCATGCTCCACCAGACTTGAAGATTTGTTTTTATAATCTCCACTCTCTCTATTCTTGTTCCCCTTTTAAATTCTGCCATTTGATTTAAGCTTTCATTCCACAATGAATTGGATTGTACCTCTCTGTGTTTAAATTCAGTTTGTCACCTGCCCACCCATTGCATCAGTATGTTCATAGAACCATCTTATTGCCCAAGTGAGCCTTGTGTCAGCCGTATTCCAGTGGATAGCCCTATTGTCTCTGAGTCAGAGGTTGCGAGTTCAAATCCCACTCCAGAGAGCTGATCACAAAATTCTATCCCTGCAGTATGTACTGTTTTTTCAGATGAAATGTTAAACCAATAGCATCTTGTTCCTCTTGGATGTAAAATATTTCTGGCTCTTTATTAAAGATGATCTGTAGGACTTTGCCACAGTTTTCTGGCCAATGTTTGTTGAACAAATCAACATTATTGAAAGGTTATCTATTCATTGTTACGTTACTATTTGTTGTCTGCAAATTGGTTGCTGTATTTCCTCCATTATGCAGTGATTACCATTCTTTGGTTGTAAGACACTTTTGGGGCATATTGAGGTCATGAAATGTGCTTCAAGGACACAATTCTGTTCCTTCACTATTATCCTCCTGTCTGTTGATGATCTATCAGCGGCCTTTGTAATGTCAGTCAGTAAAACCGTACTGCCAAAATCTGCCTCCTGTTTTTCCCCAATGTCCTAACCTAATCTATATTCCGTAACCACCTTCATGGCATTCACTTGTATCCTCAAGATTACACTTGAAAACAAAATAATTATAGGTGGTTCAACACCATGAATACTTGAATACAAAATAATAATCCTTTTCTCAGCACTGTTAGGTTACTCTGCTAGATCTACATATGAATTTGTGCTCTTGATATAAAAAAAAATTGCAGTTCTGATTTGTGGTTTTGATCTAACTATTCTAGGATCATTACTGTAGTCTGATTAAGCTTCCCTGAAAAATGTCAGCGAGAAATGTCATGAAGTAATCACCTTGTTAAGCTCGATTAAAGCTCTCAGTCATTGCGTCAATGAAAATGTATACCTACGGTCATAACCTATGATTTTGATCAGTGTGTAATTCTAATGAGGTACCAAATTTTATTCTTGTTAATCACTTCCAATATACATAATTTAAAGTAAACAATCAGTTAGATTGCAAGCAACTGATTTGTTGGTTCTGTATTGTGGGAAGCCTACTAAGTCATTTTAATTTTTAGTTAGTAGCCTACTTTTTAATAATATTCCATGCATAGCACTGCTGTTTTCATAGTATTCTTATAGCATTGGAAGACCCGTTACTCAGTCTCTGCAGTTCTGACCTGCTGCCTTGATAGTTGATGGTGATGTTAAGCTAACAACAACTGGTACTGGCATCCATCTTGCTTGGCTCCAGCAGGACTTGTGCAAGTGGTTGCTTAACTGTTTTTATGACCCTTGCTGCAATTTAAGGGGCAGCAAGAATGTCAGGATACTTCAGGCAAAAAAAATATAAAAGCTGCACAAATTGTGTAAAAGCAAACTGCCATGGGTGCTGGATATCTGAAATAAGAACAGGGAATACTGGGCAGCAACAGTGGCTACAGAAACAATTAATGTTTTGTGGTTGATCTTTGGTCAAGTCTGATAAATGGTTCATCGACCTGAAACATTTGACTCTCCATATCTCTCTGCCGATGTTACCTGAGCTGCTTAGTTTTTCCAGTGACTGTCTGTGTACTTTTTGTTACTTTGAATGCCATGCCCTTTTCCTTTTAAAACAATCCAGCAAGTAAGGTCTTAATCATTCTTCATTCTAGTTTAGGCTGTTGACTGAGATCCCCAATTGCAAGAATAGTACAATAATAATGGCACAATGACGCGGCTAGTAGAGCCACTGTCTCACAGTGTCAGAGACCTGGGTTTGATCCTGACCTCTGCTGTCTGTGCATGTTCTCCTTATGACTGCGTGGGTTTCCCTGGGTGCTCGGATTTTCTCCCATACTCCAAAGGTGTGCAGGTTGGGAGGTTAATTGGCCACTGTAAATTGACCCTAGTGTGTAGGTAAGTGATAGAATCCGGGGAAAGTTGATGGGAATAAAGAAAAGGATTAATGTAGGGTTAGTGTAAATGGGTGGTTAATGGTCAATGTGCACTCAGTGGGCCATAGGGCCTGTTTGCGTACTGTGTACCTCTGACTCTACTGCACCCTTCACTATCTGACCCCATAGCTTGAGGGTAATGTAAATTAGCAGATACAGGCCATCTCCTCATTATGAATGCCTGACTTATGGATACCCCTACATACTAATAAGCTTCTATAATATGATTAAGTTCAAAAATCAAACTAATGTACACGGGTTCGTTTCAACAAACTGCAGAACTAGTTTTTCCCCCTCCCCACTCTTAGTAATTGCTCATTCCTATCATTTGAACATGCTTTTGATGCCATTCATTACAATACTGCAGAAGTATGGTTGCCATAAAGAGTGATTTTTGTTTTTGTGTATTTTCCAACTTGTGGACAAAATCGACTGAGGGACTCCTGTAAAAACAGAATGCAGTCATTATTTGGGATCGGCCTGTATCTGGATGGCTCCATATTTTGGTGTTGCCCAAGAGACAAAATAAGAGCTTGTATTTTGCAGTCATAATGACAGCAAAAATGTCATTGTTCATTATTTAGACTGTGAAACGTAACAGCTAAATCTGGAATTTGCTATCCTGTTATTCCACGACATGCCATATTGTTGTCTGCTTCACTCCAATAAATACGGTATTTCTCAATTTACAGGTTTTTTATGCTACAATGCCATTGACTCTTTAATGTATATTCTGTCAATTTGCAAGGTTGTGTTTTTGCTGTAACAAATAGCACCCAACTTTCTGCTCATTGGAGTAGATTGGACCAAAATACTCATGATGCTTTCCACCCAGTTTTATTATTTATGAAATTTCACTCAAGTAAACTATTTTTCTAGGAACACAACCCTTTAATATGATTTAATATGAACAGTACCTTTTTATATTTGCTGTAAAAGCCATTGAATTTATTAGAAATTGAAAAGCAAAAAAAGCACAGCAGATGCTGGGCATAGTAATGAAAGGTCCTCAAACATGAAACGTTAAGCAAAAAACAAACCGCTGGAGGAACTCATTGGGTTAAGCAACATCTGTGGAGGCAGAGGAATAATCCCTTTGCTGAGCTCTTCTAGCAATTTGCTTTTTGCTCCGCATTCCAGCATCTGCAGTCTCTTGAGTCTCCACCTGAAAGTTAAATCTGTTTCACTCCACAAATGTAGTCTGACCTGCAGAGTATCTACAGCATTTTTCAGTTTCTGTTTATGATCAAATTCTTGGGCATTGTTTAAGAATGCAACTCAGTTTTAACAGATTTCAGTGTTATAGTTAATGCTAACCTTTCTTAACCTGAGAAGCTAATTTTATATGTGTAGTATGTCATTAGCTCAGAATAATTACTTCAAAAACCTGTTCATTGTAAAATTTTATGTATGATTCAGCTAATAACAATCCATGTATATTTCCAAGTCTGCATATTGCTCTCAACAATGTTGAAAAAGTTACTTTTTAAAAAAAAAGTTGGAGCTTCATGCTTCCTGGTTTATTCCCATTCAGAATTCTTAATTCTAATTGTCTACCAGTTAGCATGATGTTCTACGTACCATATACCCTCTGTATAAGGCATTTGGAAGAACATGAGAATAAAATGGATTGGGGTAGGGTTAGCGGTTTTTAAAAAAAATGCTTGATGGTTGGCATAGGCTTGATGGGCCAAAGGACCTATTTCCATGCCGTATCTCTATATGACTAATTCCTATCAGTTAAGGGGAATTCCATGCCACAGAGCTCACTGAATTTTTGAAGGCAGATTTATTTGAAGTGAATAATGAGTGCTAATCCTACAGTAACTGGAAAAGCTGAGCCGATCCTCAGACATGGGAATGAAGTCAATGATACATTACTCTTTATTGAGAAATAAAAAACTTAAAATGCTGGAAATACTCAGCAGGCCAGCAGTACCTGGGGAATGAAAGATTTAATGTTTCAGGTTGGTGAACTTCCATCAGAACTGGGAACATTTAGAAAAAGGACATGTTTTAATTTGCAGAAGGAATGGGGGAGGGGAGAACGGAAGGAATGTCAGTGATAGGGTGCAGACCATGAGAAACTGGTGTAGCTTTGGTAATGGCATGTAATCTAGAAACGATGTAAATAGAGAGAGAAACAACATAATGGCACTGTGAGAGACAGAACATAATCAGGTTTATTATCACTGACCTACCTGTATGTCATGCAATTTGTTGGTTTGTGGCGGCAGTACAGTGCAAGACATAAAAATTACAATAAGTTACAAAATAGTGCAAAAGTGGAATAATAAGGTAATATTCATGGTTCATGGAGTGTTCAGAAATCTGATGATGAAGGGGAAGAAGCTGTTCCTGAAACATTGAGTGTGGGTCTTCAAGCTCTTCTACCTTCCTGATGGTAGTAACATGAAGAGGGCATGTCCCGGATGTTGAGGGTCCTTGATGATGAATGCCACTGCCTTGAGGCATCACCTCTTGATGTCCTCTATGGCGGGGAGGGTTGTGCCCATGATGGAGCTGACGGAGTCTACGACCCACTGCAGTCTCTTTCAGTCCTGCACATTGGAGCCTCCATACCAGGCGGTGATACAACCAGTCAGAATGCTCTCCACCGTACATCTGTAGAAATTTGCAAGAGTCTTTGGTAACATTTGTGACATACTTGGTTGACATAAATAACAAAAACTGCAGGTGCTAGAAATCTGAAATTAAAGAACACAAATTGCAGGAGACACTCAAGTTCTGGCAGCATCTGTGGAGGGAGAAATAGAATGAACACCTGAGGCTAATGACCCAAAACGCCAATCCTTTCTCCTTCCCCAGAGATGCTGTCAAACCTGCAAACCACCCCCCCCCCCCCCCACCCTGCTTTCCCTGCACTTGCACCAGAAAAAGCCAGACACAACCTGGAAAGGCTATTGGTCTGATATTGTTTAATTCTTCCCTTTGCTCTATCCAGAAACGTAAATACTCCTATCAGGTGAAGCAACAACTCATTTGTATTTCATCCAATTTAGTGACCTGGATTTACCTAATCCTCAACATTGGAGAAACCAAAGGTGGATTGCATGACTGTTTTTGAAGAATGCCTCAGTTCAGTCTGCACCGGTAATTCCTGTGCTTCCTATTGCCTGTTCTTTCTGCTTTGCTCCTTTTAAACTATTCTAGTGAAACCCAATGGAAGTTTGAAGAACAACATCTCAACTTCTGTCTGAATGCACTACAGCCCTTAGGGCTTTAACTTTGAATTCAACAACTTCACTTAATCAGCCATTCCAGTTTCTGTCACAACTGGCAGGTTCTGGTGCAAGACCAGGGAATGACCAGGTGCTTGGTGGATCAGACATCGTCGGTAGGGAAGGGGGCAGTGTTCGTGTTGGGAGGTTATTGATCCAGAGGGTTAAGTCTGTTTCTCTTGCTACAGATGCTGGCTGGCCTACTGAGTGTTTTCACCATGTTCTGCCTTTGTTCCAGAGATCCAGCATCTGTAGCTTTCTGCCTTTCAATCCCTGGCCAGTCGAGATGTTACTGAGTCTTCTCTCTCCACAGGCACTGCCTGATGTGCTGAGCTTTCACAGCATTTTCCTTTATTTTGCATTTCCAGCAATTGCTGTATTCTGTATCTCACAGTTACAGCAGCGTGTAGCAGGTGATGCATTGAACAGGCTAACAGGAAATGGAGAGCAACATAAATAGGTCATTCCTTTTGTTCTCCCCATGTCTCCCCCTCCTTGCAATTTAAAACACACCTGTTTTCTAAATTTTCCCAGTCTGGCAAAATGTCATCAATTTGAAGCATTGTTGTTTATCCACAGATACTGTCTGACCTACTGACAGTTTCCAGCATTTTCTTTTTTAAGATATTGCAGCATTTACAATTTTTTGCTATCCTTAATTTGAATTAAGCAAATTTGAGCTGTATATTGATGTGGACTTGAAATTATGCAAAGAATAGTTTCCTGCAATATTATTAAAATTCCAATAACTGAACAATATGAAAATAACCGCTTTAGTTATACAGATTGTGACATTAATTTTACATTTAAAACAGTCAATTTGTTGGACTGGTGAAGGTCAGTATCAACAGCTTGTGCAACAGCTGAAGTAGTTTTCCATGCTTTGTTGCATGTAATAACTTAAGGCAGTTGAAGTTCAGTTGATGGAAGGTTCACAATTCCAATTTGGTCATCTGCTCCAGTGAGAACTTTTCATAGTATCATGAGCTGCAGATTGCTTTAATTCTGCATAACCAATTAAAAGTATGCCATCCTAAGAACCATTTTATTTCCAAGTCTTTGCAAATATTTCATGGTATTATTGACACTCACAGCAAGGTAACCATATGAATATGCAGGATTTCAGCATCTACTGCAAATTGGATAAGTTTTGCTGTAAAGCCATTAGCCATTTTCCCTCCATAGTCATTCCAACACTTATTTTCAAGCCTTTACTGTAAATTTAAAAAAAAATTAAGTCCATTTGTATGTAAATTTCTCCATGTTCCTACCTCACAAGTTGAGGGAAACTGAAGTATCAGTCATAAGTCTATTCCAATTCCACCATGATTGTGGTTGGCTTTTAACTGTACCCACCGTTCTGAGGCAAATACTGATGAGCAATGAATGCCTGCAATGTCAGTGACAATTCCATGAATGAATAATTATAAAAAGTTAAGTAACTCCCCTTCTCTAATTTCTGATTGACCATGTTGGTGTATCAATTTGAAGGTTTTGAAATTTGTCCTTTTTTTAAAAACAAAACAAAATAACCATAGCTATTCAAGAATACTTGTACTTTATAATGTTTTTAGATATTTTCTTCATTGGCACTGAATATAAAGATTTGCCCAGTATGCTAAAGTTGAGCTGTGCCTGACATTAATTAAACTGAATTCAGGTTCTCAAATGGTTATGATTAGATCTAAACATTTGTTACCTAGGCTATTAGTCCAGTATTGTGAATGTAAGTAATGTAACTATTGTACAACTGTATCCTCTTTGATTATTTACTTAGATTGTGCATGCCAGCATTAATGCACAATAAAGTCGTCATCTTGAGGCATCTGCTTTAAATGCAGTCATCATCCCATGGCTCTGGGGAGGCACTCCCTGCTGAGTCAAAAGATGGTGTATTCAAAACCAATCCAGAGACTTGAACACAAAATCTAGGCTGAAAGTCCGCAAGGTTCCATGTAAGAGATATTGTCGACATTAGTTTGTGCATATAACATCCCAAGATGCTTAGCAGGTGTTGTCAAGCAAGATTTGGTACTAAATTAAATACACAACTATTGGAGCAGATGATCAAGAGCTTGATCGCAGAAGTTAGCATCGTAAAGGAAGAATATGTTTTAGGGAGGGAATTTTTAGAGTTTGGAGCCTCGTCCATTGCCAGAAGTGAAAGAATACATTAAAGGATGACTAAAAGGCAAGAATTTAGATGGTACCAATTCTTGGAGGATTTGGGTGGTGGTGGAGTGGGAAGTAAAGGTGAGTGTGGTTGGAGAAGATAGAGATGGGGGGGGGGGTGTTTGGAGAAGATGGAGGTGGTGGGGTGCACTTGTTAAAAGATCCAGGGATGGCTGAGGCCAAGAAAGGATTTGTAAAGCATGATCAGAATTTTAACATCAAAACATTTGTGGGCTTAGTGTCACATTTACATTGGAAGCCCAGCAAGAATGAGGATTTGGATTCTGGATGAGAGCTGGGACACAGGAAGCAGAATTTTGGATGAAGTCACATGGAAGCTGAAATGAAGGAAGGTTAGCCACAGTCAAGGTTTATTGGAATAATCTCAGAGCACCGGTGAGACTGAGAGTCTCAGCAGCGAAGAACTGGAATTAAGCTGAAGATCTTCTATCTTGTGACAGACCATGGATAATGACTTCAGCCACCTAAAGGTTTAGTAGAAGGATGCTTTTTAATCTAAGACTGCGTATTGGATTAGCACTTTGCTAAATGAGGGACTCTGTGAAGATGCCAGTGGTCATGAGGTGATATGATTATAGGAACTAAGATCATTAAAGGAGTTGATGTGCCTTGTCCAAAACAAAATCGTGTAACTTCTGTCCAGAATGACAAATTTCAAGCTGCAAAAAGGTATGGGGACTAAAAAAAATGGCAAACTGTAGTTGACAGAGCGTCTGTTCCTTCAATGGGTTTATTTACATGAGGAGCTGTCTGTGAAGCAACAGCATGAGCAAGGATGATCTCATGTGTCAGGCCTTTCTATGGTCTCCAGTAGAGATGTGTGAATTCCAGATTCTTTTCATCTGGTATAATGTCCCATGGGTGGAAAGATTATTTTGATAATGTTACATTAAAATCAGGCTTTTAGGTAACCTGAAAAGAGTATTTTCTGGCTTGTGCTGTTACAGGAATGTGCAACATTTTTAACCTTGACCTTCCGCATTCTGGACAAAGAGTGTGTACCATTTCTATTAGATCAGGAAATCAAGGGTTTGAAATCAAAAGCAAGCCAACTATTAACTAATTTTGAATCCAAGTGTAATGTGTAAGTGGAAAAGGGTTCAGCTTTTCATGGCTGTGAGCTGATTCCGTTTGAATGATCCTGCTGCCTGCCTTTGGGCGCACTACTAATGGAAGCTGTTAGTCCTGCATCTAATTGGACTGTCAAGTTAACAGCTGTCACTCTTTTGATTTCTGCAAGTGATAATCATTCAAAATTCTAAACCACTAGAACTACACACTTTTAAGATTTGCTGGAAACTTTCTTTAACAAGTGAGCTTGTGCCTCATTAAGTTCTAAAACAATAGGTTTCCCAAACCAAATAATTCAAATAATTTCATTACAAGTGCACAGTTCATCAGTTAAGTTGATCTTTTCAGACATTTATTTATTACGTTGCCAGAATTTTTGGAAAAATGAGCTGCAAATTATGTATAAAATAACTGTGCAATTAAACTGTGTTAACATTTTCCCTCCAATTTTACTTTCTTTTCCTCTATCTTAATCCAGTCTTTTCTTTTCCCCTCTTTATTTTACTTTCTGTAACTGATTTGACGTTGAATTCACCTGCTCTCAGTGACTCCCGTGTTGCATATTTCCCAATCTTTAAACTTAATTTGATAAGCAGGTATGCAGTTTTTTTAAAGTGTTGATCCCAAAAGGCCTGCTTTGCTTGTTGTGCCATTATTGGCTTGCATTGTCAACAAATGAGGAAGAAACTGAGCGGAATGATGCAGGGAGCCCATGTAATAATGCTAGATGCTGTTGAAGTCCTGCTATACCCAAGGCTGCATCAGAACATAATATAAATTTCAAAGCTTAACAGAATTTCTGTTCGCTTGGAGTGCCACAGATTTTCTCCTTGTTCTCACGTGCACAGGTTTGAGTATTTATAGTTTCAATCTCTCTGCTGTTTCCTATAAAACCTGAAACACATTTCTTAATCTTGCATTAACTATGTGGCCTTCAATTCCAAAACTATATGTCAAAATCAAGTCAGTGTGAGTTTTCTGTATACCAAGTACAGACTGCCCCCGGGTTACGGACACCTGACTTATGGGCACCTCTACAAATGAAGGAGTTCCCATAATATTATTTACATTCAAAAGTCTGACTTTCATTCCTACAAATGGCAGAACTAGTCTCGCCCTGTGTTCTTATGAGTCTCGTGTGCTTTTGGTGCCATTCATTACAGCACTGTAGAGGTATAGTTACCATTATTGAGTAATTTTTGTGTATTTTCTGACTTGAGGACAGAATCGACTTATGGAACCTGTTCATTACCTGGGAATGGTCCGTAAGTGGTGTTAGAACACTTCTTTTCCCATTTTTGAAGCTGTGGAAGTTGAGTTAAATGAAACTTCCATATTTTTTCCAATTACTTTCCAACGCACTAACTGGCAGCATATTGAGAATTTTAATATGATTCAATAATCATTAAACAAAGACGTAAATCAATACCTAATTCCAGTGATTGTTTTTGTTTGCCTTGCACCTCAATATTAAAATACTTGATCAATTCCCTCCATCTGATCCTTTCTAATGCTAATTTAATGAACCTCTCCAGGTCAGCAGCCCTCCCTGAACTGTTCATCTAACCCTACCAACTTGTGCTTTCATTTTCTGCCACAGTGTCAGCAACCATATCTTCAGTTACCAAGGCTTTAAACTGTCCTCCCTAACCCACGTCACATCTCTTCTTTTAAAATGGTTTAGACCCCATATCCTCGATCAGACCTCTGATCATTTGCCCTAATGCCGCCATGGCCTCGTTGCTTATTTTTGCCTGATTGTAGCTTTGTGGGTCCTTTTGCCATATGGATGCACTATTTAAACATAGCATTATAGTTAAAATCTTCCTTCTTGAGAATAAAGTATTTCTTTGCCAAGGCCCACAATGTTGTGCTGAACTAATTGAACTAGTAATTAAACACCTAATTAAACCAATCACTTGCCTACACAATGTCTTCCTAATGGACATTGTGTAGGCAGAAGGGATTAGTTAGGCATTTAATTACTAGTTTAATTAGTTCAGCACATCATCGTAGGCCAAAGGGTCTGTTCCTGTGCTGTACTGTTCTCTGTACTAATACCTAGTTCCATTGATAAACAAAAAGGCACATCTGAAATCATTCAAAAGTTGCAGGGTAATAGAATTGGAACTGCTGTTAGAAATTCTGCTTCTGTGTGCCTTTCACACCAGTGCTCATTCCAATACCAGTGATACGATTCCCACTACCATAAGAATGGTTATATTTTATTCATAATGTGTATAGATATGCAGGCTTGAGTTTTCAAGAACCCTGTCTATATTTGCAAGGGCATTAAAAAAAATTTACTGTTGCGTGTTCTTGTCATTTTCCACATTTTATATAATCCAGATCAGTTTGAGCAGGTAGAAGGGAGAAAGGGGATGTTGACTACACAGAAACAATTAGGAGAAGAATAGTCCACTCGGAACCAAAGGCTTAAAGAAGACTGGGAATGAACAAATAAGTATCTCATAGCAATTAGCTTTTCAAATGCAGTCAATGGTGAGTTGGCAATTGGTGGAATTCTAAAAACTGTATGCTTGCCATCAGACATGATCTTACTGAATGGTGGAGCAGCATGAGAGGCTGAATGGTCGACTCCTATTTCTTATGTTATGTGGGTACAAAAGTGAAGTGCTGTGGGGCTTTTGGGATGAGATCTGCCCATAAAATCAGGACACAAATAGGTGAAGGCATGCCCCATGGAGTTGATGGGAATGTGAGGAGAATAAAACAGGATTAGTGTAAGTGAGTGCTTGGTGGATGGTGCAAACTTGGTGGACCAAAGAGTCTGTTTCCATGCTGTATGACTCTATGACTTGACCTCAACTATTTAGAGATTAATTATTTAACAGAAAATATCTTACAATAATTTTTGAATATCTTTTTAAGTTGATAAGCCATGGGAATGTGCTTTTCAAAATAAGGTGCTTTCTGAAATCTTTCATTAAGATCTATTAGAAATTTATCCAGTGCAAGATCTTCCTCCCAGTTTCCTCTAACTGCTAGGCAATCATCCCACATTCTTGTTCCCCGATTAAGTTCTGTGATGATTTCAGATTTTCAGCCAGGCTTGGGTTCATTGTGTTGGTCGAATTACCACCTTCATATTTGGATTTCCACTTTTGACCATGGATGAAAAGCACAAGTTGCTCTCACTTCTGTGAAGGAACGATGGCAAACACTGGTAGTTTTTCCATTGCTATAACTGCGTGGTCTGGGCCACCATGTTAGAGCAGTTTTGCCCAACCTTGTAACCACAGACCACGTAATACAGGCAGCAGAGTTTTTGATGGGTTTAACCATCTGCCAGGTGGTAGACAGAAGGCTGTCCAGGAACTGGTTGGAATAGTCACATCTAGAGGTAACAAGCACACGGTTGAAAGTTTTTAGAAGCCTAGCTGAGGTGGGCACAGAGTCGGCTTGTGGAAGTAGTCTGACTTGATGTGGCACGGAAACTCATCTCTGAGTCAAATCCACTAGCCTAGTTACAAGCTGTCTTGGTAAGCACTAAACAATTGCCAGACAGAAAGATAGCTGGTGGTAAGGGAACCAACTTTGTGGTTGGAACAGCAGCTTTCTCAATATTTGGATGAAATTTTTGCTCATCCAATACTGGATGTCAGAGAAGCAGTCTGATAGAAAGATCAGATAAACACAGAAGTGGAATCTTTCAGTACTTTTGCTCTCTCCTTGGTTCCATTGATACCACAGCAGTGTTGATGGAGATTAATTGTAAAGTAGGGGTAAGGTGTTATGTGGCTGTGATGCATTGCATTCTGGGGCAAATTTTTTGCACGTATGATGAAGTAATTGTAACAATGTGTGTGTACTGGCTATCAGTTTACCTCTGGTTGAAACAATTATTTTTATATTTGGTGGCAGCTAGTTTGAGCTTTTATTGAATACAGGAAATTAAACACTTTTCTGCCTGTGCAGTAATGTATGTGCACTGTCGATTTATAGAAAAAATACTAATTATCTCAAAGCTTCATTTGACGCGGGGAGCTTATTTAGTGGATGTATTTAATTGTTCTTAAATCCAGCTTTATAATATCCATTTTATGTCTTGAGCACTTCAAATGTGTCACCAGTCTAAGCTTCATTAAGAACTTCAAAGTTGTGTTGTGGTTATTAGTGTGATTATTGAACAGGTTTCTGGTGATTAGCAATTTCCTCTTGCTCTAAAATCTCCATTCGGTTTGTATTTGAATATTTGAAGTTGGACAATCTACAATGATGTTGCTGTGAGCTCTCTGATTCTCCTTGGAAAACAAAACCAGCCTCCCAGTGGCTTGAGGAAAAAAGATAGACTGCAGCTTTGAAGCACATTTCTGTCATGTGTTGTTAGTTAATCAAAAGCTCTTTTAGACAAAGGAAGGAGTACCTCAATCTTTTAGATTACTGTCCAAACTATATTACCTATGATGTCCCTGAATGTGGAGTTTTTGATATTGCAGTGGAAAAGAATTGTGTTCCCATTATATCTTCTATTCTGAATAGAAATTAAAAAAAATGAATCACATCAGACAAACAGATGGATTTTGGTACAATATCCACTGACAAAAACAAATGTTCTTGTGGCATAGTGAACTGATGACTTAAATGAGAAGACACTTTTCAGAATACTGCTTGGACCTCTTTAGGCTAGATTGTCATTTCCTGAGGATTAGCTTCTGAATCTGACACCAATTTAAAAATGACTTTAAAGGGGAAGTAATGTCCTATAACAGCATGCTGTCTAAGTATAATTTTGTTGAATTTTACCAAATCTGATTCAACAAGCAATTTGTCAGAGTACTTTGATTTCAATGCTTCACTGTGTTCTTAGCAGATTTAAAAACAACTGCAAATTCTACATTTTGTAATTCAGTTTTGACTTAGAGAAACAGAGGACTGCAGATGCTGGAATCTATTTATTTAATTCGGTTAGGTTCTTTTTCCTTTTGTAATTTGATAGGAACAACGTTGTTTCATTGCAATGATGTCCTGGTTGTAGCCTGTCAGCTGGAGGTTAACAGCTGATCAGTCATGCAGTGAAGGATGGAAGGAGAGAGCACATTGAAGTGCAGAAGTTATTTTGTTGTGCACGTTTGCTGATGAGACCACTGATGTGGTGTGAAGTTCTTAACAACAACATTCTGAGATTAAGTGGAAGGTTAAAATCAATTTCTGGAAATTAGCATTGTTTTGCATTAAAGTGATTCAACTTTGTGGAGAAGATGAAAAGAGAATATTTGTTGTTAAGTAATCCTGCATGTGATTGCAAATTTATACATTTTAACTTGGGTTCTGAAAAATCCATTTCAGAGTTGGGATGCATATGTTCACAAAGATGTCTTTTTGGATTTGAATAGCAGTTCAATTTGTCCCTTAACGGCATTCAATCAAAATGCAGTTACCCATCATACAATTAATGCATCAAACGCTGATTGAAGTGATTAAATTAACAGTAGTGGTCCACCTAGGGCATGAATTATGGTTGCCACTTAAGCCATGTTGCCATTGTAGAGGGCCTATGATAAATGAGTAAAGAATTCCAAGAAAATTACTGGAAGTGCTAAATCCAGTGCAGGTTGGATTAATCATTATTGTGGGATTTGGTTTTGAGTACTACAACTTCATTAAAGTTATAGCAGCAGAGGGAGATTACAGGATGATTTCTTGGAACAGTTTAAATTTATGAAGGGCATTGACAAGGTAGAAAGAAACATGTCCTGAAGTTTTATTGTTAATTAATATTTTATATGTATATTAGGATCAAGTGGGTAACCAGGGGAAATAGTATGGCCTGGGGGTATCTGTGTGGAACCAGAGGATGTGTATGAGGCCCAAGTACTGCTTATCTGTATTCACTAAGGAGAAAGACATTGCAGTTGCAGGTTTCACGGAGGGGGAATGGGGATATTTTAGAGCATGTTGACATTAAAAGGAAGGGTGTATCAATGTCTTAAGAGGCATAAAGATGGATAAATCCCCAGAACCTGATGATGTGTATCCCAGGCTGCAATGGGAAGCAAGGGAGAAGATGGCTGGGGCCCTGAGTCTTCACTGGTGGGATGCTAGATGGTGAGACAACAGCAAATATACCATTATTCAGGAAGGGAGAAGCCAGGTAATTACAGGCCTGTGAATCTAATGTAAGTTGTTGGGAAATTATTGTTAATTATTTTGAGGGACAGGACTAATCTGCATTTGGAAAGGCAGGCATTGGTCAGTTGGGTGGCACGGTAGCGTAGCGGTTAGCACGACGCTATTACAGCACCAACGATCGGGGTTCGATTCCCGTCACTGTCTGTAAGGAGTTTGTACATTCTCCCCGGTCTGTGTGGGTTTCCTCCGGGTGTTCCGGTTTCCTCCCACATTCCAAAGACGTACGGGTAGGTTAATATGGGTTTAAAATAGGCGACATGGACTCGTTGGGCCGGAAGGGCCTGTTACCATGCTGTAAAAATAACAAAAATAATAATCAGCATGACTTTGGTGGGATCCAGTCTGATTAATTTGATTAGGGTTTTTTGAACTAGCAGCAAAATAACACAATTTATTATGTAACAGCAAAATATATTGAGGTTGATGTGGTCTTCATGGGCTTTGGCCTGGCTTTAGACAAAGTGTCACAGGAGGCTGGCCCAAAAGGTTGGAGCCCACGGGATTGAAGGCAAGGTGGCAAATTGGATCCAAAATTGGCTTGATCATAGGAAACACAGGGTGATGGTGGGGGGGCTGCTTTTGTGATTGGAAGCCAGTGACCAGTGGGGTACCACAGGGATTAGCGTTGGGACTCTTGCTGTTTGTCCCCTATACATTAATGATTTGGGTATGAATGTAGGAGAAATGATCAGTAAGTTCACAGATTACAGAAACATTGGTGTTGTAGCTGGTGAGAAGGATAGTCTTAGGTTATGGAACAATATTGATCAGTTGGTAAGATGAATGGAGGAACAGCAGACGGAATTTAATCCAAATGTGTGAAGTGGTGCACTTTGGGACATCTAATAATGGTAGGACATATGCCATAAATAGCTGGGCCCTAGGGTGTATTGAGGAACAGAGGGACATTGATGTACAGTTCACAGATCCCTAATGGTTGCGGCCTGAGTGGATAAGGTGGTGAAGATTGATTACAGGATGTTCGTCTTCATTAGCTGGGGCATAGAAGATAAGAGCATGGAAGTCATGGTATAACTGTATAAAACTTTGGTTAGGCCACAACTGGGGCTTTGTGTGCTGTTCTGGTTGCCACACCACAGGAAGGACATAAATGAGTGTGCAGAGGAGATTTACCAGGATATTGCTTAGGATGGAATGTTTCAACTATGAGGGGAGGTTGGATAGGTTTGGTTTGTTTTCCTTGGAACAGAGGGAGGTGGGGGGGGAAAGAACCTAATATTGGTGTACAAAATCATGAGGGGCATAGAGTGGGATGTGAGAAACTTTCCCACATAACCAAGACGGCTAAAACCAGAGGGCATAGGTTTAGGTGAGGATTAAGAGAGTTAGAGGGGATCAGAGGAAAAATTTCTTAAACCAAAAGGAGGTTGCAATATGGAACAAACTACCTCAGAAGGTAGTGGAGGAAGGTACTCTCACAACATTTAAAAAGCATCTGAAGGAGCTCTCAAATCACTAAGGCATAAAAGGCTATGGACCAAGTGCTGGAAAATAGGACGAGTATAAATGGACTTTTGATGGTTGGCATGAACGTGGTGGGCTGAAAGGTCTGTTTCTGTGCTGAATGACTGATTGTTGTGGGAGCTTCACCCTTAAGCAAAGTTGGGATCTGAGAGGCACTGAGTGTGAGCAGTGGGGAAATAACTGAGAGCAGGCATGATTTTTGTTTCCATGAATTGTGGAGATTCAAATGGACAAGTTGCTTTCCAAAATATTGGAATCGATGTGCTGTAAATGTGTTTAGTTTCTGGCAGAGTCCGTGCTGTGTGTTCCACTGGGCAAAGATTGTTCTTTTTTTAAACCTGCTGTGACTGCTGTTTATCTCACCACCAATGCTCAATGTTCAAAGTTCATGGCCACAATTCTATGCATAGAACAGTACAGTACAGCACAGCACAGCACAGGAACAGGCCTTGCGGCCCATGATGTCTGTGCTGAATATGATGCCGAATTAAACTAAATCCCTTCTGCCTGTACATGATCCATATGCCTCCATTCCTTGAATATTCATATGTCTAACGGCCTCTTAAATGCCCCCATTGTATCTGCTTCCACCACTACCCCCGGCAGCCCGTTCTAGGCACCGACCACTCTGTTTTAAAAAAAAATTGCCCCCTCCTTTAAACTTTTCCCCTCTCACCTTAAATGCATGTCCTCCAGTACTTGACGTATCTACCCTGGGAAAAAGATTCTGACTGTCTACACTATGACCCTCCTAATTTTATAAACTTCTATCAGTTCTCCCCTCAGCTTCTGACGCTTCAGAGAAAACAACCCGTTTGTCCAATCTCTGTCTATTGCTCATACCTTCTAATCCAGGCAGCATCCTGGTAAACCTTTCCTGCACCCTCTCCAAAGCCCCCCACATCCTTCCTGTAATGGGGCGACCAGAATTGCACACAATAAATTACACCGTGTAATTGAACTAATTCTTGTACATTAGAAATGAGGCACTTGGACAGTTCCCTGAAAAGATCTCCTCTGTCATAAGCATTCTTTGCAAAGAGGGTTGAGGACAGTACCATATCACTTGTATCGTGATCTTTTCTTTCCAATATTCCACCCCCAGGAAACTGAGCAAATGAGTGAAGTAAATACTGAGTAAATAATCCAAAAGCATTTTGAAATTAATCTTCATAGCAAATGCTAGTTTAAAAATGTAGGATGGGACAAATGTGAAGTAAACCCAGCTCGTGTTACAGGTTCCAAGTTATCTTTGTCTAAAAATCCCTCCATGGCATCACCCCATTATACCTCCAGCTCTGTGTCCAACTCGAGCTGTCGCATGTGAACAATGGCATGTTGGTGAGACCCATATCGATCCAGCTTTTGGTACTTGTATTTCTGCTGCATATCTTTCAGCACCTGATTTGTCTGTTTTCCTTCCTCTTGGTGCTGTATTGAAATTACTATGTGAATGTATTGTGATGGGCCAGAATAACACAGATAATTTGTATGCCTAATACAAAGTGCAGTAAAACTCCATTAATCGGGCATGCTTGAGATTTTGGTGGTGCTGGACTAGAAGTTTTCTCAGACTATTGAATATTATTCCAGTTAATACTGCCACACAATTTTTTTTAAGATGCTACATAGTAGTATGATACATTTTCCAGTGAATCCAATGAATATAAAGAGAGTGTGGGAACCATGGCCCCAGTGAATTTAAAGGGAATGTGGGAAACAGGGCCCGGTATGTTAAAAGGAGTGTGGGAATCAGAGTCCCTGTGAGTCAGATGCTGAGCTATCGGGATTCCAAACAGTTGGATGGTGGATTATCAGAGTTCAATTGGATTTGGTTTGCTTAAGAAAAGATTGAGTTAACAATTTTGTTAATTTGAGTTAACAATTGAGTTAATTGTAACCACAACAATTTGCATTTCCACAGTGAGTTTTATACAAAATAATATATGGGTTCTTCATGGAAGCACATCAAGGCAAAAAGTAATTCCCTACTTCAGCAAATGTATTTAAGGTTGCAGCAGAAAATGACACGGAGAGTACAAGCACTCCTTCAGCTGTAATGATATGTTGTACATCAGTAAAATCTGGGATGTTAATCTATATTGGTAAATTTGAGCATTTCCAAAGCCTGATTCAAATCAATGAATAAAAGGAATCATAAAATGATACAGAACATACAGTATGAAGCCACATGGCTCATAGTGCTTGTGCAGCTCTTGGGTACAGCTAACTAGTTAATACCATTCTTCTTTTTCCCCACGTTGTTGCCATTCAAATTTTTGTCCAGTTCTTTCAATGTTATTACAAAATATGCTTCTTCCACCCTTTCGGTAGTATGTGCCACATCACAACATTTCACTCTGTTTCTGGTTGTTTTGCCAATCATTTTAATTCTATGGGTTCTGGTTAATGTAACAAATTAATTATTATATGTATGCAAATTTATTGCAGACATGATTCCATTGATGAACAATTAGAGTGCAAGGACAATTGTGTAAATTTGTTGCAACTTAAGTACACTGGGTTATGTCCAGCACTGAATACTTTACGCCACTATGATGTGTGTTACTCTACATTGACTTTAATGGTATTGAAAATGTATAGCTCTGAACTGGCACATTTTTTCAAATTGTCATGATATTTGTACTGTAAGATGGTTATTATTGTAGCACAAGCACGTCTCTTGAACCCAATGTTTGTAGCTACAGCATCCATTAATTTATACTACACAGGTAATTACTGAATTGCTGCAAACCAAAAAAAAATTTGCTATTGGAGACCTTTACTGAACATGCAATTTAACAAGAGGTTCTTTGTGAGACTAAAAGATAATTCAGATAAGCAAAGGGTACTTGGTGGGGTGTAGAGTGATGCAACAATTAGATGTTTGAAATGGATTTTAAAAATGATGCATCTGAATATGGCAAGTGGTTGAGGACAGTAACAAGGAGCCATGTGGGTCAGAGAGCTTTGCAGAAACATATGTTTGTACTAGCCTGAATGAGGTAGATTTTGCATGGTTGATTTAATGACGTGTTAGAGCCAACAGAGGAATTAGCCCTACAGTGTCCATCTCAGTTTTGAGTAATACATGTAGGATTTGCTCTGAGTTGACTTATTAACACCTGTTGTCAAGCATGTGCCCTTTCTGCCTTAGTGAAGTTAACAATTAAATTATTGGATTTTAGACATTTGCAAACTCTGGGTATTGTATGGATAAAACCATACCAATACAGTAATAGAGAATTGAATATACTTTGGAATTGATCTCCCTGCCAATATTATACATGCAAAAGTGATGATTGTGGCCAAAAGGATCAAATAATGAAAATGGTAATTTGTGATTTTTTGATTTGATGCTGGGAATTATTTGGGGAAGTAGAGAAGAAGGGCATTCATTGTTATATTCTGATGGAATGCATTAATTTGGATTGTAATATTTTGAGACCCTATTTTTGCTTCTGGTTAATATTTGAAACATAGAACATTAAAGCAGGTCTTCCATGAAAACAAAGTTATGAAATGCCAATCAGTGAGGCAGACAGTGTCACCTGTGGCTCACTTGGCAACAGTCTCACCATTGAGCCAAAAGATTGTGGGTTCATGTCCCACTCCAGAGACTTGAGCAATAAATCTGGGTTGACATTCAGCACTGTACTGTACAAGGTAGCCATCCATGTTAAACATATCCTGCCTGCTCTGTCAGGTGGATGTAGAAGATCTCACAGTACTACCTTGAGCAACAATTTTATCCCACAACCAACAGTACTAAAGTGGCATCATTGGTCATTAAAACCCTGCTGTTTATGGAAGTTATTGTACACAGATTGGCTGCTTTGTTTTCAAAACTGCATATATTAAAAGAACTTATTTAGTTCTAAAGGGTGTAATGTCATCCTGGAAGGGGCGTGAAGGATGTGTAAATGTAAGTCACCTTCTTTATAGTGGCCAAATTTAAACCATTTATCTTGCAAAAAATAATGTTTTAATTTAATGGCATCAATCTTCAGTATTTGCTAGGAAAATGTTTTAGCCGCCGCTGCAGATGTTGATTTATTATGATTTGCTTTCATTGAACAGTAAGTGCCTTGAGGTTAGAATGTGAAGTTTACATTATTTCAAGAAGGTAATACACCCATGTTCTTTCATAATCCCTATAAAATCCCCAAAGATGGTGGGGGCAAGCATGCGGGGGTGGGGTTTAGAACAGTAAAAAAAATCACCTTCAGTTCTGTTACATGATGAAAAGTAGTCCAAGAGTCTGCATTAACCTTCACTTCTAATACTGGGATCTGTATGTGTGATGTGATCCCTGCTCCAGCTATAAATAGAGCCAATTTTCTTGGAAGAAATACAACAAACTAGTATTTGCCACAAGTCTTAAGCCTATTCCATTGGATCTTTCCTGTTTGTAATCGAGAATTGTCTGTTGTAATTCTGAATTCATAACTTTTTAGCATTTTCCTTGGTCCTCCCTACTTCATCAATTGAAACAAAACAATCCAGGAATTATTTTATACATTTTTTTTTACCAAAGAGGCCTCAAATTTACACTTTAGTAGGCTATCTTGGTGTTTTTGGCTGATAATTTAACTTATAATTCTCCTTTGAACATTCCAGTGTTTCAGTATTTATTCCGATATTTTGCACTGTACTTCCTTTCCAGCTTTTGTCCTTTGTGCTTTCTCTAATTTGTCTCTATCAAACTGCTAGTTCTGTTTAACTCAAAGTTTTGCAGAACCCTTGGATTAGTCTCTCCAAGCTAGGACAGACTAGAACATTTATTTGCAGACAGAGGGGATCTTTGAATATAAGAGAACCCACCCCAGCAACTACCGGTTTTGGAATTCCTTCTGGCCATTCAGATATAGAATGTGTGGTAACAAGGCAAGTAGATCAGAAGCTCACTTGTATATGCACTGAGGTAACCAGACTCGGCTTCAATGCCACAAAGAACAAGCGTGAGGAAGTCAACAAGGATTTTGTACTTCTGTGAGTTGCAGAGTAATTTGCTTTGCAAAATGTGTATGTAAATGTTTGTGTAAGACAGGATCAGCAAATGTGACAACAAAGCACACCATTTTGTCGTTCATCATCCTCTCTCTACCCAATCCTATAGAGTTGGAGTAACCTGAAAAGAAATGAGATTGAGACTAGGGAAAGATGCAGCGTATCCAAAAGATATTACATTTTTTTAATTGACATTTCAACTTGCATCAGACATTACTGCAATGAAGTTGCTAATGCTGTTGCAAAAATAGATTGAGAGGTGAATTAGAAATGTTCAGCCCAAGGGTATGCAATTCTCTTCTGATACTCCTTCTGTAATAGTAAAACATAATCTGCCTGAGTGTCAGCAGAATCATTAATGGTTTCAAATTTTCAGTTATGTTGCTGCAGATAAAGGCACAATAATTTTCTTCGTAGTGAAATCATATCTGTAATAATTGATGACTCAAAATATCTCCTTGGGAGAAGGCTGCCAGTAGAGAATATCAGGATCTTGGCTTGAGAGGCACTATGTTGAAACAAAATTTGACTTCAATTGATGTGTTAATTGAGAATGCTGTCCTACAGTTGTAATCCCTTTACTGAATTTCTATGGAATAGCCAGTTTGGAGCAGTGTTGTTTATGTACCAAGTTCTTTTGTGTTTGTATAGCAAAAATGCTGGAGAGTCTGATGAAGAGCTATTGACCTGAAACATTAACTCTGTTTCATTCTGTAGAGAGACAGATTAACCTGCTGTGTATCCCTAGTATTATCTGATTTTATTTCAGATTTCTAACATGGCAGTTTTTTGCTTTTCAGTTCCTTTTTCCTTACTAGGGCCATGTAGCAACCAGCTTGTAAACCTCTCTCTGACCAACCCAGAGTTTGATTAGTTAGTGTTGACAAACTACTTGTAAATACTTTTTTTTGCAAGAGTGATGAACATGAGACCTCATGGCAGCACCCCATATCTAGCCACTGTCAACTTTAAATTGTATCATGTAAGCGAGAGACCACAAAGATATCTGGAACTTTCCACTTGAGGTATCGATGCCCAGTGGATTATCCACCATCTCAACTACTAAATTATCTCCATCCATCTGGCCTCAGAACACTGGTGGCAGCAGAAACGTTGCCACGACAAAGTCAGTGTTGAAGATCTCCAGGGCCCTTCAAGGATGGCTCTTCATTGACTCCCAGCCAACGAGAGTTGCAAAGTGTGCACAGCATCTGTGCTGCCCTGAAGTCCATTGTTGTTACCACTTGTGAAGAGAATCTTGGCTACGCTTCCAGAAAGTGCCAGCACTAGTTTGATGAGAGTGATCAGGAGCTTCTGGAGCTAATTAACTGCAAATGCAAGATGTTCCTGAATTGTAAGGGAAAGAAAACAATTCCACCCACCAAAGTCCAACAGAAAATTGTGACCTAAAGGACAAATTGTGGATGGAAAGAAAGCAGGAGGTGCAGCAATTCACTAATAGCTGACATCCTAGATTCTTCAACAATGTCAAGGCCATCAATGGTCCAAGTACCCAAGTGTCCACTCTCTGAGAGCCAAGAATGGAAGTGAACTTAAGGTCAGACAAGCAGTCACCACCGGCTGGAAAGAACACTTTGAAGAAGTTCTCACTGTGACTTTGTCTGCAGTGTCCTTGACTCTATCAAACAGCAAACTGTCTGGTCCAACCCATGACCGATAAAAGATTAACAAAAGGCCACATGCCATCTGGAAAAACTAAGCTATCCCTGTTGAAGTTTTAAAACCTGGCAAAGAGGAAACTTGGCCATGCATACACAACTTCATCTTCCACACCTGGGAAGAGGAGAACATGGAGTGCTGGGAGACTCTCTAACCATTACCATATTTTTAAAAGAGACGTATCCAATTGCATTAACTACTAAGGAGTTTTCCTGCTGTCTGCCACTGAGAAATTCAAACTCGGGGTCCTTCCAGAACACCTCCTCTTTCCCCCCCCCCCCCCCCCCCCCCAAACACACAGTGGCCAAAGTGCTGTACCCTGAGTGGCAGTGTGGGTTCCATCTATCTAGAGACAATAGACATGATCTTCACCTTATAGCAACTCCAAGGAAAATACAAGAGAGTGGCATCATCCACTGTACAAGGCCTTATTTTTAACCTTACGAAAGCCTTGATTCTGTCAGTGGAGAGGAACCATGGAGCTTCCTTCTCAAATTTGGCTCTCTGCAGAAATGCATCTCCATCTTGTGCCTGTTTTGCAATGCAAATCATAATCTTAACCAATGGGTCCACAACAGAACCAAACAGTGCAGTTTGGTATTGAGCAAGGCTGCATCAGTCTGTCTACACTTTCAATCTTTCCCACTGCATTGCCACATCTTGGCTTCCTTCTGGGAGTGGAGCTAATCAGTTTGATATTAATTTCCTTCACTGCAGAACCATGGGTATCCCAACTGCAGTCATTGAGCTGCAGTACGCACGTATTGTGTATGATTGTGTTTGAAGGTGGAACTTCAAGTCATCATCAATTGTTCACTGAACCTGAGGAGACAATGGGCTTTATGCTTGATGTCTGCAGAATAAAGAACATCTTTTGATCATCTGTACAACATTAGCCCACAATAAGTGCCTGGTAAAGGTGGGCCACCTCCCACCTCTCAGGAGCTACCTCACAACAAAGATGCAAAGATGAATGATTCACCATGGCTGTTTGAAGGTCAAGACCTCAAAGCCAGCACAAAGTTATGTGATCTACCAGGCAGCAGTGATCCATGCCCTCCTGTATGTTTCAGAGGGATAGCCAACCTACAGCAGCCGCCTCAAAGCACTGAAGAATACCACCAACACACTGTCCACAGAAAGCTCCATATTCATTGGCTAGATAAGCTTGTCCCCACAAGCATCATCTAAGCCAACTTCCTCAGCGGGGAGGTCTCAATTCCAGTCCATGTTTTGGAAGTGTGCAGGAGCTCAATGTAAACCACAGAAGGAGCACAGGACCTCTCAAACTACTTGCCAAGTCAACCTCCTCCTGCCCTATCTTGTACAGTCTGCAGGTCTCACACTGGCCTCATCAGCCACTTCAGAATGTAGAAAGTTGAGAGGAGGCAGGTCCTCCTTAATCCTAACCAGACCATGTGGTAATAATGTTGAGTTCAACTTGCATTTACTTCAAGCCTACTGCAGATGAACTGCATGGACCGTTACCTGTGAAAGTGACATTCAGTGCTGTCATATTCATCATTGGAGCTGGAGGGGAATTCATATGGATGTGATTTTTAAACCAATCCACACTGGAAAATGGATTGGGTTGCCTGTTGGAGACCTTGCAGAATATTTTGCATTCAAGTCAATGGAGAGTTAAAACAGTGGCCAGTCTGATCCAGCTGGCTTCCTACCAGCCTCAAGTGACCCCTTGTGGAGCAGAGTTAGTACCCTGGGGATGAAGTTTGTTTAGTTTATTCCATTCATAACCAAGCTGAATGATCAGCTTGATTGTACAGATTAGATGTAAGGAAGAGGGAAGCTCTCTGTTGCCCTTGCAGTATTTATCACTGAAATATTACCACATTGCTCTTTTGTGGAACATGACTGAGTACACATTTAGCTGCTTTGTTGATTATGTTGCCACAGTCATTGCACTTCAAAAGGTATTTTGCTGACTGCTTTTGAGTGTCCTGAGGTGGTGAAAAATACTGTGAAGGTTCTTCCATCCTTTCACTTTTGGAATAACAACAAGGAGACAGAACAGATAACTTATCTTTCACTTTATCTATCATCAAAACATATCCTTCCTTTCAACCTTGAGTCAAGATTTGTTTATCTCTGGCCTCTTTCAGCTAGATGTTGGCACTGGAAGATGCTTCCTTTTCAGTGATATTGGTGGTTCTGAATATTAACTTTTTTTTAAATTCAGACTTCACTTAGATTTGTGGCACATAGCACTTCAAGGACGCTTTGGTTTTCCTGTAATCCAGATATTTCCCCCATTCACAGATACATACACTGCCTGGACTCAACATTCAGGAAGGCAACCCAAAGCATATTGTGCTTTAATCGCAGTGTATATTGTTAAGGTACATATATTCATAATATAATAGAAAAATACTGAAAATTTCAAAACTTCTATGGCCTCTTCATCCCCAGAATTTAATGATGTAATTTATGTTACTGTTGTTTGTAAAGCTAGTTATTGGGGTACTGCTATTCTGGACTCTTTTTTTCCAAAAGGTTACTACTATTTTGCAATCCAGCTCTACTTTTTTAGTGTTACATTTTTTATGCTGTTGCTTGATTGTTGTTGGATTTCTGTGAAACTGACAGTCCAAAGGCAACTCCCAGTTTCACTATAAATCTCCCCTTTAGTAAGACAGTAAAATCATGAACTCCCAATAAACGGGGTCCACAGTTATGTTGCTGGAATAAGGGTATCAAATTATGAATCCTATGAAAACAAGCTTAGATTGTTCATATTTCTGGTTTGTGATCTGCACCTTGCCCTCCAGTCTAGCATGTTATGCTAATGATGCATTTATTCTACAGTCTAGTTATATGTGCAGTGCAATGCATTTGATTGGGAAAGTGCTGATTTAATTATTTAAAGCATTGTTACTTGTTTTATTCTCCTTGTAGTTGATGAAATGTCTGAATCTAGTTATATCATATTAGCGAATTGGTTGCCAAACTTCCACATCAGTGACTTAAGAATAATTTCACATTTAATAAATTAAATTTCTTTAACATTGTTTCTTTACAAAACACAGGCCTCCAATTTGTGTTCCTATTAAAATCTGGGTTCACTAACTAAAATAAGAGTACTTGGTGGAATATTAAAATTTAATACTTTGAGCATTAAAGTCTAGACCCATGAGTTTGAGTTTCTACTTCATTAAACTCAACTGTAGAAATGTTGGTCTTAATCCATTTACTTATCCAATACACATTTGTCCTTGTGCACTGACACAAAAATGTATGCTGTCTGTCTGAACTGAGTAGGATGTATACAAAAGGAGGTTTTTGGCCTGATCTGGATACACTATGAATGGAAAGTTTATGCTGTATACAGAGAACACACTTTTTGAGTTAATGGTCTCTCAAACTGGCTGTCATCTGAATTTACTGTTGAATCCTGCAATGCTATGTAAATCCTAACAGAAATTCTTTCTTGGACTTGTCTGAGAGCTGGTTAGCACAACTTTCGGCTGTTAACAAAGCATTGGCTTGTCTTAGCTCTGTCTCATTTGGTCCTGAAAAAGTGCCAGAGAATCCAAGAGCATTACATCATAATGTTGGGAACCCCTGTGTAGGAGTGACTGCTGCAGGGATACTGTAGCAGTGTGATTGCAGCCAGAACAAACACTTAAACTCTTACTCTTTTTAGGTGTTTGGCAAGTAGAGCTAAAATTGCTCAGGGAAATTAAGTGGTCACAAACCAAGATTTGGGTGTTGAAGGGATGAATTGAAATTGGTTTACTATTGACACTTTTACCAAGGTACAAACAAAATCTTGGCTTGCATTCAGTTCATACAGATCAATTCATTACACAGTGCATTGAAGTAGTACAAGGTAAAACAATACAGAATGCAGAATAAAGTGTTACAGTTACAGAGAAAGTGCAGTGCAGGTAGACAATAAGGTGCGAAGTCACAATGAGGTAGGTTGTGAGGTCAAGAGTCCATCTTATCATACTAGGGAACCGTTCAATAGCATTGCCATAGTGGGATAGAAGCTGTACTTGAGCCTGGTGGTACACGCTTTCAGGCTTTTGTATCTTCTACGCGATGGGAGAAGAGAATGTCTGGGGTGGATGGGGTCTTTGATTATGCTGGCTGCTTTACCGAGGCAGCGAGTATAGACAGAGTCCATGGAGGGGAGGCTGGTTCCCATGATGTGTCCACAACTCTCTGCAGTTTCTTGTGGCCACGGGCAGAGCAGTTGCCATACCAAGCCGTGATGTATCCAGATAGGATGCTTTCTATTGTGCATCAATAAATATTGGTGAGTGTCAAAGGGGACATGCAAAATTTCTTCAGCCTCCTGAGGAAGTAGAGGCACTGGTGAGCTTTCTTGGCCATGGCATCTACGTGAGATGAGAAAGAAGTTAACAGAATAGAGTGAAGACTGTTATTACTTATTCATGGATTTACTGTTAGTGAGATGTACTGGAAAAGATAATTAGTTACTGGCACAAGGAGCACTGCAACGAAGGTCTATAGCATTGGTTGGATTAAAGGACACTGGGATGAAGGAAAGCTTTTAAAAAAAAGTGTGAACTTGTATTTATAGGTTGTCTAAGGTAAAGTGGCTATGTGAGTTTGAGGGAAATAGAAAAAATAAAACAAGCTTCATCTTATCTGTACATAGTATTGTCCCTTCTTGGCAAAGCCCTTGGAAAAAGGGATATTCTCAACCCAGTTCTAACACTCGACTCAATTAGAACCCAGTTCTAACACTGTTACTACTACTCAGGATGACGTTAGTTAACTCCAAGCATCAAGGTAGAACCTCAGTGGACCAGCCCCTAACATGTATATAACAAACTAAGTGAGAAGTAATCAAATAAGCCCAATCATATTGCTTGAGTTCAGCTATGACGGTTTCTGAGGTATGCACTAAATACTCCAGTGCAAAAGTTTTCATGAATTGGGAGTAAGCCCCTCACCCTCTCAAGCATGCTCTACTATTTAATAAGACGATGGCTGATCTAATTGTAATTGCAACCCTGCATTCCCATCTACCCATAGTGATTTCACTCCTTTCTTATCAAGTACCTTTCTCACTACCTTTCTTTATCAAGTATCTGTCTACCTTTGCCTTAAAAACATTTCAACACACTTCAAAGAAGACTATTTCAAAGATACCCAACCCTCTAAAAGATTTGTGTCTCCTCTCTCATGAATAGGCAACCTCTGTTTATAAATAGTGACCCCTAGTTCTAGGTTCTCCCAAAGGAGGAAACATTCTCTCCATGTCCTCCCTTTCAGGAACTTAAATGTTTTCAATTTAAACTAAAGCCAGTGTGCTGATTTTAAGTATTTAAAAATTAAACTTTTTATATATTATTAGGTAATTAAACTATACAAATATCATCCACAAAGCAGGCACTTTCAAAGTAAACATTTTTATTTCATTCACTGCAAAATGGGATAATGTAACGTCACCCAGAAAGACAACATCAGCATTAATGTGTATGCCTACAATGTCCAGTTTGGTTCACTACCACTTCTCTTATCCCTCCATTGTCACTAAAATATCAGATTGTTCAATTATAGTACATATATATGAGCTGAAATTTCCTCAAATAATTATTAGATTGAAGCCTCTATTTCAGACCCTTTGCAAACTCTGTTCTGGAGCCACTAACTCATCCGTCACCCTAGCATCTATCTGGGAAATGGCTTTTGTAGTTTCATCATATTTGAGTTCAAGATTTGCTTTGGACCACACCTCAATCCTTTAATAAGACCACTCTTTCTATCTCTGTAAAGTTGCTCATCACCTCTCTATCAGCTTGTCTGCGGCTGAACCCTCATCCAAGTTTTGGTACCTCTGGATTTGATTATTCCAAGCTTGCATAGAACATAGAACAGTACAGCATGGAACAGGCCTTTCAGCCCACAATGTTGTGCCGATCTAATAAAATTAGTAATCAAATGCCCAGCTCAACTAATCCCTTCCACCTAAATATCCATATTCTTGCATTTCCCGCACATTCATGTGCCTATCTAAGAGCCTCTTGAATGCCCCTATTGTATCTGCCTCCACCACCACCCCAGGCAGCACATTCCAGGCACCCACCACTCTCTGTATGTTTTTAAAAAAAACACTTGTCCCAGACATCTCCTTTTGAACTTGCCTCCTCTCACCTTTAAATGCATGTCCTCTGGTATTAGACATTTCAATCCTGGGAAAAAGATACTGACCCACAACATCTACCTATGCCTCTCATAATCTTATAAACCTATTATCAGATCCCCCCTCAACCTCTGCCGCTCCAGAGAAAACAACCCAAGTTTGTCCAACCTCTCCTTATAGCACATGCCCTCTAATCCAGGTAGCATCCTGGTAAACCTCTTCTGTACCCTCTCCCAAAGCTTCCACATCCTCCTTATAATGGGTGACCAAAACTGAATGCAATACTCCAGATGCAGCCTAACCAGAGTTTTATAAAGCTTGCAGCATAACTTCCTGACTCTTGAACTCAATGCCTCGACTAATAAAGGCAAGCATGCTATATGCCGCCTTTACCACCCTATCAACCTGTGTAGCCACTTTCAGGGAGCTATGAACTTGGACCCCAAGATCCCTCTGCTCATCAACACTGTTAAGGGTCTTGCCATTAACAGTGTACTGTCTCTTTACATTTGATCTCCCAAGGTACAACACTTCACACTTGGCCAGGTTAAACAAAATATGCCATTTCTCCACCCATATCTGCAGCAGACCTATATCCCACTGTATCCTTTGCCAGTCTTTTACACTATCCACAACACCACCAATCTTTGTATAATCTGCAAATTTACCCACCAATCTACATTTTCATCCAGATCATTTATATACATCACAAACAGCAGAGGTCCCAGTATGGATCTCTGGAACACCACCAGTCACAGACCTCCAGCTAGAATAAGTCACATTGACCACTATTCTCTGTCTTCTACGGGCAAGACAATTCTGAATCCAAACAGCCAACTCGTCATGGATCCCATGCATCTTAATTTTCTGATGAGCCGTCCACGAGGACGTAAGTAAAACGCCTTACTAAAATCCTTGTGGGCAACATCCACAGCTCTACTTTCATCAATCATCCTTGTCACCTCCTCAAAAAAAAACTCAATCAAGTTGATAAGAAGTGACTTGCCCTGCATATAGCCATGCTGACTGTCCCTAATTAGGCTATGGTTTTCCAAATGCTCATAAATCCTATCCTGAAGGATCCTCGCCAGAAACTTCCCTACCACTGACATGAGACTCGCTAATCTATAGTTTCCAGGATTATCCTTGTTTCCCTCCTTGAATAATGGGACAACGTTAGCTGCTCGTCAGTCCATCAGGACCTCGCCTGTGGCTAGAGAGGACATGAAGATCTTGGTCAAGGCCCCAGCAGTCTCATCTTTTGCCTCTCTCAATAACCTGGGATATATTCCAATAGGCCCTGGGGACTTATCTAGTACTCATTTAGGACCTTGCCACATATTCCGCTTCCAAGCACGTGTTCCCTCCTTCATCCTTGAGTGGTCCTACCCTCTCCCTGGTTATCCTCTTGCTCTTGATATATGTATAGAATGCCATGGGATTCTCTTTAATCCTACTTGCCAAGGACTTTTCATGGCCCCTCCTGGCTTTCCTACTTCCCTTCTTGAGTTCTTTTCTGGCTTCTTTATAATCCGGAAGGGCTCTGTTTGATCCTAGCTTCCTAAGCTCTACATACTTCTCCTTTTTCTTCTTGACTAAATTCACCACCTCTCTTGACATCCAAGGTTTCCTTACCCTGCCATCCTTGTCCTTCCTTCTTACTGGAACATACCTGTCCTGTACTCTGTGCAGTTGGTCTATAAACACCCTCCACATGTCAGATGTGGACTTGCCCAAAAACAGCTGTTCCCAATTAACTCTCCCTAGTTCCTGCCTAATGCTCTTGTAATTTGCCCTGCTTCAATTTAATACTCTCCCGCAAGGTCCATACTTATCCTTATCTATAACTATCTTAAAACTTAAGGAGTTGTGACCGCTGTTCCCTAACTGTTCTCCCACTAAAAGGTCGGTCACCTGACCAAGCTCGTTACCCAACACCAGGTCCAGTACAGCCCCTCTTGTTGGACTATCTACATATTGATTTAAGAAACCCTCCTGGATAAACCTAACAAAATCCTGCTCCATCTAAACCTCTTGCACTAAGGAGGTCCCAGTTTATATTAGGGAAGTTGAAGTCCTCCACGACAACAACCCTATTGGTTTTACACCTTTCCCTAATCTGCCTGCATATCTGTTCCTCAATGTCCTGGCGGCTACTGGGGGGTCTGTAGTATAATCCCATCGGAGTGATTGCACCTTTCTTATTTTTGAGTTCTACCCATATAGACTCAGTGGATGAACACTCCATTATGTCCCCTCTGAGTGCAGCTATGATATTGTCCCTGATTAGTAGTGCAACGCCAACATACCCTCCCTCGCGCCCCCCCCCCCCCCACAGCCCCAGCCCCAGCCCTTTCTTCTCTATCTTTTCTAAAATACCAAAACCCTGGAACATTAAGCACCCATTCCTGTCCCTCTCTCAATCAAGTCTCTGTAATGGCCACAACATCATAGTTCCATGTACTGATCCATGATCTAGGTTCATCACCCTTACCCATAATACCTTAGCATTAAAGTACACACACATCAACCCGTCCATCCCATCGTGTCTATTACTTTGCTCCTTCCTGTTCATACTAGTTCTGACTTGCACCTTCCTCTGAATCCCTCCACTTTCTGACCTGGTGCTCTGGTTCCCATCCTCCTGCCAAGCTTCCTGCATTCTATCCTTCCTATAGTCAGATGTTTACCAACTAGCAATGATTTGTTTGCCTATATTTTTGTACTTCCTGCCCAACATTGTCTCCCATTTTAACAATGCCTCATTTAAAAAAAATTCTCACCCTTTTCTTATCTCTACATAATGATCCCCTGCTACCTTTTAATCTCCATACTATAACCTTGCAAATACCTGAGTTGCTGCAGTTCTGATTTTATGATCATTCCTAAATGCAATTGCTCTTCTATTAAGATCTTGCCAAGACCTTGAACTCTCAAAGTGCCCCTCTAACCCTGCCTCCTCCTCTCCCTCTTCCTCTTAAGATTCTCCTCAAAAGCCTACATCAGTGATTACATTTCTGTGCATCCACTCTAATATCACCTTGTGTCTCAGTTAAATGTTTTTCCCATGAAGTCTGATCGTTTGGCTATCTTAAAAGCACAGTTAGTTTTCATTGCTGTTATTACTGAAGTTCTGCCAAACTCTAGTATCTAGTTTCTTTTACTACTAAAATCCAAAATGATCTGTATTTATTTCATAGCTGTGAATAGGCTGTTGCATTTATTTCTCCTAGTTTCAGCCGAGTGTATTCTCGTGTGTCCTTTTGACTGGAAGGAATATGCACCCAGTAGAGGAAGTTCAATCATGGTGTTGGTTCCATGGGGGGGGGGGGTGGGGGGGGGGGGATCTATCCTTAAAAGATTTGGAGGTTAATGAGCTGTTATAGTTGCTTTATATGAGTGTCTTGAGTCCAGCAAATTGCTCGTAATAGAATGATTCATGCAGTCCAATTACAAATGACTTTATCTCCAACACCAGCCATGTTGCATTTGAAATATTTCAAATTAAGCAAGAAGTCAACCACACCCTGAGGAATGAGAAGTAAGTAATAACTATTTCACTTTTTTCCCCTACTAACCATTTGTTTCTTTAAAGTTAATGATGTAAGCTGCTAAAGTGAACAGCTGCTCTCTCAACAATCTGGACAAGACTGCCGAAGCTGTTCCAGGGAAAAATGGAATGAGTTAATATTTCTGAGAAAGGGATTTATCCAGCAAAACTTTTTCTCACTGATGTTGTTTCTTTCTCCGCTTTCAAGAAACTTAACTTCTTTCAGAAATTAAGTTCCATTGATTTCCAAAACCATGCACTTGATACTGAGGCTATCTGGATCTAAATCTATCTTCTGCAAGTATTGGTAGAATGTTTATTGCATGCCCTGAGATTCTCCCCAAATCTTGCACAGTTTTCTCAGTCGTTACCACCAAAAAGAGATCATTTGATTATTTATTCGTTTTCTCTTTGTAGGACCTCACTGAATTCAAATTGGCTACAAATTTGTCTTTAAAGCTATGGAGGTGTGACCAAAGTAACTCATTAGTCATAACAGGATAAAATGTATGTTTTTCACAAATATTTACGTATCTGCTTTGGCATAAACATCTGAAGGAACTTCACTGATAGGCATAAGGAAAATGGATGCAGTGTTAGGAAAAGAGATTAGTAGGGAATGATCATAAAGAATTATCCCCAGCTATTTATATTTATCCTCTATTCACTCACTGTCCTCTACAAGGGATCCCATTCTATTCTCAATGATGTGCAGTAATACTTTACTGAGTAGTAAGTTATTGTGGGAGTGCACGACACATGGTCACATCTAAAGATAATGCTGCATGAATTTGCTTAGCTGAAAGCAAGTTCGTTGCCATCAAACAAAAGTCTAGGAGCACAGTTTTGAATTCTGGTATGGATTTAAACAAAGGCATTTTTGTGTGTGGGATGGGAGATGCCCTCTTTTCATTGCAACCATCAGGGAAGAGGTACAGGAGCCTGAAGACCCACACTCAATGATTCAGGAACAGCTTCTATCCCCTCCGTCATTAGATGTCCGTGAACACTACCTCATTGTTCCTTTTTCTTGCACTATTTATTTGTTTGTAATTTATAATTTTTGTCTTTGCACTGTCCTGCTGCTGTAAAACAACAAATTTCACATCATATAAGACAGTGATGATAAACCTGATTCTGATATGTGCGCAAAACACCACTGAAATAGACAGATTTTGAAAAGCTTATCTTGCTAATGTACCAATGTATGTGGCATGAGCTTTAAAGCCCTTTGGTCTAGTTTAAAAAAAACAACACAGATTTGACTTCTAGAGCCCTTATTTAATGGAGCTGGTCAAGTTTTAGTTGAGGTTTAACAAGATGTGTGTTAATGCTACTGGTCATATGAATCTGGCAAGATTGACTCCGTTACCATCAACTGTGTAAGCCAGATACCAAGACTTGCCACTGTTTATAAAGTGGAATTAAAGCAGCTTTAGATCCAATATGTCATGTAGTTTACCATCTGAATTTCCTGTGCAATCCTTTATATATGGGTCAGAGGCATGCCCAGGGAAATTTATATTTTCTGCCTTTTGGTGCAGCACTCGTGCATTATCTTGGGCAAAATAATGTAAAATGTAGGCATTCTGGTAAGGTTGATCGATGGTATTTGAAGATCATAGTTACAGAATAAGCATTAAGTTTCTGTAGGATGTGAATTTCTGAAGTAATTAAAACCAGAGGGTACAAATACATATTATAATAAATTAAGGATTTTTTTAAAAACCAAAATCATGCAGGAACTTTTGAAGTAAAGAAATATGCCAGAGAATCATCTTTTATGTGAGCTCTCATTTAACTACTGTGAATAATTTATTAATAGAGAAAAATTGCACAAAATTCACTTTTGACAAGGGAATGTATTCCTACAGTAACAGTATTAGATATTAATGGGTACAAAATGGAAGTTGTGCAGAATTGTATGTTAACTGCTATTGAAATTTATTGTTAGTGTTGTTGTGGACATAATCTTCCACATCCCTACTAATATCATTTTAATAGGTTTGAACTCCAACCATTTTTCTTTGGACCTTGGCTGCATTTTAAAGCCTGGATTTCTTACCCAAATCAGGTCCTAAGAAACTAGCTGTGAGTTGTTGCAGTTTCTACCATGGTGTTAGGATGCCCTGTATCACTGGCTCCATGACAATGAGGGAAAGGCTGTATATGTTGAAGTCAGAATGGTATGTGAATTTGGTGGAAAACTTCGTGATTATGATCTTGTCACAGCATACCCTGCTTAGGAAAAAGGGCTACCTTAGTAATAATTTGATGAATTGCAGTCTTGGATTGTACAGACTGCAGCTACATTACTGAGTAGATGTACAGTTCTGTGGCAAGGGTGCTAACAAATTGAACTGCTTTCCCCTGGAAGCTATTGAGCTTGAATGTTGCTGCAGTTGCACTCCTTCCTGACTTGCACCTTGATTGAATTAATCAGGGGCAACTATATCTATTTGTATTTTACATAGTTGTGCCTATTCTTCCCTTTCTTGATATAATGTTTCCAATAATTTAGCACAAGAGTGTGATGCCAATTGCAATTGCCAAAGTATATTGCTCAAATGCAGCCCTCACCCCATTCCCCTCCCCCAACGTAACAGGTATAGAGTTCCCTTGGCCTCACCAACCATCCCATGAGCCTCTGCATCCAACATATTCTCCACAACTTCCGCCATTTCCAACAGGACCCCACCACCAGGCACATCTTCCCTTTCCACCATCCCCACTTTCCACAGGGATCACTCTTTCCACAACTCCCTCGTCCGCTCGTCTCTCCCCACCGATTTTCCCCCTCCAGGCACTTATCCCTGCAACCGTACAAAGTGCTACACCTGCCCCTACACCTCCTTCGCTGCCATTCAGGGCCCTAAACAGTCCTTCCAAGTGAGGCAGCACTTCACATGTGAATCCATTGGTGTCATTGCATCCGGTGAGACCCAACGCAGATTGGGGGATTGCTTCATCGAGCACCTTAGCTCCGTCTGCCGTACCAGCCAGCCATTTTAATTCCATTTCCCATTCCCACACTGACATGTCTCTTCACGGCCTCCCTTACTGCCAAGTTGAGGCCAGATGCAGATTAGAGGAACAACACCTCATATTCTGTTTTGGTAGTCTCAAACCTGACAGCATCAACGCCAACTTCTCTAACTTCTGAGAACCACTCCCCTCTGTTTTCTCCTCTGCCACCCCCCCCCCACCTTTTGTTTTCCCTTATCTCTCTGGCCCCCTTTACCCCTTCTCTTTCCTCTCCCCTGCCCTAATGACTTGCCCATCACCCACGCCTTCCTCCCTCTGGTTCCCCACCTCCATCCCTTTATTCCATGGTCTGCCACCCTCCTATCAGATTCCATCTTCAGCCCTTTGCCTCTTCCACCTATCACCTCTCACATCATTCCCACTGCCAACCCCCCCCCCCCCCCCCCCCCCCCCAACCTTCCTCCTCTCACCTGGATTCTCACCTATCACCCCCCAGCTCGTGCTCCTACCCCTCCCACCTGCCCCTCCCCACCCTTTTATTCTGGCTTCTGCCCTCTTTCTTTCCAGTCCTGATAAAGGATCTCTGCCCGAAACATTGACTGTTCATTTCACTCTATAGATGCTGCCTGACCTGCTGAGTTTCTCCAGCATTTTGTGTGTTGCTCCCAAATGGTGCTTAATTAGTCATGTCGTATATTAAATCTATTCCTGAACTCTTGCTCTTTTCACATCAGTTCAGTTGGAAGGCAGTAGTTCTTCCCTCAAAGGAAAAGATACACTTGGCAAATGTATTCCTTTTCACTCTCCATTTTCCAAAAAAGAGTGTTCTCTAATAATTCAGCTGACTTCAAGATGATGAGTCGATGAGCTCTACAATCTCCCACTTTAAACCAGCAAAGATTTGACCTTCATGGGAAATAGCACTGAGTTCCCATTCTGATTATTGCCCAGGGACAACTACTGCCAGTGGCCATGCTGTTGCCAGATATAGATTACTACAGTGCAATCCCTCTGTAGATTGTTGTTACCACATCTTGTTCTCAAGGTACATGTACCCAACCAAAGGCTGTTTGTTTCATATACACACAAGCAGCCTGATTGATGGACTATAGTTGTATTGGACAAGGAAGTACAAGTTCAGATCAAAGAGAAGCATCTTGGCTTGGGGAACAATGACTGAGCTATATTGTGGGGTGGGGTGTTGTGTGAGCAGTTGTGGGAGGGACTGTCAGGATTTCAAGCAAGGAAATGCTTTGTAGGTCTAATAGTGGCTGTGGGGTATTGGGATTGGCGGGATGGGTGAAGGTGAGGAGGAATATACAGATCAGAAAATGAAGACCAAGAGGAAACATTGCTCACGTCCCTGAAGCTGTGCTGGAAAGGCATTCATCATCTTTTACCACCTAAATTTCCCAGGCCTGGGAAATTTGGCTGTTGAGAATTAAAAATCGCCTTCATTTTAACAGTTGATCTATCAGCCATCACATGGGATTGAAATGACGAGAGACATTTGGAGCTGGAGGTAAGTGGGTTTGAGGCAAAGTGGATTTTTGCCTTTTTAGCCTCGGATGAAGCAACTTCAACCCATTTGTTCTTGTGTTAAGTTCTACCCCATTGGCTTTAATTCTCCCGTTGCCTTTTTCTGCAGAAGACAAGAAAGATGCAGAGAAGGAAGCAGATAGAATTTGGTACTTTTTGACCACATGCTTTTGATCTATATTTTCATAAGATCGTGGAAAATCTACAACAAAGAATGAGGCTATTCAGCCCATTGAATCTGTGGTCAAAAAAGAACTACCTAGCCCAATCCCACCGTTTGGCATTAGGACCTTGGCCATGCACATTCCAGTTCTTTAAGTACACACCTTGTGTGGTTTCTGCCTCTGCCAGCCTTCCAGGCAGCGAGTTCCAGACCCCTGACACCCCTTGAATGGGAAGGTTTCCTCATCTCGCAGTCTACTGGATTTTGACCTCGCTGCAAAGGGAAATGGGTCCTATCTGTCGACTCCATCTCATCCCCTCTTTGCATTGCAGCTTGTTTTTGCAGTCTTTTTAGTGTTTCAGTCCTGTACTTTAAGATCTTTTTATGTTCTTGATTGCCACAGTGACCATGTTTAGATTATCCATGGGCACTGCTGTACCCAAGATCTGCTTTGCTAAATTGTTTGGTGTCTGTATAAGTGGTAATTTAATCTTCATGGTACCGCATTATAAATATTGAATGAGTAGCAGATCCCCATTTGACTTGGATGGACAGCCGCTTGTTATAGTGTCTAGCTTCTGACCACAGCACAATGCATCAGCTATCGTATTTCAAACCCTGTTCCCACGAGTGTTCATAAACCCATCTGTGGATAATCTGCTACCACGTTGATATTACTGATGCATTTGGATACTTCTGAACCAAACAACTCCACATCAGTAAACAGGAGATTCGACCAGGATGATGCAGCTGGCCAGTCATTTCCAATATACAGAGATGTATTGGTTTCAGCTGATGGCATATCCATTGAAGTGGCCACTGATCTGGTTTTGTTTGTGGATCATGATGTTGTTGAAAATGCTGATACCACAGTAATAAAACTGGACAGCTGTCAGGCTATTGTCACTACTGCAGCATCAATCCAAGCGTGTCAAAATAAATGTTCAATTTTGAAAACTATTATCTAGTTAAATCTGTTTATATTCAGTCTTGGTTTTATTTTAACTTAATTTTGCTGTTTTTCCAACTAAATCATTTTTTTCTCTAAATATTTGGTGACAATCTCCTTTCGTTCTCTTGGCTTAAAAAATGGAGAGGATGACAATTTTTTTTGTAAGTCTAAAAGCTGGAAGCCTGTTTCAGTCAGTGACAAAGACCTACGAAAGGTTAGCTTTGGGTTTTCTATTGGAGACTTTTAGAAATATGGTAACTTTGTTTCTCCAATTGGATTCAAAGCCAGTAGGCTAGAGGGGAAACAGAAGTGATCCAGGCTTACCACATTCTGTTCATTAACTCCATGCTGAAAGTGGAGGAGACTGGATGTTGCTCAAAACAACAACTGACTTGTATGTTACTAACATATCTGAATAGTTTGTTAGACACTGCTTCAAAGGGTTCTTTCTTCCTTTTGATTTAGTGATTTGTGCTGGAGCATAGTTCAAATGTCAGTAACATTTATTTACATGTTTATGTATTTACTCGTGTATATTTACGCACACACTTAAATGTATGTGTATATTTGTTGTATGTTATATCTAATACAGTATCAAAATTGATCATTGCATTTTCCTAGAGCCACCCAATGTTCCCCTGCCACAAATGTAATTGAATCTCATTTGCACCTGGGGCAAAATTACAGTGGCAGGCCAGAAGCAGACTTGAGGAAGTTCCTCAACCCATCCCTTTTATAACTGCTCCACAGAAAGAAGTCTTTATATTTCCCCCTCACAAGACATTTTAATAAACCCACACTCAAATTCATCTCAACTTCCACGGTAAGTAGTGCTCATACATTCCGGTTTGTCCCTTTCAAAGCAGGATGCTGGGTGAATAGTGTGCAAATACACTTTCCATTTGCTTGTAATTTGCACTTCAACATTCCAGCAAACTTTTTATAGGATAGTTTAAACTCTCAGCTAGCCTTTGGGTTTGCCATGTGTCCAGATGCACTGTTTGGACGAAATATATGTAAATTATTTTCACCTTAAGCCATTATTTGCCTATATCATGGCGAAGAAAATCCCCATGTTATTATCACCAACCTGGATGATTCCTCCTATTCATTTGTTGTTCATATATTTCCAAGTTCTTTGAACTGTTGTTGAATGATCTTTTGAAGCATTTTCTCGAGCTCCAGAGGTGGTCAACTCCCAGTTCCTTTGCATTTAAGCATACAAATTAAACCACCACTGAAATTTCAAAGTGTGCAACTGTTCCTGATAGTCTTGCCAGATCTCAGTATTTTTGCATTTGGTAGAGACCACTGCTGTCATACTGTGTCTGAGTAAGTCTGGATAATTCAACCTTAGAGTCATAGAGAGATTAAACACAGAAACAAGCCCTTCAGCCCACGGAGTCTGCCACAACCATCAACCACCCATTTACACTAATCCTACGTTAGCCCCATTTTTGTTCTACTCTCCCCACATTCTCATCAGCTCTCCCCAGATTCTACCATTCACTTATGCAGTAGGGGCAATTTACAGTGGCCAATTAACCAACCAACCCATGTCTTTCGGACCTGGAAGGAAACCTGAGAACTTGGAAGAAACTTGCGTGGTCACAGGGAGAACATGAAAACTCTACACACGTAGCACCCAAGGTCGGGCTTGTGCGTGGATCTCTGGTGCTGTGAGGCAGTGGCTCTACTGGCTGCACCACCGTCCATCCTTGAGATATGGGAGCCAGTTTTAATTATGTAAACTGGGAGGCCGAGCATAGCCACTTCCCTCAAGAATGGAAGTGACGTATTTTACTTTTGATGGGGTGAATTCTTGTTTCAAGACATTTGGGAATTTTCTTCTTGTCCTGTTGTTGTTGAGTCTCCAACTTAAGCTAACATGCTGTAACTGGCCCTTGCCTCAAATCGTGGTCAAATGCCAAAACAAAAATAGCATGACGTCTCCCTTCCCTCTTTTTCCCCCTCTTTTTAAAAAAAAAACAAATGTCATACTATTTAAATTAAAGGATGCAAACATGAAAAGAAGAAAATATATGGGTTTTGAATGATGACTGAAATAAACTTTCTACGCAAACTTGAACAACTCCCTTCCATTGCAAATACTTTCTCAACTGACCAGCCCTTAAGGTGTCTCAACAGTAGTTGGAAAGCAGAGCTAGATTTTCTGTGGCTGCAGCATTTGGTCGATCATACATGTATAAATTTGTAAACTTTTAGAAATGGAACTTTTACCCTAGAAAAAGATGCATGTGGTTTTTATGCTTTCTCCTCCAGATAAATTGGCAACTGGAATTTGAAAAGTCTTGATGCACTAAAGAAGGATAGATTCAGAGAAAAGAATTAAATTTAGCTTTTAAAAAGCAGCTAAATATGATTCAAAAGAGCTGCATCTGTTTCAGCCATAAGAAGATAAGGTTGCTAGGTACAAATGAATGAACTACAGGAAGTAAACAATGTTCAACAAATATTGCAAGTTTTAGTGTTAAAACAATTTGTAATTAATACTGCTATTGTAGTGTGCCAGGCACAAATATTTTATCTTATTGCAAGCCTTTAAGCTAAAGGATAATGGTTTTAGGTATCCACAACTTTGGTTCACAAGCTCTTATTTCACATCTGTTTCAGGTATGTATAGCTTATGTTTAAATGTCTGAGTTTTTGCTCCTGAGTGGAATTAGTGTCATTGAGTGGATTGCACAGGGGAGGAGGGTCAGTGTGGGATTTAGAAATATTTCGGTATTGAGTTTCAGAGTTGAGTTCACGGCATCAGAGTTCATTGGCAGGTTATAGCAAGCTTGGATACTTGGACCCAAGGTCATGCCTTTATGGGAGTCTGGAGCAGTCTCAGAACACAAACCCATCAGGGAGTCACTTTAGATCATTGTGTGGTGTGAAGAGTGGGAAAGAATAGCATTATGTAGTAGGCAGCATGGTTTAATAGTTGAAAACTACTGTGAAAGCAATTTATCACTTTGATAGCTATAGAAGATAATACAAGGAAAGGAAATTCTTGTACAGTTTTAACAGCCTGTCAGCCACAAAGCCCATACCCACTGACTTAAACAGAACTGTCCAAGACTGAATAGTTTCAGCATATAAAAACAATCAAAAACATTGCAGTTTTTTTTAAACTTGAGACAGGAAATTAAATGCAAACATTTTTTTTCAAAAAGCAGCCTAAAACTTGAGTAGATTTAATGATCCCTTCCACTTAACTGAGACCTGGCACAGTATCTTTACGTAATATTCCCCATCATAGATTGTGTGGAACCTCTGCAACTCCTTACTCCCATGTTGAACTTCACAAGGTGTGTCTGTGACAAAGCACAACCACTGGGTCCTATACAAGATGATACGAAAGTTGGTGGTGTTGTGTATAGTCTGGAAGGTTGTCCAAGGCTACAGCAGGATAGAAATCAAGTGGAAAGTTGGACAGAGCATTGGTAGGTACAAGATGGTGCATTTTGGGAAGTCAAAAGTCGAGTTTATTGTGATATGCACAAATACGTGTGCACAGGTGCAATGAAAAGCTTACTTGCAGCAGTATCACAGGCACAACTTTCACAAGAAAAACAAATTAAATGTTATACAAAATTATACAAGAAAGAACACAATTAGAACAAAAAAAAGTCCATTGTAGTGCAGAGTGATCATAGTATTGCTATTACTGAGGTAGTGATTAGGGTTGAGCAGGTTGGTTCAAGAACCAAATGGTTGAAGGGAAGTAGCCGTTCTTGAACCTGGTAGTGTGGGACTTAAGGCTTCTGTACCTCTTGTCAAATGGTAGCTGTGAGAAGATGGCATGGTCAGGATGGTGGGGAGCTTTGATAGATGTTGCCTTCTTGAGGCAGTATCTCATGTAGATACTTTCGATGGTGAGGAGAGATGTGCCTGTGATGTATTGAGCTGAGTCCACAACTTCTTACATTCCTGTGAATTCAAATTGCCATAGCAGACCAAGATACAACCCATCAGGATAGTCAAATAGGATTAGCTGTATACAGTAACTGGTAGGGCATTAAGGAATGTTGATGAACAGAGGGATCATGGGTCAATCCATAGTTCCCTGACAGTGGCAACACAGGCCAATAGGGACGTGAAGAAGGCTTATGGCCCAACTCATCCATACCGACCAAGTTGCGTACTTGAGATAGTCGCATGTGCCTGCATTTGGCCCATATCCCTCTAAACCTTTCCTATCCATGTACCTGTTTAAATGTTGTAATTGTACCTGCCTCTACCACTTCCTCTGGCAGATCGTTCCATGTACCCACCATCCTCTGTGTGAAAAGGTTACCCTCTGGTCCTCTTCAGAATACAAAAGTTGCAATCTTACGTGGCAACTTTATAAAACACTGGTTAGACCGCACCTGGAGCATTGTGTGTAATTCTGATCAACACTGTAGAAGGATGTGGTTGCACTGAAGGGAGTACAGAGGATTCATCAGGATGTGGCCTGGATTAGAGGACTTTAATTATGGGAAGAGATTGCGTAGGCTGGGCTTGTTTTCCCTGGAGCAAAGAAGGTGGGGTGACCTGATAAGTGTATAAAGTTTTTTAAGAGGCATAGATATGGTAAAGTCAGAATCTTTTCCCTGTTGATTGCAGTATCAAAAAAAGGGCATAGGTTTAAGCTGAGAGGAAGGTGTTTTAAAGGGGATTTATTCTTTAAACACAGAGTGGCTGAGAGCTGCTAGAGGAGGTGGTGGAATCAGATGCAATCACTTAGCTTTTGGGACAGCGTTCTTTCTATTCATGGATATTGTCACAGACTATTTATATTTTACCGGCTCAAATCTGCGGCTTGACTGGGATGCAGGGTTGATATTTCTTCTGGCTGGATATCTAGAACCAGGGGTCACCATGTCAAAGTAAGGCATCAGCGGACAGGACTGAGAAGAAATGAAACTTCATCTGGAGAGTTGCAAATCTTTGGAATTCTCTAACTAAGAAATCAGTGGAGGCTCAGTTGCTCATTAAATACAATAGATTTTGATAGATTTTTGGAAATTGACAGAATACAGAATTATGGTAAAAGATCAGTCATGATCTTATTGAATGGTGGAACAGGTGTAAGGGACCCACTGTTCCTATTAACTGAGGTAATGGGACAAATGCAAGTGTGATTGGGAAGTTCTGAAGGCCTCGTAAATTTATCTTTTGTTATACTTGTGTATAAACTTGCATTGAAATCGATCCCTCTTAACTTGGAAAGTGAAAGCACGTCTGCAAATTGGTCCTAAATATCAGTGGTTCCTTTAGGACACCAGCGAGAAAATGGTATGCTCAGTGTCATCACAGAAATATACCCTTGTCACCACTAACAGCCAATCATTAACCCTGTTAAGTAAAAATAGCCATGAAAATACCATAAATAGGAATATATGAGCATACTAATTAGGAGCAGAAGTAGGTCAGTCAGCCCCTCAAACCTGCTCTGCCATTCAATAGATTATCATAGGTGATCTGATTGTAACCTCAGCACTACATTCCTCCTTATGCCCAGTCATCTTTCACTACCTTGCTCATCAAGAATCTATCTACCAATATCTTCAAAATTTCGAAAATAATGTTTCCACTGCCCTTTTCAGGAAGAGAGTTCCAAGGACTTGCAACCCTTTGTGTGAGAGAGAGAGTGTTTGATCTTGTCTCTGTCTTAACTGGAAAAACCTGTATTTTTAAACATTGACCCCATTTCTAGATTCTCCCATCAGTAGAAGTATCTACTCCAAATCCACCTGGACAATATCCCACAGGATCTTGAAGGTTTCAATTAAGCCCCCTCTTACACTTCAAAACTTGAGAAAATGCAAACCTGGTTTGCCCAAACTTTCCTAATAAACCAACCTAGGTATTGTTTCCGCAACCGTTCTTTGAACTGCTTCCAGAGCATTAACATTTTTCCTTAAATAAGGAGGCCAGCATTGCATCCAGATGTGGTCTCACCAATGCGCAATATAACTGAAACATAATTTCCTTGCTATTGTATTCAATTCACCTCACAACAAACAGTAACATTCTGTTAACTCTTCTAATTACACACTGTGCCTGCATCCTAGCCTGTTATATGTGGCTACCCAGATCCTTCTACATCCCTGAGCTTTGTAATCTCTCACTATTTAATTAAAATTTCTGTTTTTCCTGCCAAAATAGATAATTAACATTTCCCATATTATGCTCCATTGCCAGATTCTTGCATACACACTTAACTATATCCCTATGTAGCCTCCATAAATCCTTGTCACAACTTTGGTATCTTTGATAATGGTGAGAGATGCAAATGCAGTGTAAGTTGTACATTCTGATCTTAAAGTGAGCATGCAGTTAGCACAGTCAATAGATGTAGTAGTACTACCTGTTGTCCACTAGTGAGAAGACTGCAAGTAACCTATGGGCAGAGGCTTTGGTTCAATTTTGTGCCTTTACTTTTTCTCTCAAAGGCTTAATCAGGCAATGATTATGTAGAATCATGAGATCAGCAATTACATGGATTGAATAAACATTTTTTTATGATCAAATCTGGGTTTCAGTAATCACGCAGACGATTCAAATCTGACTTGAAGCCAGAGGAATATAATTAAGATAGAGGAGTGTCAGGTTGCTCTTCCAGATCCTCAATGCCAAAACATAAAAGTCTGCTTCCACAGGATAATGACGCCTAACATCACCCAAGCTTGCTTCATTTTGATCCCTTGTACCAGTTCCTGTCTTCTGTATCTTGGCAAAACAAGTCCATGAAAAAGATTTGATCCACATCATGTGGGGGAATATTTAAAATTGTATTTATGCTCTGTTGTTATGAGAGGTATGATGTTGCTAGGGAATTGAAATATAATCCTCCTTTCGACATTCATTTCTGTGCTTGTTACTCCAAGGACACGAGCTACAATTTAACACTGTCTATCCTGCAGCAATGACATGCGTTAGTCCTAACATTAGAAAGAAAGAACTTGCATTTATATTGTGTCTTTGCTAACCTCAATGTCCCTTGTATCCTCAATCCTGCGACATCCAAAAACAATTTACAACCAATGATATGCTGTTGAAATCTGGTCACCATTTATAATGTAGGAAACACAGTAGTGAATTTGTGCAAAGTTATGTCTCTCAAAAAGCAATGAGAAAATAACTAGGCTGTACATACCATTTTCTATTTAGTAGTAAAGGGATAGTGCTCGCAGATGATCTCGAAGAAATCCTCCTATGAAGAATGTAGCATAGATTTCCTGATATTAATTACCAGCTATTAGGGGTCCTGTGCCTTTCAGCAACAGTGATTTCATCAAGTTGGCTTAGTTACTAACATATTGAAGAATTCTGCCAAGCAGAGAGCCCAGAAGTGAAAGCTTCAATTGTTAACTAACTTGTTAAGAGAGGATTACTGACAGCAATGTCTGGATTTCTGCATCTGGGTCCAGCTTCTGTCAAGTTTCCAATGAAATATTGAGGGCCTCAAAGCAAAAAATCTACAGTTGCTGGAAATCTAAAGAAAATACAGAAAATGCTGGGAATATTCAGTGGGTCAGACAACATCTGTGCAGAGAGAAACGCGTCAATGTTTCAGGTCAATGAGCATCATCATTATCCAACAAATTCCTGGCCATTAATTTTAATGATGTTTGTTGGAATGTCTTTTGCTGCTTTGTTACTTTCTGAATCAGCAGAATGTTCAAATGTGGCTTTAGCGAGGCTTCACAAAGGATTTCTCCCTTTGGTGCACTGAACCAAGTGTGTCCCTTGTAAAAGATCGTGAAATTGGCCAACAGTACATTTGAAACAGCAGTTTATATCCAGAATAAGGCACTAAAGTGGGATTGATGTTGTCCCTGATGGGGCCAGATTCAACTGAATGTAGCTTCTAACAGTTTTCTGAGCATCAGCTCTTAAAGGTGCACTCTCCATAGCAACCAGGCACACATGCAGGTCTTCCCCAAATTATGACAGGGTTCTGTTCCTGAGACCTGTTCATAACTTGAGCAGTTCCTAAGTCAGAAATGAACAAAAACAGTGTATGAGAGAGAATCACAGAAACAACTGTGACAGGAGATGAGCAGGCGTGGGAAGAGTGGCTGCCAGCCGGCCTCACTGACTCAGTGAGCGAGTGAGTTGGCTCATTAGGTACATGCCCTGCTCCTACCTGCCAGAAGGTGTCTGCAGCCCTGCAGCAGCCAGCAAGTTCATCCCACCGGTCTCCCAAAAGCTTGTTTGAAGTTGCAGGCTGTTCACAAGTTGAGTTTTCATAACCTGGGGAGGGCTTGAAGTATGACTGGGAAGTGAGAAAGAATCATTACTGGGTCTCTTTCACTGAAATGCGTGTTATTGGCAACTACCTAGGGCCACCATAGGAAGTCCTCGACAGAAGATTGATCCTGTCAGCTCCTCCAGGTTGAGAGAATCCCCACTCATTCAAACAACAAGCAAGTAAGTTCCATGCCCTGATGTATTAGGATGAGCTGCACTCCACTGACAACAGCTGTCGTGAGCCATCTGGGGTAATGGATTGGGGACTTGTTCTTTTATCTGTTGCTATCAGTGGAGATTGATCTGCAGGTGAGGATATGAAAGATTGTTGTGTCTCATCTGGGTTCTCTCAGCTGGTCACTGGTAAATTCTGTTGGTATTATGGTGTGCAGTGAGAGTCATTTTGTCTGGACTGGAGACCATGATTTAGCAAGCTCCTTAAGGGAGTCCCTCATTGGCCAAGCAATCGATGCACTCTCCTCGAAGATCAGCTGAACAGCCTTCGTCATTGTCCTACACCACCAGCTCCTGCTGCTCCACAGCCCATGCCTCGTGTCCCTCTGCCTATGGGGTGTGTCATTCTTTGGGCATGTGCTACTGTCTTTAATTGATTTAGTTGTGCAGCATGCAGCACATAATGAACTTTGGAAGCCATCTGAGCATCCTGTCGTCACGTCTGCCACTGTCCAGTCACATCTCCTGATGTCAGCAGTGTTTCCCTATAAATAGATGCTCCTGATATCAGCAGAGCCACATGATGTACTCCTAGTTGTGTTTAGACACTCCTGTGAGTGTTTATTGAAAGTAATGGGTTCAATCCCAGTTCAGTATGTGCTGCAGAGTGCCCACACACCAATCCACTCATTTTCAGAATACTGATGGCCTTTTTTGCAATTATCTTCTTCTTGCATGGGTTCAATCTATCTGTGCACAGTGGTTCTAGTAGGATAGCAAATTGGTCAGAGAAGTGGAGGATAGCCCTTGTCCCTTGGGATGCAGCCCTCTGCACAGTCCTGGCTGCAGGGCAGTTCATTCTCTGAAGGTAAATGTATCATGTACTTCCAGGAAACATGGCATTCAAATTCAGGAATTCTCCTGGTGATCCACAACCACATGAACTTTGAGGGAGTGGAAAACTTTCATATTGATGAGGTCATCTGGGTTATTAATGGGAAGTGTAATGAGCCTGACACAGTCATGCCTGCAGTTGTGGTAAGCCAGCAATGCTGTCAGATCCCAGTCCCTCGGATGCCACCTGTTCCTTACTGAAATGGAAGTATGAGCTCATGTCTGCTGAAATAGTGTGCCTGGGTGACCTCTCAAATGCTAGGATGGGAAGCAAATTGTGAAACATTGTCGAGATCTGTCACAGCTACTTGGAATGATCCTTTGGCAAGGAAGTTCAGAGTGGAGGTGACTTTGACCTCGTGGTGAGTGCAATCCAGGCACAAGAGCATAGTCAAGTGTTTTCCCACAGCCTTTTACATACCACTAGGATGACTGCCTCAGAAAACAACGTATTCACAAACTAAAAGGTCCAAGTAGGATATGTTGTCTTCAAAGATTCTCTTGGAATAGTCTCTTCACAGATGGGCATTCCCCAAGCATCCAGGCATTACTCTACCAAAACTTCCAATACTTGGAGTGCTGCCAACGGTGTCACCAGTGAGGTACCCATTAAATGTGTCCATTTGAATTTTGGAGAAAGCACACCCATTTAGCCCAGCACACTATGAGCTTTGGATAGTGTTTGAGCAGGCTGCAGTTACTTCTGCTGTCCAGTTCTGTCTTCTGATATCAGTGGAGTATCCTTTAAAAATGTATATCATGCATTTATGTATTGCTAGTGGTAGTGAGTACTTAACAAAAGTCAAAGGCTGCAACCAGAAGCTCCAATTTATGACGGTAAGGAAAAAAAAACAAGCAATGCACAACAGGCCACATTGTTAGGTGGGTGGCTGATCCAGGAAACAGATGCACCGAAGTAAATTGCCTGATATTTCCCCGCCCCCCCCAAGGTTGGCATCTTCACCCAGGTTTGACTGTTAGCATTATCTACTGTGGGTTGAATTGCTTCATTGAACAATTTGCACATGAAAAATGGATACAAATGGATCTGCTTCCAAGCTGTATATCCTTCAGCCAAATTAAGGAACCACCCATTGAAGAGATTTGTACCTAATTATTTAAGATCCAACTGTGCTTTCTGGAGCCAAGCTAATTAGAGTTTCATTGGAAATGACGCGTCTTGTTGAGACGGCCATTATTTACCCTGAATGTAGGAATTTATTAAGTCAACAATTTCCTCAAGTATTTGCTAGTGATGCTGCTTGGAAGTGATTTAAATCTCTTCGAGGATGAGTCGATCATAACACATTACAGTATCTTGAGAACTGTCTGCAGCACAGCATGGATGGATATTTGTTGGAAATTGGAATGATAACATTTGACCTGTTAATTGCCTGTAGCTATTTAAACTTCTAATTACAGAATAACTAACAAGTGGTAGCACTGAATTGTGTCTTTAAGTCACTGTAACTTAATTTATAATTAGCAAAAAGGGAAAATTCTGCTTTAACTATTTTAATAGACCTGCACCTTCAAAGGGATTATTTAAATCAGAGTTTATAATAGATTTCAATCAAATCTGAAATGTTAATTATTTCAGTACTTGCATGTTATAAATATCTGATGTTTCTGCATGATGGAGCATTTTAACATTTTAATTTTAAATGAACTTTTTTAAAAAAAACAATAGTCAATCCACTTTAATTCAGGGGAAAGGTCTAGAAATTAATCATCAGGGATTGTAAAAAGGTCCAATCAGATAAGAGTGGCTTTGTCACATTGAATTCTTCTACCGTTCTGTTTTTGTTCCAATGTGTTAACCTGCATCTGTTGAAGTAAAAGGTGTAAGTCAACATTGTAGGTCAAGACCCTTGACCCATCGAGTTCTTCCAGCATCTGTTTTTGTTCTAGATTCCAACATCTACAATAGCTTTTCTCTTATCGCATTGGATTTTGTTTAGTTTGGATTGGGATGTCACCTGAATTATTTTGTAAGATGCAAGCAAATGGTGATGGTGAGGTATAACAGTGGCTGACGGGTTGAAGACTTAAAGCAAATGGTACCACAGTATTGTGTTGCAAAAGTCTGGCGATTTTCTGTACTGATTTATATTTTCAAAAAGTAGTAACAAGCATTTAATGAGACAAAGTAGGATTGATGTTTGTAATGCCAAGATCTTTTAACTGACTCCTTTTATCTATAATGTTTTTTCCTCTTGAAATTCTCACTGGAATAGTCAAATTTAAGGATTATAATGCACTACTTTTTAAAGTTCAAAGTTCCAGCTAAGCCTTTTCATCTACAAGGCACAAGTCTGGAGTGTGATGGAATACTTTCCATTCGCTTGGACGAACCTGACGTTCAAAAATATTCGGAACAAAGCTGCCCACTTGATGCCCTAGCCTCACCCTGAGTGTTTATTCCCTGCACTACCAGCAGACTGGCTGCATTGTGTGCCATCCACAAAATGCTTGTCTCTGCCACCCTGCCAACAACTCCTTAAATCCGTGGTCTCCATTACCAAATAGGGTCAGGCCACCAGGTGCACAGCAACAACCCCACCTGCAGGATCCTTTCTGAATTGCACATTATCCTGACTGGAAATATCACTTTTCCTTCAGCTCTGGGTCTCTATCCTGGAACTCTGTATTGCACAGTGTTGTAGGAGGACCTTCAAATGGGCGGTAGGGGTTCAAGAAAGCGGATCATCACCTTCTCAAGGACAATAAATGCTGGTCTTGCTAGCACCACCCACATTCTGTAAAAATAAATGTAAATAAAACAGTTGTTCCACCACTTCCACTGGAGGGTGCACCAGAATTTCCACGGAATCGTAAATAATGCATTACTGGATCTGTACAAAAGTGCTAAATTATGGTGTGCGAAAGATTCCTTTAACTGGGATAATTTTAATGTTAAACATTCTGTACCATTTGTTTAAATAAAATGTTATATTCATCATTTTTGTACTTTTATTCAAGTCTCTTCTATCCACCTGGAAAGATAAATTGGAATCTTGCAATACAGTTGAAATACTGTGCTGGGAAAAACCATTTAAGTATTTACGTCAGATGCAATTAACTTGTATTCCCATGGCCTGTTGTTCATGTGTTAATGAGGTGTTTCTGGAGCTAATGATTGGTGACCATATTCTATTACTTTCCTTTATGATAAATGTATGCAACGAAGCCACTGGGATTATGACCTACATTATACTGTCAATAGCAATTGAGTCTCACTGCAACCCCACCCCAACTGTAGTCGTTACTTAGCTGCGGCTGTTAGCAATAATTACCCTTAAATTTCAAATATTGTAATTAGGTTATACTATTACCGTATTGTATTCCCACAATGTACCATCAGAATTATTTTTAAGTGATGTGCTGTTGGAAACATATTTTGGTATCAAGTTTCTAATAAAATCAGTTATCATACAAAAAAATTAATTTCATATTGATCAAAGAATTCATACTGTGTTCAGATACCAATTTAAATTGGGTCATTAGCTCTCAAATCAGCTGCTGGTAAGTGGGAATGACTTGGCAATTCTAAAAGGGATAAAAGATTCTTATGAATTATGGAGACTAATTTTATGTCAAACAGCAGTAGAAAGCAAATCTAATGATAATTTTGACCTTTGTATAAAAACAGGCTACAACAAGCAATGTGACATTAATAATTTATAAAGTCTGGTATCAGTTGTACACTGATGCAGTAGCTATATGCTTTTTAGATGTTAATGTATCCCACAGATAGTAGAAGGAAGCTCTTTTTGATTGATTATAATTTTATGAGAGGTAGATGCCTAAAGGTGCTGAATCACCCCAGAGGAAGTTTTCCATAGGTGCCAACTGCTTTCTGGTATCTTAGCCAAGTAACCCAGACAGAGTGTTGGCAGGCTCTCGTCTGCAGGAGGAGTGAAAGGAATCTAAGCCAATTCTTGTCCTCAGATCCACACACATACACTTTCTACTAATTAATGGATAGCACTCAGGAGCCACAACCAGATGCTTTGTTTTATCTCTTGCTCTCCATATACTTTATACTGTCACCCTGAACAAAACGTTCAATATTATTGTAGAATATGGTCAGTTCATCAAAACAAGCAATTAGTGACAGTACCTTTAAACTTGCAAGAAGAATCGAAAATGTTTTCTATTTCTGCTTGTTTCCAATTTGTTTATAGTTCAGTGTGGTACAGCATTTAGAAACACACAAAAATGTAAACTGTCATAAGTTACTATAAATGATAAATGTTTAAAATAGAACTGAAACCATTGGCAATGCCTATTCCTTGCAGTTTCTCCTCAAAACACATAAAATCAAACTTTTGGAAGAAATTGAATTTTGATTGAATATATTCTCTTTTACTGCTATTTCTACTGCATCCCTTCCACATAGAATTTCTGAACTTAGAGAGCAGAGGGAACCATTTCCAAGGAACTTTGTGGTATGCTACTTACTATCTCCCATCTTAAGACATCTGCATTTGCCAGTTTGGTGACCTTTGAGTGTGATGTTCACTTTCGTTTGGTGGAACACATCAAAGATACTAAGGCAATTAATCAAATGTGGCCTAAAGATAGTGCAAAAATACCTGCAGGTAGTGTGACTAATTGTACCTATGTTAAATGGACTGCACAGTTGTATGGGTATTTGTATGGGAGATAAATTTTTTTAACAAAATAAACTTTATTCATGATATAGGAAACTATATACAATAATAAAAACTGTTCAAACCTTTACGTTCGTGTACAGTTCAATTCTTAGTGTTACCTTTTTATATATAAAAAAAAACACAGCACTGATGCCACACGTGTGGCTCCGAGGTGATACCCCAATCCCATCTTTACAACATTTGAGCTGCTTCCTTGCCTGACCTTGCCCCTCCCTCTCCAGTGGCAGAAGAACCCTAAACTGTTGTCAACCACATTCCCAGAAGTTGACCAGAAATATAGTAGTCTAGTCTTAGGAGAACTGAGGTTCCCTGAAATGTATAAGCTGTAAGAGGAGGGAGAGTGATTTCCTAGTTCAACCATGATTTTCTTCTCTGATCCCCTGCGGATTTTGACTGTCTTTGGAACTACAGTATTCACAATATGGTATACAACAGGCTTCATGCTGTAGCTCTATCCTTGCAGTTTTTAAAAATGCTAATAGATCACTATTAAATCAAGAGCCATTGGAGAAAAAAGGCAACAGAGAGGATTTCATTTAGGCAAACAACAAAAGATTTCTGTAAGAACAGAGAGCAGGTGTTGGGCAGTTTTTAAACTCTTTATTTCCCCACTTGGAATACACCCCTTTGTGAATATTTATTTTCATTAAAACTGTTTTTCCACTTGAGGCTTATTGAAGTAAAAAAAGCACAATCCCATTGTAACTATTCAAATTATGTTTGACCACATGGAATTCAATTCAGAAATTATGACTTTGTAACATTTAAAAATTGTATCAAACGGCTGACACAGATGCCAGACAGGAGAGAGGAAAAGAGCCAAGCACTATTTGCTTGGGCCAACAGCTATGGTCCAGAGTGGAACTTGGTCTTAGATCAAAGGGAATGCTGCAATTTCAGTTACTTATACTTGGCAAGGTTTTACTTTTTAAAAAAAAACACCTTATTGGGGTACTGCAGTCAGGAAAGGTGACCTGGTCAGTCACTAGCAGATGTCAGCAGGCGGATCACTTAAAGAAGGGCTGCATTCAGGAAGAGGTGACCTGCTGACAGGAAGTCATTCCTCGGGTCATCAGCACATTGACCCTGAGATGGTTATGAATGTACACAGGGTCAACTAGTAGCACAGAGGGATAAGAAAAAAGAGAAGACTATCCTCGTGTCAGCTGTTACGTTAAGGTTTTATCATTTCTGATCCTCAAGCAATAGTGTTTCACTGCAGATATTAAGGAATTCTGTTTAAAAACAAAAAAAAAGCAGGATTTCTGCCTATCTCTATAATTCAATTATGGTCCTATTGCAAGCATAGGTAGGCAGTGGAGATGGTAGATACTGTATAAATCATGGGTGTTCCCATTTAAACCATACACTTTCAGCTGTCAACCTGATGGGTAAATCTGTGCTTGACACACATCAGTTTAGTTGAAATTTAATCCATTATCTCCCTGAATCTGGCATTATCAATTTGCCTTCCATGTTTTTGCTATTCATCAATGTGCAATCATCCAAGTACTTGTAGATTGCCACTTTATGACTGCTATTAACTATGCTTGTCCAAGAGAAAGTTAATTAATGAACTTTCTCTTCAAAAGAGAGAGTGCCTACTGGATGTAATTTAATTTCTGAACATCAATTTCCTTAACCTTTTTTCTCCAAAGGTATATTAAAACTAAATACTAGTTGTCCACTAAAATAATTGCAAGTTACCTCCTGATTATTTTTTATCTGCACCGTAGCAGATAAACTTACAGTCCATATTTATGTCACCTCATTTTGATGTCTTGCAACTGTTGATACTTAAATTGGATTACATGCTCACTGTGCATTGTTTTGTGCCCTGTTCTCTAATCCTCCGGTCCCTAAACTGAACAGAACAGAGTATACTCTGTGGACACTCAAAGGAGTTTTACCCATTCCGCACCAGACAATGGGAACAGAAAAGACAAGTAGCTAAACTGAAGAAATGTCACTTCCCAGTCTCTAATCAACCTCACATTTATCCCTGGTAGTTTTTTCCTTATTTTTCAGGATCTGGTGTCATTGGCAAGACCAGAAATTATTGCCCATTCTTAATTAAGATGATGTTGAACTGCCCCTTTGAGCCACTGCCTTTCTTCTGCTGAAGGTACTCCCACCTTGCTGGGTGGAGAGATTTGGGATTTAAACTTGTGAGAAAGAAGGGACAGTGATTTATTTCCAGACTGGGATGGTATGGTATTTAGAGGTAACCTACAGGTGGTGATGGTGTACCTGGTGCACCTGAAGTCCTTGATCTAGGTGGTAGAAATTTCACGTTTGGGAGGTGTTGTCTGAGTATCCAAGGTGAGTAAATGCAGTTCATTTTGTAGATGGCACACACTGCAGCCATTGTGCACTGGTGGGGAAGGGAATGAACATTATGGTGCTTGATTGTATATCATCTGGGTTAATTTGTCCTGTATGGTGCAAATCTTCCTGCATATTGTAGCCATAACCTTTGAGGCAAGTGGTGAATATTCCATTATGATTAGGATCCCCACGCCCCCACTGATCCCCTTTGACCTTACCAGAATGTTGCTTCCTTGAAATTGAGGGCAGTCATTCGCATCTCACCTCTGGAAATCATCTCATGATCCATTTTTGGACCAAAGTTGTGATGAGTCTGTAGACAGGGTGGTGATTAGTCAGGTTGGACCTATTCTGTGAACAGGGCATGGGCAATTTTCCAGATGCCATTGTTGTTCTGAAGTGTGGGTTTTGACTACTCCCATAACCTTGTATGTATTCAGTGCTATTGACTATTTATTGATATCACACAGCATTTGCTCTTCACTTTTAGGTATGCCTGGTCCTGCTCTCGGCCTGCCATTCTGTACCTCTCATTGAGTCAGTATGGATGCCTTAGCTTGACTGTAATGGTCAAGTGCAGTGCAAGGTTATAAGGTTACAGATTGTGGTGGGGTACATTCCTGCTACAGTTGATGGTGCCTCTTTTGAGCTCCCAAATCTGTTCTGAGCCTATCCCATTTGGCATGATTGTAATACCACACCACGCTATGGAGGCTACCTTTGATGTAAAGACTCAACTGTCTTCACAAGCACAATGCAATGGTCTCCTTACCAATACATAAATGGATGGTTCCGTCTGCAACATAAGTTGGTGAGGACGAGGTTAAGTAGATTTATCTCTCATGTTAGTTCATTAACTATCTACCCATAGACCCAGTCTGACATCTGTGTTTGGGACTTGGGCAGCTTTGTTCAGGGAGGTGCTATGAAGTCATCCTGGTGATGGCATTGAAGCCCTCACCCGGAGTATGTTCAATGCCTCTTGGTGCATCTTAGTGTTGTTCACTGTGGAGGAGCATCAGCCAAAGGAAGAGAGTAGGTTTAATCTGGAAGAGATTTTTTCCTGTCCCTGTTTGACTTGATATCTCGAGACTATGTGTTCTAGAGTAAATGTGGACTCCAAGGCTCCTCCCTCCCTCCTGTACACCACCATAATGCCCCCTCTGGTGGGTCTGCCTTTTCAGTGGTTATGGGGGAAGAGTCTAGAATATTAAGGTACAATTCTGTAAATACAGTTAAATGAGGCTGTTACTTCAGTCTGTAGAAGAGCTCTCCCACTTTAGACACATGCTTCAGATGTTTATGAGGAAAACCTTACTAGTCACAGGTAGACAGGGTGGTGATAAAGGTGTTTAGCATGCTGCCCTTCATCAGTCAGGGCATCAAGTATAAGAGTTGGGACATTATGTTGCAATTGTATAAGTTGTTGGTGAGGCTACCCTTGGAGGCTACTGTGTACAGTTTTAGTCACCCAGTTATAGGTAAAACATGGATGAACTAGGTAGAGTGTAGAAAAGATTTACGAGGATGTTGCCAGGACGAGAGGGCTTGAGTTATAGGGAGAGGTTGGCCAGGCTAGGTCTTTATTCCTTGGAACGTAGGAGAATGAGGAGCGACCACATAGAAGTGTTTAAAATTGAGAGGCAGAGATAAGGTGGATGGTAACTCTTTTTTTCCCCAGGGTAGGTGAGTCCAAAACCAGTGGGCGTAGGTTTAGGGTGAGGGGGGCGAAATTTATAAGGGACCTGAGGGGCAACTTTTTCACGCAGTGGGTGGTGAGTATATGGAATGAGCTGCCAGAGGAAGTGGTTGAGGCAAGTTCAGTAGTATCATTCAAAAAGCACTTGGATAGGTACATGGAGGAGCGGGGCTCAGAGGGATATCAGCCGAACACAGGAACTTGGGATTAGCTGGATAGGCACTGTGGTCGGCGTGGACTCGTTGGGCCGAAGGGCCTGTATCTGGACTGTATTGCTCGGACTCACTCTAGATTGAAAAGGTTTGGCATGTCCTGGCTGTGTCCAAATTCAGTGCCAGGTAGATTGCTGAGTGGTTTCTCCAGTTTTACTCATTCTTTGTTTCAATATAGAGATTGCAATACAACAGTGTGGCTTGCTACGCCACTTCAGAAGTCAACAACTAATGGGTCTGAAGTCTGGCTTTTGGAGGGAAATGCCTGGCATACTTGGGTGCTAGCTATGTGTACAGGTGGTAATCTGGATCTTGCTATATCGGTAGACACTTTAATGGAAGCACAGAAGGGAACCAAATGCTTTCCCACCAAGCCAGGAGCAGTGTGGTAGTTGGTGGGAGGATAGAAACAGCCCCGTAGCTAAGTGGCCTGGAAGAGTTGGAGTGCCCCTCAACAGGAAGCCCTAATGAAGGTACACTGCCTTCTCTGCCTGGCACCTCTGTTGGGCCCTCTCCTTAAACTCTCTTACTACCCCTTAAATGGAAGCTTTTGACACCAGTATCCACCTGATCTTACCCTGCCAGCAGTCGGTATGTGCTCTCATCCTGCACATTCCATCTGGGAATTGGGCCAGTAGCCAAATATGAGATCCAAAGGTTGTGGTCTGAAACCTAGTCCATCAAATCAGGGCAACTGCCCAAACCCTGTTTTGGAATTAAAACCAAATGGCAATTCATAGTTTAGTGACTCAGTTGAAACCACAGCATTAGCATTCTTTTATTTCACTGTGGCATTTCTGAGGAAGTTCTTTATAAGCAATTCCAAATGAAGAAAATAACTGAGAAGGGATATCATTCTATTAAACATTATTTAACTTGAATGTGTCATTATAAAACTTGGATAAGCTTTTGAAATGTTGACACTTGTAGATGAGAGATTCATGTTTTGCAGCCCTGAATACTAGAGCAAATGTGAATGAAATATTTGTGTGAGCTACCAGTTGGAGCAAGTAACTTATTAACTAGTCTTGGAGCTCTGGGCTCCCTGTCAGTCAAAAATCTCCTGGAAACCTGTAGTAACCACATTGCGACACAAGAAGTTCTGCAGATGCTGGAAGCTGGAGCAATACACAAGAAGTGCTGGAGGAACTCAGCAGGCCAGGCAGCATCCATGGAGGGAAATAAACAGTTGACGTTTTGGGCCGAGACCCTTGATCAGGACTGGAAAGCCCTTTTCCTTTCCAGTCCTGATGAAGGGTCTCAGCCTGAATTATCGACCGTTTATTTCCCTCCATAGATCCTGCCTGACCTGCTGAGTTCCTCCAGCACTTCTTGTGTATTGCTAACCACACTGTCATGAGATGGTAGTTACAATGATCGTGTAACGACTTGTCATGGCCATTCTTCAGTTTTTTTAACTTTTTAGGGGCTACGTCAGCTGGAATTTAATTGCTCGCGCTGCCCCCCCCCCCCCGCCCCCCATTCCCACTAGGCAACAACCCATCACTGGGAAATCATTTGGAAACCAATGTACAAATCATTTACAAGCAATATGGATTATTAAAAAGGCTGGCTGAATCTTTTTAAGAAAACTAGCAATAATTTTCTTTGTTTTTTTTCCATAGGTGATAAGGGTTTCTGCCTTACGGGCAGTATTGGAGATCCAGCTCACTTTTCAGATGAAAAAAGATTCTTCCTCAATTACTATCTAATTCTTCCATGCCCCTGCTTATTGGCCTGTTAAAGGAAATAGACCCTTCCAGTTCACCGTTTATGCCTCCCCATAACTGTTGCCAAATGTTTTTCCACTGCTATTTTTTTCCCCCTTGTCCAGATTTATTCCTTAATACTAAGTCCAGTACCACTGCCTCTCTTGTTGGTTTTGTTGCATACTAATTAAAAGTAAAGTTCTCCTGAATGCATTTAAAGAATTCTGCACTTTATATACATTTCTAAGCTGATTAATGTCAAGGTAATAAAATTCTTTACTGTCTTGTTACTTACTTTTGCACTTTTCAGGAACACCCACATATTGGAATTTTATCTCCTGTTGGAGGTCAGTGATATACACTCAGTAAAGTTACAGCCCATTTCTTGTTCACGCTACATAACCTTGTTTGCCTGACTTTCCAGCCCACTATTCTTCCTTGGAACCTTTCATATTTTCTTTAAGCAATATTGATACTTGGTTCTCTTTTTGTTCTTGAATGAAACATTTATCTCATCTGAATATCATGTAATCAAGATAAAAAAAATATCAGTACACGACACTGAAAAGATGCATTTGAAGCTTGGAATATTTGTTGAAATTGCAGAAATTTGGTTACTGGAAGGTTTGGACTACCTTTGCCAAATTCCACTTTCTTCTGTGTGCTTTTTTTGTTGCATTAGATTTCATGCCTTTTGCTCTGTTCAAATGAACATTATTCATGTGTAATGACACACAAAGGCGCTGTAGGAACTCAACAGGCCAGGCAGCATCTATGGGGGAAATGGAGCGTCGACGCTTCAGGTTGTGACCATTCATAAGAACTATGTGTAGACTTTGAGATAGTGCATGCAGGTTAATTGTGGAGTGTAGATAATTGTAACGAACCTTGTGTACTTCTCTGGCAGGGATAACTACATAACAAAAATATGAAATCTAGCCAAGGCTACTTTCACTCATAAATGCACAAAATGCTGGAAATACTCAGCAGGTCGGGCAGCATTCGTAGGCAGAGAAAGAATTAATGTTTCAGGTTGATGATCTTTCATCTAATTTTGATATACTGCAGCCAATTACAGCATTATTGTTGTTCAAGAAAGAACTGGAGGTTGAGTGAGAGGTTATATGTGTGTGTATGTATGTATATGTGTATGTATGTGTATATATATGTGTGTGTGTGTGTATACATGTGACTCCAGTCCTGACCATTTGATTGGTGCATGCTCGAAGACTGTAGCTATTTCCTATTTCAAAAATAGTATTACAGAAAGGAAAATAGTGGGCCAAGCAAAAACTTTGTAATAAGTTTAGTTTTAGCTTAATGTTGGTTTGTGAATTAGGAGAATGTCAATGCATGTTCTGAAAGTATCCATTTGTTCTTTGATGCACTTAATACAAATGTGGGAATATTATAAAATGCTTACTTAAGTGTATTACTCCTTAAGCTTAGCTAAACTTTCTCGTATTTTCTCATGACAGTGAAGGAGGCTATTCAGTCCATCAAGTGTATGCTGGCTCTAAGTAATCCCATTCTTTTCCTTCCCTGTAACCTGTTCTCTCTCGCATACTCATTAATTCCACCCTGATTGTCCCACCACCAACCTACACTAGGTGGTAATTTACAGTAATCAATTAACCCATGGCACATCTTTGGGATATGGGAGGAAACCCTGTGCACCCAGAAGAAACCCATGCAGTCACAGGGAGAATGTACAAACTCTACACAGACAGCATTGGAGGTCAGGATCCTGGGTGGCTGGAGCTGTGAGGCAGCATTATTACCACATACTCTAGAACTTGACTCTGGCAGATTAATTTATAGAACATGGAATTTAGATGCTTACCATTTTGGTGCTAGTAGCAAAATCATAGGAAAATTCTGGGATTGTCATGTTGGTAGATTAATTGGCCACTAAATTGCTGCTAGTGTGTAGAAGAGTGGCAGAATCTGGGGGGAATTGATGGGGATATGGGGTGAATAAAATGGGATTGGTGTAGAATTAGCGTAAATGCGTGTTTGATGGTTGGGCCTGTTTCCATACTGTTTAACTCCTGACTCTAAGCTCATTAGACAACCACTTGTACTGGTAGGATGCCTGTCTGTTTGGTCCTGTTGTGTGAGCTATTCTCAGCTGACATAGCACTGGGAATACCAGAGTTAACTTCAGGTGCCTGTCTGAGGGAAAGGAATGATACGTGGGATTACGGTTACAAAGCCCCTACTTGGAAGGCATCTGTAAAGACATCCATGAAGCTGTGCTTGTGCTCAGCTGAATATTTCACCAATGCCACCTTGGGCAGGCAAGTATGCAGAATGACCATTTAGTGACTTGCTGGGGAATTACTGTTAGTGCCTTCAGAAGCATGAAAGATAAGAATGGATAACTTCCATTGATCAGAAAGTTTGGACAATTTGAACTACTTGCACTGGAGAATTTTCAAAATTGAGTGCTTTTGAGAGAATTAATTGTATATAAAAGTTGTTTCCACTTATTGGCAGATTAGAGATGATGGATTTTATCAATGTTGTCACTGGAAATGTAATGGGAGATCTTATTTTTAGTTCAAGACTATCATGTACTATCCCTCCCTAATTTGTCTCTGAGAAGTTAGTGAAGAGCTGCTTCCTTGCATTGGTGCAGTCTGTAGGTTGAAGGTACATCAGCAATGCTGTTAAATGGAGCATTTCAGGATTTTGACCCAGTGATGATGGGAGAAATGAGTGACTATTTCATTTGGAATTCCTATTTAAAATGTAAGATTGTAAAAAGGTACATTAGGACAGAATTAAAATGATTTCTATTTGAGAACTAACAGTGTATATGAAAAACAGTTTTCATTGCAATAATTTTGGATTTTGTTATTCAGTGTTTAACGTTTTGACTTTTTGCTATTTTGTTTTAGCGGAGCCATTGCCTTTAATGGACTTGTGCCGAAGATCCATTCGCCTTTCTCTTGGCAGAGAGCGACTGCATGAAATAGAAACGCTACCAATGCCGGTTTCTCTGAAGAATTATTTACAATACCAGTGATGAATAAACTGGTACTAAATTAAAAAAAAATCAATGCAAAGAGATGGAAAGCTGCAGTTTACATCATATTTTAATCTGTGGAGGACACCGTAGTTGTTTGAAATAGTGACTTCCAAATAGAGTATGTTTAGCAGAACCAGAATTAGGAGATTCCATCATCTGAATTAAGAGAATTATTTCAAACAGTGTTTTAAAAAAAAATCCTATTTTAACAGCAAAACAGTACCTCATTATGATATCCTCTTCATCCAGGAAGCCTTTATATGCATATGTAATTTAGCTTGTTGTCCCTTTTAAATTTCATTGTTCAAATGCATTCTGTGATATTAACAAGGTAGTCGCTTGAGGATATCTCCTTGTAATTGTTTTTTTCCATTTGAAACTGAACACAAGTTAAAGAGATTCTTGAATTCGATGATCAGTTGACACACGCCATCAAAGGGGCTATTAAAATAGCAAAATGCAGAGATATTGGCATGAATACTTTCACTGTGCTATTAATTTTAGCATGACTGAATTGAGATCTGGCTGTTCAGGTACGGTGAAAATGTATGCCTCTGAACCTGTATGCAGGAGCTTCTAGTGGCAAATTTCCTCAGGAAGCTTTGCATGAATTTTAAAACACTACTGGAAGATCACACAATATTCAATCTTAAAGCTCAAGTCACTTTTTTAACTGAACAAAGTTTTAGAAAAGCTTTTACTTCATTCAGGCTTGTAAACTTTGTTTACTGCAATGTACTGTTGTGTGTGGAATAGTTCGTCTGTGCAGAGTATGTGAGACTATTATAACACTGCTCCATACCAGTCCTTTCACTGGTGGAGTTCAGTCATTTCACTACTGCTCAGACCAGAACTATTTAAGATGCTGCTGCTTAATTTTCTTGAATCTGTTTTAATAGTGTCTGCCTGATCAATTTATTTAGTTTTTAAACTGGAAGTTTTTGCATTTGTAGGGTGTCGAATGTAAGGATGGTGTTGCCTTCAGAGTTTTAAATGTGAATTCACTGAATGACAAAGTTTCTAATAAAGTTTACTGTCCCAATGAAGTTGTTCCAATCCATGCTTTGCAGAATATGTGTGTATGTATGTGTTTATCATAGCTAGCTGCCAGTAAGAGACATATTGGTTGAAGACTAGTCAGCAGTGTTATTGCAGTCTGGTTGACAGTAAGGTTTGCAAGATGCATATGAAAAGGGAAGGACATTCTACTTATCATAGCTTGCCCTTATAAAAATACATACAATTGGACCTTCCCCTTTGTAACTTCACCATATGTGACAGTGCCTTAAATGGTCCCAAGGATATTGACTATGCTACTTGTGTTTCCAGTTATTCCTTGTTACCTAGGATCAGGAACCTGTTTAAATCCCTCCATACCCATTGATTACAAAGTGAATTATTCCATGCTTACACTCCTTAAACTCTGTATTCTTCTGAGCCATTCCCATTTGAATCCCTTTACCTCATCATATGCAGTTGCCCATTCATTTGCCTGAGCTAATATTCCTCCACCTGATTTCCTTTTCCTCTTTGAAGAATTCCTTAAAATCCACATCTTGGACTGGGTTTCTGATGAACCCTTCTATCATGCACTTTGGGCTATAGGGTTATCACAATGCTCCTGAGTTACATGGGAATCTCTTGGGATTGGACAGGCATATTCCAGGCATTTCCACCATATGTCCCGCTTGTGCTGTAATTTTGGTAATTCGATCAAAGCCCACCTTTATCAAATCTGAGCTCAAATAGCGCTTTAGAAAAAATGGTGTGGAATTGAGAACTATTGTTGTGCAAGAGGTGCCTCCAAACACTGAACCTGCTGCCCTTTGTGCATCACCTTGGTTTGATTCCATTGGTCTGGACTGCATGGTTTTGCCGCATGAAGTCCAAGAACCGAATTGGCTTTGATTGAGGCTCCAGGACTAGAGCTGTTGACTTCAGATGGGATCTGACTTCAAACCAGAGTCCGAGTAGGACTGGCATGTTAAAATTGCCATCAGATGGGGACCCTTACTGGATTTTGTACTGCCCTGTCATTTTGGGATGAATATCAGCATAGCGTATGGGCAATTTCAGTAAATTATAACTGATTAATGGAGGAATTAAAGGACCTTAGGCCCTCCTGATTCTGAAATTCCTCCCCTCCCAGCTCTACAAATCACTTTGTTTCCTTTTCTCCTCTTTAGTATCCTCCATTTCTTACCTGCTGGCTGCATGGTCTCAGATCTTTACAGTAGGAAAAGAAGCCATTTGTCCTACTAATTTGATAAAACTCCAATTAGTTCCACTTGCCTGCTCTTTCACTGCAGCCCTTGATATTTGCTATTCAAATAGAGTCATAGAGTAATACAGCATGGAAATGGGGCCTTCAGCCCAACTGGTCCATGCCAACCACAACATCCTCCCTGCTAGTCCCAGTTGCCCGTGTTTGGCCCATAACGCTCCAAGCCCCCTCCCCTCCATGTACCTATCCAAATGTCAAATATATATTCAATTCTTCCAAGTTATTGTTGAAGCTGCTTCCATTATTCTTTCAGGTAGTAGAAAATTCTTGGTCCTCAATATCATTTATCACAGCTATCACTGGCATGTAATCATATGCAATTATTCTCAAGTGCAGGACAGGTAGTCTGCGTTAAGTAAATGCAGTGATCCTTTTGGACATTGATGATCGGACACGACCTGTTTTAACCTCCAAGAATTCCTCCAACTCAAGTTAGTGATACTATTGGGCAGGTGTCCATTTATATCTGATTTTACCACTATAAAGCTCATTGAATTTCTTCAGCTACATTAAAGATGCTTTATAATAGTCCCACATTGGCTGTAAACTTGCCTTTTTCCTTAAATACTTATTAATACAAACTCAGAAGTTGTTATAAAAACAATAATTTTCTCTGATTTTTTTTTAAAATGCTACCAGAAATCAAGAAGCAAAAGTTGAGTAATCTATAAAATACCTCTGAAATGAAATTGCTGGGACTATATTGCCATGTATCTCAAAATTGAATGTGCTATAGAATTGATGGTTGTGCTCCACTACAATTTATTCTCTTGTGCTGCTGGCCATTGCATGCCTTGGATGATACATTTAAAAGAAAAATTAACAGACATTGCTACATATTTAAAAAAAATGTTTGGAAGTTGACCAGAAAATAACACATGTAGACATGGGATTCTTGGAAGCATTTAAGCAGGAGTTCAGTCAAGGAATTACAATAAACTGAATTAAGTTACTTTGTCATTATTTTTCATCCATGCAGTGTTTTTATCTGCTTTTCCTCTACTTGGCTCATTGTACACATACTATCCATCAAGCGACTTTCCAAACTCTACTTGAAACCAACTGCATAGTGATATTAGTTGGAGTATGTCATACTTGACCTTGCTGCAGATGCAGTCAACAATTGCTGCTGGATGTGGAGCAGAAGCTCTGCCTAAATGTCATTATAAATACCACAATGGCTAATAGATATTTCAACTATAGTTCAAATCTCTAAGGAATTGCTTTCAATGAATCTCAAGAACTATTGCTCCTGCAATGGAATAGAAATGACTGTTTCACCACTCCATGCCTTATCTTTGCCTGCCCCCATCATTTGCCAGCTGCCTGTTCTCTCTGGTACTGCCTCTGCCTATAAAACAATTAAACTAATACAGCAAAGTCCAATGTCCTTGGTGCCATCTCTGCCTGTCTTCCCACTTGCATTTTGAACAAAATATATGTGATTGGTACTAGTGACATTTGTAATAGAATATTTTGTTCCTCTTCCAAAAGCTAAGTCACTTTGAATTAACATCTAATTTGTGAACTATTAATAGTTTTAATGCAATTGCACTTCAGGAGATTTGTTCATTTTTGCAAATTTATGAATAAATCCTCATCATTATTTGCCTGTTATTTTTATTAAACCAGTAACCTACTGAGTCATTCCATCGTTCTATTATTTAATTCTAAATGCATTTAAATTGGAATTTTGAAGAGCACAATATCATGGTCCAAGTCTACGTCATAACTTTTATTTCATCCTTATACATTCAATTTTGTTTCTAAATTAAAGGGAACAAAATACAATAGTCCCCAAAAACAGACATGAGGATCGAGATCCATGGTTGGCCCATGTCCATTGAATGTAGAGAGCATGGCAGCTATGAACTGCCTGTTCATCTGAATGATTTCCATCTTCATCCAGTACTAACTGTGCTGTTTATTGGTTGGGCTTACCAGCAGATGACTAATGTTGCGAGTGGTTATTTCCAGTTCCCTTCTTAAAATGGAGATGCATTTGTGGATGGAGCAAGTCCGAGCAGGATGTGATTCTAACTTGGGAAACATGAGAAGGCAGCACAACGTAGCTAACAGTGGGTTCCAAGGTTTGTAGATACTGCACACAGGCTATTGGTGGAGTAAGTACTAAGTAAGGCAATGTCTTCAAATTGCAGTCTAATTTTGGGGCTTGTCGCAAACTCATCTTCACCTGTCTTTGGTCCTGCACGCGTGCACCCAAACGTGAGCTCTGGAGGACTGACGCATCAAATGGTCCATATTTGTTCAACGTCGTGAGTTACTTGGATCCTTCTGGGGTTTTGAGGTCAACTCCTTGGAAAAGTTACCAGAGTGGCTAGCTAGCCATAGAAGTCAGTTCTAGGGGTCCAACCCAAAGGAGCTGGAATCAGAGCTGCAAGTAGTTCAATGACCTCACGTAATTGTTTAAGGTCTGTGAGTGTGTCTATCATCTCAACCAATCTTGGGAACTGCTCAATGCACTACACCTACATCACTCGCCAAGCAATAGTCATTACCAGTTAGCATTCATACCAAATGTTCATAGGTACATTCCAACCTTGCACACTGAGTGTTGTTGCAAACCCCACTCTTGCATCTCCCAGCTCAAACAAACTGCCAAGGATTTTACCAGGACAGCTACATCACCCAGGAAATTGCTGTATACCCAGTTGACCTACTTCTTTCCAGAACAAGGACACACACAAGCAGGCACAAACCAGAGGAAAAGGGGAAAATTAGGTTTCTTGACTCACCTTGGAGGACATTATGCTGGCCAATTTTGGGGTCATCATTACTGAAGCTATGTCCAAAGTATGTAAAATTATATGGAATTGTCACATCCCACCTTGCTCCATCCCAAACCACTTCTGCTTTTCAGGCTGCAGATGGTATAAGCTCTTCTTCATGCTCCCCACACCACAACTTTGCCCTGCAGTAATTTTTTCATTTCAATGGACCAGGGAATAAAGGAACATCAAGAAGTTAGCAATATTGAATTGCAGCTTTGCTCAATTTCACACTCACGGCATGTTCATGTAATGTACTTCGACATAATTTAGAGGATTAGACAGAGGCAGGATCTGGTTGTTTAGCAAGTGCGGTCTACAGCTTGGCCGGAGGAGAGAATTCCACAAGTACCAGCTGAAGATCACATTTGAGTTCTCCCACAAAGTTCTTGGTGGGATGACTTACAGAAGAAGTTTGACTGGTATCCACAAGGAAATGGTGAGTTGGCATCCTGCCAGAAAGTCTAAATCCACAGTCAAGTAGCATGGAGTGATCCATCACCAACTTGTGACAGAGTTTGGTGCCTATCCTTTCCAGTGGTAACTGAATTCCATCTGCAGACTTATGGAACCAAACATGAAGCAGCACTTGATCATGTCAGTGAGAACTCTTAAATGCTGTTGGCTGTTTGTTAATTGCCTTGTGCTGATACAATGTTTCTGCTGACTGGACTGCTCTGGAATTCCCATGAAGTACACAGCACAGTGGGTGACAAAGTTTGTGGTTTACTGCGTGCTGCACCACCTCTCCATCATGTAGCAACAGCTTTGCCACCAGCTAAACAGCAAGTGGCCAAGGAGTAGAAGCATATCTAGAGGAAGAAGAAGGGAGGAAGCACATTTTTGCCTGGGCTCTCACTGAAAAACTCATCTGTGTGTGATGCCAGTAGTTGCAACCCCAATTCTCTATTTCCCAAGTCCCACACCCCTTACTTACCTCTGCCACTGACAGTCAAATACTTAGCTATTTGGCTCCAAAGTAAGAACAGCACTAGCACAAAATAGACAAACCAAGCCAAATTTATTAATGAAATTGTCCCATTTGCATGCAAAAGCCAACCTAAAAACTTTGTGTGATCCCTTACTACCTGTCTTTCAGGTGCCTTTGTTTGTTTAGTGTTACTCCACAGTCCCATTCCAGTAGCTACAGCAAGTCTGATAAAAGGCTGCTGATATTCAGCAGAGGAGATTGGAAATGGCTCTGGAGTATGATTTTGAACAACTTCATGTCCAAGAAGGAGCAGTTTCAGACTGCACGATAATTGGATTGCTGTAACAGCAGAACAGATCCAATTTAAATCTTCCGTCAAGAAATTTCTGATTGCTTGGCTAAAGGAAATCAGAATATTAATATGTAGAAAGGTACCACATATCATAGAAAATGGAGTTTATAATAATTCTTTAAAGCTGTTATGAACATGATCAGTAGATTAACAGGGGATAACATTGTCGTGCACCTTTTACTGCACTATAAGGAGAAGTCATCCAAAGTATGTGTCCTGCACTGGCTCAGACTGCTGACATCATGGTTGTGGATTACATTGTGAAAAGATGTTTGCATGATATTATAACAATCCACTGATCTGATCTGAGCCCAGGCAAGGAACATTATTATGATCCCCATCTCTTACAGAACAATTGCTTTTCATTCAGCACTGTAACTATGGCAGGTAAAGTAAAACTGAAGTTATTCTTGTCCTCGGTTAAATTTATGATCTCTCTTTTCTCTAAAGAAGCTGATTTGCCATCCCAATAATTTCTGTCCTTTTTTTAATGTCTAGAATCAGCAAACATTAAATATCTGTATAATTAAGCCTTGCATCATTAATATTATCACTTAATACGGTGATGGTTGGTTGTTAAAATAAGCGATTGACTCGCCAGTACTTGTCAAAATGTATACATGGAAATAACCATTTACTACTTTGAATTATTAAGGGGAAACACTGGGAAAGGAAATTAAAATCTGAAGCATCTCTTAGTTTAACTAGAACATTTTTTTTGCTATTCCACAACCCAAAACATGAAACATGTTTCCTAGACTAACACATCCAATTATTTCTTACAAAAAAATGAGTCCTACTCCAATTTGCTCTCATCTGGAATGTTCAGACTTTTCATCACATCCAAGTAGATATTCCATACATAAGCTTAATTAGTGAGAGTTTGCAGGATTTTAAACCCTAAGGAGAATCACAGTTATGCCTAGCACCACTTCTGTCCAATGTCTATGCATATATTCTTTATTATAGGAGCCATTCAATGTGCTTGCAATTACTTGTCTTATCCAATACCTAATTCAGGAATGGTGCATCCAATTATATTATTATAGGTCAGTTGAAATGGTTATATTGTCTCCAATAACCTTTATTCCATTTCTCCAATGGTTACTTCTATACCCTAACTAAATTTTTATTTGACACAATCTCCAAGGTAAGGAATTTCTTTGTTTGGTCACCACTCTGCCTCCGTAATTCCTCAATATCATCACAAAAGATCAGGGACAACTCTGGACAAATTTCTAACACAGCTAATCCCAAATGTCTTCACTGAAATTCCATATTGTGTAGAGTTTAGCTTACCAATAACATCTGAACCTGCTACCTTCCATTTCTTCTATGTCTTTCAAGCCATTTATTTCCAAATCTGTGTCCAAATTTATAAATATTTTTTGTTTTACCCATCAAATCTCTGCAATACCTCTCTGCCCAATGTCCTAGCCTCATTCTTCAATACTACTCTACTGTGGTGCTCCCTCCAGCTCCATCTTCATTGGAGAATATAAAGTCGTCATGCCCAATTTTTTTTTGGAATTCTGTTCTTCGATTTGGCTATCCATTTTCTGTTCATCTTTAATTGTGTGCCAACGACCTACCTCTTTAAATGTATCATCATTTGCCTCTCTGAGTCTTCCCCAATTCCTAGCTCCCACCTGCGGAGCATTTCATTTCATCTGCATTGATAACAATGATATATGAAAGCAAGGTTTAAACTATCAACTAGTCATGAGAATTGACACCTAAGGAATTTGGTTTACATAGTTTGAACAGCACTGGGCAGGCATTTACTTGATTCTTTTTTGGGAGAAGGACAAATTTTAGTTTCTTTTTCAGTTCTAGTCTGGTGCCTCTTGATAAGATTTAGATCATATACACCTCTGCCTTACTTTTCAATTGTTGTTTTATCATCTTGCTTCCCAAGTCATTTTACAGATTGTGTATCAGCTTCATATATTTGATTTTTAAAAAGTGAAGAAGATACAAACATTATTTGTGTTATGCCTCTGCTTGCCATTATAAACTTATAATGGCAACTAATATTTTCAGTTGATACAGACCATTAAGAATTAACAATGATAAATACTTTTAGATACTGCAGCTCAGCAACAGGAATGCTGCAACGCAGTAATGTGAACTTCTTTTGCTTTTGTGGCTTTCGCTTTCTTTTATTCAAGTCTCATTGAGAAAAACAGTGTGGATTGATAATCATTTTAATACTGAGAAACATGATAAGTCTGATTATATTTTTGGAGACACAAGAGACTGCAGATGCTGGAATCTTGAGCAAAGAACAAACTGCTGGAGGAACTCAGCTAGTCAAGCATCATTTGTGAAGGCAAAGGGATAATCAATGTTTCAGATTGAGACCCTGCATCAGGACCTGGTTACACTTTTATCTGTTTTATTGAACTATTTCTACATATTTTGCTGTATAGAATATGGAAATGAATTCTTTTGTTAGCAGTACTAAGACACAATGATACTTCATATAGAAACCAACAAACTGATAAAAACAGTTTTGACGGTGATCTGTTTGTGATACCGGAATAATTTTATCTTGTTGCTCTTACCTTGTCACATTTCCTAATGTTGGATACTGTTGTTGCAATGATATTTTGTTATAAAATTCTTACTTTGTTTCATTTGTTTTAGAAACAATTGAACAATTTTTTTTGGTGGTAAGATACAGAGATATTCATTCTGTGCAACAAAATTATCTGCAGAATTGTAGTTATTATTACCATTTATATAGAATCTGTTGTAAACTTATTGTTGCTTCATAATGACTGAGAACAGTATTCTTGTCTTCCCTTTTAAACTGTTGCCTTTTGCATGCATCTACAAGCATTAATGGCTGCTGTCCAGCATCTTGCCCAAGTTTTCCTTCACTCAATGTAACATCAGCCTGTGTGCACCAGCAGGTTATTTGACTGCAGAAAAATTGCAGCTGAAGCTATTCCTATCTCCACAGCCCATGTGCCCTGAGGGTTTTCAGCTAATAAGTAGGAGCAACAACTTTGTTAGTTTCTTCGCCCTGCCACATCACAGTTGAAACCTCGCTCTTGCCAACCTTAGCTGAGATTGCCTTTCTAGTCTTTATGAATACACTTGAAGGACCATTGAAAAGGCTTTTGAATAGTCTTCTTGTGATTTCTACTGAAAGCAAGGGTCAAAGAAAGCACACATGTATTCACTAGTTTGGAAGTTTTATTTAGACTCAGTTGATGCCAATGAAGAAAATCAGGTTAATTTAATATAGAGGCTATTACTGACCTGCAACTGGGCAGAATTGAGGGAGTATTACTCTGTAAGTAATCTCTCTAACTAACCATCCCAATGTATCAGCATGCCAAATTCCTTCCCAATACTCTTCAGAATTGGTCTTCTCAGCACTGAAGACGCAAGAGGCTGCTGATGCTGGAATATGAAGCAACAAACATTCTGCTGCAGGAACCCAGCAGGTTGAGGAGCATCTGTGGGAGGAAAGGAATTGTCGGCGTTTAGGTTTGAGACCCTGCATCAGGACTGGTTGGCATTTTGGATCGAGGTCCTGCATCAAGACTGCTCCAGATTCCAGTATCTGCAGTTTCTTGTGTCTCCATTGTACTACTCCACTCCAAAGTCTCTTCAAGATGTGTTGACTTTGAAGAAGTTTTCCTCCTCTTAATTCCTTTGCTCAGTACTATGAGATCAGGAAGACTGAACTTCCTCAGTGTTTGGGGAGTTCAAAATGGTTCAAATGTATTTGCACTTTCTTGCCTGGAAGAGAACATCTCAAAATTACTGGGCTAGGGCTCTGATTGTTCACATCCGAATTTGGCTTGAAATGCATTTTTCATTATTGTCTATATTACCAGCCCCAACCTCACTTCCCAATTGATATTGGTAACTTGTTAGAAATGGGTTGTATTCAGAACTTTAGAGGGAGAAGGAATATGTTGGGGCCAGGAATATGTTTGTACAGGCCAAACAGGCTGGGAACTATGAAACTTTGGATATCTGAAGGCAGATATTTTAAATACTCCCAACAGTTTAACTAATGGATGTGTGTGGGTCTGTCCAGTGCAAATGTTTTTCCTTCTGAGCTATGTGGTTAAGATTGCCTTCCTAGAATTGGCCATGCTTCTTGATCAATTGGGAGCTGTTGCAGAATGATGTGGTACAGTTCATTAAACTAAATAGACAAACAGCACATTTTTATGCTTGGTTCTTCCATTGTTAACTCTGCGAATGTTGGTGCTAGCTCTTATGTTGGGAACAGGAATGAGGTACAAGACATGTTCGATTCCTTGTTGGGAAGGGAATTCATATAAACTGAGAATGTGTAGATTTGTGGCAGATTTCTGATTTCTATATAGAATATTGATCTCTCTTATCTTAAATATGACACCTATGCTATTTTTCCATAGTACATCAGGGAAGAACTGTGGCATGTATGATACAATACAATGAGAGAGAAGAGAGAGAGAGAGACTGACTTTACACCTTAGTTTTAACTTAAGTTGTACTCCAAAATAAATTTGTGGAATCTGAAATCTGAAAAGGAACATCGCAATTTGAAAAGTATCGAAACTGTTTATTCTCTTTAAAAAATGAACTTCTTATAGTGTGGAATACAGACTAAACCACTTGACTCTTCCAATTTAATCATGAAGAAATCATGGACGGAAACCATGCTTTTGTTTCACAATATTGTAGATGACACAAATCTCTAAAATGTAACCAATGAAGGCAATAATAACAGACTTCAGAAAGGCTGCAGCAGACTGCTGAAATGGTCTGTGGCGTAACAGATGAAATTTAATGGAGAGAAGTGTGAAACAATGTATGCTAATAGGAAGAATAAGAAGAGGCAATAAAATATTACTATTACAGCACAGAAGGAGGCCATTAGGGCCATCAGGTCCTTGCTGACTCCAAGCGGAGGAATCCTATCAGAGCTATTCCCCCTTCTGATTTCACTGCAGCACTATAACCTACCCTCTCTCACACGCCAATCAACTCCCCATTGATTCCTTACCCACACTAAGTTCAATTTACAGTGGCTAATTAACCCACCAGCATGTCTTTATAATCGCAAAGGAGTTGCAGCAAAACAGAACTGAAAGGCTTAATGTTCACAAGTCACAGTAGGTGCCAAGACAAGTTGAGAGGCTGTAAAAAGCCATGGGACCTTGGCTTTCTATCAGTATAAAAACAGTGTTATGCTTCATCTTTATATAATACTGGTTAAAGCTCAGCTGGAATATTGTGTTTAGTTCCGGGCACCACACTTGAAGTATTTCAAGATATAGGAGAGGGCACAGAGAAATTTATTAGAATGAAGAAAACCTTTACTTAGTTCAAGTTAGAGCAAAGAATGTTAAGAAATAGAGATGTTCCAAATCATGTAGGGTTTTGAAAGAGAAAATGAGAAGAAACTATTTCTAGTGAGAAAAGATCAGTAACCAGAGCGCAGAGCAATGGTGATTGGTAAAAGGAATGGAAATATCACATTTTTACGTGGTCTGTTGTGATTTGAAATGTGCTGCTGGAGAAGTCATGAAAGCAGGTTTCAGTGGTAATACTCAATAGAGAATTTGATGAGAAAAAGAGAAAAGTATTACTGGGAAATGAGGAAAGGGTAGGGAATTGGGATTTATTGAAGAGCTCTACCGAAGAGCCATCACAGACATCATGAGCTGAATGTCTACCTCCTCTGTGTAACATTCTTTGACTCCCACGTGTATAGAATAGTCAATTGATATCCCAGCTGTGAGCATCATACAAACAGATGGGTCTTGTACAACTTTCAAATCAACCTCCATTAGTCACTTTTTGATTTATTTGACTGTAGTAAGCACAGTAGATAAATTTAGAAAAATTAGAAACCAGAGAGGTTTTAGATCCAGTGATGCTTCTAGGGATCAATAATCATTAATCACTCAGTGCGGAATGGATATGAAAAATAAGTGTTCTGAAGAATTCATGAAATATTTATAAATGTTTTAGTCTGGCAAAGAATCCCTTTAGACTTGTATTATAACAGATTTCTGTTTGCCCATTATAATTAACCCTTTGTAAATCTAATCTTTTTTTTCCCAATGAAAACAGGAAATGCTGGAAACACTCAGCAGGTCAGGCAGCATCTGTGAAAAGCAAAACAGAGTGAATGTTTCAAGTCAAAGGCCCTTTGCTAAAATTGTGAAGGAGTAAAAGCAAGTTCTTATTAAGTTGCTGAGAAGGTTAGGGAGGGTTGGTAGGTCGACAGGAAATATCCTCTGATAGGGTGAGGCCAGGGTCACTGTGTGGATGAGGTGTTGATGGATTATCTGGTGATAGGTTAATGAGGGTGGTTAGAGAGAGAACACAGACAGAGGAATGTAAAGTATATGAGATGCAAAGGTATAGAAAATGCCCAATAGGTCAGATCACAAGAGAAACACTAAACCAATACTACAAATGGTGACCTACAGCAAACTGGCCATTTCTGATGTAAAAGCAAATTAGTTCAGGTTATTAAATTCAATATTGAGCCTGGAAGGCTGCAACACAACCAGATGGAAGATGAGGTGTTGTTGCTCAAGCTTGCATTGGGCCTCATTATAAGAGTGCTACAGACAAATAGGTCAGAGTTGGTGTGGGATGGAGAAGGTGGCAGGCAACAGGGAGCTCTGAGTCACCCCGTAGACTGAAGGTAAGTACTCCACAAGGCAGTCACACAATCTGCCTTTTGTTCCTCCAATGTAGAAGAGACCACATTGTAAGCACAGAATGCAGTACACTAGATTGGAAGAAGTGCAAGTGAATCACTGTTTTACCTGGAAGGATTGCTTGGGTCCCTGGATGGTTGAAAGGGAAGAGGTAAAAGGACAAACATTACATCTCATGAGTTTCGATGGGAAAGTGTTACGAGAGGGGGATAGTTGGTGGAGGTGAAGTTGCAAAGGAACAGTCCATTTGGCATGCTGAAAGGAGGGGAGAGGGGAAGGTGTGTCTGCTGCTTGTAAGTGAAGGAAACTACAAAGAATGAATCATTGAATGCAGAGGTGGAAAGTGCAGGACAGGGGAGTTCCACCCTTACTTTGCCTGGGTGGAGAAGGGTGAAAGCTGCAGTGCTAGAAATTGATGAGATGTAGTCAAGGACTTTGCCAACTATGGTGGAGGGGAAGCCATGGTTCAGGAAGAAGGAAGGCATCTCAGAGGCAACTGTGTGGGAAGTCTCATCAGAGCATATATGGCAGAGATGGAGGAACTGGGAGAATGGAATGGAGTCCTTACCAGAGGTAGGACTGGAGGAAGTAGAGGTAAGATGCTGCGGGAAGTCTAAGGGATTGTATTAGATGCGTGTTGATAACATATCCCTTGAGATGGAGGCAAAGAAAGGAAAGAGAGGAGCCAGAGATGGGCCATATGAAGGTATTGGTATTGGTTTATTATTGTCACTTGTACACAGGTACAGTGAAAAACTTGTCTTGCATACTGATCATACAGGTCAATTCATTACACAGTGCAGTTACATTGAGTTAGTACAGAGTGCATTGAGGTAGTACAGGTAAAAACAATAACCATAGAACAATACAGCACAATACAGGCCCTTCGGCCCACCATGTTGTGCTGACCTTCAAACCACACCTAAGACTATCTAACCCCTTCCTCCCACATATCCCTCTATTTTAAATTCCTCCATATGCTTATCTAACAATCTCATGAACTTGACCAATGTATCAGCCTCCACCACCACCCCAGGCAGCACATTCCATGCACCAACCACCCTCTGGGTGAAATACCTCCCTCTAACATCTCCCTTGAATTTCCCACCCATTACCTTAAAGCCATGCCTCTTGTATTGAGCATTGGTGCCCTGGGAAAGAGGTGCTGGCTGTCCACTCTATCTATTCCTCTTAATATTTTGTATACCTCTATCATATCTCCCCTCATCCTCCTTCTCTCCAATGAGTAAAGCCCTAGCTCCTTTAGTGTCTCCCCATAATCCATACTCTCTAATCCAGGCAGAATCCTGGTTAAATCTCCTCTGCACCCTTTCCAACGCCTCCACATCCTTCCTATAATGAGGTGACCAGAATTGGACACAGTACTCTAAGTGTGGTCTAACTTTTTGTTTTGTGAAGCTGCATCATTACTTCGCTGCTCTTAAACTTGATCCCACGACTTATGAAAGCTAACATCCCATAAGCTTTCTTAGCTACCCTATCCACCTGTGAGGCAACTTTCAGTGATCTATGGATATGAACCCCCAGATCCCTCTGCTCCTCCACACTACCCAGAATCCTACCATTAACTTTGTACTCCGCCTTGGAGTTTGTCCTTCTAAAGTGCACCACCTCACACTTCTCTGGATTGAACTCCATCTGCCACTCCTCAGCCCAGCTCTGCATCCTATCAATATCCCTCTGTAAGCTTCGACAGCCCTCCACACTATCGACAACACCACTGATCTTTGTGTTGTCTGCAAACTTGCTAACCCACCCTTCCACCGCCTCATCTGTCATTAATAAATATCACAAAAGGTAGAGGTCCCAGAACCGATCCCTGTGGGACACCACTAGTCACAGTCCTCCAATCTGAATACACTCCCTCCACCACCACACACTACTTTCTACAGGCAAGCCAATTCTGAATCTACACAGCCAAGCCTCCCTGGATCCCTTGGCCTCCGACCTTCTGAAGAAGCCTACCATGTGGAACCTTGTCAAACGCCTTACTAAAATCCATGTAGACCACATCCACTGCACTACCCTCATCAATCTGCCTGGTCACCTCCTCAAAGAACCTGATAATACAGTACAGAGTAAGGTGTCACGGCTACAGAGAAAGTGCAGTGTAGGTAGACAATAAGGTGCAAGGTCACAACAAGGTAGATTGTGAGGTCAGAGTCCATTTCATTGTATAAGGGAACCGTTCAATAGTCTTATCACGGTGGGACAGAAGCTGTCCTTGAACCTGGTGGTATGTCCCCTCAGGCTCCTGTATCTTCTACCTGATGGAAGAGGAGAGAAGAGAGAATGACCCGGGTGGGTGGGGTCTTTGATTATGCTGGCTGCTTCACCAAGGCAGTGAGAGGTAAAGACAAGAGTCCAAGGAGGGGAGGCTGGTTTCCGTGACACGCTGGGCTGTGTCCATAACTCTCTGCAGTTTCTTCCAGGTGAAAGCAGTGTAGAAACTGGGAGCAAAAGTAATGTAATTTTTGACTTCTGTATGAGCCGAGAAAGCAACACTAATACTGTTAATGTCCTGGAGAAAGAGCTGTGGGAGTGGTCCGAATTAATCTTTATTGCCATAGTGCAAATCTTTCCAATAACTTCATAATCATATCCCCATGATATCAATTTACCTAATTTTCAAATACATCAGGTTTGGACATCTTTAGATAATAAAGATGTCTATTTTGTATTACGTTGGCTGTCTGAACCATAGGTTTCAAGAAAAACATTGGACTACCAAGGTCAGCAGCTGGGAGTGCCTGCTGAAAGTCACATTTCAGCAAGTTATAGCTATTGTATCAGGTCCCTCACTTCAAAGAAGCTCCTCAGGCTTGCACCCTTCAGTTTTACAGACAATAAAAATCCAAGTTTTAGTTGAGAGTGGAGCTCAAGCGGACCTGAAAGGAATACACTAGAGTGCTGCTAAAGCGGACCTGAGAGGTTGCTGGCCGAGCAGACCGTGCAGGGTGAACCAGGGGCAGGGATGGAGACGGCAAAGAGGCAACAACAGACACCTGCAGGGTGAAGCGAGGAGAGCGGGATGATCGGAAGTGGAAGACGAGCCAGCGCAGCGGGTACGGGGGAAGGGGAGCACGAACAGGTTGTGAAGGCGGAGCGAACCACAGGGCACAGAGGCCGCGGGTGGCGGGGAGAAGCGCAGAAGTGGACCTGAAAGGGTGAAGGCAGGGTGGTGCTGAAGCGGACCTTAAAGGGATACACCAGGGCGCCGCTCAGGCGGACCTGGAAGGAATACAAGGTGGGGCTCAAGCGGACCTGAAAGGGGTGGTGACCGAGCTGAAAGGGCGATGGCCTGCTGACCGTGCAGGGTGAATCAGCAGCAGGATGGACAGTGTAAAGGGACAACGAACCAAGTCATCGGCCTGAGGGAGAGCAGGGTGGTTAGAAATGGACCGGGATAAAGTAAAAGAAAAGTGTTCGGCACAACATCGTTCCTGTGCTGTATTGTTGAGTTAGCTGATTTTAACCAAGGTTTTAGTGGGATATTAAAATTGATCTCGGCTCCTTTGGAAAATTCCAGGAGGGAACGTTTTGACGGAGTTTTTGTTTCCGATTGTAAATAATGACCCTTCAAGCGACTCACTCATGAACACTATATAAGGACAATGGTTGAATGGTTGAATAGACCACCAGCAATCACTGTCAATGCTGAACACCCACCACAAGGAGAACCAGGAACATTAGCAGCACCCATGGACTCCCTGTGGAAGTCACCACGTGGCAAGATTTTCCTTCAAACTTCATTGCTCAAATGGGATATGTCCTGGACAAGATTCATTGTAGATATGCTAAATGGTTTCCCAACAGCGGACGAAGTGTCTATGTGCAAACGGCCTTGGTGTGAAAAAGCAATGACATTATTGGCCTGATTAGGTTAGAACAGCACAAATCCTCATTAACTGCCTTCTCCACTCTGATAGCCTGATGCTATAACCAACAATATGTGAATTTTATTAGGCTACTTTAATGATTAATATATGACTTACAGAAATTTTGACACCGACATGTTTTATTTGCTGTTTTCCTTTTTAAACTCCCTCGTCTGAGCAATTACATTTTCCAAGTAATCAACAATGTCAGAGAGTTATATAGCACGGAAACAGGCCCTTCAGCCCAACTCATTCATGCTGACTAAGGTGTCTTCCTGAGCTAGTCCCATTTGCTTGCATTCGGCCCATATCCCTCTAAACCTTTCCTATCCAGTTACCTGTCAAAATGTCATTGTAATTGAACCTGTCTCTGTTACTTCTTCTGGCAGCTTGTTCCATATACCCACCACCCTCTATGTGAAAAACTTACCTCTCAGGTCCCTTTTAAATTTTTCCCCTCTCACTTTAAACCAACGCCCTCTAATTTTAGACTCACCTACCCTGGGAAAATGACTGTAACAATCCAGCTCATCTATGCCCCTCATGATTTTATTAACCCCTCTAAGGTCACTCCTCCTTCGCTCCAGGGAAAACAGTTCCAGCCAATCCAGTCTCTCCTTATAACTCAAGCCCTCTAGTCCCAGCAACATCCTCGTGAATCACAAAATCACAAGACACGGGAGCAGAAGTAGGCCATTCAGCCCATCGAGTCTGCTCCAAAGAAAAGGGAAAAAAGAAAAAAGGAATGAGAAATTTGGGGGGGGGGCAAAAAAAACTATTCTAACACAATTTTCAGCCTTATCCCCATATCACTTGATACCCCGACTATTTAGATATCTATCTATCTCTTCCTCAAATGCCTCCAATGATCTGGCCTCCACTGCTGTACGTGGCAAGGAATTCCACAAAACCTTTTCTGCACCTTCGCGAGCTTAATCACATCCATCCTATAGTATGATGACCAGAACTGCACACAATATTTCTGGTGCAGTCTTACCAATGTCTTGTATGGCTGTAACATGATGTCTCAACTCTTGTACTCAATGCTCCATCCAATGAAGACAAGCGTGCCATGCCCCTTCTTCACTACCCTGTCTCCCTGAGTTTCTGTTTTGAGGAAACTATGAATTGTATGCCAAAGCCTCTCTGTTCTACAACATTCCTCAGGGCCCTGCCGTTCACTGTGTGTGTCCTGGCCTGCATTAACTTCCCAAAATGCATCACTTCATACTTGGCTGAATTAAATTCCATCTGCCATTCCTTGGCCCATTTTTCCAGTTGGTCTAGATCCCATTGTAACATAAGACAACCTTCTTCATTATCCACTATACCACCAATTTTGGTGTCTTCTGCAGACTTACTAATCATGCCACCAACAGTCTCATCCAAATCGCTAATGTATATGACAAACAACAGAGGACCCAGCACTGAACTCTGTGGCACACCACTGGTCACAGGCCTCCAATCTGAAAGACAAACCTCCACTACCATCATCTGCCTCCTACCACCAAGCCATTTTGTATCCAATTGGCTTGCTCACCTTGGATCCCATATGAGCTAACCTTCTGGACCAGCCTACCAGGCTGGACCTTATCAAAAGTCTTGCTAAAGTCCACATAGGCAACGTCAATCAATCTACCCTTGTCAATCCTTTTGGTCACCAAATCAAAGGATTAAATTCGTTCCGGTAAAAAATAATTTTCTTCATAGCAATTCCAACACATAAAAAAAGGGTTACCTCTTATCCCAATTCACCTGCAATTCTCCTACCACTGAAATAGGTCTACAGCGGATGCCATCTTCCTGGCCCTGCACTCATCTCTGGAGCATCTGGAAAGTAAAGACACCTACATTAGACTATTGTTTATTGACGACAGCTCCGCCTTCAATATTATAATTCCAAGCAAACTCATCACTAAACTCCAAGACCTGGGGCTCAACACCTCACTTTGGAAATGGATCCTTGACTTCCTAACCAACAGACCACAATCAGTGAGGATAGGCAGCAACACCTCCGCCATGATTATTCTCAACACTGGTGCCCACAAGACTGCGTTCTCAGCCCTCTACTCTACTCCCTATACACTCATGACTGCTAGGTTCTGCTCTAACTCCATCTACAAGTTTGCAGATGATACCACTGTAGTAGGCCATATCTCAAATAACAATGAGTTGGAGTACAGGAAGGAGATAGACAGCATAGTAACATGGTGTCATGACAACAACCTTTCCCTCAATGTCAGCAAAACAAAAGGGCTGGTCATTGATTTCAAGAAGGGGGGCAGTGCACATGTTCCTGTCTACATCAATGGTGCTGAGGTTGAGAGGGTTGAGAGCTTCAAGTTCCCAGGAGTGACCATCACCAATAGCCTGTCCTGGTCCAACCACATAGATGCCATGGCCAAGAAAGCTCACCAGTGCCTCTACTTCCTCAGGAGGCTAAAGAAATTTGGCATGTCCCCTTTGACCCACACCAATTTTTATCAATGCACCATAAAAGCATCCTATCTGGATGCATCACAGCTTGGTATGGTAACTGCTCTACTCTATCTCCATCTAGAAGTTTGCAGATGATACCACCATAGTGGGCTGTATCTCAAATAACGATGAGTCAGAATACAGGAAGGAGATAGAGAGCTCAGCACATCATGAAAACCAGCCTCCCCTCCATGGACTCTGTCTATACCTCTCATTGCCATGGTGAAGCAGCCAGCATAATCAGAGACCCCACCCACCCTGGACATTCTCTCTTCCCCCCTCTCCCATCGGGCAGAAGATACAAAAGCCTGAGAGTACGTACCACCAGGCTCAAGGACAGCTTCTATCCTGTTGTTAGAAGACTATTGAACGGTTCCCTGGTGTGCTAAGATGGATTCTTGACTGCATGATCTACCTTGTTGTGACCTTGCACCTTATTGTTTAACTGCACAGCACTTTCTCTGTAGCTGTTACACTCTATTCTGCCTTCTGTATTTTACCTTGTATTACCTCAATGCACTGTGTAATGAATTGATCTGTATGAACGGTATGCAAGACAAGTTTTTCACTGTACCTCAGTACAAATGACAATAATAAACTAATTCCAAGTCCCCCTCTCTGTGATGTTAATATAAACTAAATGACTCATTTAGTGGATCAGTTGGATAATGCATGAAAGACATTAGTCCACCTTAGTTGAAACTTCAACATGGTTCTTCAATTTATTGTAAAACTAAACTTTAAGAGCTTCCCTCTCCATCTGTTAAATATTCCAATGTTTAATTCTGTCAGGAAATCTCTGTGAGATGTGCATCAGAGGCTTGTAGAAATGCTTCATAGAAATATATAAAATTAAGAGGATTTGAAGACATTAACTGCTAGTCTGTATGGGCTGGTGCCAATTTCCCATGTTGAATTATCATTTCTATCACAGTTCTATTCATTATATTCTCTCCAGTTCATAATCACACGCCAATTGCTTTCCCAACTTGTTCCTCTTTATAAGCTGTTCTGCTTATAAACCAGGATAGAAAAAGACACTAAAACTAGTCTAACCTGTCATTGTTAAAGAGCAAAAATAAGTTAAAGGTTCACTTCCAAAGATCTTCTGAAATGCTGTACCCTATCTTTCTTTCTCCACTGATAATATTTGACCTGTTGAGCTTTTCCCATGTTTTTGTGGCTAAATTTATTAACAATGCCATGACCAGCCAGAGTGGCAATGATGGGTAGTTCTCCTGTCAATCAGACCTAGTGACTGCTTGAATAAAGCAAATGTTGTTATGCATATAATTTGTACCAACTCTTCTTTACACTGCAGTTTTTTTTGGAGAAATTGGCCTTCTTTTAATAGGGGACGTTGCTGAAGTTTTGATATTCAATGCAGTTTAATTATGTTTTCAAAGTAAACTGATGTTTTACTATTTAATAAATGATTTGCTGTGAGTCACACCATCTGCTCCATCTATACAGTGGCATGCAAAAGTTTGGGCACCCCTGGTCAAAATTTCTGTTACCGTGAGTAGTTAAATGAGTAGAAGATGAACTGATCTCCAAAAGTCATAAAGTTAAAGATGAAACATTCTTTTCAACATTTTAAGCAAGATTAGTGTATTATTTTTGTTTTGTACAATTTTAGAGTGAAAAAACGAAAGGAGTACCATGTAAAAGTTTGGGCACCCCAAGAGATTGGAGCTCTCAGATAACTTTTACCAAGGTCTCTGACCTTCATTAGCTTGTTAGGACTATGGCTTGTTCACAGTCATCGTTAGGAAAGGCCAGGTGATGCAGATTTCAAAGCTTTATAAATACCCTGACTCCTCAAACCTTGTCCCAACAATCAGCAGGCATAGGCTCCTCTAAGCAACTGCCTAGCATTCAGAAAATTAAAATAAAAGATTCCCACAAAGTAGGAGAAGGCTATAAGAAGATAGCAAAGCGTTTTCAGGTAGCCGTTTCCTCAGTTCATAATGTAATTAAGAAATGGCAGTTAACAGGAATGGTGGAGGTCAAGTTGAGGTCTAGAAGACCAAGAAAACTTTCTGAGAGAACTGCTCGTAGAATTGCTAGAAAGGCAAATCAAAACCCCCGTTTGACTGCCAAAGGCTTTCAGGAAGATTTAGCAGACTCTGGAGTGGTGGTGCACTGTTCTACTGTGCAGCGGCACCTGCACAGATATGACCTTCATGGAAGAGTCATCAGAAGAAAACCTTTCCTGCATCCTCACCACAAAATTCAGCATCAGAAGTTTGCAAAGGAACATCTAAACGAGCCTCAAGCATTTTGGAAACGAGTCCTGTGGACTGATGAAGTTAAAATAGAACTTTTTGACCACAAAGGTATGTTTGGAGAAAAAAGGGTGCAGAATTTCATGAAAAGAACATCTCTCCAACTGTTAAGCACGGGGGTGGATTGATCATGCTTTGGGCTTGTGTTGCAGCCGGTGGCATGGGGAACATTTCACTGGTAGAGGGAAGAATGAATTCAATTAAATACCAGCAAATTCTGGAAGCAAACATCACACCATCTGTAAAAAAGCTGAAGATGAAAAGAGGATGGCTTCTACAACAGGATAATGATCCTAAACACACTTCAAAATCCACAATGGACTACCTCAAGAGGCACAAGCTGAAGGTTTTGCCATGGCCCTCACAGTGCCACGGCCTAAACATCATCGAAAATCTGTGGATAGACCTCAAAAGAGCAGTGCATGCAAGACGGCCCAAGAATCTTACAGAACTAGAAGCCTTTGCAAGGAAGAATGGGCGAAAATCCCCCAAACAAGAATTGAAAGACACTTAGCTGGCTACAGGAAGCATTTACAAGCTGTGATACTTGCCAAAGGGGGTGTTACTAAGTACTGACCATGCAGGGTGCCCAAACTTTTGCCTCGGGCCCTTTTCCTTTTTTGATATTTTGAAACTGTAAAAGATGGAAATAAAAAAAAGTAATCTTGCTTAAAATATTAAAGAAATGTGTCATCTTTAACTTTATGCCTTTTGGAAATCAGGTCATCTTCTACTCGCTTAGTTATTCAAAGTAAAAAAAAAATTTGACCGGGGTGCCCAAACTTTTGCATGCTACTGTATCCATTGGTGCTGTTGCAAAATTGTCAATAAATAATAGGTTTTGTTTATCCATAACCATGCCCTTTTTTGAGCCTGTACTGAGTTTTAAACTAATGTGTATCACCACAACGAACTGCTTCTACATTCTTTGCACAAGTGTGTGAATGTAGGTATTCAGGTATTGGAGGCAGTGAAGAGAAGACCCCCAAGGCTAATCCTCAGTCCCTCAGCTCTGAATTATAAGGAAACACTGGAGAAAACTGAGCTTTTCAAACTTGAAAGAGTCTGAAAGTTGATTTTGCAGAGCCGTGTCAGTCAATAACCTGGAAATGTTAATCAGGGAAATTAATTTAAATTGCACGGATATAACCCTAACTTGGACTAAGGGGATGAAGACGAGGGCCAGATCAATGCCAGACAAATGCCAGACAGTGGCAGTTGGCAGTGAGCCTAATAATATCAGGTGATGAGAAGAACAAACAGAAGAGGGGCAATCGCTCTAGTGCCTGCAAATTGAAGCCCTAACCCTAATGCTTAAGATGGCATTGTCCAATTGCAATGGTGGGATAAGAACTCATCACTGAAATATTAGTCAAGGCCTCTGGATAAACAGTCTGATTCTGGCAACACTTACGCCATGGGGAGGCTTTCTCCATTTTTTTGTGCGTGTTTCTTGTGCTTGTGGGTGGAAAATCATGAGTAGCCCACACCTACATTTTCTACTTGTGTTTCAGGTAAAGAAAACTACTAATTGAATGTTAATTTATAAAATAACAGTGATGGCATGATCTATAATAGCTTTGCTCCAATCTTTGTACCTGGAGCAGCTAATAATGCGATGTTAAATTATCCTGCAGGTGTACCTATAGAATGTTAGAAATAGGAGCAGGAATAAGTTACATAACCCCTCAAGTCTGCTTTGTGATTGAATGCAATTGTAGCCAATCTGATCTTGGCCACCACTTTCTTGCCTGATCCCCATAATCTCTTTCACAGCTCTCTGGAATACAGAATTAAAAAGATCCACAACTTTTCAAGAGAAGAAATTCCTCCTCACCTCAGTCTTAGATAGGTGACCCATTATCCTGATGTTATGTCCCTTAATTCTAGATTGCCCCACCAGGGAAAACACTCCTGTGCCTAAGTACGAAGCCCCCTCAGAGCCTTTTTGAAAAGTTGTAATTTCAGTTTATAATCACGTCTTTTTTAAAGCCATTTCTAATGATAAAATTGTTTACTGAGGGCCTCAAAATAATCATCAGAAGTACAGTAATTGGTACTTCACTATGAATTGATAAAATTGACCAGACATTGCAAATGAAATATTCAATATTCTGTCAGAAGAGCATCATACACTTGCAATTGAGAAGTGCTGTTTCACTACTTGAATCAATGCATTAGTTGTATCACAGAGAGATCAATGGTTCTTGAATTAACAATCCAGTGATGACATTTTTGTATCAGCTGTCATAACTATAACATGTAATCTGTATGTGGTAAAATACTGCCCCCGTCTGTTTTCATTGATTCACCCGAAGTCCATTTCAATGCATTAATCCCAAAAGTGATTTTTCTTAAATATGATCCTTTCCTCAGAACATTATATGACCCATGTGGTTAAAAAATAATTGTAAATTTAGATTAAACACTGGTTCAACACAAATGTTCCAGCTGGATAGTTGGCAAAAGAAAAAAGTAATTTTAGAGGGTTGTTAAATCAGATTTTTCCCAGCCTATATTACTAATTTCAAATTATTTATGCTAACCAAATTCTTTATGAATTAAAAGATTAATGTTCAGTTGTTATGCATCAATAGCACCCGAAACATGCATGTCCTTATTGTAATGATTTCTGCTGTAAAAGTTAAAATAAACAGTCAATGGATTTTCATCTACTTGGAGAATAATTGCTAGTCATGTCTGCAGAGATCAGTACTAGCACTTTTGCTCTATTCATTAATAATCTAATGTAGCTTCTGGGGCAATGACCACCCCCCACCTCCACAAGTTTGCAGATGGTCAAGTAGAGCTCTGTGTATTGGAGAATGAGCTTGTGACTGGCAACTGACATTTAACTTGGAAAATTGCAGGTCCAATCCTATCTGGGAGTGCAAAAGAACATCACCATACAGTAAACCAACTAGTAGACTCCCAGTGACTTTTCAGTGACTTTTGATCACCTAATTGTCATTTTGCCTCAGAGTTTACATCCAACAAGCAGAGAAGGCATGATGGGATTTTGATTTTGGCACTTAAAATGTGAATCCAAAGATGGAATTTGGAGGGGCCGAAATTCTACAGGAGAGAGGAGGAAGGAGAAAAATGTGAAGGATTGTGCGAAGTTCCTCACATCCTTCTTCCTCCTCCATTCTCCAAAGTGGATCAACACTCTGTGCCTTGGTCCTCCTGAAAGCCCAACCTTTGGTGCTCTGCAGAATTGGGTACAACACAATGTCTGATTGTCAAGGTTTCTGAGAAGTGTCTAATATCACATTTGAAATTGGTATCCTTTATCAAAGTGCAACCACCTGGGTCCCAGGTGTGATGCTATTATGGCAGCTGGCTGGAATCCTGCTAACACCCTCATAAAGGTCTTTTTGTAAATTGACGGGGTGGAACCCTTGCATTTAATATGTACCCCTGGTTGCTCTGTGGGTTCCCTGATGACACATTCCAATCAGGGCATCCAGAGATCCTATATCTCTGGAAAGTTGACCGGAGATATTTGGAATGACATTGTCCCAAGCAAAGTTGACATGATTGACTTTCCTGGCAAACACCTCTTCAGTCATCTACTGTGGCCCGTGGCATTTGTGGCCTGCCCAGTAGGAAACCTTGTAAATGTCTCCAGCAGAGCTCTGGGAGGATCCAAAGGCAAAGAGCTTGAGGGCACTGGTGACTAGAACAACCACTGGTAATGCAGACACCCGAATTAAGCCAGTATCCTGAAATTTCTGGATATTTCCCATCACATAATGCGAATATTCAAGCCTACTTAAATAGTGTCCTGACATTATCAAGGAAATTTATCCTCTGTCTCTTTGGGCTTCTGTGCTGGGTATAGATTCCTGCAAACTGCAAGTTTTTGCTGTTCCCTTCTGTCCTGTGAAACAAGAGGTCTGTGTGCATATGGGGCTGCTGCTGGTCATTTTGACCCTCAACTGAGGTCCAACTAAAGCAACATCATAATGTGGTAGAGTAAACTTTCAAAGTGTTGGAGAAACTGCCAAAATGTGGAAAGTAAGCTCAAGCCATAAGTTTAGTAAGCATCCTTTCCCACTAGTAACTAAATGTGCATCTGTGAGCATGGGTATGTATAGACCCATTTACTTGAATTGGTCCCTCAATTGCTATTGTATCCTCACTTTTCTTCCACTGGCAAGTCATAGAGGAATCCTGTGGATCTCAGTGTATGGGAAAAAAATCTGTGTCATTATTCCTCCAAATGGTCCAATCTGCACCAAGGCAAGCACACTCCTTCATGTTAAAATACCCACTGCAGTATTTGCATATGTAATAAATACAATCTGTGAGGAACAGAATCCATGGGTGAAGCAAACAGTCTGTGTATGAAACTGTGCCCCTTTTCCACCAGTTTGTTTGAATTCACTGAGATTTTAAAGCCTCACTTCCAAAATATGCCTGGCATCCCACAGTATGGACACAAGCAAGAAAAAGATTAAGGTAACTGCGTAATCCAGACCAGAGAAAAGAGCAGGCAAGGGATGAGAAGAGACTATGCAATTACTATTATTAGTGTAAGAAGTAAGTTTGACTTCCCTCTTTTACATATCCCCCATTTCTCCATTCCCATATGTTGGAACTCTGTCAAATCTCCCACCTCGTGTATTAACTGCCTCATCTAGGACCAAGGAGATGAAAAGAAATACAAGATAAACAGACCTATCAGGTTGAATGAGGTAAACCATCACCCAACAATACACAATTTCTTTCACAGTACAGACTGTAGCTACATAACCACATTTCAAAAATAAATACAAAATCCAATGCAGAAGATCCTTATTAGAGGAACTTCCTGCCTGCTGTTATTCTTAATGCATCACCTCCAAGATACAAAGGTGATTGAGTGGTGAAGACCTTGCCGTGCAATGCCCAGGTGGATTGTGTGCAGTTTCTGGCACCAGTGGAATCCTAGTTTAACAGAAACAAATAGCAGGCAGAACAGAACAGCAAGCCCTTTCAGTTCCACCACATTTCTAACCTTTACCCAGTCAATGTGGCAGATGGAATTCAGTTCAGAACTGTAATCCTGCACCCTGTTTACACAGCATCTTGACCTCAAAAGCAGACGGAGATCAAGCTGTATCAAGTGACAGTCTGTGACATGCTTTGTGATATATACGGAAATAAAAACCCAGTGGGGAATGGACAGGCCGGTTCAAATAGCTATCAGTTGCAGCTGTTTAAACTAGCAACATCTATCCGCAAGTTTTCCACTGATGTGAAGATCAGAGTTAAACCATCTCACAACAATTGAGCAGAATACTAATCCATTTGCATTCCATTTTTATCACCCTTACCCTTCTGATCTTGAATTGATGTTCCTACTTCCTATAAGTCCTGTAATAGAGATATGATAAGTGTGGCTTTGACTTACCTTAAGATCGTAACTCCCCCATGTGAAATGTATGGCCCTTGCTCATCTGCTTTCCATACAGCCTCTACAGATATACAGTTATTGATAGGAATAAACATTTTGAATGCAGCACTACCACCATGTGGAGCTGCACAGTAGTACACCTTAATGGATGCTAATCGCAAAATCAAATCAGTTGTATCTTGTGTTCCATGCAGGGCAGTAAATTGATAACACAAATCCATTGACTTAGGGAGTATTTGATCCACAATGCATATTGAAAATTGTAAAGCTTAGCCATAATCCCAAGAATCACTTCAGCACTGTCATGAAACAATTTTTTCTCCAGATGCAGCAGCCAGGGCAGCAGAGGGGAGGAGCTAACGGTCTTTATTTTTAAGGTTGTGTGATTGGCCAAGTGTGTGGCAACTCAGCCAATAAAAAAAAGTAAGGTAAGGAGGAGTGGCCATTGTGACAATATAGGAGTGGGACTATGAGGCTTTGGTGAGGAGGTGTAGGTAAGTCTTTTTATGGTGGTTAAATAAAAAGACATCAAATTATAACTAATTAAATAAAGTAGGGATGCAGGATCAGGTGATGTGTTGTAGTTGCAGGATGTGGGAGCTGGTGGACCCCTTTATGGTTCCTGGCGACTACACCTGCAGCAAGTGTTGGTTGCTTGAGGAACTCAGGCTCAAAGTTGATGACCTGGGATCTGAGCTTCAAATGCTGTGATGCATCAGGGAGGGGGAGAGTTACCTGGATGCTGTTTCAGGAGGTGGTCACACCCATTTGATTAACTACTTCAAATTTGCTCTGTGGTCAAGGACAAGAGGGTGTGACTGTGAGTGAAGCAGGTAGGGGGATCCAAGAGGTAGTGCTGGAGGACCCTCCAGCTTGTCCAACAGGTCTGAGATTCTTGCTCCCTGTGTGGATGAGAGTGGGGGCTGTAGGAAGGATGAGCAACTGAACTGTGGTTCAGGGAGCCATTCAAAAGGGGGCAGAGAAGAGAAATGTAGTTGTAATTGGGGATAGTATAGTCAGGGGAATAGACACAATTCTCTGCTGCAAGGATCAAGAGACCTGAAGGCTGTGTTGTCTGCCTGGTGCCTGGGTTTGGGACATCTCATCTGACCTGCAGAGGAATTTGGAATGGGAGGGGAAAGATCCAGTTGTCATAGTCTATGTGGGTACCAATGATGTAGGTAGAACAAGGGAAGAGGTTCCGCTGAGGGAATTTGAGCAGCTTGGGACTAAATAAGAAAAACAGAACCAAAAAGGTAATAATCTCTGGATTGGTACCTGAGCCATGTGCAAATTTGCATAAGGTCAATAAGATCAGAGAGTTAAATGTATGGCTCAAAGATTGGTGTGGGAGAAGTGGAGTTGAATTCATGGGATGTTCCCACCAGTACTGGGGGAGGAGGGAGCTGTTCTGATGGGACAGGCTCCACCTGAACCATGCTGGGACCAGGGTCCTGGTGAATCATGAGGGCTGTAGATAGGGCTTTAAACTAAATAGTAGGGGGGGGGGGGGGGGTTCAACAGATTGGAAAAGTATGAGTAAAGTAAAAGGGAAGGAGGGTGCAGGAGAGATTACTGCATCTTCAAAATTAAGAAAAAGTTTAGAAAGGGATAAGAATTTAACTTAAGGTAACATGGAGACAAATTTGAGAAGAAGGGCGGTGAATACAGGACTGAAGATGTTATGTTTGTTTTTCATCAAGAGACAAACGTCGCGTGGGTTTCACATCTGAACATTTATTAAAACAACAACAGACTGGCTTCAACAGACAGGCTGGCTGCTCTCCCCTCTTTCACAGCTACTTCCTGTTCCCCCATGTGACCCCTTGCATTGCCCACTGGGTAACCGTAGTTCTTTATTATAACTATGTAATAACACATCTTAACCCTTTAAAGAAAAACAAACACAATACTTTGTCCTGATAAACCTGCCAAGAAACCCTTGTCCACTCAGCAGCTTTCAATCGGTCTCTAAGGTGGTTTTATGGTCCTTTTTGGTCTTGGTACTTGTTTCCGCAGGCATGTTGCTTTCATTTGCTGCATGGTGTTTTCCTGGGAATTCTGGTCCACATGTTCATTTTTTCCATATGCTGGCCCCTTTGGTGTACTGACAGGGGGCAGGTCACAGCCATGGGTTGGAGCTTGTGGTCGTAGATCCACGCGGTTCCTCCTCAGAGGTGTCCCTCGCCTCTGTCTGTATCTGGTATGAATGTGGATTTACTTTCTCTTGCACAAACTCCTTGCATGGACCATGTGCTGGAGTCATGATCTTGGATTCGCACTTGATCCCCAGGCTTCAGGACTGGTAGGCTTTTCGCTGTCTTGTCGTGATTCTGTTTCTGTTTTTCTTTTCCCTTCTTCTTTAGCCTGTTTGACCTTGTGTGCTCCTTCAGGTCTCAACAGGTTTTCGTGTATTGGAAGGTTAGTGCGTATGCGTCGACCCATCAGCATTTGGGCTGGTGAAAGGCCGTTCTGCAGTGGTGCAATTCTGTAAATCATTAGACTTCTGTGGAAATCCTCTCGTCCATCTTGCACTTTCTTCATGAGGCTCTTCACCACCTTAACTGAACTTTCTGCTACGACATTAGATTTTGGGTGATGTGGGCTTGAGGTTATATGTCGAAACCCCCCAAACATTGGCAAAGGATTCAAATTCACAGCTCAAAAATTGTGGACCATTGTCTGATACGACTTCACATGGAACTCCATGCCTCGTAAACACAGCTTTCAGGAATGTGATAACTGCTTTGCTGGACGTTGATTGCAGTGTCACAACCTCTGGGTAATTGGAAAAGTAGTCTGTTACAATATGGCCCTTCCCATTACAGTCAAACAAATCCACTCTAACTCTGAAATACAGCCTGTCTGGTACAGGGTGTGGTTTTGCTTGCTACTTTGGTCTGTAGGTAAGGCATATTTCACATGAAGCAGTGGTCCAACTGATGTCTCGGTTCATTCTTGGCCAGTACATCACTTCACGTGCTCTATATTTACATTTTTCCTCCCCAAGATGCCCTTCATGTATCTTCTGGAGCATCTCCTTGCGTAGTGACTCTGGAATCACAAACCTGTTCCCTTTGAAGACCATATTTTTCACTACTGACAGTACAGCTCTGCATGCCCAGTAATCCTGAATACACATTGGACAGTCATCCTTTGCTGCTGGTCATCCTTTCTGTGTTGTATCATTGAGTACTTTCATTGTTTCATCTGCCTCTGCTGCTTTCCTAATCTGCTCTGTTCTATCCGGAGATACTGGAAGAGACGTGACTATCATGTCAACATAGGCCTGTATATCTGCATTAACCTGTTGGTCACTCTTCTGTCTTGTCGACTGCTCGAGACAGAGCATCAGCAGCAAACATATATTTTCCCGGTGTGTAGATCATCTTCACATCATATTTCTGCAGCCTTATCAACATGCGCTGTATCCTCATGGGACAGTGGTTTGGACATAATTGAGACCAATGGTTTATGGTCTGTCTCCACTTCAATAGCTTGCCCATAGATGTACTGATGGAACCTTTCACATGCATATGTAGTGGCATGAAGCTCTTTCTCTATTTGTGCATAGTTGGCTTCCGCACTTGTTAAAGCCCTTGATGCATAGGCCACAGGTTGCCATATGCCATCATGCTGTTGCAGTAGTACTGATCCAAGGCCATGCTGGGACGCATCAGCCGATATACCTTTCCGGATCATAAAACTTCAGCACGGGCTCTTCAGTTAGGACCCTTTTCAACGTCTGGAAACACTCTTCTTGCTCATGAGACCAAATCCATTCATTTTGTTGCTCAAGGAGTGACCTAAGTGGTGCTGACACCGTTGACAGTCGAGGGATGAACTTAACCAGGTAAGTCACCATCCCTAAGAAACGTCTCACCTCCTCTTTGTTTTGGGGCCTCTCCATGTTTTCAATGGCTGACATCTTTCTTGGGTCAGGCTTCACTCCCTCTTCAGATATGACATCTCCTATAAAGATCAGTGTCTTAACACCAAACTCACACTCCTCTTTATTTAATTTCAAATTGACATTCCTTGTCATGTCAAGCACTTGTCTCAGTCATGTTCCTCCTTGGTGGACCCCCAGACGATAATGTCATCCATCATGGTCTCGACACCAGGTATGCCCTCAAAAATCATGTGGATGGTTTTATGGTAGACTTCTGGTGCGGACAGGATCCCATATGGCAGCTGAAGATAGCGATATCTTCCCTGTGGTGTGTTAATAGTGCAAAGTCTCGAACTTGCCTCATCAAGCTTCATCTGCCAAAACCCAGACGATGCGTTGAGCTTGCTAAACCATTTGGCACCTGAAAACTGGGACATGATCTCCTCCTGTGTTGGCAATTTAAAATGCTCTCTCTTGATGGCTTTATTGCGATCTCTTGATTCTAGACATATCTGCAATGCTCCATTTTTCTTTTGCACAATGACCAGTGAATTCAGCCAATCTGTTGGTTCATCACTTTTCTGTGTGACATTCATCCGTTTAAGTTTATCTCTAAATTGAAACAGAACTTTCCTGCAATGCATGGACAACAGGAGCCACTGCCTCATCTATGTGAATTTTGTGTACACCAGGTAAGCATCCGAGCCCCTCAAAGACATTTGCATACTCTTCCATGAGTGTTGTGTGGTCATCTTTGGTATGTGAAGCTACTATGAAAACTCTTTCCACTAGGTTGAGCTTTTCACATGCACTCAGACCTAATATTGGCTGCACACTCCTTTCTACAATCAGTAGCTGTGATTTTAAATGCTGCCCCTTGTGCTTAAAGGTCACCATACAGCCCCCTTTTATTGGAACTTTCTCGCCAGTGTAGCCTGTAACTTCACAGGGTAAAGCTTACTCTTTACTGTGAGAATCTTATAATCATACATGGATAACAGATTCACCTGAGCTCTGGTGTCAAGCTTGAATGGAGTTACTGTCATTCACAGTTACTGAAACAATCCATTCTGTTTTACCAGCAGCCACAGTCTGTACAGAATCCACAAAGAATTCCTCCATTTTCTCATCAACTGTGTGCACCTTTCTCTTGTTAGCCCCAGCTTTACAGCACCTTGCAAAGTGATTCTTCTTCCCACAGCTATTGCAGGTCTCCCCATAAGCAGGACACATCTTTGGAATGTGTCTACCTCCACATCTGCTGCATTTGCTGTTTGAGCCTTCCTCTTTGATTTGCTGTTGCTTTTGGAAATGCTTTGGGAGCTGCTTCTCTGTTTTCACAGCATGTACTGTTGTGTCTGCTCTGTACAGCTCCTTAGCTTGTGCTCGTGTGGTTTCTGCTGACTTACACATATTCACCGCCTTTTCTAGGGTCACATCTTTTTCATGCAACAGTCTTTCTCTGAGTCCATTATCTGGAATTCCACAAACTATTCTGTCTTTAACTAGTGAGTTTCTCAAATCTCCAAATTCACAAGACTTACTCAATGTGTGAAACTCAGCTAAGTATTGGTCGAAGCTAACACCTTGTTTCTGGTCACAGGAAAAAAAATTATATCTCTCAAATGTGATATTTTTACATGGGATAAAATACTCCTCAGATTTTTCCATCAAAGTGCCCAACTCAAAAGCTGTCTCTTCAATTTGAAAGCTGTTATAGACGTCCAAAGCATCTTCACCAATCATGTGCAGAAAAATAGACACTTTCAATTTTTCATCGTTCCTTCCCACTCCACTAGCATCTAAATATATGTTGAATCGCTGTTTGAAGCGTTTCCAATTATCGGTTAGATTGCCAGTAAACTGCATAGGCTTGGGAGGACTTAGCTTACCCATAATGGGAACTCTCGGCCTCTCAGCTGAATCTCTCTCGGCAAATCCGGTGACTGCTGAACTTCAGGAACAATGTGCTCCTTCGCCACGCCGGCCGGCTTTTTCTCCGTCTTTTTACAGCTTTTCTTTCATACTCACTGAGTCTCTTTCTCAATTGCACGCAGTATTCGTTTACTTTCCTTGTTCAGACCTCACACCAACTTCTGACACCATGTTATCTTTGTCCTTCAACAAGAGACAAACGTCGCGTGGGTTTCACATCTGAACATTTATTAAAACAACAACAGACTGGCTGCAACAGACAGGCTGGCTGCTCTCCCTCTCTTTCACAGTCACTTCCTGTTCCCCCATGTGACCCCTTGCATTGCCTACTGGGAACTGTAGTTCTTTATTATAACTACATAATAACACAGAAGGTATTATATTTGAATGCATGCAGTATACGAAATAAGGTAGATGAACTCCTAGCACCAATAGAAATTGGCAGATATGACATTGTGGGCATCAGAGTCATGGTTGAAAGAAGATCACAGCTGGTAGCTAAACATCCAAGGATACGTATCCTATCAAAAATACAGGCAGGTGGGCAGAGGGGTGGGGTGGCTCTGTTGGTAAAAAATAAAATCAAATCCTGAGCAAGAAGTGACATAGGATCAGAAGATGTAGAGTCCTTGTGGATAGAGTTAAGAAACTGCAAGGGTAAAAAGACCCTGATGGGAATTGTATACAGGCCTCTGAATAGTAGCCAGGATGTTGGGTACAAATTACAACAGGAGATAGAAAAGGCATGTAAAAAGGGAAATATTACGGTGGTCATGGAGGATTTCAATATGCAGATAGATTGGGAAAATCAGGTTGGGACTGGATTCCAAGAGAAGGAATTTGTAGAATGCCTACAAGATGGCTTTTTAGATCAGTTTGTGGTTGAGCCCACTGGGGAAAAGGCAATTCTGGATTTGGTGTTGCTCAATGAACCAGATTTGATTAGGGAGCTTATGGCAAAGGAACCCTTAGGAGGCAGTGATCATAATATGATAGAATTCACCCTGCAGTTTGAGAGAGAGAAACTAAAATCTGATGTATCGGTATTACAGTTCAGTAAAGGTAACTACAGAGGCATGAGCGAGGAGCTGGCCAAAGCTGATTGGAAGGCACTCTAGTGGGGATGACGGAAGAACAGCAATGGCAGGAGTTTCTGGGAGTAATTCGGAAGACACAGGATCAGTTCATCCTAAAGAAGAAGCAGCATTCTAAAGGGGAGATGAGGCAACCACGGCTGACAAGGGAAGCCAAAAACAGCATAAAAACAAAAGAGGGCATACAATATTGCAAAAATTAGTGGGAAGCTAAAGGATAGGGAAGCTTTTGAAAACCAACAGAAGGCAACTAAAACAGCAATAAGGGGAGAAAAGATGAAATATGAAGGTGAGCTAGTCAATAATGTAAGAAGATACCAAAAGTTTTTTCAGATATATAAAGAGAGGCAAGAGTGGACATTGGACCGGTGGAAAATGACGCTCGAGAGATAGTAATGGGGAACAAAGAAATGGTGGATGAACTGAATAATTATTTTGTGTCAGTCTTCACTGTGGAAGACACCAGCAACATGACAGAAATTTGAGGGCAGAAATGAGTGTAGTCAATAGTACTAAGGAGAAGGTGCTTAGGAAACTGAAAGGTCTGGAGGTGGATTGGATGGACTACACCCCAGGATTCTGAAAGAGGTAGCTGAAGAGATTGTGGAGGCATTAGTAGTGATCTTTCAAGAATCACTAGAGTCAGGAATGTTTCTGGAGGACTGGAAAATCGCAAATGTCACTCCACCCTCTAAGAAGGGAGTGAGGCAAAAAAGGAAATTGTAGGCCAGTTAGCCTGACTTCAGTGGTTGGTAAGATGTTAGAGTCCACTATTAAGGATGAGGTTTTGGAGTACTTGGAAGCTTATGATAAAATAGGCTGAAGTCAGTATGGTTTCCTTAAGGGGAGATCTTGCCTGACAAATCTGTTGGAATTCTTTGAGGAAGTAACAGACGTGATAGACAAAGGAGAGTCAGTGGATGTTGTTTACTTGGATTTTCAGAAGGCCTTTGACAACGTGCCACACTTGAGGCTGCTAAATGAGATAGGAGAACATGGTATTACAGGAAAGGTACTAGCATGGATAGAAGATTGACTGACTGGCAGAAGGCAAAGAGTGGGAATAAAGGGGGCCTTTTCTGTTTGGTTGTCGGTCACTAGTGGTGTTCCGCAGAGGTTGGTGTTGGGTCTGCTACTTTTCACGTTGTATGTTAATGATCTTGTTGACAGAATTGAGGGCTTTGTGGCCAAGTTTGCGGGTGATACAAAGATAGGTGGAGGGGCAGGTAGTGTTGAGGAAGCAGGGAGTCTGCAGAAGGACTTGGACAGGTTGGGAGAATGGGAAAAGAAGTGGCAGATGGAATATAGCGTAGGGAAGTGTATGGTCATGAACTTTGATAGAAGGAATAAAGGCGTAGACTATTTTCTAAACTGGGAGTGAATTCAGAAATCAGAGGTGCAAAGGGACTTGGAAGTCTAGTGCAGGATTCCCTAAAGGTTAACTTGCAGGTTGAGTCGGTAGTAAGGCAAATGCAATGTTAGCATTCGTTTCAAGAGGACTAGAATATAAAAGCAAGGATGTAATGCTAAGGCTTTATCAGGCATTGGTCAGACCACATTTGGAGAATTGTGAACAGTTTTGGGCCCCATATCTAAGGATGTGTTGGCTTTGGAGTGGGTCCAGAGGAAGTTTATGAGAATGATCCTGGGAATGAAAAGGTTAACGTATGAGGAGCGTTTGATGGCTCTAAGCCTGTACTTGCTGGTGTTTAGAAGGATGGAAGGGGGAGGGGTTCTCATTGAAACTTACCGAATATTGAAAGGACTGGATAGAGTAGACGGAGAGGATGTTTCCAGTAGAGGGAGAGTCTAGGACCAGATGGCACAGCCTCAGAACAGAAGGACATCCCTTTAGAACAGATGACGAGAAATTTCTGTAGCCAGAGGGTGGTAAATCTGTGGAATTCATTGCCACAGACGGCTGTGGGGTCCAAGTCATTGAGTATATTTAAAGCGGAGGTTGACTGATTCTTGATTAGTAAGGGCATCAAAGGTTACGGGAAGAAAGCAGGAGAATGGGGTTGAGAGGGGAAAAATCAGCCATGATTGAATGGCAGAGCAGACTCGAAGGGCCGAATGGCCTAATTCTGCTCCTATGTCTTCTGATCTTAACATAAGAACTTGTCCATAATTAGCAGCTTGCATGTATTTAAACTGTTCCAAAATGCTCGCATCCAGCACTTTTGAATTGTGTGTATTATTTTATAGATAGATGAGGCGACAAAATTGTGCATAGCAAGCTCTCAAATCAGCAAATGAAACTAACATCCACTGAAGATGGTTGAATGATATATTGACCTGAATGTCTTTGGCACCTCTATATTCTTCACTTCATGACATAAGATTGTTAATGCAATTGTTGACAAGAGCTTAAATTTCACCTAATCCTTAAATCCTGAGAGGCCGTGAAGCTCAGAATCTTCTAACTCAGAGTTAGAAATGAGTCAAGATGACAATTTGTTGTGCAATGGTGAATTGCACACACTTCCTGAATAAAAATGAATTTTCTCTGGTGCAGAACAGTGGAGACCAGGAGGGTTCCAGGTTTGATCTTGGTTTACAATGAGTCAGCTGATATGTGCTAACTTCCCTGAGAAATATCATTGGCACTCAGAATGTACGTTTGTAATTCATGAATAGGACAGATTAGGATTAATTGAGGCCAGCCTGAGTTGAATAATCTGAAAATATTCCTTTAATACAATGTTGAGGTAGGTTAGTGTTAATGCTGTTGGATTCAACTGTTTTAAGTAGTTCTTCTTAACATATACAGTATAGTGTTTAATACACCTTGAGTGGCTATACAAGTGCTTTTTAGCTTATTGGTTCATCCATCAGGTGAATACATGTTTTTTCATTGGTTGATTTTGCAAAGGGAATTGGAAGTCCTAGTATTTGCAGAGTCCTAGACTACGTCCCATTGTATTCCCTAAAATAACCGGATCTGACGGTACCATCCATTGAAGTGCTTATTGATATTGTTTCTCCTGAAGACATCAAATAATGATCACTTATTGGGTGGAACTTGACCTGGTGTGATCCTCAGGAACTTGAATGGAAGACTGGAGGAGTGTTTTCTGATGATCTGCTGGGTGGCAATGTGACTTGAGGAGAATGCAAAGGCTTCAATGGAGTATAGACAAACCAAGGGAAAGGGCAGGGTGGTTGGAATATAATGTGGACAAATGTAAAGTCGTACACTGTTAGAAAACAAAATAGAAAAGTAGAGCATTTTTTAAATGGTGAGACACTGAAAAGCATTTGTAATAGAAAAGATCTAGGTGTCCAAGTTACGTTAACATACAGACATAGCAAATGGTTAGGAAGGTAGAGGGAATATTGACCTTTATTAAAAGGGGATTTGACATCTTACTGCAACTAAGCAGGACCCTAGTGAGATTGCATATGGAATATTGTATACAGGTCTAGTCTTTCTACCTGGGGAAGCAAGGAGGAGTATATAGATTAAAGATTCGTCAGATTGATTCCTGAGATGGGATGATTCTCCTACAATAACAGGTTAAGAAGACTGGGCATATACTCTAGAGCAGACTGAAACATACAACATTTTCATGGGACTTAGCAGAGTGGACATAGGGATGATGTTTCCTTTGGCTGAGGTGTCTAGAACGAGGGTCAGTCTCAAAACAAGCAGTCAGCCATTCAAGCCTGAGATGAAAAAGAAATGTCTTCAGCCTGAAAGTAGTGAATCCTTGGATTTCTCTACACACAGGGGGCTGCTGAGACAAAGATCAATATATTTTTTTAGATATTAAGGGAATCAAGAAATATGGGGTTAATGCAGGAAAGTAGTGCTGAGGCAAAGTTCATCTTATTGAATGGTGAAGTAAGTGACAGGGCCAAATGGGCCACTCCTGCTTCTATTTCTGTGGGCTGCTACAGTAACAACAGATGATTGGGAGAAGCTTCACAGAAATTCAATGCCACTGTAACTGTGCAAGAATAAAATGTTCACGCCTTGTTGAAACCCTTTCTTTGGATCATATAAAAGCTTTTATTTGGGAAACTTTATCTGTTCACTCTTGCTTTACAGATGGAAACTGTCCTCATTTTAATGAATGGAGTAAAGATATCTAATAACCTCCTAATTCAATGCCCTTCAAGAAAAACAAATCATCTGACCTTTTATGGATTGGGTAATTGCTACATTTGTTAGTATCTGACTTTGCCATTTACATGTGCTGCATTTGCTACATTCTTTGTTGTATCAATAATTGCATGATACATAATGAGCTGATATTTAGTTCCCTGAGCTAAAGCAGTGTCTCCCATCACTGTGAAAGTGGGACTGAGCTCAAATGAAATCTCACATACAGTAGACCTAAAACAACTGGGTGGCTTCTGCTCAACTTGGCACATGTCTCATGTTCACCTCCTGTGGCCCCACCCACAGGATGCCCAAATGACCTTCTGACAGCTTGCACTGCCTCAAATGACATTTGAAACAGATTAATGTATTTTTGAAAAGGTTATAAAGTAATACATTTTTAAACGCTTTTGCTTCATGAATGTAATTTAAAAATACATTGAAGTAAACAAAATGAACAAATCACTCAGTTTTAATTCCCATTTCAACGAAGGTCGGTGAATTCATTAAATTGATAAGTGTGCCAGCTATGAGTGGAGTAAAACTGAGGGGCCAGGTATGAAGTGTGTCTGGCCGCTCAGTACATTAAGGAGTTGTCACAGATCCCAATGCTGAGTCTATGGGCACAGTGGAAGTTCAGATGCCAGCACAGGTGTGTAGAAGTCCAGAAAATGCTGATATATACACTGATACTCATCAGGTGTTTCCTACAGCTCACTAACTAGCAATTTTCCTTTGCAGGTGCTGCCTGGTCTACCGAGTGTTTAAATGTATGATGACAACAATCTCTGCCCATCGAAAAATAATGATCTAGAATTTTTAATCTTCTAGCCCAAGATTTTTGTGCTCTGCAGTAGATTAGACCAAGAAAATGACCAGGGAAGATGTATTTAGCATGTTGGGCAAAAGGTACCCTGGAAAGGATTTGGTTACTCAGTGGTTATGATCTGGAATTCACTACCAGCAGGGGTGGTGGAAACAGAATTAATCAGTGCCTTTAAAATAATCTCCGGGGCTATGGGGGAGAAAGCAGGGAAATAGGACTGACAGGATTAGTCTACTAGGAGCTATCCCATACTTGATGGGCCAAATGACTTCCTTTCCTGCCTTCGTAATAATAAGATTGTACGAATACCTTTTTATTTTTAATGAAAACTTGTGATTCAAGTAAATCTCTTGTGCACAGATGGCTTGGAGGAATTGCCACAATCAAAACATCTTTCTCATCAAGTGTTAAAATCAAACTATGTACACCAGACAGAGTATTATTCCTGTGACTAAGAATAGGATGCAAGCTTCCTCTAACTTTAGCATGAAGGAAATTATTGGGAAAATTGTTTAGTAGTGTGTTTTTAAAAATAAATTCTATTTGATGTTGCAATAGAGACAATCTCTGGAATATTCATGGGTGCAAATTCCTACTTTCATTTATACACATCACTGTGGATTTATAAAAGGAAAATCATATTTGACTAAGATATTGGAGTTTTTGAGGATGTGACTGGTAGAATAGGCAAAGGGGAACCAGTGGATGTGGTGTATTTAGGTTCTCAGAAGATTCTTGTCGCCAACAGCAAGCTGGTCAATAAGTTTACAGCGCATGATATTGGGGATTATATATTGGCATGAATTGAGAATAGGCCAACAGGTAGAAAGCAAAGAATGGAAATGAAGGAGTGTGGTAGGCTGTGACTAATGGGGTACTGCAGGAATCAATGCTTGGATCCCCAGCTATTCACAAACTATATCAATGGGGAACCAAATGTCAGATTTCCATGTTTGCTAATGAAACAAAAGTAGATGGGATTGTGAGTGTGCAAGAGGGTAGAACAAGGCTGCAAGGGCAAGAGCACAGAGGATGAAAAATGAGTGATCATCCACTTCAGTGCATAAAACAGAAATGAGGAGGGTTTTTTTTTTGAAATGGTGACGGATTGGCTAATGTTGGTATTCAAAGGGATCTTGGTGTCCTTGTACACAAGTCATTGAAAACTATTATGCATGTGCAGCAAGCAAGAGGATTTCAGTACAGGAGAAGGATGTTTTATTACAGTTACATAAAACCTTAGTGAGACCACACCTGGAGTTTTGTGTACACTTTTGGTCTCAATATGGGGGAGAAAGAATATACCCACCATAAAGGATGTGCCAAGAAGATTCACCAGACTGGTTCTTGGTAGTTGGGTTTACTGTATGAAAAGAGACTGAGTAGACTAGGTCTGTTTTTCAAGGAATTTGAAGAATGAGAGATGATTTCATTGAAACTTGCAAAACTCTTACAGGACTCTACAGGGTAGATGTAGTGAGATGTTTAGAACCAAGGGTCACAATCTCAGAATAAGTGGTAGGCCATTTAGAACTGAAATGAAGAGAAATTTCTTCACTCAAAGGGCGGTGAATCTTTGAAACTCTCTACCCCACTGAGTTCATTCAAAACAGAGATCAATGGATTTCTGAATATTCAGGGAATCAAAGAATATCAGGATATTGCATGAAATTGGAGTTGAGGTGAAAGGCCAGCTGTAATCTTGACAGATGGCAGAGCAGACTCAAAGTGCCTGATAGCCTACTCCTGCTCCTAATTCTATATTATGTTTTCCCTGCTTGGTGCTGTCTACAAAGTTGGATATGCAACTCTTTTGCCAAGAAAGTCAAGTACATGCCATTATTTGCTTCAGTGAAAGGCAAATATAAATTGTTTTTTTTCTCTCTGGAGTGAAATGTGATTCTGTATATTCTTGGGTCACAGGGCACTCGCAGGCAATGAATGCCCGACTTATGGACACCTATAGATATGAATGAGCTCCTATAATATTATTAAGTTCAAAAGTCTGATGTATGTACATGTGTTCATTCCTATGAATGGAAAAATTAAATGTGTCTGTGTGTCTTTGATGCCATTCATTATAATACTGTGAAGGTATGGTTACCCTGTTGGGTGAGTTTTTTTGTGTATTTTCTGAATTGTGGACAAAATTGACAAGGACATCTTTTGAAATGGAACCCATTCGCTACCCAGTGACTGCCAGTATTTTGCATTACTCTTTAAAAATACGACTGTGCACTCACCACTATGGCGCAACATGGGATGACATCAATTCCCAGTGGACCATTGCAGAGAAAACTTGGACAAGGTTACCTAAGGAGTTAGCAATACTGTGCATTCCCAGGACAACCTTGTCTTCCCAGCACAGTTGAACAGCATCTCTATCCCTTTGTTACCCTTCATCCATTACACTGTCTGCCTTTTCTCCATCTCGACCCACTGAAACTTTGATCATCCAACCCCAACCCCCAGCCTTGTGATCCCTTATGGCTCAGGCCCTGATCTTCCCTCACACCCATCCCAATGTCTAACATGACTTTCTGAAGCTTAAGTCTTGGCTTTCTGATCTCCTGTCCTGTGATGTGCTCTGATCCCCAATGGGTACCCCAGCCTCCTGTACTCACTAGTCCCAACATTTGCCTTACCTTTAGCCTGGTGTTTGGCAAAATCCATCCCTGCACCTACTCTCCCACTTAACGAGATAGGGTTTCTGAAGTGTGTATGCCCCATCCCTCCCTCACAGCAGGGAGCCACAATGTCTCCTCTTCAACCACCAAAGTATCCTTGCGTCCCCAACATCTTTCCATCCACAACACAGAGCCGATCTCTCCTATAACTACCAGCCTTTTCCACACTCTGAATCCAGCCTTGGGCCCAACCACCAAGCACACATTTTTTTGATACTAGTGACATGTCATTGCACTGAAAGAACCATGGGTGTCATCCTACAATGTCCTTCTTTGTTGCACAAGAGCTTCTAGTCCTCTAATCTTTCATCCAATTAGTTTTTTTATACAATAATGAAAATTTAAGGCTACAGAACAGATCCCTAGATATACTTAATATACCCTGTCAAGCAGGATGACTTTCCTTTAAGTTTTTACTGTTTCCTACTTCTAAGACAATTATCAACTCTTTCCACAGGTTACCTTGAACTCCGTACACTTTTATATTTGTTAACAACATTCCATGATATTTTATCAAACACATTCTTAAAAAATGTATATAGATAATGTGCATATCAGCACAATTTTTAAAAATTAAACTATTCTAGTTCTTATATATATATCTTTCAGAAGGTCATACTGACCCTATTTATCCCTAAGACTTGTCAAAATGTATAATCACTCTCTCCAAAATGATAGATTTGTATTACTGGTTCAGTGGCGAATTTATTATAATACTGTGAATTAAAAAGGTGAATTAAAGATAAGAAAGAAAGTTGGTTTGTCAGCTGAAGAGCGGGAAGAGCATTAAATGAACAAGAAATGTATTTTGTGTATAGTAATTTGTAAACTGCTTTATTTGCAGTTCTATCCTATGTACTTCAATTAATGAAAAATGTAAATATTTTTATTGAAATATAAAACCTATTTTTTGTGACTGTCTCAAAAGTTCTTCTGAATTGACGAAAGTATCCTTTGGCAAACAGTGATGGTTTCCCTTGGATGCTTTTGGACATTGCCTGTCCCCTTTATTCCCTACAGTGACTTTACTAATAATGCATACATGTGTGTGGTTAGAGTGTGTTTTCTAAGTCCATGAAGTAGTGCTTGGTCTCCAATCATCTTGGACCGCTTTGCCAAAGGACTAAGACCTCACTCTATCAAGTCCATGTGGTAGCTGGTGTACAATAGCCACCCCATATTAAAACAAATCATGAACAGTGTTCTCATGGAGTCAAGTCATTATTGACTGCCTAAGAGGTCACAAAAGGCATGGACATTTCATTTAGGCAAACAACATTGTGGAAATCAATAGTGATGGAGATAATGTGCCAGAAAAAAGACAATGTTAAACAGACACTCAAGAAAGTCATTCTTCTGATGAAATGTTTTGAAATTTATAGGATATTGGAAAAATGTTGATGCCACAGGAGGCAAAAGTTGTGTCATTTGCAAAGTTACACAATCATTTCAATCCTAAATCATTATAAATTATGGAGAATTAAAACTTGGAATTAGGAATCGGAGGTCAAGTGAAGCTGACAAAGAGTATTTGTCTTGTTGAAGGACTTGTCACTACAACTTTGATACCTTTTTGGATTGTGTTTTTGAGGTTTAATCTATCAGTGAAGTCAATGAAATTTATTAAACACATAGAATCATAGATTTGACGAATGCAGAATTCCAACATCAATAGAGATGGCATTGAGGAATACTCAGAAATTTAATAAATTGCAAGGTACAAGTGCCGTTTACAGTCATAGTGAAAGTGAACGTTACAAAATAGTATTCAAGGCATGTGGGTGAGACTGGTGTGAATTGCTATTATATGTGTAACAGAAGCCTTTTGCCACACATATGTAAACTTAAAATTGCAAAATCTTTTAATGCCAGAAAAAATGGCAAATATCCTGGCAGGCAAGTCTAAAACTAAGGTAGTGAATCAAAGCAATCTTACGGAATGGAGATTTTCACAGCTAAAATTCCATATTGAAATCAACATGAATAATGGAGAAATGGATTTATATAACGATTACATCACCAGTGGAAATCCGAATGCCTTCAAGCCAAATGTGTGCATAAGTGGTCCATGCATCAACAGGAGCATCATCTTGACAGTAAATCACTCAATTATGGGAAATAATAAATATTGTTTGTATTGTTCAGCTACTAACAAAGGGTATAGTGAACTTGAAGTTACGTATATTCAGAACTATATTGAACACTTTAAGTCAGATGGAAAGTTTAGTGAGTTACATCAATAGAGACGGCATTGAGGAATACTTAAAAATTTAATACATTGCAAGGTACAAGTGCCATTTAGAACTACCAATGATTGTATCTGATTATACTAATCAAACAATTGATAGGTAAAGAACTGGTTGAGAAAACTGAAGCTAGATTGGAATGACATGGTCATAAATAATGCTAAAATATGATTGGGAGAGTATGCAGAAATGTTCAAACGTATTACAGGTTGTAGAACCCATTCTATTATCAAGTCAAGAACAAAATCTTTCTACTCTCAATCTGTCCCCATACATTAAAGAAGCGAAGTTGGAATGATGCATTTAGTTGGAAAGCTGATGCTGGTGGAGGAGGAGCGAGATGAATTGGACTTCCAATGGGAGCAAGCTGGAGTGACTGGGCAACATCAATTGCAGTGGACAAGACTAGCTGACACAATGTGGAAATTACAAGTAGATGCAGAGCTGGCAAAAGCCAAAGTTTCCACCAAACAATATCCGTCACGTGTATATGCTCAGCTGAATGCGAATAAGAAGAGTTGACAATTAATACGTACGAGGTTCTCTATTTGTACACAACACTATCTTATGATTAGAACTCCTCACCAAAGATCATTTGAACAACAATGGACAAGATACTATGAAGTATAAATCGCTGCTTGTGTACTAAAGACAATGTTATAATAACCACAAGCGTGGAAGAAGAACATTTTTGAACATTGGAAATGTTCAGATGGCTAATTTTTTAGGCTGGAAGTAAATGCAAATGGATTACAGCCATTCAAAGAAAATAATGGAAGCTCATGTCAAGACAAAGAAGCTGAAAGAATTGCAGAACCTAGGTGATTTTTAGGCATTCAATACTAGGCTAGATTTTTGCCAGATCTTGCAACTGTTATATTGTTACAATGGATATTATGCCATTACATCAGTTACTGAAGGAAGATGAAAAATTGGATTGAGGCAAAGGACAGTAACTGGCAATAAGACTGATGTAAGAAGATCGTAGGAAGTGAATTTTTGTTAGATGACAATGACACGACAGATACTATAAAACTTGCATGTGATGCTTTGAATTGTGGAGTAGGAACTGCCAAATATCTTGCAATGGATAATGGTGAAGAATAAACAATTGTCTTTGCATTATGTACATTAACAAAGAATGAGAGAAATTATGCTCAAATTGAGAAGGAGGAATTAGGAATTGTTTTTGGAGTGAAACATTTTTAAAAATTCCTTCTGGGCTGACTTTTTACTTTGGTTATAGATTTTCAACATTTATTGGCAATTTTTGGTTTTGACAATGATGCTGATTGTAAATATAGAACATATTCCTATCTCAATGTCATGATCAAATATAAAAGCTTGAAACAATATACTATTGCAAATCTGTTGTCAAGGCCTTCATACAAGAATTCAGATATAGGTATTACCTTTATATTTGAAAACATTTGAAGATGAGTTTCCAGTTAGAGCAATGGAGCCAAGAAGACACAAAAAGAGCTCTAAAATGAGACTTTGTAGTATGAATTCCCATTGCAAGGATTAATTTCAAAAGAGCTTCACACCAAAGAGCTTTGGTGTTGGTGGTGCTACCAAAGAGCTTTGGTATTGTGAGCATGAAACTAAAAGTTTTGTTTGCTGGTTGGAATTATATTACGATGTTGAAGACCTAGTAGATAAGTGTACAATTTGTTAAAATTGCAGACCCAAACCAGTAAAGATGCACTTACACAGTTGGAAATAGCCAATAGTGCAGCTGCTGTCCAGTGTTTTCAGTGTGCAGTTTACAGGTTCTCACTGTGGCCCCATGGGTTTCCTCTGGGTGTTCCCAAAGACATGTAGGCTGTTAGGTTAATTGGTCCCTGTAAATTGCCGCTAGTGTTTTGATGAATGGTAAAATCTAGGGGGAGTTGATGGGAATGTAGGGAGAATAAAAATGGAATTGCTGTAGGATTAGTGTAAATGGGTTCTTAATGCTTGGCATGGATTGGTGGGCAAAGGGTCTGTTTCTGTGTTTTTGCATTGAATATTGTGAGAAGGGGATTTGTAACTTTTAGTTCTATAGAGAGTCACACAAAGTGGATGGAAGTGAAATATGTTGGGTACTACATGACAACAACGCACCACTGAGGAATTAAGATCCATTTTCTCATGCGGAGGTGAAACTTGTTCGGTACCACACTACAGCAGAGTGGACTACAGATGAATTAAGATCCATTTTCTCATGCCAAAAGAACTAGTCTTGAATAATGGTCCTCAGTATTGTTAATTTCATTTTGAGCACTTCATAAAACAAAATAGCATTAAGCACATACTTATTTCACTATTTCATCCAGTGTCAAATAAAGCTGTGGAGTCATCACCAAGAATTATCAAAGAAGCATCAAGGAAACAGGTATTACAAGGTTAACAATGAGATCGCACTTCGTAATATCTTGAGCTGCAGAAGGACAGCATATTTCATGTTAGGTTCCACTTATGCTGTATTACTAATGTGTAGAAGACGCAAAACATGATTGACTTTATTTCAACAAAGAGAGACAGATGAGCTGGAAACAAAATTATAATTCAAGCCATGGAGAGAAACAATTCAAACGACATGACAGAATTTGTCTGTAAATATCACCTAGCAAATCTGAAATTCAGAAATGGAATATTGGGATGATAATTGAAACCTGAGATATCTTGTGAAAACAGAAGATCAAATTAAAAGCACATGTCAATTCCTTATTTTCAGCATACTGTATAAAAGAAAATGGAAAACACTTATGTGATTCTGAGTTGATCCAATGATGTAAGATTCCATTGAATTGAGTCAAAAGTGACAACTTTCTCGTCAACAAGTGGATATAAAACCAGTGACATGTATTCTTTTGAGATCAAGGAGATTCAGAAAAACTGTAAATACGTCAAACTTCCAAATAATGTGCACTTCTGAATTACTCTTTCATTTCAAAAAGGATAAGCAGTGCAGAGTATCTAAATCTATAATGTACGCACACATGCACATTGTAGAGAGTTGCATAAGCTTGTGGCACATGTTCTAGCAGCTCTATGTGTCCTCATGTCTCTCCATATTTGTTATATTGCCTACAGTTTGCAAAAATAATTGTACTTGTCCATTACCGGCGAGATATTAGAAAGTTGCTGTTGTCTGTGAATGCATATCGATTGAAAAGCAAAAAATATGTAAAGAATTTTTAAAAATCATGAAATGCAGAGGGTTGAAATCTAGAATGGTCAGGTGATCTTAGGCATTTTATGTTTGAATTAAGGTTGATGAAGTTGACAAATCTACCTCATTATCTGTCTTCCAGCAACCTATCTTGTAGTAGATTTAATGCATCAATTAAATTAAATTAAATTTTATTTACAGCGTGGTAACAGGCCCTTTCGGCCCAACGAGTCCGCGCTGTCCATTTTAAACCCCAAATTAACTTACCCGTACGTCTTTAGAATGTGGGAGGAAACCGGAGCACCCGGAGGAAACCCACGCAGACACGGGAGAACGTACAAACTCCTTACAGACAGCAAAGGAAAACGCACCCCGATCGCTGGCGCTGTAATAGCGTCGTGCTAACCGCTACACTACCGTGCTGTTACCTCAATGTGGTTCTCCTCAATGCATCAAAAATATTTATTATTTTGATCAACTGACCTGAAATAAAATAAATTGTAAGTTACGTTCATCCACAAAACTTGTGCGTTTGATCGTAGTTGCCATGTAGTGACTAAACATGAAAGTTTTATACAGAAGTCATTGAGTGATTTATTTATATTTGTATTCTCTTACCAATTTGCCCTCCTTGTCTTGTTCTCTCCTGGGCATACACAACTCTTTGCTAAGACTTATTCGTCACTATGTTATATCTTACCCAAGTAGCACTTCATGCATGTATATTCATGGTTAATTTTTAATTGTAGTGAGCATCACATCAAAGCCCTCCTCCTACATCCACAAGCTCAGTTCCCGTAGGGGTTAGATTTGGCTCATCACTGATTCAGCCATTCAGTCTCTGGGAGTTCTTCTGAGATGATAAATAACTTATAGATTTATTACTCATTTGCCTTCTTCCTGGACAGTTACAGAGACTGAAGTTAGTATTTACCAAGTAAAGTAATAGACAACCCAACTTTTACTGGCATTTTTAACTTGTACATCTCAGGTACATAGAACAACCTTACCCATTTGTTATGAACTAAAACCTCCTAATTTCCAAGATAAACCATGCATGTCCTGTGACTAGATGTTTTCAGCAAATTTGCACATTAACCACAAAATGCAGCCCAATGTTTACACCTATTTTCATCAATTCCATCCTAAGTTCCAGCTTTTCTGCCAGAACCGGTTAATGTGGTATGGCTCCTTGCTATGTACTTTTCTATTGATAGCTTTTATTGCCAATCTTGTATGGGTGCATTGGAATGCTGGCCTTCCTTTGAAAGGTGAAATAAAAATCCCGCACAAGCAGTTTAGCTACCTGTCAGTCAACTCAATGAATCTGTTACCTGCTGCTCCTTCAAGCTGCTTGGTGTGATTGCTAAAAGACTCAGTTACAATTACTAAGCACACATCTCATAGCTCCAATCTTTCAGGGAATATGAACAAGCCGACTGTAATGGCTAGTATGTCTAGCTCTGCCAACAATTGCTTACACAATTAGCTGTAAATTTTTAAGTTGAACTATTTCTTGGAATTTCAACTTACATGTCCAATGACACCAAAGCATCAATCAGTGAAATGATTAGTACTAAGCAAAAATTGTAAAATAAAAATTGCTCTCAAACTTTAGTATTCAGCTCAAACTTTAGTATTCAGCTCAAAAATTTAAATCCATGCCTGGTCATTCAGGATACAATTGAAAGTTATTAGCATAGAACTTAGTTCTCGGAGAAGCCAGAACACAGATCCATTATTTCCGGGATACCTCTGGAAGGTTTTCAGCCTTATTTTCAGGATCGAAGAGATGATATTACAAAGTCAAAGTCAAGTTTATTGTCATATGCACAAGTACATGTATGCACAGGTGCAATGAAAAACTTAGCTGCAGCAGCATCACAGGCACATAGCATCATATAAGCAGCATTCACAAAAAAATTAAACATAAATTAAACTCAATTTTTACAGGAAAGAACACAATAGAACAAAAAAATAACCAAATCCATTTTAGCGTAAAGTGATCAAAGTGGTCATAATGTTGCTAAACTCAAGTGATTAGGTTCGTGCTGGTTGTTCAAGAACTGAATGGTAGAAAGGAAGTCGCTATTCTTGAACCTGTTGGCATGGACCTTCAGGCTTCTGTACCTCCTGGTCGATGGTAGCTGCAAGAAGATAGCATGGCCTGATGGTGAGGACCTTTGATGATGGATGTAGCCTTTTGAGGCAGCGCCTCCTGTAGATACTACCGATGGTGGGGAGGGATGTGCCTGTGCTGTATTGGGCAGAGTCCACTACAGTCTGCAGCTTCTTGAGTTCCTGTGCATTTGAATTGCCGTACCAGACCATGATGCAACCAGTCAGGACATTTTCAACAGTGCATCTGTAGAAGTTTGTTAGTGTGTTCGGTGACAAGCTGAAGCTCTTTAACTTCCTAAGAAGATAAAGATACTGGTGCACTTTTGTTGTGATTGCATCTATATGCGTGGCCCAGGACACGCCATCCGATATGTTAACACCCAGGAATTTAAAACTGCTGGAGAAACAAAGGGCTACAGATGCTGGAATATCTAGATGAAATACACTATGATGCTGGAGGAATTCAGTAAGCCAGGCAGCATCCATGGAGAAGAGCAGGCAGTCAACGTTTCAGGTCAGGACCCTTCTTCAGAAGCTTTCCCTTTTCCTATCTCCCCCATCTACTTCTAATTCTGCATCCCACCTTGCACCTCCTCCAGCCCACTCCCAACCCCCTTATCTCCTGCCCCTACCCTGACCTCTCCTCTTGCTCCCCCTCTTGTTCCCTCCCCTCCATCCACTTCCTATCCTTCATCCCACTCCTGTACCACTCCTACCCCCTCTCACCCCTTTCCTCTCACCAGCCCAGCCCCTCCACTCCCCCTCCCCCCATCTTTCCTCCTCTAGCCCCAACTCTAACCCCTGCCGGGTCTTTACCATCCCCCTGACCTCCCCCTCTCTGAGGTTGAGTGTTCTGTTCTCAGCAAAGGCCTCACCTTTGTACCTCTACGCCCCCACCTCAATGGATTCTGAGCCCAGCATGATGCTCTCTTTTTCCGCCGCCTCCGCCTCCATGCCTTCTTCTTCGGTAAGAAGTCCTCTCCCCCTTCTGATGACCCGTTCTCCTGCTTCCAGCCCTCTTCTTCAACCTGGACTCCCCCACTGGGCCTGTTACCTTCCCTGGACCTATTCATAGCCAACTGTCGGCACGACATCAGCCGTCTTGACTTTTCTGCTCCCCTCACCCACTCCAACCTCACCCCTTCTGAACGCTCTGCTCTCCACTCCCTCCCCACCAACCCTGACATTGTTATCAAACCAGCCGACAAAGGTGGTGCCATGGTAATCTGGCGTACTGACCTTTACCTTGCAGAGGCCAGATGCCAACTCTCGGATGCTTCCTCCAACCTACCCCTGAACCATGACCCCACCAAGGACCACCAGGGCATTATCTCCTGTACCATCAGTGACCTCACCTTGGGAGATGTCCCCCCCCCCCCACAGCTACCAACAAGATAGTCAGACTGCCTGCTTCTATCTCCTCCCCAAAATCCACAAGAAGGACTGTCCTGGCAGGCCTATTGTCTCTGCATGCTCTTGCCCCACTGAGCTCTTATCCTCGTACTTGGACACTATCCTGTCCCCCCCCGGTTCAATCACTTTCCACCTATGTCCGTGACACATCACACACTCTCCAACTCTTCCATAGCTTTAATTTCTCTGACATGCACAACCTCATCTTCACCATGGACGTCCAGTCCCTATATACCTCCATTTCCCATCATGATGCCCTCACCGCCCTCCACTTCTTTCTTGACTGGAGACAGAACCAGTCCCTTTCCATTAACACTCTCCTCCGCCTGGCTGAACTTCTCCTCACTCTAAATAACTTCACTTTCGATTCCTCTCACTTTCTACAGACCAAGGGCATAGCCATAGGCCCCAGCTATGCCTGCCTCTTCATCGGCTGTGTTGAACAATCTCTGTTCCAAGCCTACTCCGGCCCCATTCCTCAACACTTTCTCCGCTATATCAACGACTGCATTGGTGCCATCTCTTGCACCCGTGTGGAACTTGACAGTTTCATAAATTTCACCACAAATTTTCACTCTGCTCTCCAATTCACTTGGACTACCTCTGACACCTCTCCTTCCTCAATCTTTCCATCTCCATCTCAGGAGATTCTTTATCCACCGATATCTTCTACAAACTCACTGACACCTACAGCTACCTCAATTACAGCTCCTCCCACCCTGTCTCTTGCAAGGACGCTATCCCTTTTTCTCAATTTCTCCGCCTCCGCCGCATCTGCTCCCTTGATGAGGCTTTGCACTCTAGGGCATCCGAGATGACCAACTTCTTTACTAACCGTGGCTTCCACGATACTGTAGTCGAGAGAGCTCGCACCCATATCTCTGCCATTTCCCACACCTCCGCTCTCACCCTCACCCCTCCCAGACTCAACAGGGATAGGGTCCCCCTTGTCCTCACATTTTATCCTACCAGCCTACATCTCCAACCCATCATTCTCTGCCACTTCCGCCATCTCCAACGGGACCACCAAGCATATCTTCTCCCCCCCACCCCCTTCTGCCGTTTGCAGGGAACGCTCTCTCTGCGACTCCCTAGTTCATTCCTCCCTCCCCACTCATCCTGTTCCCACCGCAGGGACTTTCCACTGCCTTCACCATAGGCGCAACATCTGCCCCTATACCACCTCCATCACCTCCATCCAGGGACCCAAACAGTCCTTTCAGGTGAGACAGAGATTCACCTGCATCTTCCTTAATATCATCTACTGCATTCGGTGCTCCAAGTGTGGCCTCCTCTACATTGGTGAGACCAAACGCAGACTAGGGGATTGGATCGTTTCGCAGAACACCTGTGCTTCATCCATAACCGTGATCTGCATCTCCTCGTTGCCAGTCACTTCGACTCCCCCTCCCATTCCGTTCCAGATATGTCAGTCCTCGGCCTTCTCCACTGCCAGGACAAGTCCAAGCACAAATTGGAGGAACAGCATCTCATTTTCGGTCTTGGAACCTTGCAGCCTGACGGCATGACCATTGAATTCTCCCACTTTAAGTGATCCCCACAACTCCCCCCCACCCTAGCCACACTCACCCCCAACCATGCCTCTTGTTTTCTTCCCTATCCCAGTCTATCTCTCTTTTTTTTAGTCCTTTTTTCCTCCTTACCTTTGACCCATCCCCCGGTGGGTCTGCTCTCCCCTCCTCCCCTGCACCTGCCTATCACTATCTGTTACCTGCATCGACCTATCACCACCTTGTGCCTACCGCGCCTGCCCTCTTTTGTCCACCTATCACTGCTCTGCTTTTCCCTCCTGTATATTGGGCTTCCCCTTTTCCCATCTGCAGTCTTGAAGAAGGGTCCTGACCTGAAATGTTGATCGCCTGCTTTTCTCCACGGATGCTGCCTGGCCTGCTGAGTTCCTCCAGCATCGTAGTGTTTTTCATTTAAAGCTGCTGGCTCTCTCCGCTGCCCTTCCCCCAATGTAGATTGGCACATGTTTGCCTTCCTTCCCCTTCCTGATGCCAGCAATCAGGTCTTTGGTTTTACTGACATTGAGTAAGAGGTTGTTGTTGCAGCACCCCTCAACCAGGTGTCCTATCTCGCTCTTGTAAGCTGACTCATCTCCACCTGTGATTCATCCAACAACAGTGGTGTCATCAGCAAGTTTGTATATGACATTGGAGCTGTGCTTAGCCACATAGTCATGTATGTATAGAGACTAGAGCAGTGGGCTAAGCATGCAGCCTTGAGGTGCACCTGTGTTGGTGGTCAGCAAGGAGGAGAAATCGTTACCAATCCTCACTGACTTTGCAAGTTGAGTATCCAGTCGCAGAGGGAGATATAGATGTCTAGGTCTTGAAGCTTGATGATGATTTTGGTTGGGATGATTGTGCTGAATGCTGAGCTGTAGACAACGAGCAACAGATAAACAAAGGACTGCAGATACTGGAATCTAGATGAAAAACACGATGATGCTGGAGGAATTCAGCAGGCCAGGCAGCATCCGTAGAGAAAAGCAGGCGGTCAACATTTCAGGTCAGGATCCTTCTTCAGGACTGAAGATAGGAAAAGGAACAATGAGCAACAGCCTGACTTATGAGTTCCTGTTGTCCAGATGGTCCAGAGGTGATCCATTAGGTGGTAAATGGCATTAAAAATTAGAGCTGAAATTTACTTCAGGCAATGTTTAGAGATAGGGTGAGTAAGTGGGTGTTTGAGCCAGTAGAAATCAAATTTAAGACTGGCATCATTCAGTCAAATAATGATCAATACAAGGACTGGACATTTGTGTATAGCACTTGTGCAGAGGAACCCCCTGGAGTTACGTAAGAAACAACATGATGCTGTATCAGTATCATCTCACTAAGATACTGGAGAATTCCAGATATATTAAACAAAGGAACTTATATTGAGAAAGTACATTTCTCTGCTGTGTGTCTACAACTAAGCAGGCAACCAGTTCCATCTAGTCAACATATCACTGCCAGCCCAATTATTCCTTCTTCATTTTGGATCCACAATGAGTTGGTGGGGATTTTACTATATTTGAGGATATCCTTGTAGAGTTTGCTGTACCCTCCTCTTGCTGTGGTAAAGCTCAGATTAGAGGGCCAGCTTCAGGAATCTGGCATCGGGCATGCACATGATGTGGCTTGCCTTTTGGGGTCATTTAGTGTAACTAGGGCCTCAGTGCTGGATGCTGGCCTGGGAGACGACACTTTCGTTGCTCCATTTGTCCTGACAGTGGATTTGAAGGATTTTATGAAGACAGCGTTGGTGATGCCTCTTGAGGATTGTGCTGTAGGTGCTCCATGTCTGTCTCTGAAGTGTATAGGAGAGCAGGGATCACTGCTGTTCAGTAGACCTTTGGACTCTGCATTGGATTTGATGTCTTGATCTTCAAATGCTTTTTTCCTTAGATGGCCAAAGGCTGTGCTGGTGCACTGAATGAAGTGATGCATTTTATCATCAATGTCTGCCTTTGCTGAGAGATAGCTCCCAAAATATGGAAAGTAGTCCACATTTTTCATGGTCTTGCCTTGAATCTTTACTTATGAAGAGGTGGAGGGTGTTGTGGATTCTGAACAGGTTGGTAAGGGATATTAGTTTTGCTGATGTTTAGTCTATGCCCAATTCCTTATGAACGAGTTAATAATGATTTGGAGCTCAGTCACTAAACATATACATAGGCAAGCAATATTGTGTTCTGCAGCTCAGTGACTGGGTTTGGAGTGAACTTGGTTCTGGACTACAGGTGACATATGTTGAGGAAGAGTGACAAAAGTGTTGGGGTGATGATGTAGTTCCATCTGTCTCCAGTCTGCACAGAGCTGGAAGTTCATGGTTACAATAGTAGACTGAAGAGTGGTGTTGTGCAGTCACCCAGTCTGTATTTGGTTCCTCCGAAGCAGAGATCACAACATTGTGGACACCAAATGCAATTCACTAAAGAAGTGCAAGTGATTTGCTGCTCCACACTCCTAATGAAGATCAATGTAAGGAACGTCATTTGCCATTTGGGTGCATTGCTGATCTTGGGACTCAAAACAGAATTCAGTTATTTCAGATACCAGCCTTTCCTTTATGTGTAGGAACTGGCCAGTTCTGACATAAGAACATCTGTTCCCAGTCTGATCTCTCTGTCTTTGGCCTCCAACGCTATTACAACAAAATCCTTCCACTGAGACAGATTGCAGCTCTTGGGACTCAGTATTGAATTCATCAATTCCAGTTAACCAGCCATTCCTGTCTGTGATCAGTTTTGATGCAAGATCATTCAACTGTAACGTTAACACAGTTTTTCTCTCTCCGCAGATGATACCTTATCGGCTGTGTCTCATCTGCTTCTCTTTTACTACAGATTTCTAGCAGCTGTTGTGTTCTGAATCTCACAGTTACAGCATATTTTTTCTCTCTCAATTACCTCATTCATTTCCTTCTGTTTAAACTCTTCCAGGTAGATTAGCAATGATCAACCAGAATTCATCACCCCCAACAGTAGAATCACCTGGACAACCTTGGTCTTCACCTTAAAATAGACATTCACATTGTTGTCCCCTCCCTTCTGTCTCTCTGTGATTTAAAACAGACATTGCCTCACCCTTCCAGATTTGATGAAAGGTTATCAACCCAAAGTATTAACTCTCTCCACAGATGCTGCCTGAACTGCTGAGAATCTCCAACATTCTCTGCCTTTAATTTAAAATCCCAGGACCCTCTGGCTTATTATAATGTGAAACCAGCACTATCTGTGCATGCATCCCAACCCTGGATCTATGGATGAGATCAAGGAAGACTTCAACCTTGATAGAACCTTGTCCTGCTTCCCAGAGGGAAACACACTGATCCTCCTGGGAAGCATCAATTCTTGAGTTGGAATGTATGATTTGCATGAAAGGACTAGGGAAAGTTAACTTTAATACAGTCATACAGCCTGATGAAATGCTAAGAACACTACCTTGTCATTCCTAGAATGTTGCTTCATCAGAGAGCCACGTACAAAACTTCATGGCAATGTCCTCGATCCACTTACCTGTTAGTTTATGTAATTGTCTAAGTGAGAGACTGCAAGGATTTCCACTTCACCCCAGGTATGATAAGTACTGATGACTGATCACTGCCTAATCTGTTCTGTTATCTCCATCTGCCTGGCCCTAAAGCAGCAGCAATGCTACTAGAGGAAAATCACTTTTGAAGGTCTCAAGGGCCCTTCAGAGAAAGCTCTGCTCATACAGTGCCTCTCAGACAACCTGATGACTCCAACTAGTAGGAGCTGCAGAATGTTCACAGGTCCTGGACTGGCCTGACATCCACCATAATTAACATCTGCAGAAGTATTCTTAGCTTCTCAATCAGAAAACACTGCGACTGATTTGACGAGAATGACTGTGAAATCCAGAGCTAAGTAACCATAAATGCAAGCATTCTTTGATTGGAAACTCAGTCACACCTCAAGGAAAGACAAAATCAGCTCAACAGGCACCTGAAAGCTGAGGTCCAACAAAAAAATAATTTCCTAAGGAACAGATGGTGGGTGAATAGAACCTGGGAGATCTAGTAATTTGCTAATAAACACAATATGTGTTCGATTCTTCAACATTATCAAGACCAATTAATGGCTGAAGTATCAGTGGGCCCACCCCAATGAGAGCTCAGGACAGGAGGTGAGGGGGACTTATCAAGGATAAAGAGCCAATCATTGTCTGAATGGTGAAGCTTCTTCAAGAGCTCATAATTGAGAATCTGACCTTGGTGGGAAGGTCCTTGACTCCATCCCACAACACTGTGCAGTCTCACTCCCACTTTCCCAGACGAAGAAAACAGAAGTCACATACACTACAGGGTGCCACAGTACATGCAGGAATAACCTTCCCCATTCAGGTTTATTTTATAATCTTATATTGCTGGTGATTTGTCCACACAACCCTTTGGTCAGTCTTTCTACAGCCTCCTTGATGCCTATTTGTGATGTCACAGACACAGTGATATGAGTTTCAGCCTTGTTGTGATAAACATTCTGTGATGTTTACATCCCTCAGCTGATCCATGATGTCACACTCTCAAGTTCACATCAGTGCTCTGGTCTAATCTTGGGCAGGGAGCTACAGAGCCATATAAGCAAAGGTTAAGATACTGTGAGCTCAAGATGGTTTAAAATTTTGACACATTATTGATTGATTGTAATGCAGGTTAGACTGCTGAGAATCTGATATTTTTCTATTCTGCTTTAGCATTTTTCTTCACAGTGATCATAAATTTTAACGTTTAAAGAGCTGATAAATAATACTGACATCCAAATGAAACACTGTGCACCTTCTGCAGTGTCCCAGTACTTCACTGGCAATGAGTCAAGTGTTGTGGAAGCAGGGGGAAGAGAAGGACTTATGGGCTGAAAGGGATGGAAAGAGCAAGTTTGAATTAAGTGAAAATGAGCAGGAAGAAGTTACATTAAAGAAAATCAGTGGATTTAGGAAAGAGGCATTCATAGAACATCAAAAGTCAGAGAGCATATTGAGCTCCAAAATCTCCGGGGAATCACAGAGAAGTTTCAAAGAAGCAAATTCATCAGGAAGAAAGGAAAGGAAAATGCAACAAAAGGATAGTGCAATTGACTTTGTCTGTTGGAAATCCCCATATGAGGAGGAAGAAATTTGTTTGTGAGTAATATTTCTTTTTGACTGGATACACCTGTGCAGTTTAAAAATTAAGTTTATCTCTAGTTTATGTAGGTCTGCATAATTAGCTCTGTAACATGTCCAGACAGAATATTGCTATATTCACACATTATTCTGGTCATTTTTATGGTAACTAGTAAAATAGGAAACCAAATAATGCAGTTCCCAAACAACAGAAAAAATCCTGGAATTTCAGTGTATTTATTGTAAAAGTGTTTTTTTTATTTAAAACGCTCAAATTAAGGTGATAATAATTTTTCTATTGACATGTGGATTTTTTTCTTTTTCAGTGGTAATGTAAATATATTAATTATTTTAACACAGTTTATATGACGAGATTGTACAAAATACACAAGAAGCAGAGTGGTTAAAACAGGTGGAGACATTTCACAATGAAGAAGCCAGTGAGTTATAAGACTACAAGTTGTATTTGGAATGGGAGATATGTATGAGTCACTTCCACTGAACCCATCAAACTGGGAAATGAATGGACTAGGGATGGATACTCATTTCACACCAGTGTTCAATGTCAGATTACTCAAGATAAATTTTCGAGGATGAATATAAAACTAAATTAAGCCCCAGTGAAGATATGCTGCAGTAATAGTGATTAATTACTTTTGTTCTTCCGGCCTTTAATTATGACATATGGTGAGGCATAGTAAGGCCTCAGTGGATGTATCCCAGAGGCCTTGCCTCTGGAATACCCTGACAGTCTTTTGCAGGAGGAAAGGATAAGAGTTAAGCCTCAAATCCTGTCATTGAGAAAAGTAAAAGTTATAAACTCAATTGGAAGTAGCATTGCATGGTTAGTATAAAGCTCCACCTACCCTGGCTCAGTGCCTGATTCGGAAGAATACTCCCAAATTTAGCAACGTCTCATTTTCCACCTCCTATACCTGATACTGTAAATTTCCTTTTCAGCTGCATCATGGATAAGATAAGATATCTTTATTGAAACACACTGTGAAATGCATCTTTTGCGTAGAGTGTTCTGGGGACAGCCCACAAGTGTCGCCACGCTTCCGGCGCCAACATAGCATGCTCACAATTTCCTAACCTGTACATCTTTGGAATGTGGGAGGAAACCGGAGCACCCAGAGGAAACCCATGCAGACACGTAGAGAACGTACAAACTCCTTACAGACAGTGGCTGGAATTAAACTCGGGTCGCTGGTGCTGTAAAGCGTTGTGCTAACCTTTACACTACCGTGAGGCTGACAGCTTATTTAATATAGTCTCTTCAGATGGCAAATCTTATGGGTCTTAGAAGCAGATAGACAAAACCATCATGCCTTTTTTCATGGCAAAAAATTAGATTGAATATTGTTTCCTTGGCTACACAAGAGGACTTTACCTTTCCCTTACAATCATAAAAGTTTGCTTTCTCACAATTCATAAACAGAAACACTGAATCTTCTTTGGATCATGAATGCATGGAAATGAAAGTTTATTGATCTTTGGTTGAATATTCATGACAGTTCTAAATCAAAAATGTCTTTTAATTTTCAGCCCCAGTAGTTCAGAAGTACCAAGTAATCCAAATGTAAAAAGTAAAAAGAAAAATGTAAAACAACCAATATATGATGAACTTACTTGCCCAGCCTGTGGAAAGCTGTATGTTAACCCTCAATTAATGCCATGCAACCACAACATATGTGAATCCTGCATTGCAAAACAGAAAGAGATATCCAAAAAGGGTATAATGAAACATGCCATCGTCACATGCCCAGTCTGCCAAGAGAAACATTATTTTACCAGCTCTGAAAAAGTCAAATTCCCAGTGAACTTTCTGCTCAGTGAGGTTTTAAATAGGGTGGAAAAGCGGAACAAGAAACTTTCAAGGAAGTCGACAGTCAAGCAGCAAAATTATTGCCAACTTTGCGAGAAGAAAAATAAACAGCTTTCGGTCAAGAAATGTGAAACGTGCAATCTAAATTTCTGCAAGGACTGCCTAAAACAACACAACAAAACCTACACAGACCACAGCTTTGTTGAACCAACAGGTGGAGAACAGCAGGTGAAGTGTTTTTATCATCCCGACACACTCCTGAGAATGTTTTGCACAACTGACAAAGTTCCCATATGTGAGGAATGTAGCAAAGAAAAACATAAAGATCATCCAACAAGTTCCATACAAGATGCTTTCAAGGACCAATCAATTCATCTACTTCATGTTATTGCAAAATACGGTAAAGGTAGGTACCATTAATTTCTAAAGGTTTCACATGTGTTAGACCATTTGGAAGTGTAACAGTGTAGAAGTTAGTGATCAGCCTCAAGAGATAGTCACAGGCTGATCTTGTAGATTAAATCTAATTTTGAGAAGTATGAAGTGATACATTTGGACAGAAAGAACGAGGAGAGGCAATGTACAGTTCAAATCTGGGTGCAAGAATAGAGGGACAAAGGAGTAAGACATGAAGAGAAAATGGTTAAAAGGTATAAGGGATTTTGGGATTAATAGAGTCATAGAGCACACAAAACAATATCATCTCACAAACATTCTGTCATAGAGAGGAGGAAATCTTCTTCAAAGTGGGCATACCTGGAAGAGAATTTGCAGTAGAGCAGTAGTATTATCTCATACCTATAAAGCATTGGTTCTGCTGCAGCTGGAGTGTGCCCCATAGTTTTTGGAACTGTATTTTAGGTGTAATGTTCAAGAGGGTGCAAAAAAATTGACAAGAATATGAATACAAATTCATATTCAAGAATACAAATATTGAGACACCTGTACCACCAACAATTTACCATCACATCGTGAATTCTAAAGCATGAATGTCTTCAATTATGTAGATAGACTGGAGATTGAGTGATTCTATATAGAAGAGTTTATTCCTCACAACGTTAAACATACTGAGGGCAGAAAGACAATGTAGAACAGTGAGGGGAGAAGCATTAGGCAAGTGAGAACCAAGTGAGTTAAATGACAGCAAACACAACCTTAGATGAGCTGAATTTAATGACGAATGGAAAATTTTCAATACAAAACTCTACATACCAAGTGCTGAAAAATTCATTGGCATATTTTCTCTTTGGGGTCTCTTGGAACAACAAAAAAATCTGCAAGTGGAAATTTGGCAATGAATAAACATACACATATCTTAGTGGTCTTCAGAAATAGAGAGTTTTGTACACCTCCTAGGGCTGAATTTAGACATTCCTATAGTTTCTTATTATCCAAATTTATGTCTTTCAGCTAAGGATGAAAGTGAAAATGATATGCTGAGGTTGAGTATTTTTAAATCCATGCTTCAAGAGAATAGAACCAAGTTTCAGAAGCAGGTTTCTGATGAATTCCTAACCTTACACAGTCAACTCAAGTTGAAGGAAAAACAGGTCAAAGCAATTTATGACAGTGAGTTGAATTCAAAGATAGTAAACATCAACAATTTTATGGCAGCAACAGCTAAACATATCTTAAATACAGAAGGTTTGGTTCAATATGCCAAGGAAGCAGCAAAGGAAATGGATGAATTTGTGCTTTTGCAAACTGTTAACCATTTGATAGAACAGTTGAAGGACAAAGTGAATGGTATTAATATGTCAGAAAAAGAGCTAATGACAAATCCTGCTAGTTCTTTTGACTTTAGAAGAATCTCAGAACAAATGAACCATATTTTTCAACCAATTACACAAAAATATCAATTGTTGAGATCTTCAAAGACATCATTCGTCCTTCAGAAGAAAATAGTTAGTCCTATGGAAGTACAAACAGAAATTGTGGAATCAAAAATTGAAGAGCCAGAAATGGTGGAACCAGAAGCTGCAGAAATAGAGAACATGGAACCAGAAATTAAGGAATCAGAAACCAAGCAATCAGCAGAATCCTTGTCTCCATTAGAAACTCCTCAGGAAAACATTTCTGAAATTCAGATAGAGAACAAGGAAAGGACTGAAATCTTTGAAAGTGAGCATGGTGCAGAAGAGGACAACCAAAAGAATACTCAAGAACTGAATACAAATATTGAGACACCTGTACCACCAACTATTTACCATCACATCGTGAATGAAAGTACAACCAAGGTATGTTGAAAATGCATTTTTGAGAAGTTTTTTTATATTTAAGGCAAGATTAGTGCTATTGTGTCTTAGCTCCAGGCACTTGGGTTGAATCCTGTTCTGGATATGTCTTCTCTCCCAATGATCATGTGGGTTTCCTGGGGGTGCATCCATTTCCTCCTACATTGCAAAGGTATGCTAGCAGTTTAAGTCAATGGCAATAAAAAGTGAAAGGGAGTTGATGGGTATGTCTGAGAGACAATAACTTGCAGGGATACAGAATAAAAGGAGAAGAGGAATGAGAATGCTCTCCTGGGATATCTAATGGGATGAATGGTGGTCATTATAAGATAAGCATTATCTCATTATCTCTTGGATAGCTCTTTTCTAATTCTCTTTAATATGATGTCCCTTGGCAAAAATCATCCAAAAACACAGTTCCAACTTCCACATATACTCACATAACTGCCATCTACCTTGACACTGGAGACACAAGAGGCTGTAGATGTGGGAACCTAAAGCAACAAACAGCCTGCTGGAGAAACTCAGCAGGTAAAGCAGCATCTGTGGGAGGAAAGGAATTGTCAACATTTCAGGTCAAACTCTGAATCAGGACTCTGTTTGACCCGGTGAGTTCCTCCAGCAGATTGTTTGTTGTACCTACCTTGACCCTATTAGTTGAACATGATAATCTGAGATCCAGTTCTGGAAGAACAGAAATATTATGCAACTAAACACAGTGAATGCCGTAATCATTTGCTTCACTTCCCTTTACAAATTTCCTTCCATGGTCCCCAACACAGTCCCTGAGCCTGGAAATTGAATTTGAACCAGACTGCCTGCAACCTTAGAGGTATATACAGCCCCAAGATGAATTTTGGACTACATATCTATGGTATCAATAAAACTGCCTTTTTCCAGCTCTGTAACATGTCCATCCTACTTCCAATGAAAGGCAGCATTCCACTTACCTTTCTAACTCCTTGCTGTACCTACATGCTAGCTTCCTGTGTTTCATATATAAGGAAACACATGTCCCCTTGTACAGCAGCACTCTGTAGTCTTTCTCCACTTAAACAATACTCTGCTGTTCTATTCTTCCTACCAAAGTGGATAACCTCACACTTCCCCATAATGTACCCTGACTGCTAAATCTGTGAAGCTCCTCGGACATTTTGCAACATGAATGGTATTTTATTAATACAAAATGTTATTGTTGAATTAAACAGAATTGAGAACTGTTTCTTTTTTATTGTTTGTTCAGGAAATGTGAACATTGCCGGTAATACCAGCATTTTATTGTCCATCCCTAATCATCCCTGAACTAAAGGGAATTAAGAGTCAACAACATTGATGGGTCTAGAGCAACCTATAGCCAGATCAAGAACAAATTTCAGATGTGCTTCCCTGGAAGGACATTAGCGAATCTGATGGGATTTTACAACAATCTGCAGTTTCACAATTACTATTACTTTCATTCCTCAGCCAACATTAGTAAAATCTATTAACTAGATACTTATCTCACTGGGGTTTGTGGAACCTCACAATGGATAAAATAGCTTCCGTTTTGCCAGCAGAACTATAATACAAGTTTGTGTTGGTCATAGAGTCATTGGGTTATACAGCACGGAAACAGGTCTTTCAGCCCAACTCATCCATGTCAACCAAGTTGCCTACCTGAGCTAAGTCCCATTTGCCTGCATTTGGCCCGTATCCATGAAAACCTTTCCTATCCATACACCTGTCCAAAGTCTTTTAAATGTTGTAATTATACCCGCCTCCACCACTTGCTCTGGCAGCCCATTCCGCACACCCACCACCATCTGTGTGAAAAACTTACCCCTCAGGTCCCCTTTAAATTTCTCCCCTCTCAATTTAAATCTATGCTCTCTAGTTTTAGATTTCCCTACACTGGTAAAAAGTTTTAGACTGCATTACCCTTCAATACATAACCCGTTTGTGCCCACCAAATTACAGATTAGGATGTTGGGCACACTGAACTTTCAAAGTCTCTGCTTCCGGTGGAGCTTTGGATTATTTTACCTTCCTGTTTCTGAAATGGAATTCACAGCCTCATTTGTGCTGTCTACTTTTGGAATTCAAATGAGATCTTCAGAACATCTGCAACAGCGATACCTTGTTTAAAAGTAGCACATTCAAATGTTACTTTTACAGCAGTTACCATAAAATTAGCTGAGCTGAGGAATTGCTTCTGTAACTTTTTATATGTTGCCTTACTGCATTTCTGCTATATCATTGCTCAGCAATCTATGCTATAAATATTTATTTTTGATTAAAGGGGTGCTTGGAATCTCACATTTAGTATTCTGTTTACATTTTCAAAGTGAGTTTCCAGTTGAAATGATTCTTAAGGCACTCTTTTTTATGGTTGGTAGGAATGCAGTGCCATGAAACAGTGGCATTGGTGCCCAGCTATAAAAGGCCTATTGCAGATCAAACATTTATTTTAAAACTACTTGAGTTCCAAAATGGTAATCTGGCTATTGTTCAAACAGGTGGTAATCTGCAACATCAGGTTTACACTCAAACGTCACATTGAAAATCTACTCTGTAATTTTTGTATCAGTTATATTTTCCCTTCAGACCAATGGTAGTTCTTGAATCCATTGAGCAATAGCTAGTGGTAAAACAGCCACGTGGTTAATCAGTAAATCATGACTATTCAAACATTCAATGATTCCCTGATCCCACTTAATATGCCTTTAGAGGCTTTGATCCCAAGCACTTCTAATCATACATAGAACAACCATATTGTTATGTGATTAGTTGAAATGATCACATTATCATCAGTGACCAAGGGGACTGCTTAAATGCTTCAAAAGATTTTAATTGCTGCATAAGTCTTATTGGCTGCTAATAAACATCAATTAATCAGCTGAAAATAATCAATCATACCATACCATGTGCTAATGATCCAACTAGACACTCACAGCTTCTGTGTCTATAATGAGATAACCACACTTTCCCAATTGAAGGGTGGTGGTGATTCAAATTGATTTAGTTGTACAGTAACTATTCTTCAGCATTAATTGTAGATGAGATGATGATGAGGAAAAGATCAAGTCAGATGACCAAGTAAGTATGTATTTGTTTTGCTGGACTGGGGAAATGTGTTGTATTTCTGAAACTGTGAAACCAAAATGAGTTAGTTTGGCAGAGTTTTAATAATTAAAAAAAGTCTCTTGGTGCATTTAACCAAATGGGGTATACTGAACAAGTAAACAGTAATTGTCTTCTTGGAATGTATGACATCATATCTATTTTCTGGTCGGTTTGTTCTAGATATTATTTATTTGTAGAATTCTGCTCAATTGTAGAAAAAGGTGCCTAAGCTGTGTAGTCAGTTGTGGAGAACTATAATGTGTGTTTTTTCCACTTACTTTGTCAAAAGCACCTGTTCTATGTCATGCAGCTTGATTTTTATTTAAGATAATGATGTAAAGTTTGAAAGCTATGATATGCTTAGATTTATGTGAATATCAAATGAAGCTTTTGGTTCAAGGATAGTAAAACCTGTATCCAATCAGTCATGTGCAAGGGAGATGAAATGCTGAAAATAATAAAACTTCTTATGGCTTGTGATGTATGACTTCAAAAGTGAATTGAAATTTTCTTTGAATGGACCTCAATGAAAAACATCTTGTATCTGTGATAAGATGCTCAATATATAAAACTTAGTTTTTGGTGACAAGTGACCAGCCTTGGGTATCTGTGTTGTGAAGCTGATTAAGTCAAGGCAATTTGGGTTGGACTACCCTTTAAAATATATGATACATATCAATTTGAAGGATAGGAGGGTAGTTACACTAGTTATCTCCAGTGTTGGGCACTGCAGGAATTTTCTTGAAAGATAGGTTTTAACCTAATCATCTATGATATAAATTTCATTTTTGTGCAATTTCTAATGCAGTTTTATATGCTGGAATTGACATTAGGGACTGTAGAATGGCCTCCATTTTAACTTGAAATGTAGCAATATGTTGAGTCTGCATTTACTATTTCTTTCCCCAGCTGCCAAATAATTGGGTTGGTTTTTTTTTGCCGAGGACGTCTAAAGTTCTTTGCTTAAAACGGTATTTTTTTTATTTGGGCTGCTTTGGCTAACCAAAGTGGATGTGCTCTTTCATGTGAACCAGGAAAGCATGAAGTCCAATTATAAGAAGGAAATAATTTACACACACAAATTGCACTTTTATGTTTCATTGTAAAGACTACATTGTGTACTGAAGTATTCCTAAAAGAACAAAGAGATTGTGAAGTTAATTTGTTTGAAAGAAGGGTTTTTGCCCAAACTAGGATAATTTCCTCCCGGTGCTTATGCCATGATTTTTCATGATACAATAAATGGCGGAATGGTTAACGAGGCAAATGGTTGACTCGTCAGACATAAACACAATACAAACAATCCGTGGTTGTTAATTGTTTAAAATGGCTTATGGATAGCTTTTTAACATCGAGAGTATAAAATTACATTCTGGATTACAGGTGTATATATAATAATCTCTGCAGTTGGGATAAAATGTGCAAAAGTTGAAAGGGAAAAATAGCTCACAGTGGAGAACATTGGGATCTTAATGGGAAAAACAAATGTCCTCTTTAGATTTCCAGTCTTTGGTATGTATTTTCTTAAACATTAGTGTAAAATGTAATGTTTCACTAGTCCAAATATTTCAGGACTCTGCATTATTTACAGTCATACATGTATTTATGCTGTTTCAGTGCTATAAATTCTCTCAGACCACTCTTTAACATTCCATGTCATTCATCCAACCCTGTCGATGTTTACTCCATATGGTAATCTAAAATTTTATTCAGTGTGCCTATGGTAGTCACCTCCTTTTACTCTCTGAATTCCCTCTGGATTTACTAGTGACTATCTTGCACATCTGATCCCTAGTTTTGGTCTCATTAAAAGTGGAAACATTTGTCTGTCTTTACAAAATAAACCCATAATCTCCATAGATTAAAGGATGAACCTTTTTCCGAAGAAAAGACCCCTGGTGTTCTCAAATCTTTCCTAGTGGGTATAACCCCTCAGTCTTGTATCTTTCTAGCAATTTTTGTGCCTTTTATATAATATGGGGGCTATAGCTTTTCACAGTACACCATGTGTGGTTTGTTTAATGTTCTGTATGAGTTTAGCATGGGGTGTAGGTGAGCTAGGACATGTTGTCCCTGGTTTTAAGAACATTCCATTTCTCTTCCACCTTGATACTTTGCCTATCACCTGCAATGTTGCCATTTCACAGTTTAATGGTTATTTCCATTGTTTATTGAGAACTACTTCAACATTTCTCAGATGGATGTATTTAATAAAGCTCAGAACAATGCAAAATTCAGAAAGTGGGCAATAAATGTGCATTCTGCATTCAAGCTTTTGAATATCACAAGCATTTAATAGCCATGCTTATCACCTTTTTAAAATGCAGATGGATGGTTTATTGAGGATTTAATTTAAAGTCTGTAGGCATCATTTAATTTATATTATGTAATTTCACACTGAAATGAGTATAATGATAAGCACAAGGTACATATTTAAGAATATGAAAACAGTGCATCTTAATCCTTCCAGATTTTTTGGATGGTTCCAGAACAAGACATAGTGGATTCTTTTGATGTACACTTGCAAGAGGTTGGTTACAATAATGGAACAGCTACCCCACAGCAAGTAGGTGTGGTGTTTTCTGGAATAAATGCCTCTTCTTTTGAGACTATGTTGAAAGACAATGCTGAGGTTATCTTCAGAGTCCGTGCAGTTAATGCTAATGGAGAAAGTAACTGGAGCTATCCTTACAGAGTGAGTATTGTTCCATTCAATAGTTCAGGTAACTTGTGGCTTCTATTGTCTGAAAGAGTGTTTTTCTTAGAATTTATTATTAGTATTCTCTCCTTTGCTTAAAAAATGTTTACGAACTCCCTTCTCTTTGTTCAGTGAATTAATGCCTTGCATCTGTTTCATTCTACGTGGAAAGGTCTTGGGGAGCAGTTATGATTCTACAGATGATATCTGACCTTGTGCTTGACAAGGGGCATACTCCCTAATTTTTTGGAGTGCAATTTTACACCGGGGTTGATCAGTACGTTTGGGTTTCCCTGCGAATGAATAACCCACTGTCACTGTACATTTTCACTTTCGGAAAACGCTCACTGGAGAAATACAAATGAGACTATGCCGCACAAAATTTATGGTGCAGGGTGAGAAGAAACATAGCCAACCTTTCAGATCTTGGTCTCCATTTGGGTCCCATTCATTGAAATATGTTCCTAACTTGGTGGGTTCCATTGGTGATCTGAGCTTTATTGCAGTAAAGTACATGTCTTGTATGCTGCATGTTGTGTCAAGGTGGGATTTTCCTAGGCTTCACTAGTGAACTCTAAGGCTGCTTCAGATTGTAATCCCATAATCTTCATATTTTGTAGTTGATTTTGGACTTCTGGTATTTTTGCCATTTTTCTTCCAACCATTATTTCGTTTCTAGAATCTAAAGTGGGAGTTCAGTGAAACTCCGATAATCCATCACGCTAGGTTGGTGCTGAACTAGGAGATTTTTCAGACTATTGGATGTTATTTTTTATCAATATCCAACACAGTTTTGAAGTACGTTGGAAACGGCTAAAAAGGAATCTAAAGTAAATTTTCCAATCAGGTGGGTGGACAGGAAGTGTAGCTTGTACCACTTGGTATGCTAGATGCCAACCCATTGATTTCTGAACAACTGGATAACAGATTAAGTTTTATTGGATTTGGAATTCCATTTATAATATGGGATGAGTGTAAAGGTACTTGATATGTTTGTTGTACATGCACCAGTCCCCACTATTCATAAGCTTTGGCATGGCTACCTGACTGCTTTGTCCATGAAAGCTATTGGAGCCTTTTAAGGGGTCAACTAATTCAGTGAACTGACTGGCTTCTGCAGATCTAAATCTCATGGAAAGAAGGTATCAGTTTGATCGCTTGTATGGATTTTATGAGTAGAAACGTTTACAAAATGCAGATTGCATACGGTACCTATTATAGAGAATCAAAGAAATTTTATGATGTACAAGAAGACCATTTAGCCCATGTCTGTGCTGTCCATCAGTTAGAACTTTTTGGGCTATTCAATTTCCACTGCTTTGCACATCACAACTCATTAATTATTCATCTGGGTGTCTTTCAAATGAGGATTCCAGCTCCCAACACCACATTTGGACAGTGAGTTACACACTCCCATTACTTGTTTTTAATTCTCCTGTTCCCCCTCCCCTTCCCCAGTTCCAGCTTCTCTTTATTCCCGCTTTCTAATACTTCTCCCAATGTGCCCCCATTGCCTGGCCATTAAGGAAAAAGAGTCCATCTCACATTGGACATTGAGTAAATCACACCTTATCTCTTTTGTTCCAAAGAAAACAATCCTAGTTCACCTTCCCTTGTAAACTATGCCTCTTTTCTTGGAAACATTCTTGTAAATCTCTACTGGTATTGCATCTGTGCTGTAGAATGGTGGCAGGAACTGTGTATGTTATTCTAGCTATTGTTTAACTATGGTTCCAGCAGGACCTCCTTTTGCATTAACCAATAAAATATCCTGTATATCTTTGCCATCTGTCCTATTACCTTCAGGAATATATGGACATGCATTCCCAGATGTAACAAATTTCTGAAATGAAGTGTTTCTTTGGAAATAATCGAGCTCAAAGTCATGTCAAACTAATTGACTTTATTGTTACAACCCCCAGTTACTTTGAGGTTACAAATGTTGCCTGAGCTCATATGGCCAGTCCTCGCAGGTTTCCAATGGAGTGCCCAAGTTAATGTCAGTTTGAACCTCTGATCCTCTGACCTTGAGTGATTTTTGGCCACTTCCTATACAGTCAAACAAGCAGGAGGGCCCAAGCTCGCTCTCGCTTGATCTCTCCAGAGAGCCCAGTTTCACACCTCTTACACTTCATATTCCATAAATGTACTTGTTGTATTTTTGTTTATTCCTTTAATCAATGTTGGAGTCTATCTGGCTAGTTGGTCAGTAAATGTGTCTTCTTTATCTTCTCTTAGTACCGTTGTTCAGTGCGGCTCCATTGACTCTACAGTTTGTCTCTCGGTCATGAGTGACCATTCCTTGGACAATATACTGCACTTCCCTCAACTAGGGTTTTAACAGTCAATGTGACTACCATATTAAACAGTGCTAACACACTAAATTGTGTACATGTATGCGGACATGTTGAATACTCCTACATTATTATGTTTTCTGCCATTGATCCTGAAATATTTAATATTGCAGATATTACTTTCACAAGGGTCCCTTTATATAATGTAATCTTCAATACATATAACACAATAATTAACAGAGTTTGGAGAGATGCAAAAATAACAGGGTTGTTGTCACGGGTGATTTTCAACTTCCCTAATATTGATTGAAACATCCTTAATGTAAAGCGGATAGATGAGGCAGAGTTTGTTAGGTGTGTACAGGAAGGATTCCTGGCACAGTATGTGGACAGACCAACTAGAGGAGAGGCCATACTGGACCTGGTTCTAGGCAATGAGCCTGATCAGGTTTCAGATCTCTTGGTGGGAGAGCATTTTAGAGATAGTGACCATAACTCCTTGACCTTTACCATAGTCCTGGAGAGGGATAGGAGCAGACAACACGGGAAAGTATTTAACTGGGGGAGGGGGAATTATGATGCTATTAGGCAGGAACTTGGGAACATAAATTGGAAACAGATGTTCTTGGAGAAGTGCACAGTGGAAATGTGGAGGTTGTTTAGGGAATACTTGCATGGGGTTCTGGATAGGTTTGTCCCATTGAGGTAGGGTAAGGATGGTAGAGTGAAGGAACCGTAGTTGACAAAAGACATAGATAAGCTTCTTTCTTCCTCTTGGTAAGATGTTCTAAGGTTTAGAAAGCATGGATCAGACAGAGCTCTGGAGAGTTTGCAAGGTAGCCAGGAGGGGAGCTTAAGGAATGGACTTAGGAGAGTCTTGAAGGGGGCATGAGAAGGGCCTTGGTGAGTAGGATTAAGGAAAACCCCAAGGCATCCTACACCTATGTGAAAAACGAGGAGGATGACTAGAGTGAGGGTAGGACTGATCGGGGATAAAAGAGGAAACATGAGCCTGGAGTCAGAAGAGGTAGGGGATGTCCTTGGATGAATACTTTTCTTCGTATTCACTGGAGAGAGAGACCTTGACGCTTGTGAGGATGGCATCCAACAGCCTGATGCGCTAGGTGCATGTCAATGTGAGGAAAGAGGATGTGCTGGAACTATCGGAAAAACATTAGGATAGATAAGTCACTCAGAACCGGACGGGATATATCCAAGGTTATTAGGAAAAGTGAGGGAAGAGGATTGCTGCGCCATTGTGATGATCTTTGGCGTCCTCACTAGCCACAAGGAGTAGTGCCAGATGATTGGAGGGTGGTAAATGTCATTCCTTTGTTCAAGAAATGGAGTAGGGATAACCCTGGGAATTACAGACCAGTGAGACTTACTTCAGTGGGTGGGCAAAATTACTGGATAAGAAGATTCTTAGAGAAAGGATTTATGGGCATTTGGAGAAGCATAGACTGATTAGGGACAGTCAGCATGGCTTTGTGAGGGGCAGGTCATGCCTCACGAGCCTGATTGAACTCTTTGAGGATGTGACAAAGCACATTGAAGGTAGAGCAGTGGATGTGGTGTACGTGGATTTTAGTAAGGCATTTGATAAGGTTCCTCATGGAAGGCTCATTCAAAAAGTCAGGAGGTGTGGGATCCAGGAAAACCTGGCTGTGTGGATTCAGAATTGGCTCGCCTATAGAAGATGGTGGGTGTGGTAGATGGAGTGTATTCTGCGTGGAGGTCGGTGACCAGTGGTGTTCTGCAGGGATCTGTTCTGGGACCTCCTGTACTTTGCGATTTTTTTAATATAATAATGACTTGGATGAGGATGTAGAAGGCTGGGTTAGTAAGTTTGCAGATGATACAAAGGTTGGTGGTGCTGTGGATAGTGTAGAAAGTTGATGTAGATTACAACAGGACATTGATAGGATGCAGAGCTAGGCTGAGAAGTGGCGGATGGAGTTCAACTTGGAAAAGTGTGAAGTGATAGACTTTGGAAGATCACATTTGAAGACAGAATACAAGGTTAATGGCAGGATTCTTAGCAGTGTGGAGGAACAGAGGGATCTTGGGGTCCATGTCCATGAGATCCCTTAAGGCTGCCATGCAGGTCGATAAGGGTTGTTAAGAAGGGCGTATGGTGTGTTGGCCTTCATTAGTCGGGGTATTGAGTTCGAGAGCCATGGGGTAATGTTGCAGCTCTATTGAACTCTCGTTAGACCGCACTTGGAGTATTGTGTTCAGTTCTGGTTGCCTCGTTACAGGAAGGATGTGCAGAAGAGATTTACCAGGGTGCTGCCTGGATTGGAGAGCATGTCTTATGAGGATATGTTGAATGAGCTAGGGCTTTTCTCTTTGGAGAGAAGGAGCATGAGAGGCAACTTGATAGAGGTGTACAACATTATATGGGGCATAGATCAAGTGGACAGTCAGAGACTTAATCCCAAGGCAAAAATCAATACCACGAGGGGGCATAATTTTAAGGTAATTGGAGGAAGATATAAGGGGCATGTCAGAGGTAAGTTCTTTTACACAGAGTGGTGGGTGCATGGAACGCACTGCTGGCAGAGGTTGTGGCGGCAGGTGAATTAGGAACATTTAAGAGACTCTTAGCCACATGAATGATAGAAAATGGAGGGCTATGTGGAAGGGAAGGGTTAGATAGATCTTAGAGGCAAGGATAAGATGTCAGCACAACATTGTGTGCGCTGAAGGGCCTGTGCTGTGCTGTAATGTTCTAACATTAAAATAATACAAATACAGGATGAATCATTAACTTCATAATTAACTGTGTTAGTTAATGGTTAAGTGTTAGTTAATAATTCACTGTGTATTAGCCTTGGGGGACCAACCCTTGAACATGTCCCATCAGCAGTGGACTGTAAGGTCTGTCTGCACCTTGGGCCCATTCTGTATAATTCTCCCTGATCATAAACCATTTTAACCTCCTCCTCTCTTCACAGATCCTTGGCCATTTTCATTCATTTCTTAAGTTACCTCAGGTGATCTTTTCAGAAAATCTTCAACTTGTTTCCATTTGCCCCCTGCCCCCCCCCCCAAGAATCTGTTAATTTAGTTGTAAAAGATAATTTTCCCACTTTTCATGATATTGAGTAAGCTAATGGACAGTTCATTGTGTGAACCATGGTGACATTACACATTGCATTCTACTGGAGGTTTGGTGAAATTTCCATCTTCCTGATAATCAGCTATAGAGATATCCTACCCCTTCTCATCTTAAATGGAGAATATTGTCTTCACTTTTGCTAAAGGCTGATGGGTCATATGACAGCTCCTGTCATATTTACTCTTGAGCATTTGTCGTCCCCACTTGGCACTCTTGCAGTTTCCATTTTACATATTTTTTTCATAAAAAGAACAGTTATCCTAACCCTCCTCTTTGCAAGACCAGATCTGACGTAATCAACTTGCAAAGTAATCCACAAACCCTCATTTGCATTTACCATCACGTGCTGAACTTCAACATGTTACACATTTGCATTGTAGGAGACAGAAATCCTGGCTGCTCATTTGCGTTTTATGAGACAAACACTGAATACACAAAAAAAAGCTTTCCCAAAATAACTCGATCAGTACATCAAAAGTCTTGAACAATAATTTTTAACCTTCTGGAAAAACATTCCTGTTAGGAAAAGCAACATTTAAGATTACTCCCCAGTTGTTCCAATCTATCTCCCAAAATACTAATTTCAAATTCCCAATTTAAGTTATACACTAATCACCAATTTCCCTCTAAAATGTGGGAATCTCATATCCAGAATAGAGACACTCTCATTTCTAATGCCTTAAACCTGGATTTCACGTGGCCAGTGTGGAATCTGGGTCTTTCTCTTACTCTTTCTCTCATATCAATTTCAAAGGAAAAAAAATAAAAGAGAACAAAGGTAAGGCAAAACGAAAATCCACGCTTGCACTTTTCTTCCTTCAGAATCTTTGCAAGTAACTGAAAAACTTAGAATAAACAGTTAAGTTCTCCAGTGGAAGATCTTTAGCATGTATTCCAAAGAGTACCAGAAAATAAAAGATGGATGGGTGGGGCCCTCACACACTCTCACATTCTCTCTCAAATAAACTCAAAAATTGCTACACCTCATGCAACTTTTTAAAACTTCCAGAACATTTACAGACTTCAGACAAATTACAGTTGTCAATCAAAAATCCAAACACAGCAACGCACAATTATGCATGCCTCAAGGAAATCCTTCAAACCCTTAAAGATTTAATACAAAAGAATGCTGGAAGAAATTGATCATGCAAAAACATACATTTATGCATGCCCATGTCAACCAAGACAAAAATGCCAGCAGCTTCCAATTCCCATTAGCAGTTTAAAAATTGAGGAAGTTGATCACTCTGATTCCCTCCCTCTGGTGTTCCTAATACTTCATGACTTACTGGGGCCATCCTGAAAGCTTGACCAGATCCCATTGCAAGACATCCTAGTCCTGGCCCCTGTGGTTGCTGTTGGCTGTCCTAAGTTCCTTAGAAAAGTAAACTGGTTTCCCACAAATTATCACACTTTCTCATCACAAGTGACAGAGTGCATTTTTTTGTGGTTTAACGTGTCGCATCCGCACGGGATTATAGGTCCCTACCACCAGGTCAGCCAGATGTTATGGGCAACAGGGGCCTGATGGTGTGGGCTGGTTGGGAACATGAGCAACTCACTATTGACTCAGGTTTGGGACGTTGTCATTTAGGAGTGCGGTCGGAGCGTGGTATGATGCCCTTAATTCACAACAACGGTCACTGCCTGCGCATAACTACAGTATGCTCAACCCGTAACAATAACGCAATCACAATCGCTTCTGACGACGTTGTCGATCGTGTCTCTTGACTGGACAGCTCTCTTCTGTCAGTGGAGTCCCCACTCAACACCTCCAGTGGTCACTGCCTGGTGAATGTCTTGTGAACCATGGACACTGATTGGCCACCCCGGCACCGGATACCTGGAACACATGGGTTAATAGAAAGACACAAATGCCAGCACTGCGGCTGTACCAGATCGGTTACAACAAATGCACTTTACACTGTGTACAGTTGCAAGTACCTCTGCAGGGTTGTTATTTGTCCAGGACTCGACCCATCCAGTACTGTGACCCACTGGAACGGCTGGGTCACACATCTTTCTTTTGTTGAGGTGTGTCGCTACCAACGCAGCCCTCGTTCAGGTTCATATTAGATCTTAAAGTCACTTTAGTTACCACATGGAGCGGCATGTGACATCCAGCAGGACCAACATGGAGGCGTGACTCATTGTGGACCAGAACCTGGAAGGGATGCACAGCTACAAGTAACCGGCTCAGAATGTTTCCTTCAGTAACGATGAAAAGCATTGCCACTGAGAGAGTCATACTTAGTCCTTGGGTTCCCTCTCATTTCTGTTCCTGTTCTTTTGCTGTTCCTTCATTTCTCCACACTATTGCTGACTCTTTAGCCTCTTGTTCCTTTAATATCTCTCTCTCCTAGGCTCTCGTCATTGACCTCAACACCCATCCTCCCCATGGCCATTATCCTCTGGATTGTACACTATCTCGACCATTTCCTGAATAGCGTGAGAGATGGCTCTTCTTAACTACCTCCTAAGGTTATTCCCAGTCAGCTGATCCCACTGTTCTGAGTCGTACACTGCACTATTATACAACTTATTCAGATGGGTCTCTTGGATGCTATCATGGTCCCTGCCAGCACTTTGTTAGGGCTGCTGCTCGATCTCAAGCTCTTTGGCCCCTGTCCTCATGAGTTTTGCCTTCAGTTCATCAAGTGTACTTCCTCCACTAGTAGAGCTGGGCTTAACTTTTCCTTAATGTTTGGCCCCGAGCATGCCAAAACTAACCTCTTCTCCCCATCTAGCCTATGTAATGTTAAATTATTTACCTGATGCAGCGACACTGTCACTTCTGTAGAACCATCCCATTGCTTTACTAATTTCTGGCAAATGTGCAGGATTAAGGCGAGTAGCATGCACCACCCCGTTGCATCGTCTGACCCTTGCTCTATCCTAATTGTCCTAATAACTCCCATTTTAGGATTCACTTCTTGTGAGTTACCTCTCATTTCTCATTCCTCTGCTTCTGCAATTTCTTCACTGCTTCTAAACAGGTCCTCTAAATGTTCCGACTCAGTGGCCTTTTCCTTTCCCGTCTGTCCTGCACCCCTTGTCGCATGCATTGTTCCCTTCTGGAGCTATATCTCCTTTTGCAACTTCTCAATCTCTTTTCTGCACTTACTGTGATCAGCACTATCATACCACTGTTGTATATGCATCTTTTGAATGTATTTCAGGGTTGCTGTTATCTCTTGGGATTTTGATTCACTTTCCTGCTTTCACTTTTTAATTTCCTCTTTTCCTTCTTGCATACTGTTCTCTCGCTCTCGGCCCCTTCAGCTACCTGCTGGGCACTTGTATTCCCTTTTATCTTTCTCTCTCTGATCTATTGCCACCTTCTCTCTTGCACTCTTTCATCTCTTCTTTCAAATTCATTAATTCTTCCAACTATCCCTATCATTCTCTACTCCTTGCAATTCTTTAGTTTCCCATTTTTCTCTACTGAAGCCTGCTGCTCTTCAATTACTGTGTGCACCAATACAACAATATGCACCATATTGTTGACCTTTTTAACTTGTTATTGTGAGCTTGCTGGAGAATGTGTACAGGGATTCCCAGAGGGATATTACAGTCCAAGTCCCACAGTTCTTTACCTAGGTACTACTGCACCTTGGTTTGGAAGACCATTTCTGCAGTGACCCACTCTGTTCTCACTTCTTATCTAGGGGGCTTTCCCACAATTGCATGACTCTCTCCTCTCTTGAGCCGAGGTTTCACACAACCCGTTAAACTGGGCATTCCACAGGTGTACTTAATGTATCTTTGTTTTATTCCTTTCCAATTGGTGTTGGAGTCTATCTGGCTATTTGGTTAGTAAATGTGTCGCCTTTATCTCTTGTTCAGTTCCCCTCTGGTGACTCCACAGTTTGTCTCTAACATTAGTTGTTACAGTGACCATTCCTTGATTTAGGCAAGGTACTGCAATTCTCTCAGCAACTAGGGTTTTAACAATCAATGTGAATGCCATATTAAACAATACTAACACATTAACTCACACATGTGTTTGTGGACAAGCTAAATACTGCTATTATTACACGAATCTCTCTGTTCCTTGACAAATCCCTATGACCTACTAATCATTGAGACTTTTTTTTAAACCCTCAAATGCATTTTTCCAAACTGAATACCATTTGCTACTTTTGAACTTTGCAGACTATTGAGTCTAGGGCTGTTATCTCTTATTAGGCAAGCTACAATCCTATTATATGGGTAAGAGGTCCTAGAATCTATTGGTTTATTATTGTCACTTGTACCGAGGTGCAGTGAAAAACTTGTCTTGCATACTGATAGTACAGATCAATTCATTACACAGTGCAGTTACATTGAGTTAGTACAGGTAAAAAAATAATAACCGTATAAAGTGTCACAGCTACAGAGGCAGTGCAGGTAGACAATAAGGTGCAATGTAACAAGGTAGATCGTGAGGTCAAGAGTCCATCTCATCTTATAAGGGAACCATTCAATAGTCTAATCACAGTGGGATAGAAGCTGTCCTTGAACCTGGTAGTATATGCCCTCAGGCTCCTCTGTATCTTCTGCCTGATGGGAGACGAGAGGAGAGGGAATGACCAGGGTGGGTGGGGTGTTTGATTATGCTGGCTGCTTTCACCAAGGCAGCAAGAGGTATAGACAGAGTCCATGGACAAGAGGCTGGTTTCCATGAAGTGCTGGGCTGTGTCCACAACTCTCTACAGTTTCTTGCGGTCCTGGGCAGAGCAGTTGCCATACCAAGCCATGATGCATTCAGATAGGATGCTTTCTATGGTGCATTGATAAAAGTCGGTGAGCGTCAAAGGGGACATGCCAAATTTCTTTAGCCTCCTGAGGAAGTAGAAGCACTGGTGCACATTCTTGGCCATAGCGTCTACGTGATTTGAGCAGGACAGGCTATTGGTAATGTTTACTCCTAGGAACTTGAAGCTCTCTGTGAAATGTCCAACAGGGCCCTGCTCTTTGCACCCATCTTGAACAGCAGAATTTATTCTGTCTTTCAGAAACATTCCACCATGAGACCTTGGATTCCATTTCACTGCATATCACTCTGTTACCTTTCGTTTAATTGTTGGTTGATACTTTTTCCAATTGCCTCCCCTGCCAAGGCCTGGGATAAATACTTCAAAACAAATGGGGTACAAATTTTAATAAGCAACTTGATTTTAGGTGGACCTTTTACTTTTCAGTCGTGAACAATATTTTCTGAATACTAGTTGGGCTATTTACTGGCACAAGGCCAAGCATCAAATTAGTGTTTGTTAATTCCACAATTGTGTGTGGTCAAGTTATTTGAAAAATGTCAACTCTTATGCTGGTGGCTGGATTGTCCTCAGCACTTGGTCAAGGGTGGATTTATTGCAAAAAAAAAACTGAGGCATTAATGATTTGGAGTGTTAACCTTATGAGGCAGAAATTGATACTGGCTGTGAGGTTGTTTGCAGAAATAATGACAGGAGGATGATTCTTGCATGTCTTCAAAACACAAGTGGGAGTTAACATCAGAAAAACATTGACTATGTACTTGGTACCCTGATAGCTTGATGAGAAATTGTCTCACAATGATTGCCCTCCATCACTGGAAGCTTGTGATGAGTCTAGAATGGTTCACTAATTCTTTCAAAGAATAGTATTTAAATGTTTTTTTTCCAATAATAAGTGAGATTAAACAATTGGAATATTTCCTTTCATTACTTTATTATTGTTTCACTCAGATACAACTTGTTTATCTTCTTGCAATAACATAATTTAAAGCAATAGAGTTCAGAAATCATAGCTCATACTCACTGCCATTCCATTTTCCATCTCAGAGTGGGAAGTAAACAATAAAGCAAGATAGCAGAATGTAACCCTGATACCATCTGTATGTAACTCCTGTTAGACAAGCAGGAGGAAACCATTCAGGCCCTTGAGCCTTTCTATCATTCAGTGAGATCATAATTAACTTAATTTACCTTCTTTTTGGTTTTGCAATCTGCATAACAAAAATCAAGAATTCATTGACATTTCAACTGACCTATCCTTCAGCATTTCTGAGGGACAGTGATCCAGATCTTCCTGAGTCTTTCATAAGGAATTTCTTCCATACTTCACCCTTAACCTTAGCATAACTGCCTAGCAATAATTTTTCCTTCATTCAGGATTCTTCAGCTAGAGGAAATAACTTCTGTCTTATCAACTTATTTGATGAAATCCTCAATTAGATCACCTCTTAATTCTCCATAACAGGGGAAGAACAAACCCAGGTATGCAACAAGTTCTTGTAATTTTGTCCCACATATCATTTTTATTTGGGTGGTTCACAGATGTAGCTAAATTCATTCCATTGGCTCAAGGGTTTATTTGAAGGAAGTGTGGTTCAGAAAATCTTCAGAGGCTAAATGTACTTGTCTCATCCTTCAGTTTAATGGCAATGACATAATATAGCTATGTTTGTTAGACTGTCATATTGAACATCTGCTTCTGGGAAAGAGTGCCTATTTATTCCACGATTATGGGTGATGATTTGCCAAAAATTGGAAGACAGTGGTAATAGAAATAACATGAGACATGGACTAAGTACATCCACAAGTCAAAAAAAAAAGTATCTCTTTAGCATTGCTTGTCTTTTCAGCCCTCTTTTGATCAAGATTTTTTTATACCCAGACAAGATTGCAACACATTGTACCGATTAGAAAAATTCGCTAGGCTCTTCCTTTTATCAATCACCCTTGTAAACGTGACATGAACTGTGTGCATGAAACGGCAGCATTTTCTATGCAATGCTCCTTTGGATGCTCCAGGACAAGATGGACTTTCCTGCACCTCCATAATGCTACCTTCACCACCCATCCCAACCATGGGCCACGGCACAGGACCAATTAATCTTGTGAATGACAAGCTCCCAAACCTGGGGTGGTGGGAGGGAGTAAATGGGGCTACCTTGAACTATGTTGGGGTTTGCTTGTAGCAATGGGTGTCCCACTGCTGTGTCATTCCAGTACTCTACAATTTTTGGGCATGTGGTTTGGGCATATTCTAGAAAGCTGCCATAATTGTAGTATTTGATTGTGGACCATTATATTGGAAATAAAACAGTATTTGAGAAAATGAACTGTTGCTAAAACTTCCATACACTTTCTGAGTACCAAAATATTGGTGAGGAGAGGTCTGGTAAATAAACTGAATTTAACACATAACTTGAAAATGTAAGCAATACAATTTGCCTTCCTTGGAACGTTGGAGAATGAGGGTGACCTCATAGAAAAGTTTAAAATTATGAGAAGCATAGATAAACTGGATGATAAGTCTTTTTCCCCAGTGTAGGGGAGTCCAAAACTAGGGTGCGTAGATTAAGGATGAGAGGGGGAAAGATTTTAAAAGGACCTGTAGGGCAACTTTTTCATGTAGAGGATGGTGAGTATAGGTAGTAGTTGAGGCAAGTACAGTAGCATCGTTTAAGAAGCACTTGGATAGGTATGTGGAGGGGCGGGGCTTAGAGGGATATGGGACAAATGCAGGAAATTGGGACTAGCTGAATGGGCGTGGTGGTCAGCATGGACTTGATGGGCCGAAGGGCCTGTATCCTTGCTGTATTGCTCTGACTCTAATACTGATTTTCCTGAATTTGACAGGTTATTCTTAAAGAGCATTAAGTTGGAAGAGGAGAAGTCTATTATCAATTTCCCATGAAGATCACTGTTCCAAAAAAAACTCAAGGATTGGATTCCTAATTAAACCATATGATAAATGGTGTTTGAACTTATTTTAAGTGGCTTGAGTTATGAATTATAACATTTACAACTGTTTTTAATAATCATGTGCATGGTGCTTGCAGTTGTAATACACTGGAAGATTATATCTACTTAAGTTTTTTTAAAATTTGGAATTGTCAACTGTGGCTTGATGGTGGGATTCTGTGGCAGGAGGCTGTGGATTTTGATCCTTTAGATTCCTAAAAGTAATCCAGACTCTTTCTTTAGAGCTGCCTTTTTTTGAGATCATAGACTAAGTTTGGCCTTCTCATTAGTTGTAGGAGATCTTGTGGCACTAATTTCATGAAGTTGTGTCCTGGCCAATATTTCAATCTCTCATTACCTCTTGATTAGAAAAGCTTTCTTTTTTTCGCCACAAGCCAACACTGGATAGCAGATTTCAGAGGGCTCTAGAAGTAAAACAGTTTGGAATGAGGTTGCAAAAACCGTTTTAAATTCAGCTTCCTAGTTTCACCTTATCTAGCTTGTTAATTTTTAGTTCCTGTGGTTATTTAATCCACACTTTGTATGTGTGGGGCTTTAGAACTATAGTAGAGGATGGAGTGTTATGCATGTTTCACCTGGTACCCTGAGAATTGGGGGAGAACCACGTGTTGAAGGTGAAGAGTGTTGTAAATCTTTGGAGCACTCTATCCCAGAGAGCTGTGGGTGCTGAACCAATATGTTTGAGACTGATTTTTGGACTTCAGGGAAATCATGGGATTGTCATCAAATCTAATTTCTTATACAATGATAAGATCCGCTCAGATCTGACTGAATGGCAGAACAGGATTGGAGTCTTGCGGCTTGCCCCTACTACTTATGTATTTGTGTTTTTGTGCACAATATGGTAACACGGGCTGGCAGAATTCAGTATTTTTAAGTGTTACACAGAAAGAAAAGTGCATATTTGATGCTGGATATAACATTACTGTCAGTTTGCATTGTGTTCCCTCTAACTTGTGCGCTATTTAAAAAAGGAAGTGTACTTCACCAAATTACTACTTGTATAATTTTTAGACTACATCAGTTTAATTTTTAAATTTTCCAAGTACATTTAAACCCTTATTAAAATCTGTATTTTTTGGATATCAATTGAGTAATTATGGTTAATAATGAAAAAGAACTTAATTCTGTTTAGGGACAGATGGTAGCAGTAACATAGTTAAAATTGAGTATGTGCACTTAATGAAAACTGAAATGCTTTGAGACATCTGTTGTTTTAATGGGTTGTTGTCATGGATGATTTCAACTTCCCTAATATTGATTAGCACCTCCTTAGTGCAAAGGGCTTAAATGGGACGGAGTTTGTTCGGTGTGTACAGGAAGGATTCCTGACCCAGTATGTGGACAGGCCAACCAGAGGAGAGGCCATACTGGATCTGCTGCTAGGCAATGAGCCTGATCAGGTTTCAGATCTCTCGATGGGAGGGCATATTGGAGATTGTGACCATAACTCCTTGACCTTTACCATAGCCTTGGAGAGGGATAGGAGCAGACGATATGGGAAAGTATTTAACTGGGGGAGGGGGAATTATGATGCTATTAGGCAGGAAATTTGGAGTATAAATTGGGAACAGATATTCTTGGAATTGCACAGTGGAAATGTGGAGGTTGTTTAAGGAATACTTGCATGGGTTTCTGGATAGGTTTGTCCCGTTGAGGCAGAGTAAGGATGGTAGGGTGAAGGAACTGTGGTTGACACGAGATGTAGAATATCTTGTCAAGAGGAAGAAAGAAGCTTATCTGAGGTTTAGAAAGCATGGATCAGACAGGGCTCTGGAAAGTTACAAGATAGCCAGGAGGGAACTTAAGAATGGACATAGGAGAGCTAGAAGCAGGCACGAGGTCCTTGGTGAGTAGGATCAAGGAAAACCCCAAGGCATTCTACACGTATGTGAAGAATAAGAGGATGACTAGAGTGAGGGTAGGACTGATCAGGGATAAAAGAGGAAACATGTTCCTGGAGTCGGAAGAGGTAGGAGAGGTCCTTAATGAATACTTTGCTTCAGTATTGACCAGAGAGAGACCTTGATGTTTGTGAGGATGGTGTACGACAGACTGATATGCTAGGGCATGTCAACGTGAGGAAAGAGGATATGCTGGAACTATTGAAAAACATTACGATAGGTAAGTCACTGGGGCTGGATGGGATATATCCAAGGTTTTTACGGGAAGCAAGGGAAGAGATCGCTGTGCCTTTGGCAACTATCTTTGCGTCCTCACTGGTCACAGGAGTAGTGCCAGATGATTGGAGCGTGGCAAATGTTGTTCCTTTGCTCAAGAAAGGGAGTAGGGATAACCCTGGGAATTACAGACCGGTGAGTCTTACTTCAGTGGTGGGCAAATTTCCTAAAGACAGGATTTATGGGCATTTAGAGAAGCATAGTCTGATTAGGGACAGTCAGCATGGCTCTGTGAGGGGCAGGTCGTGCCTCATGAGCCTGATTGAATTCTTTGAGGATGTGACAAAGCACATTGATGAAGGTAGATCAGTGGATGTGGTGTACATGGATTTTAGTAAGGTGTTTTGATAAGGTTCCTCACGGAAGGCTTATTCAGAAAGTCAGGAGACATGGGATCCAGGGAAACCTGGCTGTGTGGATTCAGAGTGGCTGTAGAGGGAACGTATTCTGCCTGGAGCTTGGTGACCGGTGGTGTTCTGCAGGGATCGGTTCTGGGACTCCTGCTCTTTGTGATTTTTATGAATGACTTGGATGAGGATGTGGAAGGTTGGGTTAGTAAGTTTGCTGAGGATACAAAGGTTGGTGGTGTTGTGGATAGTGTCGAAGGTTGCTGTAGATTACAACAGGATATTTGACAGAACGCAGAGCTGGGCTGAGAAGTGGCAGGTGGAGTTCAACCCAGAGAAGTATGAAGTGATACACTTCAGGAGATCAAATTTGAAGGCAGAATACAAGGTTAATGGCAGGATTCTTAGCAGTGTGGAGGAACAGAGGGATCTCGTGGTCCACGTCCATAGACCACGCAGGTCGATAGGGTTGTTAAGAAGGCGTATGGAGTGTTGGCCTTCATTAGTCAGGGTATTGAGTTCGAGAGCCGCAAGGTGATGTTGCAGCTCTATAGAACTCTGGTCAGACCACACTTTGGAGTATTGTGTTCAGTTCTGGTCGACTCATAGGAAGGATGTGGAAGCTTTAGAGAAGGTGCAGAGAAGATTTACCAGGCTGTTACCTGGATTGGAGGGCATGTCTTGAGGATAGGTTGAGTGAGCTAGGGCTTTTCTCTTCAGAGAGGTGACTTGATAGGTGTAGAAGATGATGAGAGGCACAGATCGAGTGGACAGTCAGAGACTTTTTCCCAGTGCAACAATGGCTAACAATGAGGGGACATAATTTTAAGGTGATTGAAGGAAGGTATAAGGGGGATGTCAGGGGTAAGTTTTTTTACACAGAGAGTGGTGGGTGCATGGAATGCACTGCCTGCATAGGTTGTGGGGGCAGATACATTAGGATCATTTAATAGACTCTTAGATAGACCCAGGAATGATAGGAAAAATAAGGGGCTATGTGGGAGGGAAGGGTTAGATAGATCTTAGAGCAGGATAAAATGTCAGTACAAAATTGTGGGCCAAAGGGCCTGTACTGTGCTGTAGTGTTCTATGTTTTGAGATTTACCTGACTGTCAGGGGCTATGTGGACCTGTCGTAATTGTGGTTCTTTGGTGTTGGTTTCTGGCCTGCACCGCAATTAAGGTGCAGACTTAATTACAGAACTTTGTCTATTTGTGCATAACCAACCAATAATAAGGATCAAGCCCAGTTGTGAAGCAAGGGGTCTGGAATACACTGGGGTGCACACTGCAGCTAGCATGCAGTGCTCTATGGAATTACCAGGGAGCTGTTAGCATTAACCAGCCCTTTTTGTTTCTTTCTAATTTAAGTAGTTTAGTGCTTATTCTATACAATCAGTTTAATGCAGTTGATTTGCCTTTTTACAAGCCCTAAAGGAGTATTGTTTGTAATTCTGTAAAACTAGTTATTACTAGCCAATGTATTTTTGTATAAGCACTTGCATACCATATTGTTTAAAAATACATTCACCCCTTTGGCCAATTTTAGTTTTAATTTTGGAATCTTAATCAAAATTTGGAATGGTCTTGATGTCCATTGTTGGATTTCCTTTCCAAGAAGCAGCCATTATTTTTGTGTTCCGATCAGAGGTCACAAAGCAAGGCGGCAAACCGGGAATGCCCCCTTTCTCCAACCCCCTGCCCCTCCCCACTTAAGCTATCAAATTTACAACAAGCTTGCAGTTGAATTGGAGGTCTTTCTCCTTGGGGTATGAAATGTGTTTCCCTTCAGTATAGCAAACAATGCAAGTGTTATTTCATAGAGGAAACAAGTAGTGAACATTTTTCTACAAAAAGTTTTTATTTAAAGCAAAATATACATTTGACATACATTTAACGTGCATCATTGCACTTTTTACATCCTAAATGTAACATTTAGGTGATCACACCAGAAAGAAATACAGAAACACTTCTGTAACATCAGTACATTCAAGCTTTAAAAGGCACAGTTTCCTGAAATACTGTACATACATTGGAAAGACTTGGAATTAAACTGTAATATTTTTTGTAACAGTTTAGGGGTTTTGTCCAAGCCCTTGAACAAAACATTAATGCATGATAATGCTATACAAATCTACACATCAGTAGTAGCAATACACTATAATAAACAATATACAAAGTGGAACAGTAGCACTGGTACTGGAGTATTTTAACGCCAATAGGAAGGTTACTGGCTCAAATCCCAATCTCAGACATTCAACCACTGCTATTGCCAGATGGCAAGTGTGATGGCTGTTGGTCAGAAGGTTGTTACAGCACTCTGTTTGTAAGGGTGGGGAAGACTGATAGAAAGGTGCATATTTCCCTGCCTCGGGTATATCTTGGACATGGTAAAGCAGCATTGGCAGCAGCCAAGGAGCAGTCTGCTCAATAAACATCCCACCTTTCAAAAGCTACGATAGGTGAGGGAAAATGTTGAGATGTGGTAAGAAACATTGAATATATATTTAAAACGAATAAATCACTATCACCAAGACTTGGCACACAAAGAGCCTAGCAGACACAGTGCATCACCATTAGAACATCGAACATGATTGGTTCTTCCTCTTCTCCTTCTGTATTTTCTAAACTGCTTTTTCAGTTGGTTTGTATGCTTGCTTAATGTTTGCTCAACTATTCTTGAGCTGGTATGACATCTTGGTATGACTGTCATGTGCTGGTAACTGGAAACTGGCACATTATTTCATAACATACAAAGCAGTAGTAAACCCAAATGTTAGCTTTAACTTTCATTTGTTGGTTCCTTGAACAGGTGGATCTCAATGTGTTATTCACTGATGGCTTTTGAGAAAGACCAGCACTACTGTGAATAGCTTTTGGTTGTCCAATCTGAAAGGAGCTAGGCTGTAATGATATGAATTTGTATATAATTGTGACAATTTCAGGTGTGCAAAAGTATCCTTACTAGTTCAGTTTTGTATGTTTCCATCAAGAAACTTAAATCATTTTATTGGCTAAAGTGCACTTAAGTGTTATTAATTACTTTGTGTTAAACTGTGCAAATAAAAATCACTAAGGTGAAGCATAATGGCTGAACAGGTTTGGTTTGCAAGCAGAAATTTTGGGAGTTAAAATATTTTGGAAAGAGTAATCTGTGCTCAATGTCTATTTTACCAATATTCAGCTAGGTGAAACTCAAAGTAATGTCAAGTCTTTGATCATAATAAAAATTCATTTAATTTGTCTTAAAAGTAAAGAGATGGGGGACAAATTGCTTTATTAGTTAAAGCCATTACAGTCTTGCACATCCACAGTAGCCATCAGGGCAGCTTGTGCAACAATGCTTTGAATGGCTGCTATGGCTTTTCTCTCCCACAAACATTTTCTATTGCACAGTGGTTATCTGCATAGCACCAGTAGCAAGAAAATGCGGAAAAAAAAAAAGTGCATTCACTTCTCAATGCATGTTTCCCCCTCCCATAAGCAGCAGTGGAGAGAGATAAAGTTACATCCAGTTTGAAGTTCAATTCTGAATTGCAGCAAACCCATGCTATCTGCTTAGTGGAAGTTATAGAGGTAAAAATCTCTCTGAAAGCACCATCATGACCTTCAACTGTACTTTAGATTGCACGTTCATAGCATTTGGATTCTATGAGCCACTGTATAATTACAGAAACACGAGCACATATGCCCACTTGATAGACTAATGACGATGATATTAAATCTTAACTGAATCAAAAAGGTAAAATTGGTAATGCCCTAAATAATGGTTCTGCCCTCCAACAGCTATCTAAATTTGGACTGAGGCAAATTATCTTTGAAATTTGAGTCAATGTGCATTAGATATGAGCAAGCAAACCATGAAGAATCCCCAAAAACTGAGCTGAAATGGATTATCATCAAACATGCAAAATTGTTTATCCTAATATAGGTTGAGCATAGAACTATTGTGAAAAACTTGGAAAGTAATGGAATTAATTCATCATTAGTCTATCAACTGGGCATTTGTGTTCATGTAATTATACAGTCTCATGGAATCCAAATGTCATGAACATGCAATCTAAATTACATCAAGTTTATGATGGTGCTTTCAGAGACATTCCTACCTCTACAGTATGAACCTTCCCCTAAGCAGACAGCACTTCAGAATTGAACTTCAAACCAGACTTCATTTCATCTGCAAATGAACTTGGAAAATGATAAAAGGATATCAAGGGATGCTTAAACCCTTCAGTTGAATTATAGATAATAAACTGTGTTCCATTAACTTAAAAAAAACCTCAGCATGTTTGCAAACACCACCTGAAATTGCACAGAACTCTCTAGTCACTCTTCACCCCAATGTAAACTGCAGAGTGAAAACTTGACAGCAAAAGCTCTTGCATATCAAGGAAAGAAAAAGACTGCTCTGAATAAGTGAATTACTCACGAAAACAGCAGTTGACTTGATATATTAGAAAGCTAAATGACAATCTGCTGCTAAACATGTTCCTTATTCAGTGTTAAGATCACAGCAGAACACTCTGGTCTTTAATAAATCATTCATAAAATAACAAACTTCAAAATAGTGTTATGGGTAGATGTGCTCAGTATAAAATAGCCAGTTTTTTTCCTCTATTTCTACATCAAGCTATTCTTCAAGGTTATAAGCTTAAATGGAATTGTTTATCTTGACTTAAAAGAAATGTCTGCAACAATATTGCCAATGAAAGAGCAGCCGTGGTTGTCCAAGAAGGGATTGACTGAAAAAGATTGCTTACACAATGGTATGGATTTGTGTAAATTACTGCTCCCCAGAATAATATAAATACTCAATTCCCATTCACTGGATCCTGCCATGGTCCTCTTGATTTTTGTTTGAATAAAACCTTTAAAACTTTAAACTTAAAAATGAATCTACTATAAACTAGATACTAAAATGAACAACAACCAATACCAGAACAATATCTGTAGTAGTAGCATTCAATGGTTGTGTATCAGTCATCTCTGACATCTGGAAAATATACACCTCTTTCATTAGTACCATGCCAATAAAAATCCAGAACTGAAGCAACCAGTAGCCTGCAGCGTGCAAAGTCAACAAAGGTCCTGCAGTATATACACTTTATTAGGCAATGTTCTAATTGTGCTGGAAGGCATGGAGTGCAACAACTGGGAATTCCTCCTGTAATTTGGGGCCAGAAGTCCAGATGCTCCCTAATTTAACAGGCTGTAGTATTTTCATTTCTTGCTAGGACCGCCCATCTTTAGCCACAATATGAGCCATCCAGTTCACTTTAGTTGTCCAGCTTTCACGAAGGGCCTCATCAAACTTTTGTCGAAACTGCTTCAATGCTTCCTCGTCACTTTTTCCTAAAGCCAGTGAGTCCTGGTGATGGAAGGAGGGAATCAGTGAAACAGAGTGTCTACAGCTTTGCAAAAGATCAACACATTTATAAAATGCATTTTCAATGCGCCACTGAATTGAAACATACTTTCAGAAAGCCCAAAGTAGAGAAAATGGATAGATTTCCAATCCATGGCTGCACAGTTTTCAGTACAACTATAGCAAATGGTGCTTGTTTTCCTCCCTGATGGGTGGCACTTGAGTGGGAGGTAAATGGAGGCATGAGGAAATATGGTTTTACCTTGAGATACTGGATGTCTTTGATAGAGCTTAGCTCGGGTAGTCCTGCTGTCAACATGAGCGCAAACAGCGTAATGAACAAGTTTCCATTCTTGCGTAGAATTAAATATGCTTCTTCACAACACTGACGAAACCTTTGAAAGATAGCATATTTCACATCTCTAAATGTTCTGAAAGTTGTACCTTACATGATACATCAACATGGTTTTGCAACTTATGGCTCTGTGTTAAATTAGCTCCTTCCCTCCTTCACTACGTTATGCTTTTTGACATAGCCCTTGAGGCTAGTGCCATTATTTCTTCTTGTGATGGCAATTTCAAGATTATTTCTGTATTTCTCTTCAGTGTTGACTATAAATGTTGGTATCAACTGCACCAAAATGTGAAAGTTTTTTTAAACTGATTTAAGAAATACTATTCCATTATGAGGAAGCATGTTTTATGGGTTGAATGAATCAGGAAAACTAATCTTTGGGCTAGTAAACTAGAGGTCTGTCATCATCTATGAAACACTACAGAATGATGGTCAAATAACTTAGTTTTATTTATTAACACTATCCATGAGGTCATGTTAAATGAAAGTGTTTACCATAACATCAAATGTTGCTCTCAGGGCATTACTTGTTAATGCCTTCGAGAACAGAGGCTGCGCTACCAATTTCTGGTCTAAACCAATATTAATCTTGAAGCCCACATCTTCCAGGAATCGTTATTCATTCCAATTTCTCCACCCTGCTTCTGGGAATTGTTTAGCCTTTGCTTAATGGTATTTCACTGGATGTACAACATTGGGAATTTTACACGTGCACTAGTGAAGTCAAATAAAAGGATATCAAGGGATTCCTAAACCCTTCAGTTGAATTATAGATAATAAACTGTGTTCCATTAACTTAAAAAAAAACCTCAGCATGTATGCAAACACCACCTGAAACTGCACAGAACTCTCCAGTCACTCTTCACCCCCACGTAAACTGCAGAGTGAAAACTTGACAGCAAAATCTGCACCTGCCAATCTCAAGGGCAGGTTTCCAATAGTTCTCTGGTTGCTCTGAATTGCTCGAGATTAATGACAAAAGCGAAAGTGAGCTGTCACGCACAGTCAACACACATTGTAATATAACTACCCATTATAATATTAATAGTATCAAAGTCTGAAGTTTAAGTGTCTAACCTTAATATTTATCTATCTAATTATAGCAAGTTTTGTTATTAAAGTTTTATGTCATATGACCAATTACAACTATACCATGCAGGGTTAGAGATTAGGTTCTATTGTAGAGTGTGCAATGTCTTGGTCACACTGTCAGCTCCACACTGTAATAAAAGCTAGAAGAGGAAAGTGCATTTGAATGAGTATACCAGTTGACAGGATGCTGAATAGAAATTGTTAGCAATAGCTCTGGAATAGTTTCCATTCTTGAAACCACAACATGAAAACAATTTGACTATTTATTTACCTGCTAAATTTTTCTGTGTTTCCAGTTTTTCCTTGTTGTATGACATGGATGAAGTCATGGGTAAGAATGAAAGGCACACGTTCTCTCTTAATCCCAAACTTGGACTTGAAATTACCAAGAATATGGCCAAAGTCGATATGAAACAGCTTGAAAAAGGGGAGAAAAGACTGTAACTCTTGCAAAATTGTGGCCAAAACTTGCTTCTAACAGTGAGCTGCTCATCTTGCTGCTGACTCTGTATTAAGGACATGTTTATAGTTTGCAGATCTACTGCCGTCAACTTGTTACTAAGTATCGGCCGGTTCTGCAGTTAGTGCCTTTGAGAACAGTGTTGTGCTAAGAGACACACTAATGTACCTCTCAAACTAGTAGTTTGAGAGGTATAATTGGTTAGTAAGAATATTTACTTTAAGCGTTACCGTCTAGAAACCTGTTGTAGTGGAATATGCCATTCAAAACTTGGAACCAATTTCAGAGCACAAGTAGCAAGACTAGTTGCTAATAGTTCTGACAGTGGACTACAAACCACAGCACTGAAACAAAACTTGGCATGCCCATGGTTAGTGGGCAGAAAGACAAAGTCAACACAGCCATCAGCAACCATTTATAGTGGTACTGCTTTGGGCTGCTTTGCCAGTGGCAACAATCATCTTATTTGCATAATAAACAATTGCTGATTTGTTAGAATTGTGAGGGTGCTGGTGAGGCCACGCTCTTGGTGTCCTTACCCAAGAGAGGATATAGGAGTATTGGAGGCAGTCCAATGGAGATGCACTGGGCTAATTCCTGGGATGAGAGGATTGTCCCATCGAGTGAAGTTGGGTCTGTATTTGGAGTTTAGAAGAATGTGGGGTGACTTTATTGAACCATACAAGATTCTGAGGTGGCATGACAGGGTAAAGGTTGATGTTTTCAGTAGGGGGGAGAGTCTCAAATGAGGGGATGTAGTTTCAAGATAAGCAGCTGGTCATTTATAACTTCAGAGTAAAATAGTTTGAGATTAATGTTAATGGTTTTATCCCAAGTCATTGCTTTACAAATACTATTGGATCATACCTGACCAGATTCCCGGACCATGATGTTGTCACTATGTCTGTCCCCAATCCCTAGAACATAGGTTGCTACACAGTAGCCAGCACATGACAGAGTAAACTCCTCAATTGCTCGTTCAAGGGCATCCCTGTGGACATAATGGAAGGAAAAAAAGATAATTTAATGTTTTCTATTGGTCTTTTGAAAAGCAATAGTTTCAGCATTCAGAAATAAGAAATGACTGGTACTAAACAGGAGATCAGGCAGCATTTATGGAGAGAGTAAATGCTCACTTCTCATAACCTGAATAGTTGTCATTCTTATAAATAATGTAATAAATAGATGCATCTGTAAAAGGTTCGATCAGCCAGGGCAAGCATTTTTTTTTTCTTTTTTGTTTCTTGCTGTTTGCTGGAAGTCCAATCGCCAGTTCCTTCCTTGAGGATTTGGCAACTGAGCTGGTCCACCCATCCCAATGTCCTCGAGCTGCTTCCAATTACCGGAGGGTAACCAACAGGAAATTTTCCTGCCTTGACTTAGCCTGATGCCTAAGATTTCATGAGGTCTGAAATTAATATGGAGGATCACTCCTTCCTGATTGTATATTGTGTCCTTGCGTGATCCTGTCTACCAGTGGGACGGGAACCTGTGACCTTGTTCAAGGGACGATTCTGCGATTACGATAATGCCAGGATGTTAACTGAGTTGCATCTCGCACAGATCTCTAGGAGCCGGTGAAGAGCATTCTGCAGGGTTGGATGAGCTGGGTTGACATTTGTCTTGCCTGGTGCCTAAGTTGGTGCCTAAGTCAGTGCCAGGTTGTCCACCTTTCTGGTTTGTGGAAACGCATATTAGCCTTGAATGGCACACTAGGCTGATTTGAAAGCAGTTGAGAGTCAATCACATTGCCTTTGGGGTTAAAAAGTACATGACTGAAGACTCAGTGTGCCATTCAAGGCTAATATGTGTTTCCACAAACCAGAAAGGTGGACCACCTGAAGCAGAAACCTTTTTATGACAAATTTAATAGTTTTATGGTCATCATTACTGTTGCTGGCCTCTGAATGTTCCTAGACTCATAATTCAATCATCATACTACCATATCGTGCACGTGTTACCTATTGTGATAAAACCACCTTCATGGATTTCTTTGAGAATACACTAAGGCAAGTCTACAAAGATCTGACATTAAGAAACAGCAGTGCTTATAAATAATTCTGACAGCAGGAACTTCCCTATCCCTTTCAATAACTACTCTGCTTCACCCATGAACTGAATGTTCAGTATGACTGCTACTTAGAATGGCATCAATTTGTGGAAAGTTTTACAGCAAGCCATGCAAGTCACAATTTGCCACGGATGAAATGAATAGATTTGTCAAAAGAATCTGTGCTAAATCCTTCCAATGGCTGTAGTTATTTTTCTCAGATGTGCGCAAGAATTTCTTTAGAACCCTAGGCAGAAATCCAAGCCATTCCAAACCCAGGATGATCCAAAATATTTTCACAACAGCTCATTGTTTACTCAAAGTCTCAAAGTTAATGATTTTTATTTAGCTTTGTGCATGTTCGCTGCACACAGACCGTGGTACTTGGACACAGAACAAACCCGCCATTATTTAATAATAGTTGGAGACACAGACATTGGTTGGGGGAAAAGCCTGATGACTCCCCTAACCACATTAAGTCTTGCACCAGCAGTAAAGTTCTCTGCCTTCATCAGATAACATAGAACATAACAGCGACGTCCCACGGAAAAATGAAGAATACAGCAATGAGGATTTCAAGTGGGAATATTACTGAAAAATCTTAACATTCAGTGCTGTGACAAAAATTTGGCTTGAGGCAACATACAGCCAAGTTACTGCTTCTCTTTCCACAGATTCTGCCTGACCAGATGGTACTTCCAGCATTTTCTGATTTTTACGTTGGTTACATTGACTTTTCAATCACCAGGTAACTAAGGTTGATGAAGACAGTAGTAGACTTTGTCTAAGTGGACTTTGAAAAGGTCCTGCACTGTAAGCTGATCCTGAAGGTTAAGGCACATGTGATCCAAGATGAGCTGGCTAATTGGATTCTAAATTGGCTTGAGGCAGAGAGTGGCAGTGGAGGGATGCTTTTCTGATTGGAAGTATGTGACCATAGGTGGACTGCAGGGATCAGTGCTGGGATCTTTGTTGTTTGTGACATATATTAACAACTTGGATGTAAATGTAGAGGGTATAATTAGTAAGTTTGCAGCTGACACAAATTGGTGGTGTTGTGGATAGGGACGAAGGTTGACTAAGGGCTACATCACAATACAGATCAAACAAAATTGGAAGGATTATTGGCAGATGGAATTTAATCCCAAAAAGTGTGGGTTGATGCATTTTGGGAAGTCAAATAAGGGTAGGACATATGCAGTAAATGGTCAGGTGCCAAGGAAAGTTGATGAGGAGAAAGACCTTGGTTTAAGTCCATAGTTCCCTGAAAGTGGCAATGCTGGGGGATAGGGTGGTAAAGGCAGCATATGGTATGCTTGTTTACATAGATCAGGACACAGAATATAAAAGTTGGGACGTTATGTTGTAACTTTACAAAACACTGGTTAGACCACCGTTCTGGTCACCTCACTTCAGGAAGCATGTTATTATGTTAAAGAGAGTGCAGAGCAGATTCATAAGGATGTTGCCTGGATTGAAGGACTTTAGTTAAAGGGAGAGATTAGATTCTAGGCACCCCAGCCAGGGGAAACACCATCCCTTCACCTTTCCTGTCAAACCCCATAATAATTTTACCTACAGTAATACAGAACAGAAGCAGGCCCCTTGGCCCAACTCGTCCATGCCAACCAAGATGCCCATACACCTCCAAGCCTTTTCTATCCAATGAACCTGTCAAAATGTCTTTTAAATATTGTTAATGTACCTGCCTCAACCACTTCCTTTGGCAGCTCATTCCACATACCCACGAACCTCTGTGAGAAAAAGTTTCCCTGTCAGGTTCCTATTAAATCTCTCCCCTCTCACCTTAAACCTATGCCCTCTCATTCTTGATTACCCAACCCTGGCAAAAAGACCGAGTACATCCACCCTATGATGAAAAACACACGATGATGCTGGAGGAACTCAGCAGGCCAGGCAGCATCTGTGGAGAAAAGCAGGCAGTCAACGTTGACCACCTGCTTTTCTCCACAGATGCTACCTAGCCTGCTGAGTACCTCCAGCATCATTGTGTTTTTCATCTAGATTCCAGCATCTGCAGTCCTTTGTTTCTCGAGTACATCCACCCGATCTATGCCCCTCCTGATTTTCTACATCTCTATAAGACCACTAATCTCCTATGCTCCAAGGAAATAAAGTCCTAACCTGTCCAACCTCACCCTATAACCCAGCCCTGAGTCCCCACAACATCCTCGTAAATCTTTTCTGCACTCTTTCCAGCTTAACGGCATCTTTCCTATAGCAGGTGACCAAAACTGAACATAATATTCCAAGTGCACCGTTACCAACATCTTGTACAACATGTTTCAATGAAATCTCCTCTCATTCACTAAATTCCCAGAACACAGACATGTATTGATTAACCTCTCTTCATATGAAAAATATGCCATACCGTGAAATATTCTGCTGAAACGTTTCTGCACATCTTCAGTAATGTATGTACAAGGATACCCAGATCCCTTGGAACATCACCAGAATTCAATCTCTCACCATTTAAAAAAAAAACTGACTATTTTTATCTCTCCCAAATGTGGTTTTGATGCCACTCGGCAGGATGGGAAAGATGGAAAACCAGGTGGGGTTTCATACCACTAATACCCACTTGGCTCGCACCTGCATAAATTTGGATAAGGATATCCCATGGGACTGTAATCTCAACATTCCCTGATTAGTGACTCAAATCAAGACTTGTAAATTGTAGAGAAATCAGAGGGAGCTCAAACATCAAAACTACATTTGTCAGGAAATTCCCCAGTAAGCAGCTTTGTGCGGGAGAGAATGGTGTAAATTAGCATGAAAAAGTGAGGGAAGAATTCAATAATGCACATGCACAGAAGATGGTTAATGTATTCTTGCTTGCTTGTTTTGTTGCTTGATGTATTCTTTGGATACATCAAGCAACAAATTAAAACTTACGGAGAATTCTTCTCTTTAAGCCAGTTCAGCAAAGCATCTTTGTTGAAGGCAGCAGTAGCGGCAACATTACTGTTGTTTAGCTGGATATTGGCTATTGTTTCTGAAGCAGAAACCACCTGAATAATACCAGATTTGTCTCCCGTTGCAAGGCAGCCATAAGGCACAATTCTGAAAAAGAAAAGCACAAAGGCTATATCGATGATGATAAAGAGAAGGCAATTTTATTTCAAAGTCAGAGATACAGCACAGAAACAGGCCCTTCGTTCCACATCAACCATCAAGCACCCATTTATGCTAATCCTACACCAATTCCCTTTTTTTTTTATTCTCTCCAATTTCTCATCAACTACCCCCAGATTCCACCATGCGACTACAAAACAGGGGCAACTTACAGCAGCCAATTAACCTATCAACCCACACATCTTTGGGGATGTCAGGGGGAAACCTACATGGTCACAGGGAGAACGTGCAAACTCCACACAGGCAGCACCCAAAGTCAGGATTGAACCTGGGTCTCTGGTGCTGAGAGGCAGTGGCTCTACTAGATGCACCACTGTGCTGTGGGAATCTCACAGATGAAGAGAGTCTGCTTAATAGATGTCTCCTGGAAATAAACAGCAGACACGTTTACTGTGCAGTAAAAAAAACAGGTGAACTGAAGATGGGATTTTTTGCAAGCAACTACTGTGATGAAGCTATGCTTCAAACACAAAGCATCCTTTCTATCATTGTTCTCTTCTACATGCATGCTACTTCTTGATTTGCTTTTATAGCAGAAATTCTGAAAGAAAACTCATCAATAAAAAAAAGTAATCTTTTCTGTGGAATTTGGCTAAATTCAGAATTTTTGGTACACTTCCACAGAAGATCAACAGATGGCGCTGCATTGTCTCCACACATTCATTCAGAATTAAAAATCGCAGTAAGGCCAAGAAAGTCTACCAATTCCAGATGCTGAGGACATTATCTATTTTTTTTCCTGGATATTCTGGCACATAAATACTTCTGTGGCTTCTCTCAGTTTAGAGCAAAATATAAACAATTAAAACCTGGAGCATCAAATACCTATTTTGGTGAGCACAGTGGACCTATAACTGCTAATTTTTTTAAACAAGTTTAATGTGCCTATTCAGAAAAGCGATGTATTGCTAGTGTCTAAAATGAAGGTAGATCAACAATAGCTAACAAAGGTGCCCTAAAATGCCCGATTGGTCGGTCTTAAATGAAATTTGCATATTCTTATATTTAAAAAGACTGATGCGGTGGCATACATTTGCTGCCCGGTTTGTAGTAAATAATTTGCAGTAAGCTGCTTGAAATTGAATGGGAGATTTGCGTCAGGTTAAAACAATATTCCAGATTCACTTTACTTCTCTCATTTCCCTGCTCTGCAGACTGATTAGGAAAAGAGACTTACTTATTCTAAAATATCTGTCTGGACTTCAACTCTGCTCAAGAATAAACTAAATAATTACTAAGGACAATGAACAATACATTTTATAAAGCAGCCTGTTCCAGAAATAATCTATCTTGTTGTGGGAGATTGGCAGGGGATAAGGAAGGCAATAAAGCCACTGAAGCCAATTAGTGCCTGCGATATTGAAAGTGGGAAGTGCTGCTCATCTTATCATAGAATAACAATTGAACCCCATCTGTACAAGAAGTTCAAAGGGTACATTGGTACCATTCCAGAGCATTTTAACTTGCCCTCCTTCCAACTCTACTGGGCACACCTCCAACTACTTCCCCTCTGAAAGCAAACTGTGATGAAAGGCTCTTTGGACCCAGAGGTCAATGAGGTCAACACAAGGGGAAAAAACATCCTGGTTAGAAAGGCAGCTTGACAAGAGTCAAGTTGAGGACATATCCTCGGGGTGTAGTCCATCTCATCCTGCCCCTTTTTATCAACAATTTGATTGCTGAACCTTTGTAGATTTGGTACAAATGACTGACAGAACTACAAGCAATTCTTGGCAATAATATGTCTTTTTCCTTCCTTTAACTGCATTTTAAAATGATTTACTGATGTTTCCCTTTGCAGTGCTATTACATACTATTACTGAAATTTATAACACAAGCTGCATCCAAATTTGTCTTTTGCATTAAACAGGCTCATTCTTCTTTGTCTCGAAAGTCTGCATTTCAGATCACAAACAGGCTACAGAGCCAAAGTGATACATGCACCGTATAATGGGTGATTTAACTTTTAAATAGTTATTCTATTGCTTTTTAATTACTTCGCCACTCCAGAAAAATGTTAAATCAACAATACTCAAGATTGCTTTGTTGTGGATGGATTAAATTCTGGAAGAATGCACCAATGTACTAGCTGTAACATCATCTTTAGGAAAAAGTATGCTCCAACTCAGTGAACACATCAAAGTTAAGACCAGGGTCCCACATAATGAACCCATATGCACTCTTCTAAGCTAACTATGCCTTAAGGCCTAATCTGTCTCCTTTTTCCGCTCAGTGTTTTCCTTTCAATGTGCTTCAAATTTTCAGATGGAATAACTGGAAACGTTCATGCACACACTGTCACAGTCTGGTTTGTAAAGTTATGCCAGTTGAAAGGCAGCTGAAGGAAGTGAACTGTGGGAGGCCTACCTGAGGTCTAAGCCTGCCTCCTTCCATAGCAAGTCCATCAAGTGCAGAATTTGCAGAGCCAGCATGTCTTGTCGCAGATCTGAAAAAAAAGGAATGAAGTAACAGGGGTCCGTGGACTACCACACTTGTTGGAAATTCTCCATGTAAAATGCAATTAGACTGCAATGAGCATGCCACCATAGATTCTTAAATTCTGTTTTATAGCGTGGTTTAATGAACTATAAGTCATCTCAATTATAAACCAGCACATCCTGCTATTGTCTCAATATGCTCCATTAATAAGGTACAGCAAAACCACTACTGTTGGGTGATAATGAATACATTACGTCAAAGGCATTCATTAGTGTAATGAACATTTAGCCCCTACTTGCTTTAAGCACTGTTGATGCAAGTACTTTTTGTTTTAAAAAAAAGTACTTTTCCATTGCAGGTGGTTTTCTTAATTTCACTGAACCTGACCTTTAGAAACTTTCATGACCGAATCTGACTGTTCTTAAACTTTATGACTGGTCTGTTAGACTTTAGAAGTGAAAGCTGGGACACCGCCAATGGGAGAGTAAGAAAAACAAGCAACAAACTCCACTTTCAAGAGCTACTGCACTTCAAGGCATCAATTTAAGTCTTGAATTAATCATGGAATAAGCAAAATGAATTTAAAACCTCCAACCATTTATCATTTGTTAACTGAGAGGAAATAAGGGAAGAGTCTTTGGAGGTACTGGTTTTTGCCTGTCATCCCAAATGCATATTTTTGCTCATCAATAAAGGTAAATTGTGCAGGTGTTCACTTTTCTTGTAGATTCAGTGGGAAACTGGCTCACTAAATAAATAATGGCTCACTTATATGTATTTCAAGCATGGTCTCGACCACACAGTGCTCAGGAATTAAATTCTTACAACATTCTTCTATAACCAGGGGATTTAAATTAGGACAACACCTAGTCCTTTTTGAATACTCTGACAGTTTTCTTTTTTAAGTCACTCCTAAGTTACTTTAAGAGCTGTGGGCATGCTATGTTGGCGCTGGAAGAGTGGCGACACTTGCGGGCTGTCCCCAGCACATTCTCAGTAATGCAGAAAGATGCATTTCACTGTGTGTTTTGATGTACATGTGACTAATAAATATCTACTATCCTACAATGATAAGGTCTGCAGAAAACTGGGATGACTTTTTTTTTGATAAAAGTTGATGGATTAGCAAATTGGTAACCAATTTATATCTTTGGCTCAGATTGGTAATTAAAATGTATCAGCACAGTGTTCACCTACTTCCGAGAAACGCATCCTGGTTGCAGAGGACCACAGTACCACTACTCCTCTGGCAAACTGCTATAACAGTGTCATCGTGGTTTCCAACCATTGCCCCATATTTCAATCCCAGCAATTTCAATGCTGAATGAGTGAACAGATGACGCAATGATTACACATGTTGGTAATGTGTGTTACGTTATGCCTTTTAGTACTGACCAGGAACTTTGGTTTGGCTAACAAAGGTTCAACAGTTACCCCTTCTGAAGCAATATGGTGAGGCACAGCTTTAACACAAGCAAAGCAGATTTGACTTCACTCTGCTTTGTTCCTCATTTCTGTCAATGTTCTCATCTACAATCACTTTTGTTCTCTTCATTGAGGCAAAGGTCTAGAGAGTAATTGACACAGTTTGCAAAAAGTGAACACTGACAACATTTTGCCATTTAGATTCAGTACAGATTAAGCAAGATATTCATCTTTCCTTAGTGATATGAAAGATATTACCAGTACCCACTACGAAACTTCCAATCTAAATCTGCAAACTGGGTTAAACGAGATTTATATTAAAGATGTGGTAATGAGTACATCAAGGCTTTTGACCCAACCCTCTCTTCCTCAACAGCAAATCTGTTGAAATAAAGTGTCTTTACAATGGTTAAAATCCTGCTTCTTCACTGACTTCAAAAATAATTTCTAAACCCACACAGATTTTTGGTTCCATTCCTGGATTCTAGCTCATAAGGTCTGCATGTCACATCACTGTGACCACAGCAAATCAACTGACAAGTTGCTTCACGTGGGGTTACTACACACAAAAAAAAATCAACAGCGATTACAAAGTTTTTTCCTGGGGAAGTGGGTGGTGGTAAGGAAGCCAACAGTTTGCAGACAAACTAACAACTCGGTTATCTCTTCCACCTCCATTCTACTCCCAAACTAGAGAGCCAAACATTAAGTCAGTTAGATGGACTTTGTTTCCTCTGTATGTTTTACAGCATTGTCGCCTGCTCGGCCAATTAACTCCAGCTAATCACCAACACCCATGAAATAAGACAAAAGAAGTATCACAAGTAAATGGCAGGGGTGGGGGAGGGAAAGAGACAGAGAGAGAGAGAGACAGAGAGAGAGAGAGAGTGAGAGACAGAGACACACCAAGTAACCTTAGGGCACCAAAGCGATCTAATCTCATGTCAGTGTACTTTTACAATCCAGTTAGTTGATGCCATCAACCATGCAAATGGATCTGCTTCACATCTTATTGAAATCTACCCAATTAGGCATTTCTTTTTTTGTTTTTTTTTCATGTAGCTTCTGTACTTGGAGTGTCAAGATTCTTATTAGTGGACCACTGTTGTGCCTTGTAATGGGGACTTATGATAATGGTTTGCACCTATCAAAGGGGAGCGACAGGATATCCAGTCAGATAGTCAGAAGTCATGGTATTCAAGTTTATACATGCTTGGCTTGCTGTTTGGAATCCACTCCTTTAATATAAAATGACAAATCCTAAACACCAGCTTTCTCTCAATAGCTTTGAAATATACACATTAGAAATATCTAGTACTTTAAGGTTCACACCTTGAATTTGGCTGAGAATGGAAAGAAATTTCACATTGGTTAATTGGGCTGAAATATCAACTTAAAATGGAGGCCCTGATCCTATTATACAGCTGCGTAATATGAATCTCTGATCACTCCTACAAGTTCTCACAAGCTATATGATCCATCTTATCCATATATACAATCTTGCACAAGCTCCCTTCAGCCTTTCAAGCACACTCAACATATGAAACAGTGCTTTCTTCCATTTTAATGTTTTCAATCACTAATGGAAGAAAAGTAGAAGTAAGATCATTAAGAGAGTGATATCTTCAAATATTCCTTCAAGATAAACACACTGAACTGCTTTGAACACATTCCAAAAATCCTGCCCTGACAGCACACTTAGAATTAGTATAAACAGCCAATTGTGAGCAATTCTTAAGCACAAACCCTGAAGTTTGAAGTTTTGAAGTTTTGCAGCAAGACAGACTGATAAAATACAATATGTAAAATGGTAAAGCTGTGATCTTTTTTAGAACCATCTTTACATTTAAAACACTGTGCTTGTTAAACCTTGTATTCCATGTTCTAGACATTTTCACTTTTCCATGTTGTCCTTCCACAGAAGTCAAAGTTTGAAAATTATCCCGCTTACAGTAGTTGCTTTCTGGATTTGGTCTTGTGTTCATTCACCAAGCTGCCTTTAAAACGGTGAATTTACATTTGTAGGTTTAAGTAAAATAATTTTTCAATGTACAAATCTAATACAGTTGTTTGTCCTTGTTTTGTGTACAGAAGGATACTTGGGGTTAAGGGCTGGTGATTATGGCAGCAGATCTGTTCAAACGGAGAAATTGATGGACGTGCATCTTTATTTTAAAAGTTTAACCTTATTGTTTTTACAAATCTATCTACAGCCTTGCTCCAACCAATCCATAAGCTCTTCTAGCCCGACAACCATCCAAGATCTGCCCTCCTCCAAATCTGGTCTTGTGTCCTTCCATCAAGACCGCACATTCATCTGTTTGAGCCATTAACTCTTGAATTGCCTCACTAACCCATTTTAAAATGAACCTTCTGTTATGAGTCTCTTTATAACCAGATTGGGATTAGAGTGTGGTACTGTAATTGGATCAGGTGCAATGATTATCAGGGAGAATGGTCAAAGCAGGAGGGATGGGAAATGAGGAAGGAGAAGAGAAAGACAGAAAATGGCTTGGGGATGAGGAGGGTAGAAAGCAGACTCCCTCCCTCCACAACACTACTTGTCTCTCCACCTACCTTTGTATCATCAACAAACTTGGCCACAATGCCATCAGTTCCTTCATCCAGATCATGAACTATCCCAACACTGACCCTTGCGGAACTCCACTAGTCACCAGCAGCTTTTCTGAAAATGACCCCTCTATTCCCTACTCTCTGCCTTCTGCCAGTCTCCTATCCACGCTAGTACTTTGCTTCTAACACCATAGGCTTTTAGCTTGCTTTGGAGCTTCGTGTGCAGCACCTTGTCAAAGGCCTTCTGAAAATCCAAGTTAATAATGTTCACTGACTCTCCTTTGTCTAACCCGCTTGTTACCTCCTCAAAGGATTCTAACAGATTTGTCAGTCAAGATCTCCCTTTAATGAAACAATGCTGACTTTGCCATATTTTATCATGTACTTCCAAGTACTCCAAAATTTCATCCTTAATAATGGACGTGGTTTGCTGAAGAGCCTGTTTCTGTGCTGTATGACTCTATGATTACAGGTTATCTATTTCCCTTGAAAGAGCAGTCAGAAAGCAGTCAGACAGGAGAGGCGAGGCTGTAGAGATGGAGAAAGGGGGGACGAATGGAGGGATAGGAAAAAAAAGGTGAAGGCAGAGGAAGGATGCAGAGAGATGAAACAGTGTTGAAAGTGGATGGGGAGAAAAGACATCTACTCTGCAAATAACATATGACACCAACTCAGACACTTCAAGCAGTTTTCAAATATGCATCATGTCACAGCAAAGTGCTTCCTGTTTAAATGTTCAAACTTGGTTTTCACCAGTTTCCATTTAAGTCTTCCGTTCCTTCTTCACTGATTCACTTTGAAGTCATCTAGATGAGTTCCCCTCCTCCCTCAACCACTTTTTTTCTATACTGCAAGGCTCATATTTCTCTAATCTTTCCTCATAGTTCATGCCCTTGCGCTGTTCCTTTTCTCTGTAGCCCTTCCAACATATGTATATCTTCTGTGGCGTGGTGATCAGAATTGCACTGAGTGTGGTCTGACCAATGTACCATGAAGCCCCTTCAGAACTTTTGCAGACTTGTGTTCAACTGTTCTGGTTCTACAACAAAGTATTCTGTCAGTTTTGAGTTACGTATTGAAAATAATACATCCACTTATGGACACGTTTCGGAGTTTCCCGGTACTAACTCAATTCCATACACTGTATAATTATTGTCTTCTCATCTATTTAGCAAAGTGACTACATGAATGTTCCCTTTTTACTGTTGGGGAGTTAAGGGGAGGGGGTGTCAGGACACCTGTTAGAGTTACCAGGACATCCATTTGAGTTGCCATTAGAAGACCCTGTAGGAGTTGGCTTGGATAGCATCAGCCAGAATTGAGAATCTGCAAACTATGGAGAGACGCACACTTGCACTCCCACTAAGCCTCACAAACTGCTACTGTGTACCTACCCTATACAGAGGTCAGGCCTCCAATGAGATTATAATGAAGGGGTTGCTCAATATCCTTCATTACCTCCATTTAGACGAAAATGGTGAGGAACAGGAATGGAGGGCAGTGCACAAGAGGAGACTCCACAGGAATGTTGCACTTATTCCTGATAAAGAAGACCAAGGGTAGAGAAGCCACCAAGCCCCAGATCACCTTGAAAGCAAGAATGATCTGCACAGGTTCGGGACATTGATGCCCCCCGTGCTCCCCACGAGGCACTCCCATGACATATTGGGCAGCATGCTCACTCATGTCCGACTGCCAGTCATTCCACTGATCTTTTAATTGGCCTTGGACACCAGTAGGAAACCTGCCCATGGATGGCAAGAACCTTTGATGGGTCACCAAAAAGCATGCACAAAGGAAGCAGACTTCTAGCAAGCAGGCAGATTACAGTCTCAAAGGGGACATTGTGCGAGGATGTTGAAACCCTCATTAAACTGTGAAACTGATGAGAAACTAGAGTGTTAAAGTTTTGAATTACTGGGTTTTTAGTTGTTATAAACCATTCTGAACCTGCAGTCTTCACCCGAAGGGCACATCACTTTCTCATTGAGCAGAGGCAAGTCACCCTGGTGTGGCAGCTGCAGGACCTGCCATGCCTCATCTGGAGAAGTTGCTGATAAGAGTGTTGCCAGCAGTATTGCCACTGAGGCTCCCAAGCAATAACTATGTCAGCAGTTAAAGTTTGGAGAAAGTTTTCCCTGTTAGTTTGAACATAATCTGTGGATTTGAAGCTGCTCTGACACCTTGCTGTGAGTTGTGAAGCTGCCCAGTAGGTCTCTTTATGTCAGCAGACTGTCCCTTTAAATAATGATAAAAACAACAATCCTAGCTCTCCCAAGGCTGTTCGCAATGGTCATCAGTTGCACTTATTATCTTCAGTTTATGTTGGTAAAGGTAGGTGTGGGTGGTGCAAATAATGGTGTAATTCTGATGGTGGGAAACATTAGTTGCACTACCCTGAACAATGCGTAGAAATGCCTGGTTTAATTTCACAATGGACACAATTTTGGCAAGAAGTGATTGCTATGCAATCTTGAACAGGTACATCAATGAGGTGAGAGGTGTGGAGTAGGGAGAAATTTCAAGGAGCTAATCAATCCAATTTGTAGGCTAGAGTGGATAATAATCAGGAAGTTCATGTTAAATTTATTAACACTAATTTGGCCACAACTGGAGTGCTGTGCTCACTTCTCAACACCATGCTTTCAGAACCATACCTTAAAACTATCTGATTTTTTTTGCAAGAACCATGGCAGGGTCCCTGAGCCAAATAACATTGTGCTAGAAGGGAGACTTTAATAATATTGAAGCAATTTAGTTAGAAACTTAAAGGGAAAAGTAAAAAGTAAACTCCAGCACATTTGTCACACCAGTTGTAAAGGTGATAGCAGTCCCTGTGAATTTCCCACACAGCTCCAATTAAAAGATCCTCCACACTTTGCTGTTGGGTTCATCATGAGCTACTGCAAATTGCTAAGTTTCCTTTTACTTTGCAACACATTTTAATGTTCCTATGCCAGGGACCCGTGTACAAAAATCTGCGCTTACACAGCTGTGAAATATTGAGTTTGCTGTCTTTTGGATGAAACGTTAAACCTGGCCCAGTCCGTGTTCTCAGGTGGAGGCAAAAGCTTCCACTGCTCTGTTCTGAAGAACAAAGAGGGGAATTATTTCCCATGTCCTGACTAATTGTTATCCCTTACTTAATATTTCTAAAATAGACATTCACTCATTATTACAACGCTGCTTGTGGCAGCTTGCCGTACACAAATTTCTTGCTACATTTTTGCATTGCAATGCTGACTGCACTTTTAGCACTTAAGTGGCTGCAAAGTAATTTGTGATAATGTGAAAGGCACCATATATATCAAAGTCTTTATGTTTTGTTCTGTTCTCTTAGTATCTGGCTAAAAATTCAAATTAGTTTTGTGTTTAATGAACACATGAGCAACCAACCCATTCTTCACACTGTAATAAGAATTACTTAAGAGAAAAAGGATTCAGTTTCTGACCAGAAGAGGTCACTGCTGCATTTCATTAACAACAGATCCAATAGGATTTTACTTTCTTTCTGCTTTTGAAGCAAATATTCATCTTAACAATGTTAAAACAAAGCCAAATGGCCTCTATTATATCCAGCTGTACTGCTTGAGTGTGCCTTTTCCATTCTAGGTCAACATTGCAAACTGGTGAGCTTGGAAGTCATGATGCTGTTAACTTTTTACAGAAGTATGGTCACAAACTAGGATCAAAGTCTGAGATGATAATCAAACAATTGTAGATCTGTGCCAGATACCAAGTTTATACTACACACAATTAAATATAGCTAGACTCCCAAGTCCTCCCAAAATAAAGTTGCTTTAGCATAATCAAAAGAACAGGAAGATGAATGCTGTCATTAGATTGTTATGCAAATTTATCCTACTGAACACGCTCAGTGTACTGTTACTAATAATATTTTATAAATCCTACACACTAGCGTAAATCACACTTAAGCAAGCTCCCCAATGCATGACAGGACATCATTTCCAAAGAGAAAGGGGAATGTGCCAAAGAACAGATTAAAAATTGCTTGATTTCAGTCTCCAGTTGAATTTATTTTTCCCATCATCCCCTTATTGTAGTGTTTTAAATATCACATTGAGCATGTTATTTCACCTGTAATGATCTTCACATATATATACACGTCATTATTGCAACATCTTTTATAATGCTTGAGGTATTAAATTAGGAAGGCTTACCATCACCATTTTTGAAGATAATTCCCACCGGCTCTCCTCCCAACATCTTATTGTTATATAGAATCCAAAGAGGCTTCATTTTGGAATCCATGAACTTGCATTTGTCGATACTATTAAAGTCAAGGAGGATTATATTAATGACAAAAAAGAATATTGCTAAAATGTCAAATCACTTAATACTATTAGTGACGTAATTCTTTGCAATTTGCTACTTTATTTTTCAGTATTGGCTTAAATTATATTCAAAAATAATTATGTAGATTTATTGCTGTTATTCCAGAAGGGCAAAAATAAATTATTATATTGCATATTTTTACTCTCAATGTGTGGAATGGTTTTTAAGTTTTAGGAAGGCATAACATTTTAAGCCTTTTACAGCATAACACTGATACATATTTTGAAACAGGTACCACTAATCTTTGTATAATTTTTTTTACCTCCAACTCCCAACCCTCCCCCTCAAACCCCTTGTTTCTATGAACACTCAGACTGATGCTGAAGTACAGTTTAATAGGGCCAGCAGCACTTGGGTATTGACAGTTCAACTAGGGCTACCAATTGAATACCAGCAGGTTATCTAACCTTGGAAAGATTTCACATCCAGGCTTGAAACTGACATCCACTTTCCAATAGGAGGTACTTGGACTCTAATCAGCAGAATAAAGCCTCTGAACCTTGCTTGTCTAGCCCAAGGCAAGATCAATTTATGTCACCAATAGGGCACCAATGCTCAATACAAGAGGGCATAGCTTTAAGGTGATGGGTGAGAAGTTCAAGGGAGATGTCAGAGGGAGGTTTTTCACCCAGAGAGTGCGCTGCCTGGGGTGGTGGTGGAGGCTGATACATTGGTCAAGTTCAAGAGATTATTAGATAAGCATAAGGAGGAATTTAAGATAGACGGATATGTGGGAGGAAGGGGTTAGATAGTCTTAGGAGTGGTTTGAAGGTCGGCACAGCATGGTGGGCCGAAGGGCCTGTATTGTGTTGTATTGTTCTATGGTTCTATGTACAAAAACCAAGAGCTGAGCTTGAGCCTAAATGGATTAGTATTACACCCTTACTAACCATGGCAAGGTTAACCACGTAACAGAATGATATTTTCCAATAACTTCAAAAAAGGTGGTTGGATCTTAATTGCATTTTCAGCAGCAATGCATTACTAGATACGAAAATTTAATTTACATGTGTACAGTGCTCTCCTCATTCATCTTTGTTATTGCAGGTATTTTCAACTAAATGCTGTTTACCTAGAATTCTAATACTTTTCCTGAACATTTAACTTTTGTTTGATGTTGGAGCTGAAGAATGTTACCGTAAGAGCACTAATTACTCTTGCACACTCCAAAGCTGACACCAAATGAAGTCCTGAATTGCTACCTAGGTTGTGATCAGATAAATCAATCGCTATTTTTTGGTCTGAGTGGCTCAGCAAAATAAGCACGTTCTATTTACCCCATGAGTCATTGAAAAACGACGCCCGTAATTTCTCTCAACAATCATCTACTGCACAAGTCAACCTACATTTTGCATTCATGGCAGGCTTAAATGCGGGAGTTAATGGACCTCCCACAGTCTGAATCAAGTTTACAAGCTCCTGACATTCTAGTTAGGTCAGTGTGCAACTGGAACAATTTCAAATGCTGCATTTTTTCCAGACTTTTTTGTTTAAAAAAAAATGAACAAACTTACTTCAGTTCTGAAAGGATAACACTGGGATCCAGTGGTGACTTGAAGTCAGATAATGCTTCTTTGTACACGGGTTGTTTTAAGCAGGTATGCATCAAGTCCTTTAATTTATTCTTTGCCACCTTCAGGGAGCTAATTTTTACTAGATTATTGATGGCTTTCATCTTATTCAAGGCTTCCACCTGTAATAAAAAAAACAAAAAGCTGTTTCTTCTTTTGAAAATTCACAGAAACAACCAACATTTCTCTGCCACGTGTGATATTAGCAAACAGCATGTTAAGAATATATTCATCTGCTAATTTAATGGAATCAACCTGTTTGTACAAAACCATTGTTAATACAAGTAATCTCACACTGCAGTCACTTGCATCACTCTTAAATTCACACTGTGTATTACTAACACTGTTAATGTGAATGACATTATTCAATGGACATTAAACATAATTGCATGCTGAGATGAAACACTTAACAGGTAACAATATAGTGGTTAGGACCTCAATATAAAAAGAAACCACAGCTGAAGTGCATTTGTGTCAAAGGGTACTGTGTGTAAAGACTAATTCTATTTATTCTGGCCTAAAGTTTTTATTCAGGCAGTTCAATCCTATCTATTGGCATAAAAGCATTTGAAATAGTTAATTTTAACAAAAGCTCCAAGATGATAACATTTTTAATTCAATAGGATTAAAAAAAGATGGCAAAGTTATCAGTATACCGTATCTCATGTTCAACTTTTCAACTGGAAACTTTAGCTATATAGAAAAAAAAGTTGTCTCAAAATAAATTGAATCAATTTGTTTTGGAAAGGACGAGACAACAGAAGCAGCTGGTGGCAGGAAGAGTAATGAGTGGAATGATAGAATAACTTGACTGCTGAAGTTCATTAAAATATAATTACCTCAAGAGTACAGTTCAGCTCGTGTTGATTATCTCGCAGCGACTGTCTTCTCCTCTCGCCACCGTCCTCTCCCAGCTCCCCACCACCACCCACCACCCTCTCGATCAAAAGATACTTTTCTACATTAATGGCAAAAACCAAGTTCCAAAGATACCACAATTTGAGCCACATGTTCTGACAGCCTTTATAAATATTCCCTTCCTACTTCATTGATCCAGATGGTAAAGTACGGTGCGTTTGACCCCAAGTAAATCTTTAGGTATAAATCTTGACAACATACAACTGAAACAGAGGAAATTATTTTGTAGATAATTAGATGCATGAAAAAAAACACTTGGCTATTACATTAAATACAATGGCCATTATTTCTATAGGAAGTTGAGTGAGTGAGCGAGCGAGTGAGCAAAAGAGCATGATATTTAACCTCAAGGGTACCACAGGGAGTTGAATCCAGACATTTGATGCCATTAAGTGGTTAAATAATGAAGAATGGGAGCTTCTCCTTAGCTTGCTGAAGCTAACAAGAAAATCCCAAATGAATTTATGAAGTGTCAGATTGTTCACTCCCTACCTTGGGATTAGGCTGTTATGAGATAAATTAATATGATCTAACTGGAGATGTTTTGTAATGCTAATCCTTCTTTGATGAATGACAGCCTCATCTGTCAAATTTTGCCCATGAACAAACAAAATACAACAGCTACTTTCCGACTCTAAAATAATGACATTTTAACACCTTTTTTAAAATCTCAGAAGGAAAAGGAAGTGCAGTTAAAATGGAGTATGTCTATTTCCTAATTTGGCCATCCCAATGTAATATTTTAAGGTGGCTGGATTTGGAGTAGGTGAACATCCCACTAGGTTCATGGGGAATTCATTGTAGATGGGAGTGTAGGCACTCAAGTTTCCAGTCCTAAGTGCCAGTGACCATAGCTAGAAATAAACAAGTATGAATGCTCTACATTATGAATAATTACATGGAAAGGTATCACAAGTTGGGCTGCAATCATGACTTTAGAAGCTGTGTATGGATAGAATATTGGGAGAGGGTTTCTTCTTTTCCTATGTGCAAAATGAACTTACAGTTGGTCTCAATTAGAAACTGTGCCCTATAATGACACCATCATAAACAACCCCATTGACAATCACTCAAACAATGGACATTTGCCAAAAAGAAACTGCATACAATTCATAGTATTTTCTTAAAACAGAAAAGTGATTTTTAAAATTTTTATTTCTGACTTGTGAGAGAATGTTTTGCAGAACCTGAACTCAGCAGAGAACTCTAAATTTTCATAATCTCTAAATGCAAATACTTCATAGCCGAGTGCTGTACTAGCAAAGATGGTGCAGTAACCAGCCCCAAACTGTTTTAAAGCACAATATAAAATTTTCATGTGCTACTTTTGTACCATATGCCCTTATCCCAGTTGAAAACCATGCAGAAGCTCTGTTGAAGTGTCTGCTGACAACAGCTTCTCATTAAGTAGACCTTATGGCTCTACGCTGTTCCCAACACAAAGGCAATATCCAAGTCATGATAGCAAAATCTGGGAATTAGAAGTCAGCACTGGCAACTCGTGTGGAAATATTTCCCACAAAAGGGATGCTAGAATAAGGGAAAGACAATAAGGCAATTATTTTGAAAAAGAAACATTTCTGGAGAAAGAGATTAAAGGACATGATGAGATGATAGGTAAGATGAAGGACAGAATTAATTCTGGAGCATGCAGTCTCATTACAATATTTAAACCATTAAAACCATCTCCTAACAAGCTGCCTGCTTGTTCTGCTTTTATTAAGTGGGTGCAGTGAAAGCTTCTTGACAGCTTTCAGACTTCTTATTTTAGACATTTTTACTTAACCCACCCATTCTTTTGGAGATTAACATTTCTCTTTAAGAATCTAAAGTCTCATAAACAGCTATATTGCTTTTCAGCTTGTCTTCACCACACAGTAAACAAGACAAAGTCATGGTGAATTAGGAAAAGAACTGCTTAAATTGTAAGGTGTAAAACTAACACATCCACAAATCTATCATTCTGCAACAGAGAAAAGCAAAAATATTATATCCAAAAGTTGTTTGGCGTTCCTTTGCACCCACAAAGGCTTTAATGATGAAGCAAGGGAAGTCATTCCAGAAATACAATTGTTGACCATTTTTACACAGAGTATTCCGACCCTCCCAGCTGGTAAATACTACAGCAGAGAGGGAAGAGTGTGAAAATAAAAAGGTGACACAACTCACTCCAAATTTCCAAGCAAAATTTTATACATTATTCCTCCTACACTTCTCTATCTCCAGGAAAAAAATTGCAAGTACCAATTTTCATCTGCAGTTTAGTTCTCATCATTTTGCCACTTTTAACACACATCAACACTTAATTAAATCAGGCAATTGATTACATTCGACGTGTTTAGCATTTCCCATCACAACGTAAATTCATATGTTCTAATGGTAGGGAGTGCATTGCAGAAATATCTGTGGCTTGGCAACCTTCAAACAGATTAATATGCAAACGTTTAAAATGTTGTAAAGCAGCCCTCATAATGGTTTTGTGTAACACTAAACTGCACAGAACAGATGATACCAGGTGCTACAATTGTCCTCTGTGCCTTAGCAAATGACTAACAGCCAGACTGATACCAATCACCATTAAACACAAACTAGAAAATGAGATTGGGTTCCAATGTCCTGCACAGTTAATAGCACAATTCTTGTTCAGATTTGATTGGTCAATCTACAGATGGGCAAGCTGCAACTAAAGGTCAGTCCCAACCCCCCAGATAGCAAACACCTACAATTGGGCTAATTTCTCAATGACAACCAATTTAAACAATGTCATGCAGCACCCACCTCCGCTTCAAGCCGGCTTTCTTTCAAACATCCCAAAACACACAATGAAACTGTTTCCACGCATGGCGTTTCTTTTGAAAATTACTTGGAAGGTACAAACCACTTTTATATTTGCATCGACATATCCATTAGTCATTGAATCATAACAGCACAGAAGGAAGCCATCAAGTCCATATTGGTTCTTTGTAGAGTGATTCAGTCAGTCACAGTCCCTGTTCTATCAACAACAACCTACAAGTTTAGTTGCCTCTGGTGCTGATCCAATGTCCTTTCAACATCATTGATCATCTTCACCTCCACCGCAGTTATTATTCCATCTGTTACACAAACAAGTTCTTCCTTGCTCCCCCTTTGTCCACAAAACCTTAAATCTGTGCCCTGTAGCCCTGTGCCATCAACTGACGGGAACAGCTCCTCTTGGTCGACCTTATGTAAACCTGTCATCTTGTACAACTCTATCAAATCTCCCCTCAACCTCTTTTGCCCCAAGGAGAACTCCTCCAGATTTTCTAACCTAACTCAATTTCCCCTCATTGCTGTAATGTTGAGACCAAGTTAAGGGCTGAGTATATAAAATTATAAATTATTATAACATTATGAGATGCATAGATAGGTTAGACAGAGACATTTCCCCCCCCCCCCCCAATGGTGGAAATGTCAAATACTAGAGGGCATAGCTTTAAGGTGAGTGGGGTAAAGTTTAAAGGAGATGTGAGAGGCAAGCTCCCCCCCCCCTTCCAAAAGAGAACTTCAAAGATCTATGCATCTATCCATCCATCTGCTCCTGCACACATCTTTAGAACTGTAGCACAAGGTCTAGATTGCCTTTCCCCATTTCTTCTGCCAAAATATACTACCCCATGCTTCTCTCTAATGTGCCACTTCTATACATGTGCCACTTGTCTGCAAATCTTGCTAGCCTGTCTTGTGCAGCTGATTGGTGTCAATCCTCAAAGTCAGAGGAGTGAAAGATAGTGGAGACATCGACTTTGCAAGGTGTATAGTATGGACGTATAATGTAAAGTAGGAAGAACTTTAAATGTAGTAAGTTGAAATACAGGAAGACACTGTGGACAGTGAGGAAGGAAGGCAATTAGCAGGTGGGATTGTACACTGCAGTGCAGCTTTGAACAGTTGAAGTTTATACAAAGAGAAAAGTGAGGGGTTAACAAGCAAAGCCTGTACGTATCTAATGGTTTCAATAAAGAAAGGTCTATTTTGGAAATGTTATCAAGTTGGTAGATAAAGTGGGTAATCTGAAATTCAGCTCTGGTTTGCGCAGTATGCCATGGTTTTTTTTTTTACACAGCTTGTTTCAATGAGGATCCTTGATTCGGTCTGAAAATTACAGCAATGAAGGGAAATAGATTCAGTTTGGCAAGATTGAGAACAACAATTACATTCCCCAGTGTTCAGATATAGAAAACTGTGACTCATCCATGATTTGATTTCTAACAGCAAAACGGTGATCATCCAGTTGACATAGCTGGAGCTTAGTGTTATTGGTGTACATATGGAAACTGCAGATGATGCCAATGTTGAGGATGGTCTATAGATAGATTCTGTGATAGACGGTGAACAGACAATGCATGGTAATAAGTTACTGTACCAAAAATTACAAAGGGACTAAGGAAGTTGGGAGGGAAAATTCACCATGATCAGTAACATTACTGTGGCAGTCTGCCTAAAGCTATGTTAAGCTGGCATGGATGCAATGAAAGTATCTCAGTAGAGAAAAAGACATGGAGCTGGGAAGCAACAATGAAGTCGGGGAAGAAACAATAATTTGGGAGCAAGAACGCATTCCTTTCAAAGATTTTCAAATGGAGAGTCTATGTAGAAGACTTAATTAACCATCCCACGAAAGGACGTCAGGAATTGGATCAAGGTACTAAAAAGTGGGTCTTTTGAGGAGGTGAGAGTGGGGAAGGAATGGAAAGGGACTGGGTTGGTGGTCAAAAGTAATAAGGTAAAAAGTAATAAGATGTTTATGAACTATGTCATAGTTTCTCTGCCTCTGTCCAAAGTTACAATGATAATATACAGAACCAATCAAAATAGAGCTATCTGATACCATAATCTTAATTGCAGTTGTTGACGACATGTTAACATCAACCTGCAATTTCTGAATGATTATATTGAGCTTTTGATGCCTCTTGTATTTAATCAATGGAAGCACATTTTTCCCTTTGCGTTCAAGGATATGTGCTTACAGAAACTGCCACTTTAATTAGAGAGCAAATTAAGGCATGGATAGCCCATAAGTTGACAGTAAATCCAAAAAAAAAAAGCAAAAAAAAATGCAGATGCTGGAAAACATAAATAATGCTCAGCAGGTCAAGCAGCACCCGTAGAGAGAGAAATAGAATTCATGTTTCAGATTAATGGTCTTTCATCATCTCTGTTATGGAAAGGAAGTTTAAAAGGGGAAAAGAAAAGTCTTGGATATATTTCTTCAGATATTAACAGCTGCAACAGGCAGGATACTCTGTGAAACTAAGCTCTATTCCAGAAAGTTAACAGCAGAAATCAACTTAGTTAGCTACCTGCTAAAACCTGTATTGATCCACCAGTCGGTGAACTGGACAAACATTCGATGAGAAGAAAATGCAAAGACAGGATTTTTGTTCTGAATTTCTTCCAAATTTACACAATTGTAAATCAAAATTGATGATCATTTTTTCTGTAATTAACTTTCTTCAATCTTAACTGGGGGATAAACTTTGGGATCAGTGACCATAATTCTATTTGTTTCAAAGTGGCCATGGAGAAGAGGATAGGACTGGTCCTCAAGATTAAGTTCTAAATTAGTGAAAGTCTCTCAAAAGTTGATTGGAAGAGGTTGCTTGCAGGTAGACGTCCATCTGGCAAGTGGGAGGCTTTGAAAAGTGAGACAAGAAGAGTTCAGGGCCAGCATGTTCCTGTTAGAGTGAAGGGTGAAGCTAGGAGGATTAGGGAACTTGGGTTGACTAGAGATATTGAGGGTCTGGACAGGAAAAAGGAGGCATACGTCAGGTATTGGAAGCTGGGATCAAGCGATTCCCTTAAACAGTCTAAAGGATGTAGGAGTAGACCAGAAGGTAATTAGGAGGGCAAAAATGGGGCCTCAAGATATCCCTGGCAGATAAGATAGAACCTTTTAGGTTTCTGCTTTATTAGTATTGGTTTATTATTGTCACTTGTACCTAGGTACAGTGAAAAGCTTGTCTTGCAAACCGATTGTACACGTCAATTCATTACACAGTGCAGTTACATTGAGTTAGTACAAAGTGCATTGACGTAGTACAGGTAAAAACAGTAACAGTACAGAGTAAAGTGTCACAGCTACAGAGAAAGTGCAGTGCAATAAGGTGCAAGGTCATAACAAGTGATGTGAGGTCATAGTCCATCTCATTGTATAAGGGAACCGTTCAATATTCTTATCACAGTGGGGTAGAGGCTGTCCTTAAGTATGGTGGTATGCGTCCTCAGGCACCTGTATCTTCTACCCGATGGAAGAGGAGAGAAGAGAGAATGTCCCGGGTGGGTGGGGTCTCTGATTATGCTGGCTGCTTCACCAAGACGAGAGGTAAAGGCAGAGTCCAAGGAGGACTTTATTGGTATATTAAGAGTAAAGAGGCAGCTATGGAGAGAGTGGATCCCCTTAAGGATCAGCATAGTAATTTGGGTGGAGCCATGGGAAATGGGAGACCTCTTAATTCAATTCTTCTCATCTGTATTTACTGTGGAGAATGACGTGGAAGCTAGTGAGTTCAGTGGAGGGAAGTGATATCTTGGAGTATATCAACATCACGAGGGAGGTGTTAGACATCCTGAAAAGCATAGAGATGGATAAATCCCTGGGGCCTGGCCAGGTATATCTTTAGGACGTTATAGGAAGCAAGGGAGATTGCTGGGGCCCTGGCAGAGATTCTTTCAACTTCATTAACTACAGCTAAGGTACCAGAAGACTGGAAGATGGCCAATATTGTGCCTTTACTTAGCAAGGGCAGGAGGGATAAGACAGGGAACTACACAAGACTGTTGAGCCTCACATCAGTGGTGGGAAAATTATTGTAAGGGATTTTGAGGGACAGGATTTATTTGCATTTGGAAAGGCAAGGACTGATTAGGGATAGTCGGCATGGCTTTGTGCTTGAGAAATCCTCTCTCACAAATCTGACAGTTTTTTTTGAATAGGTGACCAAGAGGATTGATGAGGGCAGGACGGTAGACGTTATCTGCATGGACTTCAGTAAAGCCTTTGACAAGATCCCACATGGTAGGCTGTCCTGGAAGGTTAGAACACATGGGATCTATAATGAGTTAGCCAACTGGATACAAAATTGGCTTGGTGGTAGGAATCAGAGGATGATAGTGGAGGGTCGTTTTTCAGATTGGAGGCCAGTGACCAGTGGTGTGCCGCAGAGACTGGTGCCGGGTCCTCTGTTGTTTGTCATATATATTAATTATTGAAATGAGGATGTAGGGGGCATGATTAGTAAATTTGCAGATGACACCAAAATTGGTAGTATAGTGGACAATGAAGAAGGCTGTTGAAGCTTAGAACAGGATATTGATCAACTGGGAAAGTGGGCAAAGGAATAGCAGATGGAATTTATATCAGACAAGTGTGAAGTGATGCATTTTGGGAAGTTAAACTAGGTCAAGACGTACACAGTGAATGGCAGGGCCTTGTGAAGTATAATTGAATAGAGAGACCTTGAGGTACAAGTACATAGTTCCCTGAAAGTGGCAACACAGGTAGATAGGGTGGTGAAGGCAGCATATGACATGCTTGCAAACCATCAGCTAAGGCACTGAGTACAAAAGATGGGACACCATGTTATAGTTGTACATTGTTTAGGCTGCGTGGAGTATTGTGTACAGTTCTGGTTGCCACACTACAGGAAATATCTGATTACTCTAGGGAGGGTGCAGAAAAGGTTCACAAAGATGATCCCTTGATTGGAGGTTTCAGCTTCAAGGAGAGATCAGAAAGGCTGAGAGGTGACACGACAGAGGATTATAACATTATGAGAGGCATGGACTAGGTAGATAGCCAGTCTGTTTCCCATCTGGACAGGTACTTGAATGGGCAAGGCACAGAGGGATATAGAATTAATGCAAGAAAGTGGGATTAGTATAGATAGGCATGGTGGTCAGCATAGAAATGGTGGGCCAAAGGGACTGTTTCTATGTTGTATAATTCTATGACTCGAAATGTAGTTCAAAAACCTTAACTTGTTGAGTACCACCTTGTGCCTGTATTTCACGGAACAATAACCAGAAAGAGCTATGTGAACATTCATCCTAAATTAAGTTAAACAAACACACAAGCAACCTTTCAAGATTCAGGCACTTCCTCTGTACTTGCCAATATCATCTAATAAAAGTAGTTACTGCTGTTTTTGTATATTATATTGTTCAATTAAATATGAACAACAAATGATGCCCTCATAGATGTAATGAAACTTAGTCAGAAACATCTAAAACGATCTCTGCAACCGATATAGTATCATCCTATAGTATTCACTTGATATGGGTAAAAATACAACTTAACATTCTTCTCCTGTTCTCACCTCCCAACCTCCTTGAAACAAAATAATACCATTTACAAGAATCTTGACATAGGAACTTATAGCAAAGGTACATTATTTGAGAATTAGAGCCAGCCGATCTGTAACTTTATGATAAGCTGCTATTTGCTCTCATGATTCTTGAAAAATATTGTCTCCAGAGCCATGATGCATAAGGAAAACCAAAGACTGATTCTCTTTTTGCTCAGTTCTTAAATGCATAGGTACTAAATATGGAGTGTTGTTTCTGTTTGTGATGGACTTGTGCAAGTTTCTCCCCAAGTCGTATAGTATTCGACATGGGAAAAACAGTGCTGTTCTTTTCTTGTCACTAGATCAAAATCCTGGAACTTCTTAGTTGACAGTAAAATGGAAGTTCCTTCACCACAAGGACTGCACTGCTTTAAGAAGGCAACTCATCAACATCCAGTAAAGAGCAATAAATGAAAAACGCAATGATGCTGGAGGAACTCGGCAGGCCAGGCAGCATCCGTGGAGGAAAGCAGGTGGTCAACGTTTCCAGTCAGGACCCTTCTTCAGGACTGAAGATAGGAAAAGGGGAAGCCCACTATATAGGAGAGAAAAGCAGAGCCGTGACAGGTGGACAAAAGAGGGGAGGTGGGTGGGTACAAGGTGGTGATAGGTAGATGCAGGTAGAAGATAGTGATAGGCAGGTGCAGGGAAGGAGGGGAGAGCAGATCCATTGGGGGACAGGTCAAAGGTAAGGAGACAAACAAAAAGGGGGTTAGAAAAAAAAGAGAGATAGGCTGACCGCCTGCTTTTCTCCACGGATGCTTCCTGGCCTGCTGTGTTCCTCCAGCATCATCATGTTTTTCATCTAGATTCCAGCATCTGCAGTCCTTTGTTTCTCTAAAGGGCAATAAATGTTGATCTTGCTAGCGATGCCCATACACAAATTAAAAATTGAAGAAGAAAGTTGTGCATGGCAGAGTCTAGTACCTCCTGACAGCACACTACAGAACGCTACCTGGAGCTCAGGGACACCACTCACTCACTCAGAAGGGAAAATGTTTAAGCCAGTCAAAATGAAAAGGAACAATTTGCAAGGAAGAAACAAAGAACTTCTTGATTAACTTGAGCTTAATGACTGCAGCTTGCAGATGTAAAACATCAGTTCTGCATTTTGCTGCAACTCTGAACAACTATGCAGTCAGTCTCAGATTCTTGCTGGTAAATAGCTAAAAAAAATCTTCAACAAAACTAAAGTGCTCACTTTACTCTTTGCTTTTGATAATATTCTCCCCTTCTTACATTAGAACAATTTTATATCACAGCTGTGCAGAACAGTAGAAAGGGGTTTAAAGGAGTGCATTCTTATTACAACAGAAGATTCCTTGAATTAAAAGTTATAAATAGGTTTTCAAAAAAAAGGATTGGGCAGCAGAGGAAATCATCTTCTTGAACAAATGTAAATTTAACCCACAAAGTTGCTTAATTACAAAAAGGGGAAATGGAATTTAACATGCCAGATGCTGAGACAGCATCTGCAGGTTGCAAAGGAATTAGATACACAGTTAGGATTTCTGAGTTTGTACCTGTCTAACATTGAATCTTGTTTATAAGTATTTACTACTTATAAATTTTCTTGCATCAAAGGAATTAATGACTGGCAATAATGCGATAATAAATAACCTTCTTTAAGTAGAAAATTATCTCTAGGCAGTTAATCAGAAAAAAGTGAAAATATGGGTGTTAGGTATGTTCACTAAGATCTTGTTCACAGATGGGCTTTAAAGAGGTTTTCAAGGAGGGTAGAAGAGTAGGAAGGTTTATGGAGGAAGTCTAGAACAGGAAGACGGAGCCTCCAAAAACGAGACAGAATATGTGGGGATAAAGACAAAAGGCATCGTTGTAGGTTACCAAAGCCAGGGATGATGAATGAGCAGGATCTGATGCAGGATATGGGCAGCAAAGCACTGCCATATATAAAGCAATTTCAGAACTGGTTGATCGCCACTTGCAGTGCATGAAAGAAGCAGTGAGCAATTCCATCTAGAATTCTTTTGCTGAAAAAGAAATACAGCTAATATAAGTAGGACTTGAACACAGGGTGGGGAAAGGGGTGTAGGCCGACGGGGGGGGGGGGGGCACCTTTAAATATATAAACCTTTAGCTCTGGCCTCCTTTCTAGTTTGCTATAAAGTACACTTGTTGACTCCAGTCAGGAATTTTTTTCTTCAGATCGACGAAACCTAGGCCCAATCAACATCAAAAATACTCATTCAAAAAGGATAGAACTTCAAGTTTAAATACCTGTTTGGAAAGCTCTTTGATATGTGTAATACTTCCTCGACAGTATGACTCGAGGATCAACCCAAACTGCAGTGAAATTGCAGGCAGATGCATTTCGGACCTGGAGGATCAAAAGGTTGCACATTAAGAACAGGACCCATAAGCATTAGTAGGTGATACCCTAACACAAGGTATGCAAGGCAATCAATCAGTCAGGTTCATCTCACACCGGTTTATCTGTTTGTGGATCAACCAAGCCAGCCTGACACACCATTCCCCATCCCCTCATAAACCATCATCTGTGGATCTGATCCCTTGTGTAAGCTGTTCATCCTGCTGGAAGCCTGTGGTGGGTTGGTGATCTCCCATCAACTGTCTCGGGTTGGGCTGCCCTTCTCCTAACTGGAGCACATTTATCTGCAAAACCATTATCAGGCAACCATGTCGAGTTGTACGGTATAAACAAAGAATGGAGCACAGGCCATACTTTTGATGCTTTGTAATGTGTTTTGCATTATTCTTTGCTTTATCCATATTTTTGCATTATCCATGGAGCAGCTCCCTTCCATTACCCTGGTTAATCAAGAGTTGATTGCAAAGGGATTCCCTGTTATCTCTTTGAATTAAAATACATTCACACCCCTTCTACAATGCAGGAAGAACTGCTTTGAATGCTCACATTTTAGAGGCACCAGCAATTTGTTCACAAAGAATATGTTCATAAATTTTGTTTCATCTAGAGCCCAGGGAAAATTCCATCCATTGAGATCTCACTTCATACAGTCAGTCAATGTAATATGTAAGCCCTGTAAATACAGTCTGGGGACCCCGACCAAATGGAGGCAGATGGAAACTCTGAAGATGAACCTATGATTTTCTTATTCCTTATTGTTATTGTAATAGGCCCATTATCAAGTTGAAATTTAGGAGCTGTTCCATTTTTGACCTGGTCACTTTCCTTTTTGATGCCTTTTGTCATCAATTCTCTCTATTCTTACTGGGCATACATTTTATTCTTTGACAGAAGCTTCCAAACAGAAGTATGTAGGGTAATATTGGCTCTAACAAACTAATTTAATGATTACTGTAATTCAGAAGAAACATTGCTTCTAATTATTGGAATTCAGAAAAAACTGCTCTACTGTCTCTATACTCACGACTGTGTAGCTAAGCAGAGCTCAAACATTTATAAATTCACCTATGACACCACTGTTGTTGGTAGAATCTCAGACAGCAATGAGGAGGTATACGGGAGCTCATACTCAACGTCAGCAAGACCAAGGACTTCAGGAAGGGGAAGTTGGGAGAACACACACCAGTCCTCATTGAGGGGTCAGCTGCAGGGTGAGCAGCTTCAAGTTCCTTGGCGTCAACATCTCGGAGGATCTATCCTGGGCCCAACATATTGATACGATCACAAAGAAGGCATGCCAGTGGCTCTACTCCATTAGGAATTTGAGGAGATTTGGTAAGTCACCAAAGACTCATACAAATTTCCATAGATAGGGTGGAGAGCATTCCGAGTGGTTGCATCGCCACCTGGTATGGAGGCTCCAATGCACAGGATCGCAAGGGGCTGCAGAGGGTCGTAGACTCAGCCAGCTCCATCACGGGCACGACCCTCCCCACCATTGAGGACATTTTCAAGAGGCGGAGCCTCAAAGTGGCGGCATCCATCATCAAGGACCCTCACCGCCTGGGACATGCTCTCTTTTCATTACTACCATCGGGGAGGAAGTACAGGAGCCTGAAGACTCTCATTCAATGATTCAGAAACAGCTTCTTCCTCTCTGCCATCAGATTTCCAAATGGTCCATGAACCCATGAACACCATTTCGTTATTCCTTTTGTTTTGAAACACTATTTTTTTTGTAACTTATAGTAATTTTCTATCTTTGTATTGTACTGCTGTGGCAAAACAACAAATTTCACATCATGCAAGTCAGTGATAATAAATCTGATTCCAATTTGACATTTTCGTGGGGTTCAAGTCGACTATCGCCTCTCTTCCTGCAGCTGCTTGTTGGGGGAGAACAAGTTGTTTACATCAGCCATTTTTTTTATTTATGATATCAAGAATAACAGGGGAGTCCCGGCATATTAAAATAAAGAGGGTGCTGCTCAAGATGAAAAGATAATGCTCTTGGTAAAAAAAAACACAAATACCTGTTTGCCATGTTTCTGCAATACTGCATGTTATCTACAGAAGGGCTGCCTAAAGTTTCGTCTTCATGCACTAATAACTACATAGCATGGGACCATTTGTAAAGCTTGAAAGTCAAGTTCTCATTAATTTAAATATTAAATTGCCAGTGCATGGAGATCTGCATGCATTTTCCCCAGCCCCAGCATTATTGGCAGCAAAACTAGTAACAACCATTTCCCAATTTCCAGATCCATTAAATCAACTGGAAAAGACACAATTGGTAAATGCAAGTGAAATATACATTTGTTGATCGTCAGAGGCCAGAATTAATGCTTAAACCAGAAGCAGCAGTCTTATATACAGCAACATAAACAATTGCCGGCTACTTGTAAGGCAATTAGATCATAACAGTAGCACTAAAGAAAAAAGAAAGAGGGTTTAGAATTCTAACTTGGGATGATTACTCATCATTCAGCAATATTCTGCATGCATCAGAATTTACATCATCTGTGGCTTCAGTCCTGCAATCATGCTCGAAAAATCAAACAGGCACAGTGAAAATGGAGGATCCTGATTAATAACTCAGGTGCCCCAACAAATCACTTAATTCTTAGCACACAGATAGAGCCAGGACATTGATCTTTAGCCAAGTTCTCAGTAAGTACGACCATTACATTTCCATTTGTCAACTACATATGGAATTCTTTTGATGAAACTTGCCTGAGGTGCCAAAATAAGAAGTGGCCTATCCTTCTGTTGGCTTGTGCTCGCTCCAAGAGAAATTTGGAAAGTGCACAGTCGAAGTATGGCTCGTATTTCAGTACTTGCACCAGCTGTAGGAGATACTGAGAAAGTTCTTCATCACTGGTGGAAAAAAAACATTGGCAGTTTAAATTAAAACGTAGCTTAAATGCTGATATTTTCATACAATTTGGTCCAGATGCTATCTGGTTTTAATTCTGTAAATCCCTACCGTTGTTTCAACATGATTTTGATAAAAGCCAGGTAAGATTTAAAACTCAACTGTTATCTCAGAAATACTGCAAAATATGAACTTTGTATTAAATGTTAAATCCAGCTACATTTATTTCACTTTGTGTAAAGCTTCCTCTACAGCAGATTTGACATTCAGCTTGTGGTCTAATTCTTAGACCTCTTTAACCAAGCCTGGAAGAGACAGTCCCAGGTCACCGGGAATCAGCGCTGGAATAGTGCAAACTCACCCTGGTGTGAAGCTGGGTTTCAAACATATTCAGGCAGTCTGTTAGATTGCCCAAAGATTTTGAAAGCAGACATAACCACCTGTATTTTCCCCATTTTCTAAAAATGAAATAGCTCCTTGGCGAGTGGATTTTTGGAGCAAGCACGAACTGATGAATTCCCCACTGCTCTATCCTGGCAGGCAGAGTGCAAACTGTAGCCTGCAGGTTTTGCTGAACGTATTCCCCATTTACAGATGCTGACCTTGAGACTGGTTTATTAGCATAACTATAGTCTTGAGTCACCTTTCAGCCAAGCACGATCTAAAATAGCCTCAAGGTGTGATCCCACATAAACGAGACATGAAAAGTACTCACTCTGCGTAGAGGAACAAAGCAAACCAAAGTCTTTCATTGAACCTGTTTTGTTTTAGCAACATTTTGAATGTTCCCTCATGGCAACGCTTCACTTCCCCCTTGGCCCCCTTTCCCCTCCCAAATACCTCCACACCCTATTCAACAAGGACAACAATTTGAATTTCATTAAGTTTTGAGAGATTATCAATTCTCAGTGACACCAAGAAAGTGGTGATGGTGTTTCTACTTTTTTCAAATTAGAATTCACAGAATATTGCCAGTGTCAAATGGCTCAAAAGTTTTCTAAATCTTCTAGAATACATAATTGCACTTGAAGCACATTATAGTGGTATGATACACTCATCTCACATGTCTGCTTCAAGGCAGCAAATAAGTGTCAACTGTACTGGAGTAGGACTGGACCAACATATCAATTGGTTAAGTACAATAGGTTTTCTCCAAATAGTATTAAAATTCAGGAGCTACATGGTCATATTTTGGACCATATTTTTATTTTGTTCATAACCTCTATCTCCATGCCTGCTTAAAATTGGTGAAATTTTAAGCAGGCTTAAACTCAAGCACCTTTGCTCTATCAATGCAATACCCATATGTCAAAAGATAAGTTTTTATTATTTTCCACATCCCAATATCTTCATAATTGCATCCTCAAAGTGCCCTATCAAACAAACCTCATTTCTCTCAAGCATCCCACAGCATACTCTCGTACATATTGGTCTGGGTAGTTGAAGTCCAGCAATTCTAATGCTTCCCTGGGTGGTAGTTTGGTCCATATTTGGAGTAATGCTTGGAGCTGCACAAAAAGAACAGAGGTCTGGTCACAAAAGAATCAACAGGAAAACATGGTCAATTTTAAGTTCATAGTAACAATATTTCATGGATCTCACCATTAAAATGAAATGGAGAGTTAATGCTTCAATTGAAAGGATTTCATCTAAAATATCACCATTTCTCACTTACAGATGCAAAAGAAGTTGACAATAGATGATCAATTAGGGAAGGGACTTAAGGTTGAAACGCGGGGGGAGGGGGCAGGGCTGTGGCGCAGTAGCCAGCAGAAGTGAGATTCTGGCACTGGGAGAAGAGCTTCTTCGCACATACATTTAACAACATCTTAAAATCCTAAATTTTTGCTTGGGAGTGGGCTGAGGGCAACTCCTTTTAATTATCCTATTAGGGAACATCCTGGCCTAGGTCTCCTGAATGCTGGCTGCTAAAGAAACTACTTCCTCATCTACAATCACACCTCCAAACCCCACCAATCTTTTCTGTGTAAAGGTGGTCATAATAAATCTCAAAACATAAATGCATTTGAAAAATAAATTTAGTTTGGCTGATACCATAGCTATCTAATCTTGTCCTTAAGGTGTTAGTTGAAGAAGCTTGCTATGTTCAAATTGATTGCCAAGTTTCCTGAACAGTAACAATGACTACAATTGAAAATGACTACTTTGGCTATGCAATAGCTTGGGCTGTCCTAAGGTCATGAAAACTACTGTAATAATCCAGATTCTTTCATTCTTTAACATACCCCAATGGAAAACTCTTTCTCAAGATCCAGATGTACCACAACTTTTGACAACAGAGAATCTATTGAAAAGCAATCTTCTCTCCCACTTACAAGACAGTTTCTGGATGGCTCCCAAATGTAGTCATGTGTAGGGCTGGTTTACATAATCACTGAAAAGATTAAAATTGAATTGCGCTTCTCTGTAAACTAGTATATGACACTAAACTGAAATTCCTTCTGTATTTTGACATTGTCTGCATGTCTTCTGTTATGTAGATAACAATCTAATCAGCACCTAAAGTACCAAAAGTAAGTACTTCACAGTTCAATGTGAAGATCCTTGCATGCTGTATGCAATATAGGCACTCATTTTTTCCCCCAAATACATTCTAAATTGAACAGGAGCCTGGGAGTCGAGACAGTGCGATTTAATCCCTTATTCTCTACTAGCGGCAGAAGGAGGCGAACTGATCTGTTATCCTAGCATTTTAATTAGACGACAAGCTTCGTTTTTACAAGTTACAGCTGAGACCTTCTCTCGCACAGATTGACGTAAATGAGTTAAGTGAATGAATTAAACAAACAGATATCATTGCAGATAGTCATCAAGTGCCACATGATCTTCTTGTACAAATAAGTCAGTCAGCCGATCCTTAGCTTTCCCCCTTAAAATATTAATCTGTGAGAAATGTTCCTTCTTTTTAAAAAAAAATAGAAGTCCTGCAGAGTGTCTGTACACTCCAACACAGTGCAGTAGCTTCCGTGGAGACCATGTGAAGAGTTGCAACACAGCTTTTTCCTGTTGTCGAACAACCATGAGTCCTAACTTCTCAGCTCTGGACTATTCAGACTTTCCCGTATACTTGGTACCTCTCACTTGGGAAGTTGGTCTATGATTTCAATCTGACTTAATCGTACTCACATGCTTAAAAACTTGATGACTATAGTCCTTCCGACCATTGATTAATCTGTTGAGATGGTGTGAGGTCGAGAGGGGATGGGGGGAGGAGGGAAACTTGATCAGGTTCAAATTTAATCCAGGAGAACAAACCTTGAAGCCCAAGCTAAAAAAAGGTTTGAATCCAGAGATCAGAATACATGCCTGTAATCAGTTACTTATAGTACACAGATCAGACCTTCATAACTGATGTTCAAATAAATCTCACTATTGACAGTCTCCAGCATATGCTACGAGACAAAAACTGTTGGACACCTAGACACAGATCAGTCAGCAAATTCAGTCACAATCGTGGAAGGCAAACTGGGTTTATGTTTCTGGTTTTGCACTTTTTGTTTGTTTCTTGCTTCTTTGATAAATTTAAAACTAAAATTGCTCAGGAAAGTAACATCAGTAGAGATACTTTCAATTCTGTGCTCATGTACAAGAACAAAGGGATATGTAGATGAAACAGTGTGTTTGACATTCACGTCAAAAGCTTTGTTGGGGATAAGCAGAATCCATTTAAAGTGATTCAAGACAAAAAAAGAGCCATCTTAAATTATTCACGCCTGACTTAAGAGCATGTTGTTCAGCTAATGGCCACACTAGTCCATGTAGAGACTTACAGAGCAGCAAGGTCCTGGTTTGATTTCAAGGCTACCCTTAGTTAACTCAAGTCAGCATAGGTATATGTCCTTAGTTCAGGGAGTAGATTTTTTTTTAAATAGTAGATATACAAGGTGTCCTGTCACGCTATCTGCTATGAGTTGACACATGCTCAATGGTGTGGATGTCAGATGAATTTTTTTTAATGTCTTCCCATGATCAAATTATCTGCCAATACAGGCCATCCCCAGGTAAAGAACTGGTTCCATTTTTACAGACGTCTGTAAATCGATTTTGTCCATAAATCGGAAAATATACAAAAAAAAAATCACTCGATATCGTAACCATACCTCCACAGTATTGTAATGAATGACATTAAAAGCACACAGGACTGATAAGAAAGAACAATTCCTAAAAGTTGAGAGAGAGAGGAAACTAGTTCTGCTGTTTGTAGGAATGAATGTATGTACGAACACTGGATTTTTGAATTCAATAAAATTACGAGAGCTCATTTGTATGTAGGGATGTTCATAAGTTGGGCATTAGTAACCCAGGGATAGCCTACATTACCTGTTTACATCCACAGGCAGCATAATAAGCAAGGTGCCAGGAAGTGCAGGAAGTGGCTGAAATGTGTGAATTGTACTCCCCTGTCAAGAGTGTAACCCATCAGAAGAAAAGTGAAGAGGGAATTCAAGGGAGTGGAATAAGCATATTGATTTTGCAGCACACCACATAGACCTCAAAATCAATGGAAATACCATGGGGTTTTAAAGCTGGCTTTGTGTTGATCTGATTTAACATTTCATTGTCAGCAATTTCTTGCAAAAGGTATCGGTTGTTAACTTTTAATGATCATTTTGGTGGCGGAGAACGAGGATAGGGAAGAGAAATTGTTCTGCGCTAACTCAAGACTAGCATTCAGTCAGCTAAGAGCCTTGTAAAGAAATGCCATAGCTATCCAATAGCAGAATACAACCTAAGGTGAGGTTCATATTTGAAATTCAGCACCTTTGACCAATCAGCTGTGGAGTTAAAATTCAGATTACAGACAAGGCACTGACATTTTAATATTCCAACTACTTCCATGCTTACAATATCTTAGCTGCAAGAGAAACAGTGCGGCAAGATTTTCTTCTAGCTCAATATACAATCAGAAAAAGAAAGTAATCTTTTGGCCTGAGAACTCAACCTTCGATCATTCAGACAAGTTCAGAAAAAAGCAGGCAAAAGAAATTCCTGAAGTACTGGGTATAGTTTATTTATATTTCCCTGGTCATTCTTTTCAGATGGGAAGCACAAGATAATTTACACACCGACCAGGGTGGGTACCTGGCAGCGGCAATCAGAGGTCGAAAGATTAACAGAAGGGGTGTTTTGACAGCAGGTCAGTGTATATTACTGCATCTGGATCAAATTTGTCACTGCAGAAATGCTACAAATCCTCTAAAGTCCTGCAAACAGAAATTTCCATCAAGAATTTAGCAGTGGTTGGGACTGTAGGGAGTAAAACCGTGCATTCAATTGGTGCTATTCACTTACTTTCGTCTTTAGACATACTTGTTTGTACTATGTGTCCGATGATTATCATAAATATACATAAAGTGGACAGAGGAATCTGGGTAAGCACTGTGACTGCAAGATCTGGGGTTCACACAGTTATGCAACGAACAGCAGTTCATATTACACCCTCACACTGGTGATCACAATGGCTCACAATGTTGATCAGTTTGTCTCAGGACAATCTGATACAAAAAATTAATGCATTGTATGCAATATGTAAACAAAATGAGACAAGTGAAGCATTCTTATTTTCTCAGCAAGTCACAGTGATACAGCTGTACAATGTGCTTCAGTGTTGGATTACAGAGTGTCCTTGCAGCTGTACAAACCCCTGTTCTTTCTCAGATAGGAGCCTTTACCAACAGTCTTTACCAAAGACTTTACTCAGGCTACCTGATCCACTTGGGTCAGCTCCTCATCTGAAATTGAACAAAAGTCCTTCGCTAACCACTGAAGCTGAAAATCAAATCACTAACCACATTAGCAAAGTCTCTCCTGTTCCTTTTCCTTCCCAACTTAAGTATAGCCTGCTATATTATTAAACAGAGCCCTTCCATATTGCTCTCAAAGCATATGATTGAATATACCATTTTTGTGCTGCTATAACAGTCACAATAAACTGAATGGACATTCAGATTGACAGCTCATGTTGTTGTTGGCTTTGCATGCAATTTACCCTGGTACAAATCCCATTATAAAATATTAAGACATTGCAGATCCAGATTCCACACATTCCCTGATAGTCATGAGTACCTAAGTTTGGCAGTTGTTGTTTCTTACTGATCCAAAACAGGCCACAACTGATACTTCCTAGGTGAAATGTGTTGGAGCACCAGATTTGGAAATGTTGTTAGTGAGTTTCAATTGATGTAGGCATAGCCCCAAATCTGGGATGTGCACATGGAACCGATGGCTTCTTAAGGCCCAAGGTACGATGAATGGGAGTTTCCAACAAAGACTCCCGAGACTTTCCTTGCACTTTTGAGGATTAAATTCCACCTGTCATTATTTTGCCCATCTCATCAACTGATCTATATCATCCTGAGGCCTACAAGTATCCTTTTCACTATCAACACTATCACCAATTTTTACGTTATCCACAAATTTACTAATCATACCTCCTGCGTTCATATCCAAACTGAAAGTGTATTTACAAACAATAAGGGTCCCAGCATCGATCCCTGTAGTGTACCATTAGTCACACTTTCCAAACACAAAAACAACCATCCACTATCACTCTCTGCCTCCTGTTACCAAACTAATTTTGGACCTAATTTGCTAACTTGTCTTGGATCCCGTGGGCTCTTATTTTTTGGATCAGTCTCCCATATCATACCTTGCCAAAAGCCCTACTGAAGTCACTGTAGTCGACATCTACCGCACTGCCTTCATCAATACATTTTATTACCTCTTCTAAAAGTTCAATCAAATTGGTCAGATAGGATCTCCTAACAAAACCACCTAACTACTTTTGAATAACCCCTGCCTTCCCACATTAATCCTCTCCCTCAGAAATTTTTTCCAATAATTTTCCTACCATTGATGTTGGACTCACAGGCCTATAATTACCTGGCTTCTAATTTACTTTTGTTCAGCTTTCAGTGCTATCTAATGTGGTAAAAGCACTGTAAAAATGTGCTTGCACTCTGGTTCACCAGATATAAAGACATTGGTTTAACTTATGATAGCAAACTGGGGCTTAGTTACCATACAAATTTAAATTACATCTGCTGCCTTAACAATGATAAAATAACAATTTTACTTCAATACAGCTCACTATTTGAGGCAACTGTGTAGCTTACAATCAGAAAGCAAGTCCCATGCTCTTGGTATTACTATTGCAAGCGCATGTAGAGGGTCCCTCCTACAACTGAAGAAGTTATTTAAATAGTGTAACACACAAAAGGAGCTGGAGGAACTCAGCAGCTCAGGCAGCATCAACAGAGGGAAGTGGATAATCGACATTTCAGATCGAGACCTTTCACCTGGACTCAGGATCTCAACCTGAAACGTTGACTGTCCACTTCCCTCAGTAGATGCTGCCTGAGCTGCTGAGTTCCTCCAGCTCCTTTGTGCATTGCTCTGTGTTGTTATTGGGTTTCTCTGGCTCTAATAAAAAATACTAATGAATTAAAAAAAACCACCTGTCCTAAATGGGGGGGGGGGGGGGGGGGGGGGGGGGGGGGGGGGGGGGAGAAAAATTTAATTTGCATCTAAGAAGTCAGTAGAGAGGCTGTTCCAGGTGCACATCAATGCAAGCTGAGGCTACCCTTTAATTTGGTTTGGGGCTTAATTTAAATGCTGCCAGAGAACTGCAAGCAACATTCTGGTGCTCCATTACAGTATGCATGCTGGCAAGGGGTGGATACTGACTGACACTCAGATCAGGCCTGGGTGAAGGGAACCTTAGTAAAGTGGGCCATCTTGCTTCTCCTGAAAACACTAAAATTAAATCTTAAAACTTCATGGACACAAATGACTCTAAAATTTTGATTTGGGTTTAAGTTCTAGTGTGCCCTTAGGAAGACGGTGGAGCAAGGGATGTGGATTCTGCCAGTGCCTTGTTTTTAATCATCACATGCAATTCCTATTGGAAGATGCTCATTGTGGATGCTGGAGGATATCACAACGGAGCTTTGGAATAAAGTTGTCTGCTGCTATCAGTTGACCAATGCAGTTACATCATATCTCATACAGCGAAATTTTACAAATGGATGTCCAAAATCTCCTCAAACTACTCTTTAGTGTGGGTTTAGCAACATACAAATTTTGGGGAGTTCCCACTGCTTACAATGAGCACTAGTTGGTGTGTCCATAGATGGAAAGAGTTTATTAAATTACACAGGAGTTTCAGGGCATGTTCAAAAACATCTCAGGCACTCCTGCAATGTTCCAGCAGGGATACCAGGAATTTGCACTGCACTTCAGAATCTCTAACAATTGGATTACTGCCAGTCAAACAGCGAAGAAACTGGCATGATTTGGATTGTCAAACTCATGTGGGTGATGGTCTTTTCCCCTCTGACTCAATCTTTTTAGCCTGGCAGATGATTATACATTGTGAAGCAGTTTACATAAAACTCGAGCTTATGCACTGTTTGGAAATTGCTTCAAGATTCAATGCCTCAAGCCTATCTCAATTCTATTAAGTGTTTCTGAATTCTGGCCATAATGGTAAACAAATTCCATGATTCCATTCTAAGCACAAGGGGCAATTTTTGCTCCCCTCTACAGACAGGTGCACGGCAGCAGCAGGTAAACCGCACTGAGCTTGATGGCCCATTTCTATAAAAAGGTGACCATGATTTTAGATCAGGCCATGAAAGAGCAAGCAGTATTCCAATCTAAAGCAGGTGAGATTTTCTTTTCAAGATGCCAGTCAGGAACTCGTGCAACTTTGGCAATACATGGGGCAGCTGAGCTGTCCTTAAAGGGTCCATGGTAAAGAATCACAAACCAAAATTCTCCTGTTTGCTCCTCTTCTCATCTTTGGGTCCCATTTCCACCCAGCTCCTGTCCGTCCCTTGCCTCCACCATGATGCTATCTGCTGACACTCATCCAGGACAGCCAGCTTGATCCACAGACTGACTGCACCAACTCCTCTCGCCCAAGAATCAGACACACAAAATTTTATGACGGCAATCGGAATAGGAATCTTGAGCCAATTTGTTTCCGCTCCTTAACCCTGGGATGCCAAGGACAATTCTACCATTATGTGCCTTTTAGTACAGGTAGTCCTACAGATGTGAGAAGTTCAAAGCCAGGACCTCCCTGACCTGCATGATTTACTCACTGATGACAGATGCATTAAAAAATTAACTTCTCTCAACACAAGTTTTCTTACATTCCTATTACTTGTTTTAACTTCTTAAAAAATTAATTGTGAGAAACGCAGGCATTAAGCCAGGGAACAATATAATGCTGTAATGTTTTTGGCAAGACTAAAATACTGCGACATAACTGCCCCATGACGAGCTATGGTAAGACCATCCGGGTGATCAGTCCTCACATTCCGTCATCACCAGTTTGTCAGCTATCAGATAGACGACCCTGGAAAGTCTGATCTGGGTCACCAGCCAACACCAGTAACTTTCCAGCTGTCAGTTCAGGCCCTGTCGCATCTCATGCTGTTTTCATTGAGCAGGCTTCAGAAACACAACCCAGGCCTCCACAGAGAGAATGGCTTCCTTCTATAGAGGACACTGCAGGCTGATGGAGCAGGCAATGTGAGACAGCCTATTGAGCGCAGAGCTGAGGAATGCAGCAGCTGCAGAGGGCTGCCACGCGCCTTCAGTTATTCTATCATGCGACTTCCTTTTTAAAAAAAGTAGAAAAACATATCCAGATAGCAAACCATCGTAACACCCTCTCTTCTCCCCCCCCGATCACTTGCTTCTTTATGCTCCTCCTCTCACTAAAACTGTTTCATAAATTGTATTTCCATAGTGCATCCTCTGGTACCTCATTCACTTTGCATTATGTGAGAACATCAACAAGGAGTCTATGGTACCTACTTAACCAGGAAGGGTACCACATCTGAGCCTACTCCATTTCTTGCACTGGTGTTTGGAGAGAAAAAGCAAAGAATCTGGACATTTGTTTCCTGTAAGGATACCTGTAGTTACGTGAAGCCCTCTGTGGACATGGCTGTATGATTCCACCTTATGTTAAGTAGGTACCTTCCCATTTCTTGAATCATGAGTACAGGTTTCATAAACAAAGCTTGTTTTTCTACATGCCTGGGAGGTATCAGGGCAATAAATTAAGGAGTTTAAAATAATAAATGAACTTGGTACAGAAGAGCAACAGGAACCATCTGCTCTGATAGGGGAATCTAGGATAAGGAGGCATCATCTTAAAATTCAAGGTAATCTTTAGGAAAATATCAAGGATTTAGTTAGACAGTTTTTTTTAACCAATTAAATGAAGTAGATCAAAAGCACATATCCAGAGTTGAGGCAGAGAGCCAATGAATAGAATTGAGAGACTGAATGGCCTACTTCCTTCATTAACTTCAAGTTGGTCATTTGAAAACTTGAGCACTGTTGAGCAGTTTATTCTAAACTTACAAAGAAATGCTGTGCTAATTGGTAGTAATGAACAGAAATTGAAGGATTATTCAGTCAAGGTATACTTGAGTAATCTCAGCTGATGTCAAAATTGTAAACATATCAGTGGGCTTTAGTAACAGATAGGGTATTGTTTAAGTTGTTAGATAATTCTGAGATGGATGATCTTCATAGGGTGGCAGTAGAGGCTGCTCAGTTCATTTCAGTGCTCCAGGATAGGGAGATGACTGATAGCCACTTGGGGAAGCTGAGGCTGTACCTCAGAAAGATATCAATGGCTTCATAAGAATGAAGAAAGCTAGCAGAAAGAGAGAGCGCGAGAGGGAGAGAAACTGAAGGCAGACTCTCACCAGCTTGCTCACTAAATGCTCAAATGTTTGGTAATGGCCCAGATCTGGGATTGATGGATGACCACTCTAGTGGTTTCACTATCTGCTCCATGTGATTACTTAGAGTGGACCTTCCAACTACAACTTGATCCCAGAGGTCTGTTTGGACTTCATCTGCAAGGTCATGTGCAGGACAGGGCTTTCTGGTTACAAATGCCATTGAACTGCTTTGACTTCTGGTTAAGTCCTGCCCCTAAACTAAAATCTGATAAATTACCAAACAGATTGAAACTTTTCAACTGTGAGATGGTCAAAAATTTTCAAGCTATAAAAAAAATTCGACAGGTCCTCCCCAGGTTACGAATGCACAACTTATGTACGGCCTGCACATACGAATGGGCATTTGGGAAACTGGCAGGATGGGATTTGCCAGCTGCTGCAGGTCTACAGGCATCTACTGCTGCCTGGGAACTCAGTTGGTGGCCGCATATCCGACTTGCAAAGTGTCCAGACTATGAACAGTTCACAGAAATGGAACCCTTTCATAACCTGGGGAGGACCTGTAATTAATATAATTTAAAAAAAAAACACACAATGTGTCTAACTTACCTTAAGCCACTTTTCAAAAATGTAAATCACCTGAAATTTACTTTGTCCCTTGCAGCTGTTCCTCTCCGTTGAAATAAAGGGAGTCACTGGATCTTGCATGGGTTCAGGAGACAGATTTTCCCCACACAACAACTGAGAAACTGCAGGAGTTTGGCACACTCTCTCTGGATTCCATGAGAAGTCCAACATTAGAGTGACGTTGGAAAATTCTCAATGAGAGACTCTCGGCGATTCAGGACTTTGGCTTTTGCATCAAGAGTCCTAAATTTTACTAGTTACATGGGAAAATGCTGGGAGTTTCACACAGAAGGGAAATCAGGCCGATATAACAGGGGAGTGAAATATGCACTAAATATAGGCTCTGTCACTCAAATCCCAAAGGGAGAACCATCCACACAACTAAACAATTAAATATATCCAGATATTGCATTGTAATTTGCAAAATGGATACGAAGATCTGGTCTTGTCCCAAACTAAGATTCAATTTTACAGAACCTGCTTTAGGCCACTGGCAGAAAGACTCTTTAAAAATCTGCATTATTCTGCATACTACATTGGGGAAACTTGCATCCACAAGACAGAATGGATGCTAAATGCATGATTATAAAGGAAAGGAGTTAAAATTTCAGAGGTTGAGATCAAAGACAAGGAAGCCAACAAGATTATTATTAAAAAAGTCACTGGAAAGTGCCCTTTAAATTTAGTAAGGAATCTTCTTAGTCATCTCTCTCTGCAGTATCTTATAGTAAAACATTTTACAAGTAGCTTCCTGTTATTGTCACTTTTGGTTTGCTAGCCAAATAACAGTGACATGGAGGAAGGGGACCCCAGGGCAATGCAGTTTTTTTTTATCTTGAAGAAACATTAAAATGAAATGCATTTTATTTGAAAAGCACATTGTGTTTGAGTGACAGTTCCTGCAGCTCAGCAATGATTGTGCCTGTAGTGGCTGATTGCAAAAACTTGGTCTCAATGGAGTTACCGATTAAAAGATGAAAGTAATGGTCAGAAGTCCTTGAAAAGTGAGGCAGCATAAACAAATTTATAGGAGTGACAAGGAAAGTATGCCAGCTTCGACACATTTCTTGGAGAGTTCTCAAGAAGACTGTGGACCTTGCTTAAAACAAAAAATGGTAAGGAAGACTTGTGGTCCAATGACAAAAAAACATTTGTGTTTTACAGTAAACAATTTTCTGGAGCCTTTCTCCAAAACCACAAAGCATTTCCATCAATTTTAACAACACTAGAATGGCTTTTGCAATTTTTTTCTAGTGTGAAACTTTCTGCAGAAACTTGAGCCTTTGATCAGGACTGACGATACAATGCAGTTCAGACGGACTGCTGCACTGCTGGGGCTGCCATCCTTCAGAAATTAATGGTCCTTTTTACAGAGGATTTCCCTGAATGTCCTGGCCAACACTTAACCCACAACTAATGCCACCTTAAGAAATTATTTCGATATTTATGACATCATGGTGTTGCAGCTCGTGGAGCTGTTGCCTCAGAGCTCAAAAACCCAAGTTCAATCCTGACCTCTGGACTTTGCACCTACTCCCTGTAAACATGTGGGTTTCCTCTAGGTGCTCCCATTTCCTTCCACTTCCCAAAGATAGGCTGGTTGTTAGATTAGCTGGCCATTGTAAATCACCTCTAGTGTATAGGTGAGTGGCAGTATCTAGAGGGAATTGATGGGAATGTGGAGAGAATAAAATGGGGTTATTACAGGTTTTGCATGGATGGGTACTTGATGGCTGGCATGGACTCTGTAGAATGTAGCCTGATCAATGCTAAATGATTCTATGACACTGATGGACATTTTGTACAAATGAGGAGGAAACCTTGAATAAGGAATCAATAAAAAAAAGAATACAGCACACTTTAAGAAAATACAGTGAAACTCAATGAAATATTTCCAGCTCTCAGTAGGAATGGCTGATTTTCATGAGAGACTCAACTATTAAAGCACTTGGCCTATTCTAGGAAAGGGAACATTCAATAGCCATACCTGAGCCACATCTTCATGCTTATTCCACTTTACTGAGAGTAGCAGCTTAGGCAGTGACTGGGGAAAGTTTTCACGGCAGTCATATCGCAGAGTCCATAATAAATCCATCTCATTTTCACATAGTTGAGACAATGGATCTCGTTCCATGATTTCCTTTAGTTCAATATGCAATTTCTTCCATCCTCGGCCCTGAATGAAGAATTAGTCACCAGTTACAGGTTAAATGTCCAATCATAGTCCTAATACCAGGACTTTATATCACTCCTAACAGAAATCTGTCTCATGGCTCCAAAGTGTCCGTGAGCTTCACGCGAGCAAGGAATTTTATTGCACCCTGGTGTATACGACAATGAACTAATCTAAATCTTGTTCAGTTTCTCTAATCACTTTTTTTCATCCTATGACAGTTCCTTTAGGAAAGGAATGTACACAGTCTCAAAGTGAGGAGTCAGCCATTCAGGGTTAAAATGAGAAGAAATTACCTCACCAATAGCATTGTGAATATTTGGATTTTCTCCACCCAAGAAAGCTGTGGAGCCTCAGTCAGGAGAGAGCTACACATTTTTGGTTATCAGGAATTAAGGGATATAGGGTTAGTGCAGCAAAGTGCTATTAAAGCAAATGAACAGCCATGATCTCATTGAATAATGCAGTAGACACAAAAGGTTGAATAATCTACTCCTGCTTCAACTTTTTATGTTAGGTTCTTAATTGAGTCCTTGTCTGGCTACTTACTTTCACAGACACACTTCACTCCCTCTGGAGTTTCTGATATGACCACTCACGCCATTGCAATGCATGGCCTCTACTTCACTATCCAGAAGTGCCCTGGTTTATCTCATTTTCAACCATTCATGACCTGAGCAATCCCTGCATCGTCTCCTGTCCTGTCCCTAACATCCTGATCTGCAGATTGTTGTAATAGCCAGTGCTTAGCTTCTTCTATGGTTCATTTCCCTCATGTCCTAACTTTGGCAAGATTTTTTTTGAATGAGATGACGAGACATTTTTTCTGCATATCTACTGATGACATCAATCTCCAGCTATCGATGACCTCTCTCGATCCCTCCACTAGCACCCAAGAAGCTGCTCAACATATTCTGTCTGACAAAGACATGGCAACAAGAAACTCAAACTGATTTGTGTCTGTTAGCCAAGGTTAAGACCTGTGACCTCTGGTTGAGTTGCTGGGACAGGACTGAATTAGGCTTCAGAGATCCCACAATTGACAAATTACCAGAGAATGGCTGTCGCGAATGTCTTAAGAAGTTGCAGCAGGTAATAAAATGCCAAATTTGCTTTGTAATCTCTTTACAGTTAAAATCATACTTAATCAAAAAAAAATGTAATTACCTGAAGTTCCACTTTGTTCTGTCACTTATAATCCCCAATTCAAATAAATGTACATTCTTTGGTGCAGTAAAGTCCTCAACTATCAGTGGTGGATTCATAATATGTAACAACCATTTTAAAAATGCTTTCACTTAGTTAATAGACAAGTGATATACCCTAGCTCTGCTGCTGAGGCAGTCTCAGTACTCAGCGGAGAGTTCTATTGGGAATTTAAAAAAGGATGAACAATGGACTATGGCAGAGAAGTTTGTCCTTTTGCAAGTGGTAAACATGTGAAGCAGTAAAATTTGCACATTGATATTCCCTTCTGAAAATAACTTAATTGGAACTGACCTTTAGAAATGAATGGACAACAAAAGTGTAACAGAAGACAAAATTCTACTCTGCCCTCTCTAACCCATACTAGCCACTAGCAAAGCCCTCAAATTACCAATCATATTTCATAGCTCAATTGGAACTGCAAACTTTACCACGGTTAGAATTGCTTTGATAGTACTAACATCTTTGTGAAGTTACATATTGGTATTAGTTTTTATATCACACAATATACTCTTATAGTTTATTTTGGATTGCATCATTTTGTTTGAGAATACGACTGATTATGTGGATATAACAGATTCCCATGAAATTATTAGTGCCACTTCACAACAAAATAGGGTGCGGATATCAAAATAATGGGGCCAATGACCACTAGGTGGCATTATAGCATGCTCTGCTACTCTTGATATTCATTTGCTGTACTTACTGCTGTACTTAGTGTGTCATTGCTTCGTGCAATCTCGGCTGCCTTCTCCAAAATCTTCAATTAGTGTTATTTAAAGAGAGGGAAAGAAAAAAAAATGAGAAAATATTCAAAATTCAAAACATTTCTGCTTCAGCATCACAGCAATCCAAGCAGAATCAAAGCTTCTTTCAAAGGTGATTTCAAAACAATTAAGTTTACTGCATTGACTTATTTGTTAGCCATTTATCTAAATTCCCTTCACTGGACATAGATGTGCTCCTCAACTTATCCAAAGGCACAAACTTGACATAAACTTTTCATCCCTCAGGCCCAGTTTCCAAGGCTTCAAGGATCATGATTACACCATTTAAGGAATTGTGTTTTGTTCTCCAATTATTTAGCTGTTTATAGTTAATACTTCTTTATGAATCCAAATTATTCTAAAAGTCAGGCATTTAAAATTATTTTTAAAAAGTTAGATAATAAACTTTTCCTTTTGAAAGGAGTCCATTTTGTGCAGAAAACCTTTGTTGATCAACTGCAAATCAGAAGGGTCAATTTTGCAGTTGAACAAAGGAGACTATGGAGCCATGAGGGAGGAGCTGGCTAAAGTTGACTGGGCGGGCATCCTAGCAGAATTGTCAGTGGAACAGCAATGGCAGGTATTCTTGGGAATAATGCACAAGGTGCAGGATCAGTTTATTCCCCAGAGAAGGAAAGACTCAAAGAGGGGAAAGGGGCCACCGTGGCTGACAAAGGAAGTCAGAGATACCATTGTGTTAAAAAGGAAGAAGTATGGCAGAGCCAAGCTGAGTGGGAAGATAGAAGATTGGGAAATTTTTAAGGTGCAGCAGAATTTAACTAAAAAGGTAATTCGGGAAGAAAAAATGAGGTACGAAGGCAAGCTAGCCAGGAATATTAAGGAGGATAGCAAAAGCTTTTTTTTTAGGTATGTGAAGGGAAAGAAGTTAGTTAGGAACAATGTTGGGCCCTTGAAGACCGAATCGGGTGAAATTATTACGGGAAACAGGGAGATGGCAGTCGAATTTAATAAGTACTTTGGATCTGTCTTCACGGGGGAAGGTGTAAGAAATCTCCCAGAGGTAAGGATGGACAAAAGGCAGAGGGTGACAGAGGAACTGAAGTGGATTGACATTAGGAAAGAAATGGTGATGGGTAGACTAATGGGGCTGAAGACTGACAAATCCCCAGGTCCAGATGGTCTGCATCCCAGGGTACTAAAGGAGGTGGCTCTAGAAATTGTGGAAGCATTGGTGATCATTTTCCGATGTTCCTTAGATTCGGGGTCAGTTCCTGAGGATTGGAGAATGGCTAATGTTATCCCACTTTTTAAGAAAGGAGGGAGGGAGAAAACGGGGAACTATCGTCCAGTTAGCCTAACATCTGTTAAGGATGAAATAGCGGCATATTTGGATAGCAATGATAGGATTGGGTCGAGTCAACATGGATTTACCAAGGGCAAATCATGCTTGACTAATCTACTGGAGTTTTTTTGAGGATGTAACCAGGAAAATAGACGAGGGAGATTCAGTGGATGTTGTATACCTCGACTTTCAGAAGGCATTTGACAAAGTGCCGCACAGGAGATTGGTGGGTAAAATTAGGGCTCATGGAATTGGGGGGCAGGCATTAACATGGATAGAAAACTGGTTGGCGGATAGGAAACAAAGGGTAGGGGTGAATGGATGTTTCTCAGAATGGCAGGCCGTGACTAGTGGGGTGCCACAGGGCTCGGTGCTGGGACCGCAGCTGTTTACGATCTATGTTGATGATTTAGATGAAGGCATTGTGAATAACATTAGCAAGTTTGCTGATGATACAAAGTTGGGTGGCAGTGCGACATGTGTAGAGGAAGTTAGGAGAATTCAAGGTGATTTGGGTAGGTTGGGTAAGTGGGCAGATACTTGGCAGATGAAGTTCAATGTGGATAAGTGTGAGGTTATCCACTTTGGGAGCAGGAACAGGAAGGCGGGTTATTATCTGAATGGTGTGGAGTTAGGTAAGGGGGAAATACAAAGGGATCTAGGAGTCCTTGTTCATCAGTCACTGAAAGTGAATGAGCAAGTGCAGCAGGCAGTGATGAAGGCTAATGGAATGTTGGCCTGTATTACAAGGGGAATTGAGTACAAAAGCAAAGAGATTCTTTTGCATTTGTACAGGGCCCTGGTGAGACCACTCCTGGAGTATTGTGTACAGTTTTGGTCTCCAGGGTTAAGGAAGGATATCCTGGCTATAGAGGGCATGCAGCGTAGGTTTACGAGGTTAATTCCGGGGATGTCGGGACTGTCTTATGCTGAGAGGTTGGAGAGACTGGGATTGTACACGCTGGAATTGAGGAGATTGAGAGGGGATCTGATTGAAACATACAGGATTATTAAGGGATTGGACAAGATAGAGACAGGAAATATGTTCCAGATGTTGGGGAAGTCCAGGACCAGGGGGCATGATTTAAGAATAAGGGCTAGGCCATTTAGGATAGAGGTGAGGAAAAACTTCTTCTCCCAGAGGGTTGTGAATTTGTGGAATGCACTGCCTCAGAGGGCAGTGGAGGCCAATTCTCTGGGCACTTTCAAGAAGGAGCTAGATAGGTTTCTTATAGATAGGGGAATCAAGGGATATGGGGACAAGGCAGGAACAGGATATTGATTGTTGAGGATCAGCCATGATCTCAAAATGGCGGTGCAGACTCGAAGGGCTGAATGGTCTACTTCTGCTCCTATTGTCTATTGTCTGTTGTCTATTGTTTTCTCTATTTTCAGATTACTATAGTAGTAGAGATAGGGTATTACCAGAATAAAGGAAAATAATTAAAAGACTTTTCTTTCTTCCAGAAAAGAGCAGGTACTTTTCACAGTTACCATCTAGATGGTAATCATGGTCAACAGGGTTAAAAACTGAGTAGATTCTACGAGAGCAGGAAAATGGTTCTCCAGGTTATCAACCGAATAGAGTTGAGGGAATTGTTAAAGTAGCTTGAGTTGAACAAATGGCAATACACAGTGAAAAATGGAAAACCATCACCAAGAGTGCTGTAATTGCTTCCATTCATGTGTATTTATTTTAGACAAGGTACTTAATTTTTTTGATTTTGTCCATTGTTATTTCAATATAACTTCTGTAATAAGAAAAAAAGTATTTCTGCTCAACATTTTTTAATTCCTACAAGTGTGGTAATGTCAGGTTCAGCAGAAATAATGCTGCAAGTCAGGTCCATCTAATAAAGAAAAAAATATTTCTGAGTTTTCTTGTTTACTCTTAATCTATCAATAAAGCATGGTGACTGAGTAATGCAGCATGGTATGACATTGCTCTTTCAGTTCTTGTGGTAAGGAATCTCACCACAAGATGAAATGAAGAGAGCTGAAAGGTTGAGTGGACTAAAACTGGAAACATCAGACTAATGGAGTGAAGGGGTTCTGCTGAGATTACAATGTGTTACTCTTCAGCAAGGAGAAGGAAAGGCATATATTCCATTCTCACAATTCCCTTAGTCTGCAGAAAGTTTCACCAAAGATTTTGGAGATAAGAAAGAAGTGTGATCACACAATGTCAACTTCTAATATGTTAAATATTGTATTTTCATTACCAACATGTTTGATAATAAAGTCAGTACTTGTTTAAGTGGTTTGCAATAAAAATTATCTACCTTGTCAAAAGCAGGATAGAAGATTGGTGATTTGCTGTATTCTTGGAATTGGATCTGCAAAGCTGTAGCATTCTCAGTGTATGGATTGGTCTGTGTTGTACCCATTGGGTTCAGCATTTCTTCCAGTTCATCTTAAACCCAGGAAAATTTAGTGTAAATCACTCACATTTTGGGACTGAAATTCTGAATATTTTAACAATTAATGGGAGAGAAGTTTTCAGAGTGCTATACATACCAGGAAAAGATGACCAACAGTGCAGCAAGAGATCGCCATTCTTCAACTGACCCCTGAAGTTAAATACCATTGTATTCACCCATGCAATTGGATAATGCTAATGGAAAGGAAGGATATGCTTTTATATTTTGCTTTTCATCATTACAGAACATGCCAAAAAATAATTCATAGCCAAAGAACTATTTTAATATGTAGTTGCACATAAATCAATTTAAAAAAAAATATTTTTTTAGGATCTAGGCCAGCAATTATCACTCATCCCTAATTGAAGGTGGTGATGAGCTGCCTTACTGAACCATTGTCAACCTTCTGTGAAAATACTCCCTCAATGGTGTGGGGTTCGGAGTTCCAGGATTTAGGTCCTTGCAAGATATTTCCAAGTAAGTATATGGTGTTTGACTTGCAAGGGAATCTGAAGGTGGTGGTGGTGCTGTGCAGAGATGTGTGTTTGGAGATCCTGCCAGAGTAGCAAAACTAACTGCAGCTCATTTTACAGGTAATACACACTGCGGCCCCAGTGTGTCAGTGGTGTAAGAAAGGTGTGTTTAGGGTTGTGTATTGGGTACCTGTGTCATGCTTGAATGTCGCTGGAGTTTCACTCAGGTAAATGGCGAGTGTTCCATCACACTCCTGACCTGTGCATTGGAGACGGTAGTATCACTTTAGGGTATCAGACGAAAAGTTACTCACCACAGGATATCCAGTCTCTGACCTGTTATTGTAGCCATGGTATTTTGTGGCTAGTCCAGCTGAGCAACTGGTCAGTGGTGGTCCCCAGGATATTGGTGGTGGGGGACTTGGCAATAGTAATGCCATTGAATGTCAAGAATAGGTAATTAGACATTTTCTTGTTGGAGATGATCATTGCTTTGTCTTTACTGCGATGCAAATGTGATTTACCACTAGTCAGCCCATGGTTGAATGTTGGCTTGATGTTGCTGCATGCAGGTATGGACTAGTTCATTTAATGAGGAGCTGCAAACGGAACTGAGCACTGTGCAATCACCGGTAAACATTCTCTCCTTTGATGTTAAGACTAAAGGATGGATATTGAAGAACCTGTTGAAGATGGCTTGGCTAGGATACTGGCCTGAAGAATTCCTGCAGTGATATCCTTGGGTGAGATGATTGTAGTGGTTGGAGGACAATCATCTTCCCAGATTTGGAGGGGTTATAGCAGAAAGGTCACAAAGTTTGGAGGGTTAAATTATGAAAAGAATTTGAACTAACTTGGCTTGTGCACCTTTGAAGTTAGAGATGAGGAGATTGTGGCTATGATCCTAAAGCTTATGTATTGGTAATACTAAGAATGTCCTAATAATAATCCTAATGCCCTCAGTTTGTGCCTCCTGCTCATTCTGTTCTCTCACTCATTCAATCACCAAGTTTGAGCCAAGGGCAGGTTTGGTGCTCAAAAAGGGGAGGCAAAAATGCATAAAATAGATTTGACACTGAAGATGCTGAAGATTAGTTAAGCAACAGAGTCAACGCAAAGTGGGGAAAGAATTTTTCATTCAACTGTTGGCAATACGCTATTTATCCACTAGATGGAGGACTGGGCAACTTTTGTCAAAATATCCTCCTCAGCAAGGAAAACAGTAAATGGGGTGGGTTTGGAGGTGGAGGAAAGGGGTCATGCAGCAGGTTCACAGACCCATGCAATTCCTGCAGTTCTGCAGGATATGATTGGAGATTTGTTTGTCTTAACACATCTGTATTCAACAACAACAGAAGTAATATATTCCAAACTAATGAGCATCATCATTAGCAGTGAATTCACACAAATACAATATTAATTAAAATGGTTTGAGTTTCTTACCGATGCTGACCTTGAAGTTTGTACAATCTGAAGGGTTCAGCTGACTCTGACATGAAGGGGAATAAGATTCCAATCTTCCAGGAATTCTCAAAACACTTTATAATAATTTTGATAAAAATGCATATTTGTATTAATATGGTGAAGTGCTTCAAGAGTCTTCACAGGACAAAATCTGATACCAGATCCTTTTGGGAGATATTAGTGCAGGTGACCTAAAGTTTGGTTCAGCTATTAAAGTGTAAGGAATATTATAAAGGAAGGGAGTGGCTGAGAGGTTTGGATGTCAAGGGAAGCTTAAGGTTAGCTTTCAGGCTAAACTTTTAATATGACCTCAGTACGTTTATACTCAAACCTCTGACAGAGCTATTACAGTTCAAATATAAATATGGTTGGAAAATTGATAATACTAACTACTTTTCCTGCTTTCCGAATGGTCTGGTACTTAGACACATTCTTTGTCGATTTTTGTTTCTTCACTTTATCCATCACTCCATACACTGCAAAACAGAGTCTAGACATTCTTGGCAGGTCACAGATGTTAATTTCAAAGTCCAGCGTCTCATTCCAGACAAGATCATTTTTTCCAGAAATCTCACTGCTTACAACAGGTTTACAGAGGAGCTCAGTTCCATGGAAAATCCCGGCCCTGACTTGAACCTACGGGAATGAAAAGCAGATGAAAAAAAAAGCTAGGCTGTGGCAAAATGCAAGTGGCTGCTTCAGAATGGATGCAATGCAATTTCAGGAAGGGATTTCATGCATCTCCTATTACAGATATGACCGCCTGTATTTTATCCAAGGCTAAGCACTGCACTTGCACTAACCTTACTTTGCAAGAGAGTGCACAGCAGAAAAAAATGTAAATGAACAACACCCACCAATGTCACATTTGGCTGTGATATTTCATGTTCGTATGTCTTTTGAACAGGAGCTCTGGAGTTGGAACACGCAATTAAATATAAAAATCTGGTTTGAATCATGTAAAATTAAAAACAACTGCAGGTGCTTTAAATTATTCTGCTGCAACAGGTAACAGAGAACTATATACAGTTTGGTTTTATGTGAAATCCTAATGCCAATCTGTGGATTTCAACGAAGTTGGGGTGAAATTTCTTCTGTTGACATGGAATCCTATTCGGTTTTCACAAGAACATTTTGTCAGAAGTGACCAGTAGTAGTGATGGGAACCACTCGGGTTCCTTAACACTTGAGCAGACATTATCCAACCCAAAACAACTCCACTGTAACATTGTCTGTCATCTACTTTCCATCCAGAGGAAGATCATTGATACTGTGTCAAAAAGGAGTCCTTCTTGATAATTTCTCCTTCAACATTGTAGTAAATTTAGAGAATTTACTCCTGCAATACTAATACTCATGTTCAAAATCAGGAAGGAACTTCAATCATCTTCCTGCCCTCACCTCAGCACCATGACTTCCCCCACATTGATTGTACCAGTGAGATACCAGTTTAATACCTCAGAAGTAGTTAACACCTAGTTTTTGTTGGATTCCCACCTATCATTTTACCATGTACTTTCTTTTAGATCATTGCTGTAATTAAATACATTCAGAAAAAGGCCCCATTGCATCATTAGGCCCTCACTGGAACACTAACACAAAATTGTGCAAAACCTACTGAATGAAAGCTACCAGGATTGATTTAAGAGTATTGCCTGAAGCAGTACATTATATGAATTTATTGTGTAGAGATAGAGCCCAGAAACGGGCCCTTCAGGTCACCATACCAACCTTTTTGCCCATCTACCTGAATAGGTCTGTATCCTTCTTATACTTCCCTATTTAAGTGTCAGCCTAAATGCTTCTTAAACTTACCAATTGTATCTGATTCCACCACCTCCCCTGGCAGCATGCGTCAGGTATCAACCACTCTCTATGTAAAAAAAGCTTGCCCCTCTGATTCCCTTTAAAGCTCCTGCCTTTCACCTTCAGCCTAAGCCCACTTGTTTATAATACCCCCACCATGAGAAAAAGACTTTGACTATCTACCCTATCTATGCCCTCATAATCTTATATTCTTCTATCAGATCACCTCTCAGCCTCCTTCATTCCAGAAAAACAAGCCCGGCCTATCCAATCTTGCTCCTTAATTAAAGTCCTCCAATCCAGGCAACATCCCAGCGAATCTCCTCCGCACTCTCTCCAGTGCAATCACATCCTTCCTATAGCGTGGCGACCAGAACTGCACACAATACTCCAAGAGTGGGCGAACCAACGACTTGTACAGTTGGAACGTAACATCCCAACTCTCATATTCTAAGCCCTGACCTATGAAAGCAGGCATGCCAAATGCCTTCTTCACCAACCTATTGACATGTGTTGCCACTTTCAGGGAACTATAGACTCAGACCCCAAGGTGTCTCTGCTCATCAATATTCATTTGTGCCAAATATATCCTGGGTTACGTGAATTTCTTGGGTATACTTGCGAGGGACTACTCGGCTGTGACCTTTTATTTTAAACTTACCCTCAATAAAAAAAAGTTTCGACGCTTGCATCAGTCTGGGAGTATCAGACAATAAATATTGAAGAAAGATTTATGCTGCTTTGTAGCTTTCTGCACTCTACACGATCTGGCACCCAGAGAAGGTTGCATTGGAGAAAGTAGAGCAATAGCCATCAATTGGTGAGTAATGCTTAGGTGAAGAGAAAGAAGCAGCAGGGGAAGTAATTGCAGACAGAGACAAATTAATGTTGCAACTCTCTGGTTGACCTGCTTGTTCCCCTCTCCTGGAAAGTTACACCAAATCTCTCTGTATTAACACTTCTTAAAACATCATTTATTGAACACTCATTCCCATAATGAAGATCTGGGTTTGGCAACAGAAATAATAGCTATCAGCACTCGTGTTAGTTATAAAGTAAATCTGACAGTAACCTCTGATGATGGGACTGCTTAGCCAAATCCAGAAATCAAGGACTTGCTCTCAAATTTTCTCAGCTCTTCCCTAGAATTCAATGTACCATTACCACACAGAGGTTCAGCAATGTTTCACTAATTAAAAATGACGACGTTATGGAATTTACCTATTAAGCACCCACTAAACATAGCTGAGAAACCAGGGGCTCATCATTATCAGTAAACAAATTAACTTTTGGAAGAGTAAAGTTTCATTTATTCAGAGATTAATCATTATGAGATACAGAATTCGGTTTTAACTTGGTATTTCTTATCTCTTTCTCTTAATATCATCATTCCTCCCCTTTATAACTTCTGGTACATAATTTTACATTAGATTAAACAATCAAGCTTCCTGGTTTGACCTCTGTCTCAGTAAAGGATTCATCAGTCTGTTTGGTTAAAGAAATAATCGAACTGTTCACACAGGACTCAGAATCCTGAAAAAGGTGCTGCAATAAATGGCTCTCAAATTACCACAAGCACCTGTGCAAAATGTTTTTGGGCAGCTGGAAGCATAATGAACAGCAAGCACCATTCATTCATTCTGGACCACAAATGTAGGCCATTTGAAGAAAGCCAGCTAACTTTCATGTGAATAACTTACCAGCAATGCAGATTTTTAAGCTTTTATAACAAGACTCAACAAACAAATGCACCAAATTTGAATGCCAAATGCAAAATGGTCTTCAATTAATTTCTCGACCAACTGTCTATCTATACTGCACTCTTAAAAGCTCAGAATGCTGGGAATACACCCCAGGTCAAGCAGCACCTACGGAGAGGGAAACATTTCAAGTCGATGATCCATCTTCAGAAATTCTGGCTCAAGCTGCTATGGGTTGCCAGTCATGAGCACTTTAAGGGCGCAAATGTGAGCAGCAGCCTCCTTCCTACGAGCATAACCATAAGTGGGAGCCCCTTGTAGAAGCACCTGGGTAGTACGCTGGCTTTTAAGTATTCAACAATCAAAAAGCAAGAAACTGCAGATGCTGGAAATTCAGAGCAATACCCACCACTACAGTATGGGTATTATACTATGACAGACCAGTTATTTCCCAATGTGGTGATGATAGGTCATTGGCCTGATATATTAACTCTGATTGGCCATAGATACTGCTCAACCTGCCCAGTACACCCAGTATTTTTGGCTTTTAATTTCATATTTCCTTCATTTTTGCTTTTCGGTTTGCTAATACAACTGTTCCTACAAGTGGCGCCAGCTAAACTTGTTGAAGGCTGCTGCTGCTCACATAAGGGCCCTTCAGATGCTCGTGACTGCTGACCTTCAGAAACTCAAGGGGGAGATCTTGCAACTGAACACTTTGGACGCAGCAGGAAATGTAAGGCCCTGTGGGTCTTTTAACATTGCGTGTAGTATTAGATGGGAGCTGGGAAGGCAACTGGTTGGTTTGTAACACTCAGACGGCAACACCAAAAAGCTGGTCGACTGTAAAGGAAGGCAGAAATGAGATAAACAAAAATTGAGATAAACTAGAATACAAGGGGCAGAGACAAGAAAGAGAAGGAAAATGCAGATAGATTGACGTCATACAAACGATTACTGCATTCCTCCAACGAGAAAACAAAGCCAATTCACTTGAATTTGAATGCTGCTTATATCTGAATAATAATGAAGATTAAACCACCACATTGCCTCACACAGAGGCTAAGCAAACAATAATGGGGATGCAGTGAGAATATCGCATCTGAATGTGGGTATCACGTAGAGCTGTGTTCACTCTCCCAGCCCAAATGTGTGTTGAGAGACATTATATTACAGTTGTGTCAATGCCTGAAAACAGACTTTACATTAGCAACGAGTATTACAATTAGGCTGACTAACCACTGATGAAACGCCACTTCCTGTTGTGAACATAGGAGGCACAATGACCACATACAGAGAGCCAATTGTGAACACTGAGCATTAGCTAGCATGTTACGTGGATGTTGTATTCTTTAAACCATTTTATGAAGCAGTACTCCTCCAACAGATGCCTGCTAGTGGATTGGAAAAAATCAGGGCCCACCATTGTAGCCTACCAAGCTGGCAGCTGACTCTCTGTTTGTTGTGAGATCTCAAAATTATCCCCATGGCATGAAATTGATTATAACGAACATAGAAAACTAATTAAACAAGTATCAAATCATCACTTTTAAAACCATGTGAATTATCTCCAGGCACTCAAGCGAATGGGAAGCCATTAAAGAGTGCAGTCAGCAATCACTGTCCTCAGTGCAATAACACACAAATAACAAACCTCAAATTGTCTCCAGTAAAAGAAAAGAGGATAAAAGTTCCTTTAAGGAGTTCAAATATAAAGTGTCGTGCATTTGAAAATCTTGTTAGCACAGATTAAAGCAATTATGTGCACATTACTGGGTGTCTTAGTGCAAGTTGGGAAATCCATCTTATTTTTTTTGGCAGAGCCTTCACCAGGCCTAGCATTCCCTCCCCAGCAATAAACTCCCCCAAATAACATCAACAATCGTAAAATTCACCTGAGGCGAGATTAATACCCTCATCAGTCTGCAAAATGACTCTCATCCACTCACAGAATTACAAGCCTTTACAAACTCTGCTTCCCCTTGAAAATGTGCTTTTCAAGGGCCTACAGTTAGATAGCATTCTCTAGCCTCACCGAGATCTGTGGCCCCTTCCAGTCTCAAATACAACTCTGCTTACATGGCTTAACTGCTTTGTCTGTGGAGGACTTCCTAACTTCAGGATCATTCCAGGCCACTGTTGCTATTTCTCCACATCTCACAGTTTCCTGCTCACTGCCTTATTCATGAGGTCACCTCAATACCATAGTCAAACAGAGAAGACTTTCATTTTCCTCAAGCCAATGGGAGAAAGTAGAGATACAGAGGGATCTGTTTGCATTACAGGCTTGCCCACTGTGCAAGCATTCATCGATTGTACTCAGGTGATATAACTCATTACAATACCTTCCTAGTTACTGCCTGCAAGAACTCTTGGAAAGTCTCCAAGGCCCTACAAAAAAAATGCCTCCTAAATGAACTGTTCATCACTAGCTAGTTCAGATGCCCTAGTTCCCTGGGACCACCTCCCAGTTCCCTTCATCAGTGTGGTATCCAGTTTTTCATTGACAACACTCCTATACTGGTCGAAGACTGTTTCCTGATTTTTCCAGGTATATATAGTGCATCACTTGGAAAATAAAGTCAATTCTGCTGTATCACATTATAACAGCTTCAAGAACTTGCAACGCACCAATAGGGAACACCATGCTGAAGCCAACAAAGTGTTACTTAAGGAAACCTGACAGTGTTCAGTGAACCTTGCAAATGAAGTTCTCATTCTTTAGGTGACTTTCACAAGCACTGTTAGGGTGACCCAGAACTCTGCTAGGGTGACCTCGAATACTGTTAACACTAGTTGCCTTGAGCCTTCAGTCATGTCAGCAAACTGGCTCTTTAAAAATGCCCAGGAAATCCTTTAAGAGCCTGGTCACATTAGAAGGTGATTTTACACTCTTTTAATGTTGGGAGAAATTGTGTGAGAAAAATGTGAAAAAACATGGGACAATGCTAGAACACTGTTTGTCACACATATATAAACAATATCTTGTACAGCTTTGATTTAGGTCCCATATAACATCATTTAATTTTGAAAATATTAAATGGACCTACCCGCAAAGCTTCATCTGCATTTACTTTGGTCCCTCGGACAAGAACAATCTTGAAAGGAACATTGACGTCCCAAATACTATTTGTCATTTGCTGAAAAAAAAGGGACACAAAGCAATTAATAACAAAATTCTTTCTATTTAAAATAAATCAAGGTTGTCTCGGCCAATTACATGTTCAAAGTTGTAACACTTAAGGCAAAGGTACTGAGACGGCATTTAAAATACTGTGAACCAAAAATGCATAGATTTCTGTTAATTATGTGATACCAATTTCAGCTTTGGGTTATTACGTAGCTATGCTTAAAATCTTCACTCAAAAACCATGCAGATACCACTTGCAAGATTCTTAAAGTGATTGACAGGCTCGATAAAGAGAAGTTTCCCCTGGCCGAGGAGCCTAGGACCAAGGGGCACAGTTTGAGAATATGGGGTAGGCTGTTTAAAACTGAGTGGAGGAGGAACTTCTCCACTTGGAGGGTGGTGAACCTTTGGAATTCTCTTCCCCAGAGGACTGTGTACTGTGTTCATTGAAAATAGAGATTGATAAATTTCTGGATTTTAAGGAAATCGAGCAACATGGAAACAATGCTGGGAAATGGTGCAAAGGTAAAAAAAAATCAGCTGTGACCTTAATGACTGGCAGACCAGGCTTACTCCTATCCTGGTTTCTTATATTCCTATGTTGTTAGCACAGCTGGCAAAGTGGTTTCCACAACTCTGCTGTTAACAAGGAAGTCATAAATAACTCCTATGTCTGCAAAAAGGAGTTATTTTCATCTAAATTCAGTTTATTTTTGGGAAGAGCAAAGAGAGAGGGATTGGTGAGATAGATGTACATTAAGTTCTGAAAGTTTCGATGTTACAGACTGTGGACAAGATACACCTTAAAACCAATTTTACATCACCGAAATTCTTTAGAAATACACACACTATAGAAAAGGTCAAATTTTCATTAAGGCCATGGTTGAGCACTTGGCATTTAATTCTGTACACAATGGGACAATTACCTACCTTTATTTATCACAGAATGGAGCTAATCTATTTTCAGACATTTCCTTCCACTCACAAACCTATGTTCAATGATGTCACTTGTCTAATACAATAACTGCTTTGACTGACCGTCAGTGCAAACTATAGGCTCTTAGTGAACTAACAACACTCAAGAGAAAAATTAACATCTCATTTAATACTACAGCTTTTGTCAAACACAAGGCCAGTCCTTTCATGACCTAATTTTATCCCATTGAAAATGCACACAACTGTGAAGTGCAAGAATCCATAAACAGCAAAATGTAATAAAGTCAAGGTCATCTATTTTAATAACTTTGGGTGAGGGTTAAATATTGGCTGGGACAACAAGGAGAACTCCCCTATTCTCCTTTGGGATCTATTACCTCTAAGAAAAAGGGCAAATGGATTCAATGCTGGATTTGAAAGTTGCACCTCGTGACTGTGGAACAATCTCTCAGTACTGCCTTGTCAGCTTATATTTTGTACTGTGATCTTCTGAGTCAGAGGCCACCAACTGAACCACAACCATCACTGAAACACTGACTGCGAGGTCACAACTCATGTACCAGGTCTTCTGTATGCCCTGTACTCTTGGTCTTGAATATAATGAATTAGAGCAGTCGGCTAAACATAATAAAGAGGAATTCAACAAAAAGCTATACAGGTCCTCCCCAGGTTACGGCAGGGTTTCGTTCCTGTGAATTGTTCGTAACCCAGACAGTTCAGAGGTTAGAAATGCTTCCCAGACAGCAGCAGATGCCTGCAGCCCTGTGACAGATGCCAATCCATCCAGCTGGTCTCCCAAATGCTCAATTGTATGTACAGGCTGCGCATAAATCGAGCATTCATAACCTGGGAAGGACCTATACTTGAGCTCACAATACCACACTGATACATTTACCTCCAATCTGTTCACTCCTGTCTAGTCTCTCTTCAAGCTATTGGATATTTGTTGTTCTGATCACACAGGCAATACATTCGTCCTGCTCCAAAATGACATTATCAAACCAACTTCCAGCTGAGGTGACTCAATAGTGACCTTGAGTAACATCCCCAGCTGGTATCCATTTAGTCTCTATCCCGAACTTAAGTTGGCTAAAATCAGAGCTAAAATTCTACTGCTGTACATTTGGCAGGGCATAAATGGAGACTACATCATTTAAATGGCATATAAAACCTAAATATGCCTGCTGACACCTCAGTTACTTACAGAAATGGTCCGTCTCTTGGGTGGCAGAGGAAGAGGAGCAGTGGATATTTTACGGTGCAAGGCAATGCCAATGGCTGACATTTCTTGATCACACATCTCTTTGATGGTGCTGCACTCCACCACGGTCAGCTGAGGATGGACTCCATTTAATACACAGTTCCTTATATACTGAAAAGTATAAAAATCAAAGTAAGCAGAATACCTCGCTCTTATCCACAGCAAAACTTAGAATATGCAACAGCATCGTCCTTCCCACAATCAAAAGTACAGACACAAAGTACAGGATGTGCAGACTTTACAGTGATAAAAACAAGTTACAGGATTTGGCAGTGTGGATAAAATGGAAAACCTGCAAGTAGAAACTTAGGAAGGCTTAATTCTTACAGCAAAGCTTAGTCTATAACATTTAAGAATTATTAATGAAATGATTAGGCAGAAGGAATTGGAACAAGTAACAGAGGAATGTACAATACTCCAAAACCTGGAAAATGGCAAGGCCAGTGGAACACATGGCACTCATTATGCAAGACATTGCTACTGAATTCAGACTTCCAGTATTCCTGCAATTATTGGCACAATAATCCAAAGAAAAGGAATTTTGAACACCTCCAAATCTATATTTTTTTTGAAGGTTTTGAGCACATGCTGGGTGTTTATTTAAATGTAGAACTGCCAGACTTATTCCATTTTACTGTCAGCAGATTTTGCTTCCAAAGGATCAGCTAGAATACTTGCACAGTACGCAAAGAAACAGACTACAAAAACCAAATAGAAAATAATACTGTATTATAAATTTTTAAAAATTATCAAAAATGTAAAATTGTTTCACATGGTGGATTGATAATAGGATTTAAAATACTAAATTTTATGTTGTCTATTTTTAGATGCATTAATTCAGCTTTACTAAGTTACCACACATAAATATGGTAAGGGAAATATTTAAAAAACAAAGTTAAGATGGTACACTTTAAAAGCTGACTGATTACACTTGTTAATGTCACGTGTTGTGTTCAGCAATGACCATGAATCCGAATGGAAAATTGGAAGAAAAAAAAAACTCCTCAGAATGGACACAATTTGCATTGGAAACTCTAGTTGTGGCAAAGTGGAAAATGCTTCCCTCACAAGCCCAGAACAGTCCCATCAGAACAAAACCTAGTCTACACACACTCATTCACAAACTGATTACATCAATGTTCTCAAAAGGGCAATACCACACAGTATTTCTAGTGGTATTGCCCTCAGTATTTCTGTTTCTATTTAAGACATCAAGCACTTAAAGCTGTCATGTATGTCAAACACTCAGTGAGTTGGGGGCAGATGACAGCAGAAGAAGGTGTGGAATATCATTTTCCCCTTAAGGAAATACCTTTAAATAAAATGTAAATATTAAAACATGCTGATAGTCAATCACCATCTATAGTGAGAAGCGAAATGTTCCCATTTCAACTGTGCACCTAAAACACTGCTGACTAATAGCTGTCAGTCCCAAAAGGAACCACTGGCTATCAGACATTTGCACCTCAGCATATCTCAGACTTCTGCATGTACTCAATCAACAGTAGATGTCAGATGGCTGGAGGTCAAGTGCCAGTGCAGCTAGTTCCCACTCTATTACTCAACTTACCACTGGGCCCAGTGGCAGAGCTGTGATGTTCTGAAGTGTGTCCGGATGTATTTCACATCCAGCCCTCAGCTTTAGACCAGGGAGAGTGGGCATACAAATAGCAACCTTATTCAGTTGAATAAGCTACCTGAACCCATAGAAAAAGCCAAGCATAATTCAGCCCTTTTTAATATCATTATTTTACTTTATTTTAATTATTTGTTAGTTTTAAAGTGCACTTAATAGTTTTCGTTTCTGAATTCAATCTGTATGAACAAATTTTAAATGCCTGACATTTCAAAACTGACCTTGTCCTGACCTACTTCCACAAATGTGCAAAATGCCTAATTCTATAGAACCAATTTCTCAACAAATCAACTCAGCAAAACATTTCTGGTTGGTAACCTTCAGTTAGTCACTGATTACAACTACCAAACTAATAAAACCATAGTCTGAGTTTTGAGAACAGGGGCTGATGTCAAGACTCCTGTAACAAGGACAGGTTTTGGAATACGAATTCAACAAGGACTACTGACATCTGTGATTAACCATTTTTTTTTGTGTAACTGGATGAACAACAGAGACAGCAGACAATGTTATTAATTGAATCAAAATTACTGACAACGGCCATCTGAATAGATGCTTTCAATATACTGGGAGAACTGGGAGAGAAGTACAATTTAAAAAGACAACTTCTTTCTTTCAGTAAACCTGAAGCTACAGAAAGAATTGAAAGTGCAGTTTTTAATCAAATTCATTTGCAATCTCTTAGAAGCATTCATATATGTTTCCCCCCCCCCCCAAACAATGGGAATTAATTATGAGAATCTTGGACCACCAACATTCATTTGTTAATAAGAGAAAACTATTACAAGAAAAATCAGTATTTTTATAATGAAACAGGCCAATGCTAAAACTTGCTGGAAAAGAGTAGCTCATATAATGTTTATCAAAATGGAGCAAACAGAGGAAATGTCAAGGTATTAGGCCAGAAAGTCCAATCCAATGACTGTCAGCTACAGCCATGATACCAGCACTTGCCTTCATTTCTGGTCAGAAGGTGGCTGAACCTGTGGTACTGCCCACCAAAGCAGTGAATTCCAACTCTCTGCAGCCCCTTCCCACAGCACCTCACAGAAGGCAGGGAATCTCCAGGCCTCTATCTTGGCGGGCAGCCTCCAGTGGTAATGATCCAGCCTCTACTGGTAATGATCCAGCCTCTACTGAGGTCTATCAGTGATCCTGGATCACTGAGGGACAGTGCCCCCCCCCCCCCCCAGAATATATTGGGTCTTTGGCTCAGTTGGGGATTTGAGATGGGTGCGGGCTAACTGCTTTTAAATTTTAATATTTTACTTTATTGCTTATTTCATATTTATTAGGTAGAAGCAGAAAATACAAATGATGCAATGACAAGTACACAGACTCTCATCAACTGTGTATAATTATTGATTTGCATAGCCAGTGGGCAATGTTTCCTGCTGGTGACAATCAGAAGAACTGTTCCAAATGGGGTTGTTTTAAAAAAGTATAAAATAATAAAAGTTGCAGTTCCTTTCAAAGACAGTTGAACAGTTCTTGCCCACAATACAAAGCAGGCAGACTATCCTTGATGTACCACAGCTATGGCTGAAAGCAACCAATTCAACCATGATGCAAAACTGTGGAAGGGAAAAGGACAGCCGACGTTTCGGTCAAGACCCTTCACAGGTCCAGATGAAGAGTCTTGACTCAAAGAGTCAACTGTCCCTTTCCCTCCACAAGTGCTGCCTGACCCGCTGAGTTCCTCCAGCAGTTTGTTTTTTTTGCTCCAGATTCTAGCACCTGCCGTCTCTTGTTTCCAAACTTAACAATGGACCATGCCAAATGCCTAATACAATACCAAATGGTGGGCTAACACAGAGAGCCAAGAGAAGCAGCTCAATTAATGGAGTTAAAAGCTTTGTTCTTTCACCGTCTTGAGAATTAAGGAATAGTGTAAAAATACTCCTGATCTATTGTTGCATAAACTAATGACATTTTTTAACTCCAGGGAAGATAAGATAGCCTCAATTAAATCATGGGATCCAGTGGGAATACATAGACTAGTTATTAGACTAGGATAGCACCCAGAACATTAAGTTACAATGGCAAAGTCTCAGACTCTACCTGACCCATCACCTATGTAGACGTGCAATGTTTTCTCTGAGTAATGAACAGGAAAAATCCAGTCTTTTTTGCAGAGGGTGGGGAAGGCAAGGGTACCTTTCAGGCTGACTACCATTATGTGCAAAGCTCTGCCAGGTGATCTCCTGTTTGCACTAATGGGACTGTTGTGACACAGGATTCACCCTCGGGCAGTCTGCTGAACTCAGCCAAAGTTTGACGAGTGCATATTGCCGCTGCTGCAATTCGAAGGCAAGATCCCATTGAATGGCAGGTGAGGAAAATCAGCCTGTTAAAATGCTAGGACTGATAAGTACAATTACTGTAGTCCCCAACCACACTAATAAAGTTTAGCAGGTTGCCATATCCAGCACACATATAGTACCCAAAATTGATGCACATACGACAAACGTTAGTACTAATTTAGTTTAAAAACAGAAGACTTTAAGAATTTTATTCTCTGCTTTCACTTCTGTTCCCCACTGTAAAGTTAAATTTACATATCAATTACAGAAGAGGAATCAAAATAAATCACTTTGAATGTGACAGGGTTTCCCTACTGACTTACCCGAAACTGAATCAGTGGTTGCTCACCAAACAGGTACTCCTGCTTTCCACTCACACGTAGTACAAAATCTCGAGGATTGAACTCCTCATTCTCCCTTCCGAGGTTGGTCAGCTGTTTCCTGATGGCAAGCTCATTTAAGCCAAAAGGGTTTACGTCGGGAGATATTTGGAAACTGAAGGTATCCTAGAAGGACAGAACACCATTTTAACTTTTCTCTTATTAAAAAAATGGATGTTATTGGTCTCAAGTTGTGGCCTACATTCAGCTGCCTGAAACATCATGAAGATTGTGGTGGTGACTGTTGAGTGATAACAAGGCAGGGAGATCTCCTTCTGCCTACCTCATTCCATTACGTTCTGTCCCTCTGTACTATGGTGCCTTGTATGTATATCAGCACTTAGTTTAAGCAAATCCTCCCTGCATGCAAATTAGTTTTCAAACAGCTTTTGATCTAGTTGAATTAGTGGCAGTAATCAAAGAATTCACCAATGTATTCAGGTGGATTCAGGATTCTTCTATTTCTGATTACTATCCTGCAACCTTGCAGGAACACAGGCAGTGGATGAGGACAGTATTGCACTCAGCCACAGTGCTCATGTAATCACAAACTCTTGAGTGGAATGGTGGAGGTTAAGCTCATTAAATAAGATATCTTTATTAGTCACATATACATCGAAACACACAGTGAAATGCATCTTTTGCGTAGAGTGTTCTGGGGGGCAGCCCGCAAGTGTCGCCACGTTTCCGGCACCAACATAGTGTGCCCACAATTCCTAACCCATACGTCTTTGGAATGTGGGAGGAAACCAGAGCACCCGGAGGAATCCCATGCAGACACGGGGAGAACGTACAAACTCCTTACAGGCAGCAACCGGAATTGAACCCGGGTCGCTGGCGCTGTAAAGCGTTACGCTAACCGCTACATTAAGCAGTCAAAGTAGGAAGGAAAGGAAATGCTTCTGGACTCTGGTGGAAAGAAAAAATCTGCTTTGTTTTTGTTGGGAAATACATCTTGTTTGCAGCAAAGGAACTAAGTAGGTCAGAGCAGAAGCCAAGAATTTGACTTGTTATTCGAACCTGCAGGTATACAATATACAGAAGGACTGAGATTGCTGCCTCACTTTCTGGTATCACTGTACCTAATTCCAGGAATAGAAGATTATATCTAATGCTCGCACACTACACCAGGCTCCATTCATTTAAAGCAGCAACACCTTCCTAAAACAATTTTCCTGTGAAAAATAAAGATTACTTTTTAAACATCAATCTAAATAATTTCAATTATAATGAAAATGAACTTGGTTATAGCAACTCATTTTCCTCTCTTTCCACCCATGGTAGATGGTGGGCACAAATTCAATCAACAAGGTCTGACATTTTGTTCTAAATTTCTCAAAATGAAAGATAGCAGAAATGTGCAAGTAAAAAAATAAAACTGGAGTCTTTGTTTTGCTATCGAGAAAAAGTTCACGTAATGGCAGTTATAGTGTTATTTAGGAAATTATCACAGAATTATCATAGAACAGTACAGCATGATACAAACCCTTAGGCCCAAAATGTTCCGCCGACCTTTAAACCTTGCCTAAGACTATCTAACCCCTTCCTCCCACATATCCTTCTATTTTAAATTCCTCCATATGCTTATCTAGCAACCTCTTGAATTTGACCAAAGTACCTGCCTCCACCATCACCCCAGGCAGCACATTTCCATGCACCAACCACTCTCTGGGTAAAAAACCTTCCTCTGATATCTCCCTTGAACCTCCCACCCATTACTTTAAAGCCATGTCCTCTTGGATTGAGCATTGGTGCCCTGGGAAAGAGGCGCTAGCTGTCCACTCTATCTATTCTTCTTAATATTTTGTACACCTCTATCATGTCTCCTTTCATCCTCCTTCTCTCCAAAGAGTAAAGCCCTAGCTCCCTTAGTCTTTCCTCATAATGCATACTCTCTAAACCAGGCAGCATCCTGGTAAAGCTCCTCTGCACCCTTTCTAATGCTTCCACATCCTTCCTATAATGAGGCGACCAGAATTGGACACAGTACTCCAAGTGTGGTCTAACCAGAGTCTTGTAGAGCTGCATCATTACCTCGCGGCTCTTACACTCGATCCCACGACTTATGAAAGCTAACATCCCATAAGCTTTCTTAGCTACCTTATCCACCTGTGAGGCAACTTTCAGGGATCTGTGGATATGAACCCCGAGATCCCTCTGCTCCTCCACACTACCCAGAATCCTGCCATTAACTTTGTACTCTGCCTTGGAGTTTGTCCTTCCAAAGTGTACCACCTCATACTTCTCTGGATTGAACTAAAGGTGAGATAGTTATAAAGTGAGCAATATCAGGTATTTGAGGTAAAATTAATGGAAAGGAGCCAAAAGGATGGAAAATGTTTAACAGAAGGACTTTGAGAGGAAAAGGATTCTTGCTTATGTAGAGAAGTAGTTGAGGAGGATTAAATGGCCAATTTCTGCTTCTGTTTCTCAGGTTTCTAATGTTACTCCTATCCTCCACCCAACATACAATAATGTAGCTTTTTTGTCCCATAATTCCCAACTCTGTAAGAATACAAATATTTTTCAGCAAAAAAACACTTGCCAGGTCTTTATCAGACATTTTGGTTTCGACTCATGCCTGACAAAGGTAACAACTACACTGAAGAACTTATTAACTACAGAAATAAGTCATAAAAATGCTTAGGAACAAACTAGTTCCAATGAATGAAAAAATTTACATGAATAAAAATACTATTTAGGTGTTACCGTCTAAAGGGGTCCAGCAGATGCAAGTAAGCTACCACGTAAGTGAGAAATGTTGCATCCAGGCCAGGGAGCAAGTTGCAACCCTCCAATGCCAGTATTTTGCTTCATACAGTACTACTAAGTAGTTCATGAAATCAAACTGATCATTGTTGGCTAATTAACTCTGGTCAAAAAAGTGAAGTTCACTAATCAGGATTTAATTCCAATGAATTTACACAACTGAATCAAATCAACCTTTCAAAATATCCATCAGAGCCAACTCTCCTCCCCACCCCAAGAGTCTAGTGGTGATTGCAATATACAGAATAGCCATTTTCCATAGTGTGGTTCTGTCTCAACCTGACTCCTGGTGCTCTGCTATTCTCTATGTTTACCCTGTGCAGCAGATTTCAAAGTCCTGATATCAAGAAATACCCAAATACATTTTGAAAGGAAACCCTGGTGAAATGTACCAATACAAAGCCCAAAGATAATGGCCTTCCAGAAGGTACTTCTCAACTATTTAAGCAAATCAACTTGCAGTTCATAAAGTGCTCTGCTACGTACATGGATTTTGTGCTGGTGTGTCACAAAATTCATGGTATAGGAGGCAGCAGTGATTCCTGCAATTCCATATCCTTGACTACATACAGCAGGTAGTTCTGAGGCTCTGGAGAGATACCAGCAACATTGAATCTGCACAAATCTCCAAATCCATTGGCAGGAGAAGCAAAACATTGTCAGCATTCTCTCCCATGCCACCATCCTCAACACTGAGGCCCTAATGACACTTAGCTGGCTCTGACGGGTAGGCCATATTGTTTGCATGCCCATCTCCGGACTCTTGAAAGAGATTCTGTATTCCCTGCTCTGTTACAAGAAGAAATTATCAAGCAGATAGAGGAAATGATTCAAGGGCACCTTCAAAACCACCTTAAGAAAATGCAACATCCTCAATGATTCCTGAGAATGCCTGACCCATGACGACTTGAAGTGGAGAGGAACACTCAGGGCCTTTAAGTCCACACACTGGAAGCACACAGAAGCCAAGAGGAGCACATAGTCTCACAAAACCAAACGCTTGCCCACCTCAGTCCTGTCCCATCTGTGGTAGTCTTTGAGCCCTACATTGATCTCACCTGAACTTAAAAAACTGAAATGGAAGCCCCAAGGGGTTACCTGAGAGAGAAGAGGGAGCTATGTGCAGTAGCAAGGCTAGAAATTGACCATGTCTTTGAAAATTAAAAAAAGACCTTTTTCCAGCTGTGCTTCTTCCATCACTATTATAACCAGAACAATGTGTCCATGAACAGTAAATATCTTCACTCATAAGATTTATGCATTTTAGTGCAACATACGTGACAAGTGTCAAATCGAATGACTACAAGGAAATTTTCTTTATGTAGCTTGTCTTCAGCACTGTTAAAGCTGGTAGCTTCAATGTCAGGAGGAAAATTGTGCTGCAACCAGTCCATCCAGGAAAGTCCCTGACGTTTCAACATGTTTTCCTCATTGATCTTGCGCATCTTGCTGCGAAATTCTTTCACCTCAGGGTCCGTCAGAGCATCAAATTCATGAAGACCTAGATTATACAGAAAACATTATGCAAACGTGTCACCCAATTGGAACTGTTTCCTTAGCTTAGTATAACAGTCAAAACCCTGGTCCTCAAAACAAAGTACACTGCTTTCAGATTCAAGAATCTGCACTATCAAGAGGCTAAATGAGTACTCTTCTTGGGACAGAATCAGAATTTTCTATGTTTCCCTAAAAACATAACACAGCCAGCAACCTTTCAAGTCTTCTGCTGCCCCTTCAAAGAGATGTATCACACACTGGATTATGATCTTCTTGAACAACAAAGTAATCAATAGTCCAGTAGTTCCACTCAACAATTCCATTGATGTAGATGTCAGAGACATAATGCGTACTGGCAGAAAACCCTGTAGATATCTGTTAAGTTCACATAATCACCACATAAATGTGCTACGAATGACAGTACATGCAGTGTGAATAATTATTGGGTCTCCTCTCCATGTTGGATGGTAGTGACAGAAAGCTTTACCATTTTGCTATGACAAAGGGTCTTGGACCCGAAAGATTAACTGCTTTTCTTTCCACAGATGCCACCGTACCTATTGAGTGTTTCCAACTTTTCTGTCTTTATTTCGGATTTCTAGCATCTGCAGTCTTTTTTGATTAGGGGAAAAAAGAGTGGGATGGTTGAAATTAAAAGTGATCAATACTGCTATTCAATGTGTATTTGGAGTAATGGAATGCACCAGATGATTTTAGTACTTACCAACTCTATTACTCAATTGATTTCAATGGAGAGGAAATTTGAGTGGGGTGTATAATTGATAACCAGTCCAGGTACTGGCTCTGTTCACCCCTGCAGAACTGAAAACTCCAGTTATGAAATCAGTCTGTCGGTTTCAGGCTGTAAGAGTAGAGGTCTCATTCCAAGTCAAGGAATGTTTGATATAATAAAGGCTCACCAACCTCAGTTCCCATCCCTCCCTCCATATCCACCCTCACCCACAATATTGGGCTGGAAAACTAATGTCCCTAAGTAGGCAGCGAGCTGATTATGCCAACTGACTTGCATTATACTGTGGAATAAAGTAATTTACGGACTGAACAAGACCAAGTTTGTATGCTGAAGACAGCATACATAAGGTTTAGGAAGCAAGGATCAGATGGGTCTCTTGGGGAATATAGGATAGCAAGGAAGGAACTTAAGAAGGGGCTGAGGAGAGCAAGAAGGGGACATGAAAAGGCCTTGGAGACTAGGGTTAAGGAAAATCTCATGGCTTTTTTCACTTATATGAAGAGCATAAGGATGCTGAGAGTGAAGGTAGGACCGATTAGAGATAAAGGTGGGAAGATGTGCCTGGAAGCTGTGGAAGTGGGTGAGGTCCTCAGTGAATACTTCTCTTCAGTATTCACCAAGGAGAGGGGCCCTGATGATGCTGAGGACAGTGTAGGTAAGGTTAATGTTCTGGAGCATGTAGATATCAAGAGGGAGGATGTGTTGGAGCTGTTAGAAAATATTAGGACAGATAAGTCCCCGGGGCCTGACGGAATATTCCCCAGGCTGCTCCGCGAGGCGAGGAAGGAGATTGCTGAACCATTGGCTAGGATCTTTGAGTCCTCATTGTCCACTGGAATGGCACCGGAGGATTGGAGGGTGGCAAATGTTGTTCCCTTATTCAAAAAAGGAAGTAGGGATAGTCCAGGGAATTATAGACCAGTGAGCCTGACGTCTGTGGTGGGCAAGCTGTTGGAAAAGATTCTTAGAGATAGGATCTATGGGCATTTAGAGAATCAGGGTCTGATCAGGGACAGCCAGCATGGCTTTGTGCGGGGCAGATCATGTCTCACAAGCCTGATAGGGTTCTTTGAGGAGGTGACCAGGAAGATTGAGGATAGTGCAGTAGATGTGGTCTACATGGATTTTAGTAAGGCATTTGACAAGGTTCCACATGGTAGGCTTCTTCAGAAGGTCAGAGGGCATGGGATCCAGGGAAGCTTGGCCATGTGGATTCAGAATTGACTTGCCTGTAGAAAGCAGAGGGTTGTGGTGGAGGGAGTGCATTGAGATTGGAGGGCTGTGACTAGTGGTGTCCCACAAGGATCGGTTCTGGGACCTCTACTTTCTGTGACTTTTATTAATGACTTGGATGAGGGGGTAGAAGAGTAGGTTGGCAAGTTTGCAGACGACACAAAGGTCGGTGGTGTTGTGGATAGTGTGGAGAACTGTTGAAGATTGCAGAGGGACATTGATAGGATGTAGAGCTGGGCTGAGAAGTGGCAGATGGAGTTCAATCTGGAGAAGTGTGAGGTGGTACACTTTGGAAGGACAAACTCCAAGGCGGAGTACAAAGTTAATGGCAGGATTCTGGGTAGTGTGGGGGAGCAGAGGGATCTGGGGGGTTCATATCCACAGATCGCTGAAAGTTGCCTCACAGGTGGATAGAGTAGTTAAGAAAGCTTATGAGATGTTAGTATTCATACAGTAAGTCGAGGGATCGAGTTTAAGAGCCGCAAGCTCTATAAAACTCTGATTAGACCACACTTAGAGTACTGTGTCTAGTTCTGGTTGCCTCATTATAGGAAGGATGTGGAAGCATTGGAAAGGGTGCAGAGGAGATTTACCAGGATGCTGCCTGGTTTAGAAAGTATGCATTAAGAGGAGAGACTAAGGGAGCTAGGGCTTTACTCTTTGGAGAGAAGGAAGATGAGAGGAGACATGATAGAGGTATACAAAATATTAAGAGGAATAGATAGTAGTGACAGCCAGTGCCTCTTTCCAAGGGCACTAATGCTCAATACAAGAGGGCATGGCTTTAAAGTAATGGGTGGGAATTTCAAGGGAGATAGCAGAGGGGGTTTTTTTTTACCCAGAGAGTGGTTGGGGCATGGAATGCGCTGCCTGGGGCGGTGGTGGAGGCAGGTACGGTGGTCAAATTCAAGAGGTTGCTAGATAAGCATATGGAGGAATTTAAAATAGGGGGATATGTGGGAGGAAGGGGTTAGATAGTTTTAGGCGAGGTTTAAAGGTCAGCACAACATGGTGGGCCGAAGGGCCTGTATTGTGCTGTACTGTTCTATGAAGTCAACCTGCCTCAGTCCACCTTTAGAAGGATTAAGGGAGTACATAAGTGTAAGATAGAGATCTGGCTTAAATCACCAGGACTTTTGTTGTATAAATTGGAAAGCTGATAGGTCAAATTAATGCACTTATTTTCAATGGAGAATTATTTGAATTTTGTCAGCCTTAAATGTATAAAGTAGATAGGTTCTGAGTAACCATTGTAATGTATATAGTAGATAAATTCAATCAATAATCTGATGGAGTAAGCTGAAACCAGCCTTCATTTTGGTTCGGTCAATAGCACCAACACAAATGGGTAGAATCAGATCACATAAAACTACACCATTGGCATCTAGACTATGCACATTAAGACAAAATACTATTTAGGGAGAATAAAAATTCAAAGCAGTGACCTTACCTTTCCCAATAAGAACACCAATTTTTGAATCCAGTAGTTTTTCAGCCCTATTGCAATTCCTAGTTACAAGCTTTAGAACAGGGAGGAAAGGTCTGACATCACAGAGACGGCGAGATTCATCCTCCAGCTCTTCATGCACTGCTGACTGGTTCACACATTGAAACATATAGGAATCCGATTCGCCAAGTACATTGTATAGTGGATAAGCTTGTGCCTGCCTCCATAGGAGCTGCAATACAACCAGAAGAGAGACCAACTTCAAATGCAAGCTTGAGTTGACTAAACTGGCAGATCTAAATTTAATCAAGCTCACTCAAATTCCATCTGTTTGGTTAAACAAAAAAGCCAAAACCGATGGTGCTGAGATTTGCTGAGTAGACTGTTGGTATATAGCTACTTAGGGGCAGACTGACATAGAAGTAGCACCTGGGCAGACTATTGGTTAACTGCAATCTTTGAATAACCAGAGTTTTTACTGTGGTTTACTCCATGAACCACTAGTGGAACACAAAACCATTTCCAGTTGTTTTAGTTACTTGCTATTTCTCAGAACCTTTACCAGGTACAAAGACATAGAAACAGAACTCAGAACAACATGAAAAAAGGTCTCTGACTGATTAGGCAGTAGCAGCAGAGTGCAACACTGCATCCAGTCATTTCCAACAATGTACTTCTTCAACCAAATGAGAAAATTTGTGTTTTGATATGCTGCTTTAGACTTACCCTATTCCACTGCTTTCATGTTGAGCAACAAGCGTACAAAAGAAAAATACAGCCTTTTAATTTTTTTGGAAATGAAACTTTATCAACTGACAATGGGATGGAAAAAAGTGAAGAATATTTCAAAGGAAGGGGAAGTCTGTTGAATTAATCTCACCATTTCCCTTTGCCACTTCTACCAGTGAAGAGTGTATGAAAAGCCCAACACAATGTCAAGCTCACTTACCAATTTGATATGTTGAATGGTGGCCTCTCGTGGGACATCCAACTGAATGTACGTCCCTGTTGGTAGCAAGAAGTCTACAGTGATGCTGTTATCCGCTGAGATCTGGGAATCAACTGCCCAGATATCCAAGATGTCTGTCATAGCAGGAGGCATCATGAAAAGTTAACGCTATAATGACATCATGGCCCTGTGAAGAAACAAAGCAGTGGTTCAATTAAAGGATATTTTGTTGAGATAAAGCATTATCCAACAGAAGACCATCAAAACTTAAGCTACTCCATTATTCAACCAATACAGAGAGAGAGTGAGAGAAAGAGTATGAGTGAGAGCAAAAAGGAAGAGGCAGTGAGAGAGACAGAGGGACAGACACACACGCCACAAAATTTAACTGTTGCCGAGAATCAGAATTCTATTGTGATTGGTTTGTAATAGACACACATTATCAGAGGCTGTGCATCTTTTAACCTACCTATACTAGCTCCAGAGGAGATCTCCCAGAAGCCTGTAAAATATTCCATTATCTCAAGGATAACACATAAAATGTACATTAACACAACGTACAATGCTGAAATATTATCGTCACCATGGTTACAAAAAACATATGGATTAAAATAACCATAAATCCAACATTATAATGAGCTTCTAAAAATGAAAAGCAAAATTCTTCATGAAGGAAATGATATTTGATTTGGTCTTATCCAGGAAAGAATTCTTGGGGGCTAAACCGGAAAATTCCAGGTGTTGATCATTGTTTACCCTGTACTTATCTGCTATCATGCAGGTAACAAGGCACCTTCATGTTGCATGCTTCTTACAGTTTCTGCATGCGGTCAATACTAATTGAACTGCTGATTTAGGAACAGTGGGCACAAAAATCATTAGGTTCTAATATTACTTAAAGCTAGCCTGCAGTAGTTGAAGCCAGCATTCACCTCATAAAGGGAAATGCACTGTGACTAAAATAAGACCACAAGATATAGGAGCAGAATCAGGCCATTCGGCCCATCGAGTCTGCTCTGCCATTCAATCATGACGGATTTTTTTTCAGCCCCATTCTCCCGCCTCCTACCTGGAACTCTTAACCCCCTTGCCAATCAAGAATTAATCTCTGCCTTAAATACACCCAATAACTTGGCCTCCCCTCATGACATACAAAGCGGTCATTTGGCCTGTTGAGTCTTTGCCAACTCATAGAGCCATCACATTTTCCACCAACTTTTCCTGTAACCCATCCTTCCCACATCCCTGTCAATTCCTTCCAGATTCTACCACTCACCTACACACCAGGGGCAATGTACACTGGCCAAATAACCTACCAATTAGGTGCTAAAGTAAATACAATATGTAGTAACACTATTCAGATTCTGTAAGATCACAATGCAAACCACAATGATCAGTTAGGTCAAAAATGGTGTGCTGAAACAGAATGAAGAACAGAATACGACTCCCATTTCTGTTAAGTACTGCATTGTTGTACTGAAGCAAATTTCCTAATAAATATTACGTGCTTATAATGAAAAAAAACTCATACTCTTAGTGATTTGGTAAATTGGTAAATTGGTTTATAAAGACCATAAGATATAGGAGCAGAATTAGGCCATTCTGCTTCGCCATTCAATCATGGCTGATTTATTTTTCCCTCTCAATATTGTTCTCCGGCCTTCTCCCCATAACCCTTGATGCCCTTGTTAATCAAGAACCTATCAACCTCCACTTTAAATATACCCAATAACTTGGGCTCCACAGCTGTCTATGGCAATGAATTCCACAGATTCACCACCCTCTTGCTAAAGAAATTCCTCCTCATCTCTCTTCTAAAAGGACATTCTTCTATTCTGAGGCTGTGTCCTCTGGTCCAAGACTCTCCCACTACTGGAAACATCCTCTCCATGTCAACTCTATCCAGGCCTTTCAGTATTCGGTAGGTTTCAATGAGATTCCCCCCTCATCCTTCTAAACTCTAGTGAGTACAGGCCCAGAGCCATCAAATGCCCATCATACATTAACCCTTTCATCCCCAGGATCACTCTTGTAAACCTCCTCTGGACCCTCTCCAAAGCCACCACATCCTTCCTTAGATATGAGGCCCAAAACTGCTCACAATAATACAAATGAGGTCTGACCAACACCTTTTAAAGCCTCAGCATTATATCCTTGCTTTTATATTATAGTCCTCTCAAAATGAATGCTATCTTTGCATTTGCCTTCCTTACTACCAACTCAACCTGCAAGTTAACCTTTAGGGAAACCTGCACTAAGACACCCAAGTCCCTTTTCCACCTCCAATTTCTGAATTCGGTCCTCATTTAGAAAATACTCTACGCCTTTATTCCTTCTACCAAAGTGCATGACCATACATTTCCCTATGCTGTATTCCACCTGCCACTTCTTTGCCCATTCCCCCAACCTGTCCAAGTAGCAGGAACATTTTGTAAACCAAATTTGTGCTTGGAATGAGAGGCAATGATTGAACATGCAGGAATCTTATTAAAAGTCCTTTGGAAATCCAAATTTACTACATTCACCAGCTCCCTTTATTATCTTGTTAGTTACACCCTCAGAAAGGTCCAATAAAATTGCTAAGCACAATTTCACTTTCATAAAGGGATGCTGAATTTGTCTAATCATGTCATGCTTTTCGTGGTGATCGGTTATCACTTGCTTAATGATGGATTCCATCATCATTCTCCCAATGATGTTAGGCTAAGCAGCAGTTTCATTCTCTCATTCCTTTTTTGAACACCACCATTACATCTGCTTGTTTCCAATTTGCCAGAAACTGGACAATTTTGGAAGTTCACAACCAATACATTCACCTTTTGAATCCTAAGCTGCAGGTTACGAGGTCCAAAGCATTTATCAATCTCACGGCTAATCATTCAGCACTGTAAAGAAGGTGCAAGTAATTATTTTTACCTCACAACTGTCTGCCCCTGCATGTAGTATCTGAAGCAAAAGCAGGTTCTTAGTTGTAGCTCAAGCTGAGACTCAAGGTATACAAGCAGCCAATGTTATTGTTGATTCCAACGTTGAAGGGACTTCTAATGTGACACAGCAATCAGCTCTCCAACACGTTACTGGAACTGCTGAGAGACTAACCCAAGGAAGTAGCAATGGCGCTATGGGGCACTAATTTGGTGTGTCCTCCTTAGGTTAACAGCAACTCCATGAATGCTGTTCCCTGCCAGTCAGGCTGCCGGTGACCCTGTCAAGAGTGCGAGGCTTGAAGCCATGATTTCAAGGACCAGAATTCTGCAAGGCCATCCTCAGGTTCTTCCTTTACAAGTCAACAACCTTCCTCCAGCTGTTCTATAGCCAGAGGTTAGCACTACCTCGACCAGGTAAAGAGACATGGAGAAAACTGCACAGCAGCGACTTGTTTGACTTTTATATTTAATTAGGCAATGAACCCATCTATATATTTAATGTGGAATGTTTACCTTGTGTTGGTTTGTATTTTTCCATTGCAGCCAAAAAGGCAATGTGATTGCCAGCGTCAGTGGGGAGGCAAGGAGAGTGGTACTGTCGGCGAATGGGGAATTGAGGTTGCAGTTCCTGGTTTTGGTCTTGAACTAATTCTTCACACACAGCCTGAATGTATATGGGTTGCCCAAATTCCAGCCACTCTCCTGCTCCATCCTCCCTCCAGCCTTCACTCTTGTGCCCCTGCTCCTTGTTTGAGAAAAGTTGGCATGTGCTGCAGGGCTCCACCTGGGCAGTCCAGGTCATAGAATCATTGAATTATACAGGATGGAAAAAGGCCCTTTGGCCCAACTCATCCATGCTGACCAAGTTGTCTACTACAGCTAGTCCCATTTCCCCACGTTTGACTCATATCCCTCCAAACCTTTCCTATCCTGGTACCTGTCCATGTGTCCTTTAAGTATGGTAATTGTATCCACCTCCACAGCTTCCTCTGGCAGCTCATTCCATACACCCACCATCCTGTGAAAAAGTTGCCCCTTACATCCCCTTCAGATTTTTCCCCTCCCACCTTAAACCTATGCCCTCTAGTTTTAGACTCCCCCTACCCTGACTATCCACCTTATTTATGCTCTTCATGATTTTATACACCTCTATAAAGGTTACCACACAGCCTCCTTCACTCCAGGGGGAAAAAAAAAGAGTCCCAGCTTAACCCGCCTCTCCTTATAACTCAAGTCCTCCAGTCCAATCCTTGTGAATCTTTTCTGTACACCTTCCAGCTTAATGACATCTTTCCCATAGCTGGGTGACCAGAAATGCACACAATACTCCAAGTGTGGTCTCACCAAAAATTTGTACAGTCGTAACATGACGTCCCAACTCCTGTACTCAGTGCCCTGACTGATGAAGGTACGATGGCCAAATGTCTTCTTCACCACCCTGCCTATCCTCACTTTCAGGGAACTATGTAACTCTATTCCTAGGTCTCTCCATTATGCAACATTCTTCAGGGCACTACCACTTACTGTGCAAGTCCTGCTTTGGTTTAACTGACCAAAATGCAATACCACGCACTTGTCAGAGTTAAATTTCATCTGTCATTCATTGATCCACTTTCCCAGTTCATCTAGATCTTGTTGTAATCTTAGACAACTTTCTTCACTGTCCACTACACCACTAATTTTGGTGTCATAGAGCAATACAGCACGGATACAGGCCTTTTGCCCCAATGAGTCCATGCCGACCACGGTGCCCACCCAGCTAGTCCCAATTTCCTGTGTTCCACTCATATCCGTCTTAGCCCCACCCCTTCATGTACCGATCCAAGTGCTTCTTAACTGATATTATTGTACTTGCCTCAACCACTTCCTCTGGCAGCTCGTTCCATGTATTCACCACCCTCTGCGTGAAAAAGTTGCCCCTTAGGTCCTTTTTAAATCTTTCCCCTCTCATCCTAAATCTCTACCCCCTAGTTTTGGACTCCCCTATGCTGGGGGAAAAGACTGTTACCATCTACCTTATCTATGCCTCTCATAATTTTAAAAATTTCTGCAAGGTCACCCCTCATTCTCCTGTGTTCCAAGGAATAGAGACCCAGCCTGGCCAACCCCTCCCTACAACTCAGGCCTTCTAGTCCTGGCAACATCCACGTAAATCTTTTCTGCACTCTTTCCAGTTTAACCACATCTATCTTATAACAGGGTGACCAAAACTGTATACAGTACTCCAAGTGTGGCCTCATCAATAACTTACACAACTGCAACATAATGTCCCAACTCCTATACTCAGTGCCCTGACTGATGAAGGCCAGCCTTTTTCACCACCCTGTCTACCTGTAACATCACTTTCAATAAACTATGCACTTGTACTCCTAGGGTCTCTCTGTTCCATTACACTCCCTAGTGCCCTACCATTCATAGTATAAGTCCTACACTGGTTTTACTTTCCAAAATGCATCACCTCACCTGTATTGAAATCCATTTGCCACTCCTCCACCCACTTCCCTAACTGATCAAGATCCCCCTGTAGTCTACGATAACCTTCTTCACTATCAACACCACCTCCTAACTTCGTGTCATCCGCAAACTTACTGATCAAGCCATGTGCATTCGCATCCAGATCATTTATATAGATAACGACTAACAAAGGTCCAACACTGACCCTGATGGCACAACACTAGTCACTGGTCTCCATTCCGAGAAACAACTTCAATCACCACCCTCTTCTTCCTACCTCCAAGCTAATTTTGAATCCACCTAACTAGTTCTCCATGGATTCCATGGGACCTAACCTTCCAGACCAGCCTACCATGTGGGACCTTGTCAAAAGCCTTGTTGAAGTCCAAACAGACAACATCCACTGCCCTACCCTCATCTAACTTTTTGGTTACCTCTTCAAAAAAACTCTTCATCAAGCATGACTTTCCATGCATAAAGCCATGCTGACTCCTCCTAATTAGACTCTGTCTATTCAAATGCTGGTAGATCCTGCCCCTCAGAATTCCCTCCAGTAACTTCCCCACTACTGATGTCAAGCTGACTAACTTGTAGTTCCATGGCTTGTCCTTGCTGCCCTTCTTAAACAACGGAATATTAGCCACCTTCCAGCCTTCAGGAACTTCACCAGTGGCTATTGCTGAGAAATTTGCTTCATCAAGGACCTCCACAACTTCTTCTCTAGCCTCCCACAAAGTCCAAGGATGCACTCAGTCAGGCCCTGGGGATTTATCCACCTTACTGCGCGTCAGGCTGCAAATACCTCCTCCCTGGTAATATGAATGTCCTCCAAAACATCACCACTTGTTTCCCTGATCTCTTGAGCAACCATGATGTTCTCCTCAGTAAACACTGAAGAGAAATATTCATTAAAAATCCCAGCCATCTCCTGCAGCTCGAGACATATGCAACCCTGCTGATCTCTAGGGGGACCTACTCTCTCCCTTGCCACCATTTTACTCTTAATATATCTATAGAACCTCTTGGGATTTTCCTTAATCTTACCTGCCAGATCCATCTCAAACCCTCTCTTTGCCCTCCTGATTTCCTTCTTAATAGTATTCTTAATCTTTTATAGTCATCAAGGGATTCACTCATCCCTGACCTCCTAAATCCAATGCATGCTTCCTTCCTTTTCGTGACCAGAGCCTCAACCTCTCTCTTCAGCCAGGGTTCCCTAAACTTGCCAAGTTTACCCTTCACCTTAACAGGAACACACTGCTCCTGGACTCTTGATAACACAATCTTAAAAGCTTCCCACTTGCTATTCATTCCTTTCCCATCAAACAGGCTCACCCAATCAACCTCTGCTCGATCCTGCTTAATTCCCCCAAAATTAGCCCTGCTCCAGTTTATGACCCTAACCTGGGGATCTGTCCTACCCTTTTCCATCACTATCTTAAAACTAATAGAATTATGGTCACTAGAGCCAAAGTACTCTCTGACTGCCACTTCAGTTACTTACTGCCATTTCAGTCATCACAAACTTACTAACATTGTCACCCAAATCATTAATGTAGATGACAAACAACAGGGACCCAGCACCAATGCCTGTAGAACACCACTGGTCACAGTCCTCCAATCTGAATAACAGCCTTCCACTAAGCCAATATTGTATCCAACTGGCTAGCCCAGCCTGGATCCCACATGATCCAAGCTTCCAGACTAGCCCACCATGCGGGACAATTTCAAAGGCCATATGGACAACATCTACTGCCTTGCCCTCATCAATCCTCTTGGTCACCTCTTCAAACAAAAAAAACTCTATCAAATTTGAGAGACATGATTTCTCATGCATAAAGCCATGCTGACTATTCCTAATTAGTCCTTACCTTTCCAAATCTTGGTAAATCCTGTCCCTCAGAAGCCCTTCCAGTGACTTTCCCACCACTGATGCTAGGCTCAGACTATAGTTCCCTGGCTTGTCCTTGCAGTTGTGAGCCTGTTGCTTCAGTGTGGGAATGGTCTGCTCTATCATGTCCATTGTGGCAGCAATGCTCCCAATGTGGACATTCTGTGGAGGCGTGTGGGGTTTATGAATTAGAATTACTGTATAGCCTTTGTCACTCATGGTTAGCCATGACGGTTAAAATATTGAAGACACAAATTAACATATACATTAGAATCTTGACTTGTATGATGGGCAATGGGTGAACACCAACTACACATCGAGGGAATAGGACCCCTTTCCATTTCAACAGATGGCAAATTTGGTAAGTGACATCTGTAAGGCAACATGCAAGTAGTCAATAGCACCCTGCACTATTAGGTAAGGCTGAAATTCTGGCAGATCTTTGTGCTTACACTGTCTGTTTGTCTCTGATAAGACACATGAAAAATAGAGTGCAACCATGCATTGCAAACTCCAAGATATTATTAATAACTCCAGCATTAGACTTGAAGGAACCAGATGCATAAAATGTTATAGCTACCATTACCTTCACAGGCTCTGGTAATGCAGTCCTTGCCCTGCTCAGAGGTTGGAACTGTGGCTGCAACAATTTCAACAACAATCTCTTTACTAAAGTGCATATATCTCAAACATTGTTCCTTGCTCAAATTCTAGGAAGAAAATTGCTCTGTGAACACACTGGGTGGCAATGCCTTCAAGTGCCCCCTAATACATCAATATCTAGAAGCAAATGGTTCATGCAGAATCCTGAAAGACAGAATAACATATCTTAGCATCTGCCAACCCCAGCTCACACTCTGGAATTTGGAACAGCATCAAACTATTGCAGCAACAAACAGAGGATATCAAGACCAACCATTCTGTGCATAACTCATGATCCCCTTTTAACAGTGCCTGGTGGGTTACTTCATGTTTATGCATTTAGCTGTGTTAAGTTAAGGGAGGGTATCATCTGTAGCACTGAGTTCCAAAATAGCAGCCTTTGCAACAAATTAACATTGTATACTGAATTAAATAATTATCATCTAATTGCACAGTATAAGTTCAGCAGAAGTTAATCATGCCTGTAAGACTAATGCCTTCACTGGAACAATAACAGTCATGCCTGCTGCTGGTGTGGACACATTGTACACTCCATTTTGAAACCAATGGCTCAAAAACTGGGTGTTATTAATGTCATGGCTTCATTGTCTACATGTAGTCATTGTTTTTATATGGATTTTGCAGATATAAAAAAGGTATTTAAGGAGCAGGATCATTATATAACCAAATTAAAATGTTAAAAGCTGCCACAGTAACTCATCTACAGTTCCTGGTGAAGTTATATGGTGGAACTGCAGGTCAGTGGAATGCTGGGCTTGTCAATTCAGTTCTTTCTGCTTTCCATTTAACCACAGTTTGACAAGACCACAAAGAAAACATTTTTATCATGTTAATACACAACTTCAAATGATCAGCACCAAAATATCTCTTCCACAATTAAATTACTAATCATGCATCTTGATGGATAAACAAAATATATGGATTAAAACCCGTATGACTGTCAAGGCATTTGGTTTCAAAGTCCTTAAACATGTGGATTTAATTCAGGTGAAGGTGGCGAATAGAGTTGAAATATTAAAGTCTTTAAGCCAGTTTTGTTTTGGTCTAGTAAAATATAAGAGGTGTGGTTTCTTTAAAATCTGTAATGAGGTGACAGAGGGAATGTACAGATGAATTTTGATACAATTTACTTCCTTACATCAATTGCTTGTAACCAAAATTCTGCAGACGTGAAGTATTTTAGTTTGTGAAAGGCAACAATACGAGAAATATTCAGCAGGTTACAAAACTGATCAAGAAAACAAGCGAGCTGATATAAAACTGAACAACTCGTTTCAAGAGGCTGCTGACAACCATATTCCACAAACTTCGCAATTCTACTGCACAGCATTATTTTCAATTAATTAAAGTGGAAAAGCAATATACAATGTAACAACAGAATTGGGGGTATGTTTATCCAGTTAATTCACAAGAAGGAATTACAAGAGCAACAGTATTGGTATCAATGTTGTGAAAAATTGTGCTATCAGCATTACTGATTGGTTTGTACACTTTACAATTTGGTGCATATTGATCCAGTTGCTGCTCCTCTTTAAGGCAACGAATTAAGAAACTTTCTCAGGGTATTGCCATCAGTTAAGAAACATTTCAGTTTGCAGGATGTGCAAGGAAACGAAAACAAAAGATGGGAAAAATCAAGCTCTGAAGGATTTATACCAATGGGTATAAAATACTTCTGAAAAAGTTGATATTTGGTTCAGAGTTCATTGGAAAGGACAAGCAGGAGAACTTCTCAGTGAAACTAAGAGTCAAAGCCAAATAATTTTCCTTATAAGCCAAAATACTTGCCCAGAAATTCATCCTCAGTTTGTGGACTATTTGGTATTTAATAGTCAGAGTGTCATGCCTTGTATCTGGAATTCATCTCCCATCAGCAAGGGCTGAGCTAATATAGAGTGCACTATGATTGAAAAGATGGGTAGGTAGACAAACTATTTTTCTGGTGGGGGGGAATCAACAGAATGAATTTCAGAGAGAGAATACAATGTTCTGTTTAGTACAGACACAGATTTCTTTCTCTACAGATACTGCCTGTCCAGAGTCTTTTCTGCATTTTCTATTTTTATTTCAGATGTATACACAGTCTTTGTTCCAGTTCATGATTCAAGTCCATTCCAGTAGCTTTGTCAATGAGTAATTAAAATCTGACCAAAGGTTGCATTAATATTTTAAGTACGTCAGTGATGTGGAAGAAAGAATTGATGAATGTGGTCTCAAAGTCAAGATCATGTCTGTTCTGCAAAAAGGCATTGCACCCATGGCAATAATAAACCAATGGTCCAATGTCCTGACCAAAATGCACCCCTCCTCCATGCTACACTTTTTAATGTTGAAAAGATATGCCTAAAAAAAAAGAGTAGGTCAATGAAAATCCTGTTAATATAGCACTTAACAATTCCTCACATTCCTCAATGAGTTAAGTCCAGTTGTTAATATTGTGTGCTTAGTGTGAGAATTATGTTTATTCTGGTGGAGCTCCTCAGGCATCTTGCTCACCCAAATAAGGGCAGCAGCTATGCAATAGGTAAAATTCAGTTGTCCTCAGATTTTCAACCATATTAGTTACATGGTTCCAGACTATGTCATGTTTGTCTGGAAATAAAAGGATACTCATCTTCAGATTTATTACTCTGCTCTTTTATCTAAAAAAGCTCCTTCAACAGGATCTGTGTTTTTTAAAAAATGGTGTAGTGCTTGCAAATCACCCCAGATAATGTTCCATGAGAGATGCTTATCAAATGTAAATAGTTGTCTTTGAAGCAGACTGGTCTGAAATTGTGACACTTTCATTTATTGCTGATGCTGATCAGAAATGCATGCATAAATAGCCATTTATTTAATTCCTATAAACTCAAAAGAATTTACCAGAAAAAAAAGTTGAAATAGAGCACATGGTATAAGAATGAATTAATGAAGCCCAAGAATGTGACTGTTTACTCTTTGTGCCTCTGACTGCGTAATAAGCAAATTCCACATGCAAACTCGTGCTCAGCACTGAGGTTAGTGCAGCTTTGTGCAGTCATGTAAAATGATATTGTGAGTTAACAAAATGGTGAGCACTTAGTTAATAATCTAGGTCAAAAACTCCAGCTACTGACAAAGATTTTTCTCAAACAGGTCCCAGTTGCTTTGTTACTTGCTTTATTCCCCCGGTACCCTCTGCCCTGCCTCCCTCTAGAGGTGAATGTTATTTGCCCCCTCAAACCCTGAACCTCACAAGATTAGTAGTCCATAAAATCTGGAGATAAAGCAAATTTAAAGAAAGCACATGTTTGTTTTGAAATTTATAACTTTATATTGAGTGTGCATGATTCTTTTTAATATGGAGTGGTTAGCAAACACCACCTTCCACACAAGCTCAACAGGTTTTTGGTCCAATGGAAAGGAGGTCCAAGACAATTGGAGATGAGACTCTGCTATAAGGATTCAAGCACTCACACCCATACACACACACACACACACACACACACACAAACAAATACTTTAATGCATTCTCAAAGTCACTGCAGTGTTACTCATCAAGGCTAAAGGGGAGAGGCAGAGGTCTATGCCTGTGTGTCCAAAAGCATCCAAAGACAATTACTCGCTCATCAATGTCAGCCAAATGATACTTCCATCAGTTCAGGTGAACTTTTGGGACAATCACAGAAAATGAATGGCAAGAAGGTAAGTTCTCAATGAATGCCATGACAACATCTCTACCTTCCACACCTTGCTCAACTCTTCTGCAGGTCTGCATATCCACTGTCCATAAATGGAAGAGCTTAAGCTTTCCCCAGTTTATGTTGGGAAGACCAAACCTGTCACCTTTAACACCTCTGCTCAACAGATTTGATGGCTTATGAATAAAAGAAAAAGAAATACACACTGGTAAAAATGCAGGAAAGGAAGAGAAACCATTATTGCTGGCCATGGTTAAATAGACAGGAGTGGAACCAGATAACCTGGCTCACTTAGCTAGTGGATGAGCAGCTGGGCAGAGGATATGTGGTTGACTTCAGCCACTCCACTCAACACAGATTTTTATCCTTCTCCTGGGCTGTTGCTCTAGTTTGAACAACAGCTTCCAATGGCGTTTTGCTGAGCTCTGACCCCATACCTAGACATCAGAAAAATAGCACCTAGACAACTGCAAAACATACATCAAGCTGCTGTTTATCGATTACAGCTTGGCATTCAACACTGTATTCAACATCTTTCAGTATTAATCAGCAAGCTTCAAAACTTGAGCCTCTGTACCTCCCTCTGCAACTGGATCCTCAACTTCCTTATTGGGAGAGCACAGTCATTGCCGCTAATAACATCTCCTCTTCACTGACAATCAACACAGGCGAACATCAAGGATCTGTGCTTAGCCCACTGCTCTACTCTCTCTACACTCATGACTGTGTAGCCAAGCACAGCTCAAACATCATCTGTCAATTCACCAATGACACCACAGTACTGTACTACACTTGCACTGTACTGCTGCTGCAAAACAACAAATTTCGTGTCATATGTCAGTGATAATAAATCTGATTCATTCTGTTATTGATAGGTTCTCAGATGGTGATGAAGAGGTGTACAGGAGGGAGACAGATTGGCTGGCTGAGTGGTGTTGCAATAAGAACCTTGCACTCAACGTCAGCAAGACAAAGGAATTGATTGTGGACCAGGAAGGGAAAGTTGGGAGAACACAGACCAGTCCTCATTTAGGGGTCAGCGGTGGAAAGGGTGAGCAGCTTCATGTTCCTGGGCATCAATATCTCAGAGGATCTATCCTGGGGCCCGACACATTGATGCAATCACAAAGAAGGCACGCCAGCGGCTCTACTTTGTTAGGAGTTTGAGAAGATTTGGTACATCACCAAGTGCTCTTGCAAATTTCTATAGATGTACAGTAGAGAACATTCTAACTGGTTGCATCACAGCCTGGTATGGAGGCTTCAATGCACAGGATTGCAAGAGGCTGCATAGGGTTGTAGGCTCAGCCAGCTCCATCATGGGTAAAATCCTCCCCACCATTACCTTCAAGAGGCAGTGCCTCAAAAAGGCAGTATCCATCAGTAAGGACCCTGCAACCCACACTCCACTGTAGGGAAAAAGAACATTCTAATTACAGATCTAAAAACGTACACAGTCTTCCTGAATGAGTGCCCAAACCTCCAGTGCACAGGAGCCTGAATCATTGGCAGGGGAATTGAATAAAGCTCAGGTAGGCAGGAATGCATCTTTGCTGCAGGAAATACATAAGGAAACTATCCAAGGTGGTCAGCAGTAGCACTAGGGTGTTTGATGCCAGGGGTTGCTCGGGGTTGCTCTGCTACAGCTCATTTCCCCTTCAGAGACTTTGCAAAGCAGCAAATGGTCAATACTGAACACTCTGCTGGGTGCAGCTCTCCAAAACAGCTTGGTTTGCAGCAAGGAGAAATAATTAAATCATTAACAGTTGACCTTTCCTCTTAAAAATCAGACATCGCAACACCAAGCAGAAAATAGTTCTGAAATGTGAGCAATAGCCTGTAGGTAATGGCAAACTCAATTAGTTGTTATAATGGTTTGAATAAAAGAATCACTGGGAGGTAAAAAGGTTTCAAATGTCTACAGAGAAACAAAAACCACTAACTTTTCAGAATTTTTTTTCTTCCTCTTAGAAAGTCCTTCAGGTTCAAGGATGAGTTGCTTCCACTCAGTTTCTGTGGTAGCTGAAGTGTCCTTTCTGTGACCCACCAACTCTGCCACAGGTACTCAACAGGGTGGCTGGGTGGGCTATTTGGAGCATTGTGTGCTCCTTGTGCTTGGTTTCCTTGTGTACCTGACATAGACACTCAAGGTTCTCAAATGCCTTTTTGTATGTTCCCTCTCCATTTTGGGTCACAGGGCAAGGATTCCTACAAGTCAATTAAGATGTTACATTGTTTTCAGGAAGACTTTAATATCCTAGCAGCAATTACTTTGAGCTCCTGAAACTTTCTTGTTGCAAGAAGCCTGGGGAGTAGAGTGTCTACTTCAGGAGTCCGGAGTAGAGCACATGAACATTGTATCATCAGAGTTATTGAGTGACCAGAGACTTAATGCTGGGGTGTGGGCATCATTTAACAGATATAGAACAGTTTCCATTGGTAACAAAGGAGGTCAAATGAGACTGCGAGGTAAAATGAGTTTTAGATATAGCTACAGAAACAAAATTGCTAACTTTTCAGATTTAGAGTAAACGGTTACTGAGCCTAGAGACAACCTCCAGACAGTGAACTGTTTGCTTTCTTTCTTTTTGTTAATCATACTGCATGACCAACACATTAAAATGACAACCTGCAGATTCCACGCACAATTATTTGAGAGAAAATAGCTTGGTCAGAAGCAAAGGCAGCTGTGCGCCTGACTCACAAGCCAAATTGTGCCAGGGTGTAAGAATGTGGTTAAATGACTAATCCTCCTCGCTGCTGTCGACTCTGTGAGAGTGCCAACAGGCCCATCTGGACTTTCAAGATTAACATGACGGGAATTTCAATCAGCTTCAAAAAACAGATGAACTACTATTTGAGGGTGATAAAGTCAGAGGTGTTTGTGTTAGCTCTTTCGATCTCTCCATTCAAAACACGGCCACATCCTAAACAAGGCAAAAAATAACATCTCACATGACCTTTCATTCATCGGATAAGAACCTCTTTCATTGCAAAGCAAGCAACTGCATTTTTCCTAAAATACTTTCAATACAACATGTTGAAACATTCAGGCACTTATTCCTTCCGTTCCAAAATGTACCCCTTTCTGCTGGGGGAGGATTCCATAACCCCACTAAGAAGTTACATAAAAGCTATCTCTCCGGTCCTGGGACAACATTCATTTACAGCCTGAAAAACTGATTGAAAAGTCCACCTGTCCTGTGTTGCGATGTTAAGAAGAAGACTGTCCTTTCTGTGTCGAGAAAGGACATGGAAGTGAACAAACAAGTGCCCAAAATGAGCATTTTCATACCACAGTACACAAAAAATGATCTTGTTTTACTGAAGCAAGCAGAACTTTTCCTCTTATAACAAGTCCAGTACGATTTTGGAAATGGGAACGAGAAACTGCAAGCGGAGTATTCCATCTTTTGGGCTCGGCTTTGGTTTCAACACTACTTTTACCAGAAATGCAAGCATCCTTCTATCCACAATCAGAAGCAGGAACCATGGTTAATGTTTTCCACAATCCAGCCCCAGCTAATTGTAACCCTCTACTACCACTACGAATGGCCTTGGCACTTTCTGGTCTGCATGGTTCAGTAACAAATCCCATATGTCTGAGCCACTGAGTGGTTATTTTGGAGACATACAAGTGCTGTATTTTTCCACACAACATTCCTGACAGATATTTCCATATTAAATCTGGTGGAATCATGTCTTTTGCTTTCTGCCTTCTCTCCCCTTTCCCTGGAACTATTATTCACATTCTAAAACAATCTCAAAAGAACCACCATTCTTGAGATTATTGGTGATCACCAGCCACAAGAAGTAAATTTAGTCACTTGAAATTTCCTACATTACTTCATCCCCCTGTTTAAAAACTTACTCCGCTGAAATCAGTTTGCAGATGAGTAGTAAATTGCAAATGTGAAATGAACGCAGTTAATGTTGGTGCAACTAAGTGGCATTTTTTTCCAAATTTTATGTTACATTAGTGCAAGTTTCTCAAGGTAGAAACACTTGCTGAGTGCACCAAGCCATTTACAGAAGCATGATTGATAAATTAATGGATTAAGCCAATGCTCTTCCACTCCAATAAAATACAAACACAACTGATAACAATAATAGTGAAATTTGAGTTCTATACAAGTGCAGGAAGCAGCCCTATACAGTCATCAAAATACCGGAAGAGCTGAGGGTAAGGGTCTGAACAGGATTGGAACAAAGATTGTTCCACACCTCCCACAAAAAGTCAGGTACAGCTTGGAACCATGCAAGTTCCCATAGCTACCCCTTTTATTTTGAGAAAGTGGAGTTGAACACGTTCAATGTGACAACAAGTTCAGCCAGGCAAATGAATGCAGTAGTGGAGAGGAACTGGTTGGGCCTCTGTTCGAGGAGAAAGTCTGAAACAGGGAGTCTGCCCAGCAGTTCTGCTTGTGGATTTTGTGCAAGTGGTTTAAGCGGGCTATGCAACTACAGGACTGGAGGAGGGAAGGTCTCCCAACGAGACAGAACCTAGAACAGTACAGCACAATACAGGCCCTTCGGCCCACAATGTTGTGCCGACCTTTAACCTCGCCTAAGACTATCTAACCCCTTCCTCCCACATATTCCTCTATTTTAAATTCCTCCATATACCTATCTAGTAATCTCTTGAATTTGACCAATGTACCTGCCTCCACCACCACCCCAGGCAGCGCATTCCATGCGCCAACCACTCTCTGGGTAAAAAACCTTCCTCTGATATCTCCCCACCCATTACATTAAAGCCATGTCCTCTTGCATTGAGCATTGGTTCCCTGGGAAAGAGGCGCTGGCTGTCTACTCTATCTATTCCCCTTAATATTTTGTATACCTCTATCATGTCTCCCCTTATCCTCCTTCTCCCCAAAGTGTAAAGCCCTAGCTCCCTTAGTCTATCCTCATAATGCATACTTTCTAAACCAGGCAGCATCCTGGTAAATCTCCTCTGCATCCTTTCCAACACTTCCACATCCTTCCTATAATGAGGTGACCAGAACTGGACACAGTATTCCAAGTGTAGTCTAAACAGAGTTTTATAGAGCTGCATCATTACCTCGAGGCTCTTAAACTCAATCCCTCGACTTATGAATGCTAACATTCCATAAGCTTTCTTAACTACCCTATTCACCTGTGAGGCAACTTTCAGGGATCTGTGGATATGGACCCCAAGATCCCTCTGCTCCTCCATACTACCCAGAAACCTGCCATTAACTTTGTACTCCACCTTGGGAGTTTGTCCTTCCAAAGTGTACCACCTCACACTTCTCCGGATTGAACGCCATGTGCCACTTCTCAGCCCAGCTCTGTATCCTATCAATGTCCCTCTGCAATCTTCAACAATCCTCCACACTATCCACACCACCAACCTTTGTGTCATCTGCAAATTTGCCAACCCAACCTTCTACCCCCTCGTCCAAGTCATTAATAAAAAATCACAAAAAGCAGAGGTCCTAGAACCGATCCTTGTGGGACACCACTAGTCACAGCCCTCCAATCTCAATGCACTCCCTCCACCACAACCCTCTGCTTTCTACAGGCAAGCCAATTCTGAATCCACACGGTCAAGCCTCCCTGGATCCCATGCCCTCTGACCTTCTGAAGAAACCTACCATGTGGAACCTTGTCAAATGCCTTACTAAAATCCATGTAGACCACATCTACTGCATTACCCTCAATCTGTCTGGTCACCTCCTCAAAGAACATTATTAGGCTTGTAAGACATGACATGCTGGCTGTCCCTGATCAGACCATGATTCTCTAAATGCCCATAGGTCCTATCTCTAAGAATCCTCTCCAACAGCTTGCCCACCACAGATGTCAGGCTCGCTGGTCTATAATTCCCTGGACTATCCCTACTTCCTTTTTTGAATAAGGGGACAATATTTGCCACCCTCCAATCCTCTGGTACCATTCCCATGGACAACGAGGATCCTAGCCAATGGTTCAGCAATCTCCTCCCTCACCTCATGAAGCAACCTGGGGAATATTCCATCAGGCCCCAGAGACTTATCTGTCCTAATATTTTCTAACAGCTCCAACACATCCTCCCTCTTGATATTTACATGCTCCAGAACATTAACCTTACCAACACTGTCCTCAGCGTCATCTAGGCCCTTCTCCTTAGTGAATACTGAAGAGAAGTATTCATTGAGGACCCCACCCACTTCCACAGCTTCCAGGCACATCTTCCCACCTTTGTCTCTAATCGGTCCTACCTTCACTCTCGCCATCCTTCTGCTCTTCATATAAGTGAAAAATGCCTTGGCGTTTTCCTTAACCCTACTTGCCAAGGCCTTTTCATGTCCCCTTCTTGCTCTCCTCAGCCCCTTCTTATTCCTTCCTTGCTACCCTATATTCCTCATGAGCCCTGTCTGATCCTTGCTGCCTACACTATATGTATGCTGCCTTCTTCCTCTTAACTAGTTGTTCCACCTCTCTTGTCATCCATGGTTCCTTCACCCTGCCATTCTTTCTCTGCCTCACCGGGACAAATTTATCCCTAAAATCCTGCAAGAGATCCCCGAGCAACAACCACCTCTCCATAGTACATTTCCCTTCAAAAATGTCATCCCAATTTACATTCGCAAGTTCTAACCTTATAGCCTCATAATTTGCCCTTCCCCAATTAAATATTTTGAGATGATGTCTGTTCCTATCTGGGAGACAATGGCTGGATGTTTAACAATGGGATCATAGTCTAGGAGGAGGTGAGTATAAAAGCTGGCATCTGACCTCGGTGAGAGAGAAGTCAGATGCCAAATAATAGAGCACAACCATTGTTGATGGGTTTGAAAACAATAGTAGGGCTGATTCATGGTGAATGGAGTGCTGCAAATTTGGAATGGGGCAGGTCAGAGTGAGAAAGGGGACTGGAAAAATCAAGACAGTTATAACATAGTGTTGGTAGTTGGCATATTCTCCCCCGCACCACCGCCCCCCCCCCATCTCCTTCAACTCCCAACCCTCTAACAAGAAAAATCCACCACTATCTATATAGCTTGCAAGTTTTTTTAGTTCCTTTATGTTTTTCTATCTTTGGCTTCTCTAGTACAAATGATGAAATGCGATGTACACCTTGCATTTACAACTTAGAAAGCTTCTCATTTTCACATTTTGCCTGTTCAAAGTTCTCAACGGACATTGGCCATGCAAGCTTTAGTTTATTTTATAGATTGGCATGCATGCCAAAGATAGTTCACGGATACACCAGGAACTGCCTTCTGATAAAGGTGTGAAGAGAATACAAATTCATGCATTAATAAAACACCATCATAAGTTGAACAAGCTATAAGGCAGTAAACTTTATTAGGCTGCTCTAACCCTTCTGGCAAAGTTGCTCCTACAGTGCCTTTGGGGTGGGGAGTTCCAGGACTTAGACACAGCAAACAATGAATGACTGATAATATACTTCTAAATCTACACCTCAGGGGTCACTGCTGTCCCGTCGACTAAATAATTTGAGCCAGGTTTGAGGTCTTTATCTTCAAATGCTCTTTTCCTCTTGGCCAAATGTGGTGCTGGCGCGCAGAGGTGGTAGGTGAATTTCATCAATAACGGGATGTGAGATAAGAATTTTTATATCATTTCATTTGGATGAACAAATACATGTTAAATACCCTTCTGCCCTATAAAAATCATATCATTTTGATTTGAGTTCTATCTCACCAGTGAGAAATCCAAGCAGGAACTTCTGACAAAAGGTCCTTGATCTGAATCATTAAACTGTGTTTCTATTTCCACAGATGCTACCCAACCTACTGAGCATTTCCACTTTGATTTTATTTTCAGATGGCCAGTCTTGTGGAAGGGGCCAGTCTGCTGATTCTGCACTTATAAAATGCAGATCTCATCCTGATCACTTCTTGCGTCATTGTGGTCTTGAAATCTCAAGCCACTCAAGCAAAAGCGATAAAAAGAACACCTCCAGTGTTGCAGTGATGCACCTTTTTATAATGAACCCTGAATTATTAAGATAATTCCACCCTTGGCTAGCCGACATTCTAGAAATTGCAATAATCCCTCATATTTATATCCTAAAATTGTGAAAACCTCTATCACCTTTAAAAACATATCAGACAGAATGAGGAACAGAATTTCCTTCCTTTCTCCACCCTCTCCTGTGCTGAAAAAGGAAACCCCAATAAGGAAAAGAGTTTCTCAGCTTTAAGTGACTATTCAGAATTTATAGGTTCTGAAAGCCACAATACAAACCAAAATATGTGCAAAAGATACACAAATACACCTGCTGTGAATAAAATACAGTGCTAGACAGTTTAAATGTCAACAAGAAGTTACTTGCCAGGGAAGCAGCTAAGACCTCATGCTGTAATCCAGTACGATATGCAAATCCACAAAGGGCATTGAATCTTACTTCCTCTTTCACAACATTGCTGTGCAATTGTTTGAACTCACAACTGAGCACCAATTAACATTCTAACCCAGGGAGTAAAATCTCTTGTCACTCACTCTTCCAGCATCACCTTCTAACTCCAGTGTCTAAAACTGATGACACATTTCCATAGAGCACGTATTTTACAATGAAAAAAAGGAGTTAACTGCTTTACTCGAACATTAATGACCTGTTTTAAAACATGCTTAATAACCACAGCTGCACCCATAAGCAAAGAACTGCTGCTGATTGCATTTTGTGCTTTGATGTGAGATGAGCATGGGTATGATTCTTAACTCACTTAGTTCCTTATCTAATCTGCATTGAGTGGAGAAGCACAACAGACTAAGATGTTTCCTCATAAAGGAGGTGAAGGGTCACACTATTAATGCTCAGCTTGATTAACATTGCACAAACTGCTGGAAGAATTCAGTGGGTCAAGCAGCATCTGTGGAGGCAAGGAGCATGTCAACACTTTAGAATGAGACCATGCTTTGGGACTGGGGATGAAAACAAAAGATGGCCAGCAAATAGAAGTGGTGGGGAGGGGTGGGACGGGAGCTGGTAGGTGATGGGGAGAATCAGAAAAGGGGTGAGGGATAGAAATGGAGCCAGTAGTAAGAGGAAGGGTGGAGGAATGGGATGGAAAAGGTGAGGAAAGGGAGAGAGAGAACCTGGAAGTACACAAGAGATGGCAGATGTTGGAATCTGGAGCAATACACGAGACGTTAGAGGAACTCAGCGAGCCAGGCAGCATCTATGGAGGGAAATGGACAGTTGACGTTTTGGGTCGAGACCCTTCATCTGGACTGCTATTTGTCCAATCCAGAGGGTCTCGACCCAAAACGTCAACTATCCATTTCCCTCAATAGATGCTGCCTGACTCACTGAGAACCTGGGAGGACTGGTGGCAATGGGAAAGGAACACAGGGGTGTAGGTTACCTGAAACTGGAAAATTCAAATGTTCACACCATTGAGTTGCAAGCTACCCAAGCAAAATACAAGGTGGTGTTCTTCTAGTTTACGTTTAGCCTCACTGTGGCAGTGGAGAAGGCCGAGGATAGGCAGGTCCATGTGGAAATGGGAAGCGGGGTTGAAATGACTTGCAACTGGAATCTCAGAAGACAGTGTAAGTGCTCTGAAAAACAGTTGCTCAGTCTACAGTTGATCTTGCCGATGTAGAGGAGGCTAGATCTCCAACACCAAATGTAAAGACCAAGTTGGAGGAGGTGCACATGAATCTCTGCCTCACCTGGAAGGGTTGTACAGGTCCCTAGATGATGGCGAGGGAGGAGGAGAAGGGTCATGTGTTGCACCTCCTACAGTTCCAGGGAAACGTAGTAGGGGACGGGGAGAGGTGGGTGGAGAGGAATGAACAAGTGGTCTCTGGAGAGAGTGGTCCCTGCAGAAGGTAGATAAGATGTGTGTGTTGGGGGGGTGGGGGGGGGGGGGGGGGGGGGGGGAGGCAAGAAGGGAAGAAGGAAAGAAAGATGTGACTGGTGGTGCAGCATGATATGCTGAATGCAGAGGATGGTGTGGCAGGTAAGGCGAGGACCAAGGGAACTCCCATCCCTGTTCTCTCTGGGGTGGGGGAAAGTGGGGGGGGGGGGGGCAGGTTTTGGTGAGAGCTGACATGTGGGAAATGGAGGAAATGCATGTGACTGCTCCATCAACTACAGCAGAGGGGAAGCCATATTTCTGGAAAAAGGAGGATGTTTCAAAAAGACCTAGAAGAGAAAGCCTTATCTTGAGAACAGATGTGGCAGAGAAACTGAGAAAAAGGGATGTTACCCTCACAAGAGGCAGGATGGGAGGAGGTGTAGTCGAGGTAGCTGTGGGAGTCAATAGATATCAGTGGATGGTTGTTCTCCTGAGAGGCTGACAGAAAGATTCACAAAAGTCGGAAGTGTCAGAGATAGTCAAGGTGAATTTGAAGGCAGGGTGGAAGTTGGCGGTAAAGATGATGAAATCGATAAGTTCTGTACAAGTGCCAAAAGCAGCACCAATGCATTTGGCAACGTAGCATAGAAAGAGTTGGGGAGAAGGGTGCCAGTGTAGGTTTTGAACAAGGACTGTTGCATGCAGTCCACAAAAAGACAGGCATAGTTAGTGCCCACGTAAGTGCCCATGGCTATCCCTTTAATCTGTACAAAGTGGGAGGAATTGAAAGACAAGTCGTTGAGGGTAAGAACAATTTCTGCCAGGCGGATGAGTGCTAGTGAAGGGGAAAACTGGTTGGAGCTTTGTTCCAGAAAGCAGACGGCCCCCAAGACCTTCTAGAGGGGTATGTGTGTACAGACTGGACACCCATGGTAAAGATGAGGTGGTTGGGACCAGGGAATTATTAAAATGGTGGCAGGTATGAGAGGTTTCCCAGATAGAGGTGGGAAGGGATGGATAAGGGGAGAGAGGAAAGAATGAAGATATGAAGAGATACGTTTGGTGCGGCAAGAGCAGGCAGAAACAATGGATCTATAAGGGCAGTCCTTTTCATGCAGGAAGTGAGAGGTTGGAGCTTTGTCAAGTTGAAAACTGTGGCGGGGAGATCTCCTCATGTGATGAAATGGTGGAGGCTGATAAAATGGCAATGTTTAAGAGACAATTAGACAAACATGAACAGGCAGGGAAGAGGGATACGGACCACGTGCAGGTAAATGGGATTAGTTTATTGACTGGCATCATGATCATCACTGACTCTGTGGACAGAAGGCCTGTTCCTGTGCCGTACTGATCTACATTGTACGTTCGAATCAAAAGGCACCTAATTTTGATAGTGAGGAAGACTTCAGTGTCAACTAAACTGGGACTAAAATCCAAATTTGATGTGTAGGTTAATGTTGGATGTTTCTACAAGTATTATTCCAATTCTGTTTTGAGAGGTCAGATCTAAGGAGAGTTACAAATAAATCAGATTGCTGTTGATTTGGAGTAGCTCATTAGCTAAAGGCAGGATATTATCTTCCCCTGATGGCTTTTCAAACAAAATTCAGTATTAACTGAACCGAAATTCCCCAACTGCCATGTAGGATTTTAACTCTCTTCTCCTGACTATTAGTTGTTGGTCAGTTCAGTAATTTAACCGCTATGCCACCATTCCCATGACTAGTTTACACTTTCCTCAGCTGCCACAAAATTTTAAGAAATGCACCCATAAGATTTGGCTATGACACTCAGTCACTGAAACTAGGCACGCACTTCTATTGAATTCTCTAAGAGGAGGTTCCCACCACTGAGCCATCCATCACATGAGCTCCAACCAATTACTGACCTGTTCCCTTTCCTAGAAGGCTGCCTTCATTCACCAGTTTCGCAAGCTGGGACCCATCTTTGTGAACACCTCCTTGTCTGTCCTGACTCAAAGCAAAACTATTAAATGAATACATCCTGCATATATTTATAAGAACAAATCCCCCTATTCAATACTGAATAAAAGTCTTTCCTAACAATGGCAGGGTATTGAACAGAAACAAAGGCCCCAGTTTGATTACCTAATTACTATTTCAGTCATCATTATTTACAGAACTGTAAGAAAATTGCATCATCTGGAAACCTTGCAGCAAACTGACTTGAGTTGACAGGTGACTGCAATGAAAAAGTTGTTCAGTTTTGTAATGTTAGCTGCTTAGCAGAACAGCATACATGTTTAAAAATAATATTACATTTGATAGAAAAATGTAAAGCATGAAATCCAGTTGCTGAGATTTCACAGCCTGGCGCTGGGTAAAAAGAGAAAACAAAAAATCACCTCCCCGATCCTGTGTTAGGTCAGACCTGCTTCAAGATCTGAGATCCCACCGATTTTAATGGTGTTCGTAGGGCAAAGGATTCTGAAGTAGAGGGAAAGGCAAACTACTTTTTAAAAAATTATTTCAATTTAGTTTAATATTTCTAAATGTGTACTTTATTCGAAACTGTTTAAAAACCAAAAAAAAATTAAGATTTTAGATCTTTTAATTTACAATAAATTTGTTAGTTCTTAAAATTTCATGGGATGCCAGGCACATTTAAAAGCTATTAAAAAATACTTACAACTCTTGTGTTCAGCATAATTTGGGTGGGGCATTGCTGGCCATCAGGACAGTTTTGGGGACAGGGTTTCCTCCCTTCTACCCCTAATCCCATACAACTGGAGTCCAAGACATTGGGGAGGGACCTTCTGCATCTGAATTAGTCAAGGACACAATCCTTTTTTCTCAATCTGCTCCCATGATGAGGCTTTCCACTCCAGGACATCTGAGATGTCCAACTTCTAACCGGGGCTTCCGCCCCCCTACTGTAGTCGAGAGTTCACACCTGTATCTTTGCCATTTTCCACATGTCTGCTCTCACCCCCACCCCTCCTAGACCCAACAGGGATAAGGTCCTCCTTGTCCTCACATTTCATCCTACCAGCTGACGTATCCAACACATCATTCTCCGCCACCCGCCATCTCCAACGGGACCCCACTACCAAGCATATCTTCC